>NW_026138155.1:0-600000 GCF_025592945.1 Manacus candei | reverse complement strand
ATCAGAAAGTGGGACTTGGTACCAGAGGGGATAAACCCCAACAACACAGATACTCAGAAATGGTCATTTCTGAAATTTTAGTGTTTTTCAGACAGCATTCACTTGGCTTTACACAGCTATCCATCCCTTGTTTATTCTCCTGCAGCTGAGCCCTTCAAACCATTACTTAACATAGGTAATTCTAAACAAAAATTCAAATGTCTTAGAGGTAGCACACTTCCTTAGCAGCCTGGAAGGGACATCTTAAACAGCAGTGTGACTTTGGGAGCCATCGCTGTTTCTATCTATCTCACTACTGCTCAGAAGACCACCAGCCTCAAGTACAACCAGTCTGTTTCTGGGACCTTTTTGTTCCAAAGCCTAGAGTTGAGTAGCGGGACACCTCATTTGTCCAAGAGGCAAGTCTCATCTGAGGTCAGCCAGTCCCCTCCCTGGTGTTAACCTCACATTGTTTTTGGGAAGGAGTCATTCCAGCTTGCTTATGCTGCTCTACTCTCTCTAATTTACCTGGGGCAAAGGGTTATGTCCCTGATCTTTCCATGAGTGATGTAACAACATGTTAGAGGATGATAGTGTTAGACTGAATTCCTCCTGGGTGCCTTATAATTATAAGGCACAGTCAGAGGGCTGTGACAATAAGGGAGGTTGGCTTTAGGTAGCTGAGCCAAAAGACAATTAAAAAAAAATGGTAGTTGTATAAAAAGCAGGAATAAGTACCGTACACCCTTGGTATGGAAAGAACTGGCACGATCTCACCTCAAAAGGGATTTAGGTGCTTAATTGCCTCTGCAACCAATTCAAACACTCAAAATTCCTCAGCCTGTGAGGGTAAGTGCAGATTTAATAATAAAACGTTCTTTTACCTATTAGAAAGACTGTTTTAAAAGTCAACTGTAATTAATTACTGACAGGTGTTGGTTAAACCCTTTTGAAACAGCAGCATGGACACAGTGTCCCGTTGTTAACGCCACATATCGCACTCTGCAGGGACCAGTTTTCCTCCTCTTCTGTGGCATTACTCAGGCATGGAACAACCCAAGAGTCTAATCCCACTTTCCTTTAGGCTCGCAGGACCACAGAGCTTCTTCCCACAAGGTATTTTCCCACCAACCCAGGGCACACTTGCTCAGCCCACAGCCCAGTCCCAAAGGCACCAGAGGATGTCTCTTTACTTTGACACTAGAGAACCAGTTTATGCTTTTCCTCTCTTCCCATCATATAACCACAAGCTGGAAGTGCCCAACCAAAATATTAAGTCACATGTCCAGCTGAATCATCCATTGGGTGTGGATCAGTCAGAAAGAAACCACCAGAGCTGTATCCATGGACTCCCCCCGTTACCTGTGATGCATTTCTGCCCTGTCCTTGTGCCTCTGGAGCAGGTCCCCTTTGAGCTTCACAGCAGCGCACGCTGGAGGATTGGGAGAGTCTCAGATAGTGCCAGCCATACCAGGAGCTGCACCGGTGCCTAGGACAAATAAAAGATGGTTCATCTTGTGCCCAGAGGCCTCTGAAAAGGCCCAGGGCCAAACTATAGCGAGAAGAGGACTGTTAGTTGCCAGATGAAACAGTCAGCAGCCAGGCTGAGCCAGGCTGGGCCAGGCTTCGGCTTCGAATGCGTCTCAATTAGCTGTGCAGGCCCTGGGGCTCTGCTGCAGGCGGATTCCCACCAGGATATCACAGAGCAACAAGGGTGTTTTTCTCTCTGTATCCAAGACAAGCAACTGTGGGACTTGCTAAAGGCTGTTATATTGTTATTGTGTCACAAACTTTGGGCTTCTGCTCCTGTCTATCCTTGCTTATCCAGCAAAGACCATCATTTCCCAACAAGTGGGAAAGGCAGGACTCTCCAGGTGGTTTGACCACAGACACCAAGGCTATTTAGGCCATCCTTAAAGCATCAGATTAGCTAGTCCATTCCTAAACCACACTCACAGGAGAAAGGAGGAAGCAAAAGACCAAAGCACAAGCCCTAAGGCTGCAGTAGCCAGTTGGCACAACCGGCCCCCCCACAACACACATGCACACACCCAAAACTGTTCAGCTTTTGGGCAAGTCTGGGAAATCCTGAAGCTGAGCACCAAGGACAATTCTCAGAAGGATCAGTACATCAGTAAGGGAATTATTTTCAGGAGTTAGTAGTGGCCTGGGTACAGAGTCACGCTTTTGCCACTATGCTGGGTACCCTAAGGATGTCCCTTCCAAATCTGTACTGTACAACTGCCCTTACATGTGCACCCTGACACCCACTGCTCCTCAGTCAGCTGGGGCAGGCAGGCAGGAACTGGCCAGGCTGCTATACAGAAAACCTTCAGGGAACCTTTCTAGAAAAGAAAGCCAAAACTCAGACCCCTTGTGCTAAGAGATTACAGGAAAGGCAGCCATGAGACAGCAAAACCCAAAACCATAATGAGCTGTGAAGATCACTGAGTAGTAGCTGTGCTGTGTGTGGTTACAGAGCAGCACTCTACGTTTGGCATCCCCGACTACAGACTCTGGCTAGATGCTGCAGGCACATTTTTTCCCAAACACAACAATACCCAGAAGCTCCTTCTAAAGCTCATGCAGAAAGTGGCAAAACACATCAGTTTAGAAACTCTGCTCCTGTGCAAATCCAAGCACTACCAAGAAAACAGACTGACATCTTACAGAGGTGGCAGGAGAGTGAGGTGACATCCCTGATGACAACAAGGCACAGGATTAAGCTAACTCACAGACAATCCTCGAGTAAAAGTCAAGAATGATCCCGGACTGTGCCAGGTTAGGTGGAGTCAGAGGGAGAAATGAAATGAAGCATGTTAACACAGGCTGCATTTTTCTTCTAAGGCAGATAAGGAGAGTGCTAGAGGGCTCTCAACAATGAAGGAACACAGTTGGCTCCGAAAAGTTGTGAAATCTTTGCCTATTTCCAACCAGTGCCTCCGTGATGGGAAAGGATGAGCAACTGTTCCTGGACTGGGAGGAAAACATAATCAGCTTTCCAAAACCATTATGGAAAATAAACTCAACAGTAAGTCATATAAAAGCATGAGCTGCCCAACAAACCTCTAACAACACAGCAAACTTGGTGAGAATTTCATGGAAGAAGGAAGCTCATTTTGCTCCTTTCTGGCTAGTACACAAACACCTCTACTGGGGAGTTACCCGTGGCACAATGACACCATTTTATCTAGAAATACAAGGAAGAAAAATCTTCTGTGGGGAAGGGCTCACTAAGTCCCTTGGCAGAGTCCACGCTGGGGACCATCACGTATTTACACAGAACCTCTGCAATCCCACGAGGCCAAATTCCATGAACATGTCAAGCAAAGCCACCAAGTCATAGAATATAAGGAAAATGCTGACAGAGGGCAATTAGACTAGATGTACAAAAGAAATTGTTTCCTGTGAGAGTGGTGTGGCCCTGGCACAGAGAAGGTGTGGCTGCCCCATCCCTGGAAGTGTCCAAGGCCAGGTTGGATGGGGCTTGGAGCAACCTGGGATAGTGGAAGGTGTCCCTGCCCATGGCAGGGGGTTGGAAATCAATGAGCTTTAAGGTCCCTTCCAACCCAAACCAATCTGTGATTCCATGATTCAGGAGGATGGAGTTGCAGAAAAGGTTAGAAAGGCTGCAGGCTTTGTAACAAAAAAGAGAAGGAAATTTTTAATTTCTTAACAGATATGAGTCTGTGTAAGTAATAAATTCTGTGCAACCAGTGTGTGAGAAACTCGTTCGCTGGAGCCAATCTGTGATCAGCCCCAACCACTACTAGAGACTGTTCCCATGGGGCCTGTTCTACCAAAGGAGATCCACAGCTCAGCAAAGCTAGTTTTACATTCTTAAATAACCTGTCAATGACACTCTACTGCCTCTGAACTTCTTTCAGCCACTCAAAAGACATGTACCACGGAGCATTCAGCTTTAAACAAACAAATAGATGGACACCGATACCCAATTCAATCAGAGTATTGCTGCAAATCACTGCTGACGAGGTTGTGCAACAACAGGATGCCAGGGGCAAGGAGTGCACTGCTGTGGTAAGCAAATTGGTAACAGCAGTTATGACAAGTGAAATCAGCAGTGGGGCTGGGGTGGGGATTTTCACCAACCTCTGCAAAGACTCACCGCTCCATATCAATTGTAATCAAATGCATTAATTACAAGGAAGTCATTACTTACAAGGAGGTCATAACGCCCTTTTCCTTTTCTTAGGTAACATCTAAACATGCCCAGTACCTTTCTGACAGAAGATAAGCAAAGAACTCCAGGGTGAAATGGATCTCTCAATACTACAGCAATGCATATTTCACAAACAGAGGCCACTTTCCTCCACATTATTTATGTTTACAGCATATTTTTCATCTTAGTATCTCAACAATACTGTTTTTACATTCCTACAGTAATCTTTTTCCAAAGCAGTAAGAGTCAGCCCAATTCCACCCCTCGTGATGTTCCTTCTGCTGGAGCAGAACCCTCTTGGCACGGGGGGAAATCAACTTTCTCACAGAACAGAAGTTTAGACACATGCTTTCTCTGAGAAGCTGAGTTGTACCTTAAACATTTCCTTTCTCCATCTCCCATCAGTGACTTGTAAAAACCAAGTACACTTGTTCTCTAACCCAGCAGAATTCAGATACCAAGAGCAGAAAAAGAAGAGACAAACCACACAAACCTGTACTCAAAGCACAAGTATTTCAAATTTATGAGTGTCAGAACAAACCACCACTCTAACCCCTTTCATTAAACATTGACAGAGAGCTCCTCTGCATATCTCAATCTTGAGCAAACAAACCCAAGCTTGCAGTCAGGTGTGTTTAGCTGGATTAGAGATCACTTTCCCTCTCACCCCACCAAATTTAAGACATGAAATGCAGATCGGAGAGGCTCAAGAACACCATCAGGTTTGGGACCAAAAATGTCTCTTTCCCAAGTCCTTTCTGAACACGTTTTCCTAACTGGGAGACGCTATTAAGGAAACAAACAAAAAAACCCACAGGCTATTTTGGTGGGTTTCTCTTTGATAATATGCTACGTGCCAGGGAAGAAAAAAGTAAAAAACCAACAAACCCTCATTCTCTCACAACATGTGCTTAGCTCAAATAAACAGCTGTGCCCAGACCTTTACTCCCAGGACAGGCCCGTGCTGGGAGCTCACTGTCAGTACAACTTGATGGGCTCATAGGGTGAGCACAGCCTTTCCTGGTGAAAACCAAGTCTTGCTGAAAGAAATTATTCCAGCTTTCATGGGCAAAACCTGCACTGACAGAAAGATCTTTTTAACCAAAGTAACAGTGCCAGCAGAAGACAAAGCAGCCTGTCAGGTTTGTAATGGCCTTATTTAGGTATTAACATGTTTATTTGGCAGAGAAAAGGTATCAGTAGATCCCCTTCAAAGCAGTCCTTATTCACTGGTGTAAAGGCTGGACTCTACAACCATCCCTGGAGCATCCAGCCCCTTGGAAACTGCTTGGAAATTGCTTGGAAACTGTCTAGATATGGAACTGATAAGGCAGAGCGTGTCCCACTTCATCGTCACGGTAGGCTCACAGCAAGACTGCTCAGCCCCTTCTTCCACCATCTACGAGGAGCAGAACACCAAACAGCTCCCTTGGGAATTGGCCCAGGACACACAGACCTTCTAGAGAGAGAGAAAAGCAAGGATCTTAAACTTCCTCGAGGGACTTACCCTTGCCTTTGTTCTCCCACTGTTGCTCCCTCACTAGTCCAGCAGGCAGGAGCCAGCACAGAGGTTTTGCCGAGTCACTGGCAAGGCAGGAGCTCAGCACCCACCTGCCCTCTGAGTGCTTTGGCAACCACTCAAGGTAACAGGTTAGAGGCATAGAACATTCCTAACCCCCCCTCTGTCCCTCTTCCCTTCCATCAGGTATGGGAGCTAAACTCCATATACTGCAGTAGCTCTTCAGGCATGCCTTTAGCTGACACTTCCCACTTCCTGGTACAGTTGTCAGCTACAGAAAAGCAGGTAAATTTTTATCCTTCTTTAGCAACAACAAAATCCCCTCACTACTGAGCAGACCTTTCAGCATTTTACTTCCAAACCTGGAAGTAAAATTCCATCAATCAATTTCTTTCTAAGGTCTGTAAAGCTACTGAGTCTAGTCTCTGCTCACCTCATTCCCTCAGTGAGTTACGTGATGTGTTCTGCTTTATTCAGGTTGTTGCCCATTCCCACCCCTCACTCAGTCATTTCAATAAGGAACACACTGTAATTCAAAGCAATAGCTGCAGTCCAAGCTAACTCCAAGCTGGAGGCTGCAGATTCCTGAGGCCAGGGACCAAAGGATTTGCAAAAGCTAACAGCAAAAGCTCTCAGGAGGCTGACACTGGTTCCATAAAAGCATATCATATCTGTGAAAGTGCCCTGAAGCAGCACTAAGGACTGCTAGTCCACAAGTTCCAAATTTGCCAGTCAACATGGGTGCCTCAAAACAGCTGAGAACACTCCTTTTGACCACTGAAGGACCAAAAAAACCCCATCCTGTGGATGGGATTCTCCTCTCTCGTGGTTGTGCAAATCAGAAGCGCTGATGAAACGCTGCCGTTTGACACGAGTGTCCCCAGCCCACGGTGCTGCTGAGGCAGAACCCGTGGTTGTGTCCCTACGGGAGCACGGCCCCACAAGCCCCAGCCGCTGTGTGCAAGCCACTCCAGCCTTATTTCCCAAGACTCCCGGTGGGTTGTGCATGCCACAGAGATCCTAATGGATTCCATTTAGCAATAGCCTGCTTCAAAGCTAGCCTACAAATACCTCAGTCTCCCCACGGATTACAGCAGCGCTGTTTCCTGTAAGGATTCAAAGCTTCTCCATCTCTATGATCTCTGTTCCTTGGTTTGATTTCTACGGAGCTATTTTGGAAATGAAGCTTTGATAATGAACACGAGCCAAAGATTCAGTCCAAGGCATCTCATTCTCTCTCATATCCTGCCAGATGAATAAAACTGTAAGAGTCATATCAGTAAGAAGAGAGTCAGCTCTACCATATGAGCATCTCCCTGTCCAACATCTGCCTCGTAACGAAATCTATTTCCCTTAACATCCATCTCAGCCCCCTTCCCTTTAAAAAACAGCCACTGAGAACTTCCCTTTAGCTCCTTCCATCCTCCCCAACCACCTCCACAGTAGTGAAAAGGTTAAAAATACGGAACAAACCTCGAGGCACACCTTGCTATCAGCAGTACAGGTGCTGTGGATGAGTCATGCTCGGAACAGCAACCTGTCCAAGACCTCCCACTGTCAGCAGCAGTCACCCCTGGAACCAAGGACTACCAAATACTAACAGTTTGGGGATTATTTCAGATTAAAGCTATTTTTACAAACAGCCCACAGTCCTCTAAAAAAAAACCCAAACAAACAAACACGACAATAACAAGAACTTACACCAAACTACATACATTGGTAACAGACATTTTTTAACCAGTGCCGTGATCTGCCAACTGGTAACAGAGATGAGAGAGCACTGAAAGGTTTGGGGAGTTGCACTGTCCAAAACCAAAAAAAAAAAAATCACCAAACATAACATCCTGAAACCAAGAAGCAGAAGTGAAAATCAGTACTTACATTAAGAGGCTGAGAATTCTGGTGTCTACATCGAATTTCAAGACTTTAAGTACTTCCTAGTGAAAGCAAAGATGATTCAAGGGATATCTTATTCCAGCCAGCAGGAAATGTCATAGGACAGATCTAATCCCCTACAGAAATGTCTTCCAAGACCTAAAACAATTACAGCTATCTGAGGCAAGGACCAGGATAGGAACAGCCAAAACTTTAGCCTAAATATCAAGGCTTGGAGCTGAGGAGGTGAAGTGACAGCACAGTGCAGGTGCTCCCATCCAACGTATGTGCCAGTGTAGGGAAATGGAATGCAAAGGTTCAGCCCATGGGAAGTGGCACAACAGAGGAGGAGGGAGAACTGGGTTATACTCCAGCACTAGAGACAAGCAGAGTAGAACAGACAAACAAGAAACCCTCACAGGCAGCACAACAAAAGCAGAGACACAGAAAATTCCTGATGAAAGTGGCTAAAAGGAGGGTTCTGCGGAAGGGCTTCGAAAGACCCGGACACCTTCAGTGTGTGTTCCACAACAAGCAAACACAATGGTTACACTTTCAGCAAAGCTTTCTGACCTCCTGCCAATATGATTCCGGCTGGACTGTACCGGTGATCCCAAAAGCAATGCTAACAGCAGTATTTAAAGCCAACAGTGCAACCAGACACTGGAGGTGTCGTCATCTGAGAGCAACGGGCAAGTGCAGACCGTCAATAAAACATAAAAGCAAGATGCATTATCACTTTGAGTGTATCATGGGTGAGCAACCTTCGGAGGAAAGGAAACTTTTAGATGGGAAGAGCTGGTGACTCAGCTCCGGCATGGACAAATTCCATCGGCCCCACCGCAGGCAGAGGCTAACTAACTGCAAGTCATTAACAGATCTCATCAAAAGCCATTACTTACACCAGTTAAAGAACAGCAAATGTGTATCACACAAGTTTAAGTGGCGATACAGCCATGAGATTTGGCAAGCACAGTAAGAATTAATCTCTGGAGTGTACCATGCCATAGCATCTCAGCACTTACACGCACAGCAGCACAAGGCACACTGACAACGGAGAGTACCTGAGGAAAGGAGAGCTCTCAGCCTCAAGGAACCTCAGTTCGCTCTCCAAGACCTAAAACTGTTCAGTTCCACAAAACTGAGTTATATTCCCATGTCCCAACCCACAGGAACTTTGGCAAGGACCAGTGCACCTGGAACACCTACCCGACTATGCTGGACCATTGCAGGAAGCCCCGAGGAAAGCAGCAGCGTTGCAGCTCAGGGGTGATACCTAAGGAGTCAGGTCCTGCTTTCTGCGAGCGCGGGCGTTCTCCTCACGAGGCGCAGCTCGGACAGGACACAGGTGACTGACCAACAAGCCAGTCAATGACCTGAGGCCGCTGTGCTGGGCTGAGGGGTCGGGGTAAAGGCCACGAGCCACAGCGAGGACAACGCCACACGTGCCACAGGTGCAGGGGAGGCTCAGCAGGGAGCAACAGCCATCGTTTTAACAAACCAGAGGAGGCAAATCTGGAATTATGGCAAAAAGGGCACATTGTCAGCGCACGCCCATGGACAGTGCTGAAAACAGGAGGAGTTAGGAAGAGCCCCAGCAATCAGGTGGGCTAACTCAGCAGAACTGCTGGGAAAAGAGGACTAGAACATCTAAGACACCCAAGTAGAACAGGGCAAAGCCACATCCTCAAGGAGGTTGCATCCAAGTTAAACACTGGCTTTAACACATCTGTTATGACTTGTACAAGATCGTGGTTTTAGCAGTTATTAAAAGACAAGTCACAACAGCTCAGAAGGAAATCAGAGAGAGAAGCACAAAATGCAGGACAGGAGAAAGCACAGCATGTCCTCTCAAAGAGCTGCAGTGGCATCATCTTGGTAAATAACCCTCAGGAACCAACTGCCTTTTTCCGAGCCAGTCAGTACTATGAGCCAGCAAACATCCGTGGTGCAAGCTGCACAGCCTTGACATCCTGGACATACATATATGGAATGTCCAGCCCGCCCAGGACATTGGGAAGAGCAGTCAGCAGAAATCCAATGAACAGGTAATACAGCCTGCACTCTCATTCACCATGCACCAAGTTCTTATTTACACTGCTCTCGTGTTCCCTATACCATGGAGCAAAACGTGGAACCAAGAACAAAAGTCACCTGCACACCACAGCCTCCAATTTGGGTTCTGAGCATCACATTATACCAACCTAAAGGAAAAAAAAAAAAGCCCTTCACTGCTTACTCCTGTTGTGGAATCCCACACTCCTCATCACTAGTGCATTTGAACCAGCATCCCCAGTTCAGGTTCATTTGGCACATGCAGGGCCTCATGCAGCAGAACTGCTCAGTGCTGTCCTTCCCAGCACTGCTCAGGGCTGTGTCTGGAGCTAAAGGCTGCCACGGCTCAGACACCCCGGGATTAGTGTTATCCATGTGCTAATATTCACTCACAGCACACAGACAGCTGGTGGCTGCACGGAAGACCTTCTGCTGACCAAACCCCTCCCATTCACTCAGCCTTTTCTAGTCGTTCACTTAATCCAGCGGGGTTTGCTTTATTCCCCTCCCTCCCTCCCTCCCCACAGCAAGATTTATCTCGTTCAGTACAGTATTTATTCATCAGTTTTATGTTTTTGCTCTGGCCCAGAGAGGAAGTGACCTCTTCCTTCTTTACCTTTTCCACAGTCATTCACTGTTAAAGCCCTAATGCTCCTCTCGCAGCCAGCCCAGCGAGTGAGACCCAGGGACACGATGACCTCCTGTGGCAGATCCCAGCACGGATTTCTCCCCGTTGCCTCTATAGCTACAGGGACTGCAGCACAGCTTTTGCCATCAGTCTTTATTTCAAGATCCAACTACTCCTAAGTTTCCTCTCCTCACAAACGGTGTTTTCAGCAGCTGTACTTTTCAGCAAACTAACTTCAGTGCAGCCAACTGGTGGCTTTTAATATCTTTTGAACAAATAAATAAGTTCCTTTGGCCATGAATCTGGGCCAGGGGCATCCAAACGTCCCAGAGAAAAAAAACCTAAAACCAGGGCTGCCTTCCCCCTCAATTATTTAACAGAGCACTTCAGACCTACAAAAGAGCCCATCAAGATTAACTAGCGCATCCTCCCAGCCTCCTGAAGGCATAGGGAGGTATCAATATTTTAAAGATGAAAAGACAGAGGCAAAGAGTGATTTATTTACTCGTGGTCATGCAGAGAGTCTAAACAGGAGCTGGGAAAAATCACCTGGGAGTCCCCATACCTGGCTATGCCGAAACCCCTTGGCACAGGCACTTGCACACTGGTTTTTGGTAAGATATTCTTAATTACTGCACATACATACAGACTTCCCTGGTCTATGCTTAACAGTTTATGGTGAGTTTCTCCTGGGTCATTTTACTTCACAAGGAGACTCCTCAGTGTCTAATTACTGGAAAAAGAACAGGATCCTCTCAACACTAATCACATTTTATATACAATCCCGTTACTGTGAAGTCTGCTTAAGTAAACAGAAAACAGTACAAATAAGTAACTGACACAAAACAGTAGAAAATTAGGTCCTACCTATAAAATGGGTTGCTGTCCTAAGCAGCGTTCCTATGAAGAGAACTTAAAATGCACTATACAGAAAACAACCACAAGGGCTGAGAATAAAACAAGGCAATACAAAGACCACTGCTCACCCGGGTACTTGCGTTACAACTAAAACAGCACTAATCACTCATTTCATCCACATCCTAACCAGAAGAAACCCACATCCCGATTTTGTTTCCCCATCACGATGACAATTGATTAAAACAAGCAAGCATTCCTAGGCAATTGCATCCGAGTGTCTCTCACCCAAGGCAAGAGAAAGGGACACAACACTCAAAGGCTGAAGAACCATCCTCACCCAAACAGCAGACACCAGCGCAGAAAATTTTTGCATCTCTAATAGGCAAAACCCAACAGAACAGTCCTGGTTTGTGGTAGCCTGGGAATAGATTTAAGCCAAGGAAATACTGACAGATTCAGAAGGCTGAGGTACTGTTGGAGCTGAGGTTTAAGCCGAGTCTCAGGCCATCCCTGGTGCTGTGTGTCCTACATACAGCTTCGTGTGCTCCAGCCCAGCCACTTGCAGAGCCCCCAGAAGCTCGGGGGCCGGTGGGGTGTGTGTTTGGGGTTTGGTATTGTTTTTTTTCTGCACACCAATTAAAAACATTCTAATAATTGGTCATGACTTCGCTCCTTCCAACCCAAACTTGGCAGGCAGAGATTTTGTAAAGCTTTCTGGAACAGGCTGCAGATAACCTGCCACAGAATTTCTGTGTGCTCTCTGTGATGGGTTTCAAAAGAAGCCTTTATTAGAACTCAGACATGTTTACTTGCTTGCAACGAGCACTGTCATTCCAATTCCTGTAATTAAATCCACAATTTTGACAGTTGAAACTGTAGGAATAATTGCACTGTTAGTCAAAATAAGTTGTTACTGTTCAGACTCTTGCCAAGAATATTTTAAAAGCTTCTACTATGTGTTTCAAGTAAATCTGAACTGAATCTTCATCCATTCCACTTCACTTCCTTTCTGGAGCAAAGATCTTAAAATCTTTCCTTTCACTGGGCAACCTTCGAGTCTCACACAAGATTTTTTTGCCAGACTCCTTCTACTTTCCACAACATGAATGTTATACAACACACTTGTACTGAGCACTGTTACACATATGATGCATTTTATGTAATCCTATGTCCCTCCCTTAAGTTCATTTCCCACACATGAAAAAAAAATTGAAGCCAGTCAGTTTCCCAGAAACCTTAGATAACTTTTTACACCAAATTCACCAAGAATCCACAACCTTCAGGTCATCCATTGTACCAGTATTACATACCAGCAATCCACAATATCACTTCTTTTATGAGACAAGAGACCCAACAGTATTAGGCACTGAAAAAGTCTTTCCAACCACTTTTATTTTTCAGCCAATGGTTAGAGAAAGCCAGCACAATTCCAGCCACAAAGCAAGAAATCTCATCTCCAACAAGCAGGTAACAGCGGCACCAAGGTAGACAATAAAATGCTTTGCAATACAATTTTGCCTTCAAAAGCCAACCGTGCACTCAGAAACTTTTAAAGCAGAGCAAAGCAGCTCATAAAACGCAACACTTGAGATGCTGCACCCTGACAAGTCTGTGCTTTCTGCACCTGCAACAAGAGGCTCAGTCAATACAAGAAGGAGCAGCAGCCACTCCACACAGGTGTCCCCTTCTGACTCGAAGCAGTTGAGACAGGACAGCCTACTTGAAATAGTGCAGGATCTGGTATAAGCACCCAGAGGGCCCAGGGAACACGTGGAGTAGCTGGAACAAAGGCAGGAAGCCACCTCTGACATCCCAAATGCGATCATGGGATGGTTTCTAAACACATCATTTACAGATGGAGGCCATTTGGAAAATGTTCTTCTTCCTATTACGGTACCCAGCAAGCAAACATATTCCTCTCCAGGAGAAGAGGACTTACCAACAGCAAAAACAGCTCTGTTTTAATAAAAGCTTTAAAAAAGGGTAAAAAAACCCAACAAACAAACATGCTAGAGAATGGAAAGCTTCTGAATATCCTAGTTGGCAGTGCATATTGAAAACAAATATAAAATCTCATTTGACAGCTACAGAATGTCAGCCTTATTTGCATTTAATTCATGTATTCTGTGAAGAACTTCATCTACCAAAATCATCAGATGACATTTTTTGGTACCTTAAAATATAAAACTCCAGGTTACATTGCAATTCCCTTAGCAGCAAAAATGGTTTTCACTTTTTCCTTCCTCAGAACGAGACATGCATTACTAATCAATGCCACTAAAAAACATTGAAGGTCTCTAAAAAACCACTACCTTCTCAAAAATTAAATAGCAACTGGATAAAAAATTAATTTAAAAAAATCTATAAAATACTCTAGAACTCATGAGCCTGATCAAAAACTGGTGCAATATTTGGGAACGCTCAGAATCCTTGTCTCTTCAGAATCTGCGTGTGTTACTTAACACAATACTGAACAGACATAGTGATTTATTTAGTAATTTCCCTATTCACAAAGTTTATTTGTTCCTCACAGTCAAATCACCAGGATTGAGTCCTGCCTCTCCAGAGGCCCTCTATAAAAGCAGAAGCTGCACTTGAGACTTTGATCGCACAGATGTTTGGAATGGTTTGGCTCTGTCTGCACTTCAAAGAGGATTATAATGTGCTCAAAAATTCTTTGACCTGCAAAAAGAAACAAATATTGTCAATCACACTAAGTGTGTATCAACAGAAATAGACAGCAACTCTGTTTACCTCTCCACTGCTTTATGCTTCACTACAACCTAAAGAAACAGGGAAAAAGGATCTTGGGCTTGGCCATGCCATTACCTGTCCATCAAGAACGTTCCCAGACACGGTACCTGTAATTTAGTAGGTGCAGGGAGAGACACACTGGAATGATGCTCGCTCCTCCCATGGTCCTGAACTGCAGCCCACAGTCACAAAGGAGTTACTTTAAAAGCAGGTGTAACCCAAACAGGAGGAGGATAATGACCACCTCAAAAGAGCTGTCATTTGGAAACCACTGAGTCACGCCCACTGCCAGGACACCGTTGGGATTTAATGCCAGGGAACAACTCAGGGCACCTAATCAGGGTGTTCCCTGGAATGAGGCTGGCAAAGAAATCATAAAGCAATACCTACTGAAACCACAGTGCTTGGGAAAAAACCGATACTGCAGATCAACACCAGGCTCACAACTGCTGCCTTTAAGTGTCAGGAGCATCCGAGCAACTAGGCTGTGATACAGCCTGAACTGGGGGCAGTCTCCTTTCTGCCCACTCCAGCCAGGCTACTCCATGGAATGGAATAGACCAGTTACTAGAGAACCAGTGTTACTCTTTTGGCAGAGGCTCTCCTACACACAGCCCATCTGTAAACGTTTTGTCCAAATTCCTGATGAGAAATGGAAACAGATCTTGGACCACACTCTCCAACTGTGACCCTTCCCTTCCCAGGTCAGGGCTCATGGACATGGGATAAAATAAAGAGGTCAAATCCCTTCCTGTAGAGAAGGGAACACATAACTGTGCCAAGACTGCAACTTAAAAGGAATCACCGGAAAGCCACCCTCCACTTTAGAGAGTGGCACCAGCAATCCCACTTGGAGAACCTTGTCTGCATTTACACACCAGGCAGAGTTTCCAGATGAAGCAAGGAAGCACACAGGCTCTGGGTTTCTGTGGGACATCAGCACACACTAAAGCCCAAAGCACAGCTCATCAAGTGCAGCAGTTCTGGGGCTCCACTTAGGAAATGGCAGAAAAAGGGCCCACACAGGGCTTAGGCTATTCCCAGATAACCTGCCAGCTACACCAGAATAAACTCCTCCAAAATCCGTATTTAGTCTCCTGAGCCTCATCTCATCCTGTGCAGTGGGAAGCAGGCACCCCCCACAGCTGCCATGTCCTGTCATTCCATCGATCAACAAGCCCGACCAGGAAGACTGGTTTTAATCAGGTGAACAGTTCCACTTTGGGGTGGATCAACAGAGATCAAAGGACCAAGCTGCTTTGCTTGTGAGGTAACAGTTTATTTCCACAGAGCAGAAGAAGGCATGTGTCCCACTGCTGAGGTCTGTAAGTCATTGCAACTGCTAAGATAAAAGGCAAGTTGTCCTCGCTGGAATCCCAAGGGGGTTCAAACACCAAACACCTGCGCAGTTAAATGTTGAAGGTTTGGCCTGGATTTAAAATAAGCTTTGCAGCAGGCTACAAGACTGTTCCTTACTTGCATGTAACTCCATGACTCTAACATTTTAGAAGGATGATTGGACAGTGATGTGTAATTAGAGTAACCTAAACCATTTGTGAAATGTTACCTTTTCGATCATATGGTCGTATCTGTCCTTTTTGCCTTTGAAATCTTCATTAACATCTAGCGTCAAAATTGGAATTTCCTGCAGATAGTCAAAATCTGTTCTGTATTGGGAGAGGAACAAAGCAAATATTAGTAGCTGAACGTAGAGCAGACAGCATCCAAGTCCCTGCCAGCATTTCCATTGTTGAGAAACACACGAAAAGAACTGCATCTCTAAATTGCAGCCAGGAGTTCTGAATTTACAGCGTGGCCCCTGGGATACATTAGCACTGATAGAAATATTATAGAAATGTTCCTGGAGTTTAGCTTTACAAACCGTAAGAAAAGCCGGAGTTTCACTGGTGGAAAAAGCATTATGGAACACCCCTTACAAAGATTTATCCATCCTTAAGGAACCATTCAACAAACCCTACCGCAGTGTCCTATGCTGGAGCCAACTTTCGTGTTTGTAGTGAAGCTTCTCCAGATACTCGATGGGGATTTCTTGTTCCTCGTCTCTTCCTCGCACGAAAATCCTATTCAGGCATTTCTAAAGGCAAAAGATAATAACAATAAATAAATTGGTGCATTGCGTGCCAAGAGCACAGAAATATCCATTTGACATTACAGACAGGCATTCCCAAATCTCACCGCATACTTCTGGCTCTTAGGAACTGTTTTCCAATGCAGTAAATCATTTGTTCCCATCCTGAGCACATCCAAAGCATCAACAACAAGCCAAAACTGTTCAAGTATTGTACTTTGTAATTTAAATACATGTTCTTCTCTTAAATAGAAAAACAAAAAAGCCCTCAAAGTTACTCCAGTGTGCTACATTGCGGAGTGTTTACAACCATAACAAAGCTGAAAGCATGGAAACTGGAAGCAAGGGAATATGGACGTGATCTGTAGGTTAATTAGAGCTCTTCTAAACTCACATTTTCTCCTGTTCCTGCAGGTTTCATACTCAAGAGAGATATTCATGATGCCGTTCTCTCCTTTTAAACAAACACCAGATGCCCAAAGATCAAAGCATAGTCACAAGGCCTCACACACAGGAGGTGCTTTCACCTGGCTTAGCTCCACTGCCCCAGGTGTAGGGGCCTCATAGCCCACCCCCCCAAACCAGCTGTGACTGGTTAATTACTAAAAGAACACCAATTGTTCTTTTCCCTGTACAGCTATATTCCCTGCAAAATAGCTATTCCTAGAGCTACTTTGTACTTTCCCAGGGTTGCTTGGTTTGTTCCAGTGGTGTTTCCTGGTTTGCTGTTGTCACGTCTTCTTTTTTATAATTAGAGGATCATTATCATCACAGTTGATTTTAAAATACACAGGCTGCGTTTGAAACAACTTTTTTTTTAAGTGTTTCCAGACTTAGTCTTAGTCACAGCTCAAGTATTACAGTGTTCAGGGCAACACTGCAGCCTGAGCTGGACTCTACCCTTGAGGGGCAAGGCACAGAACACGGACTCTCGTTCTCTGTGCAGTCACACATTTGTATCCCTCACCTCAGGAGTGGCTCTGAGATAAATGATCCCATCCAGCGCCAGCTTCGAACCAAACTGCTCATTCATCCAGTTGTGCCAGTCTTGGTAAATAGTCCACTCAGTCTCGTTCATGCAATCAGACTCGTACAAATTAGCTGCAAAGATGTACCTGGGAACACAAAACAGCGATGGAAACACAAACTGGCTCGGACACAGGAATCCTTGGTTTGCCTGAAGTAACTAGAGAAGAAGCTGAGTAGTAAATCTACTGTAGCATCTCTCTGATGTACACTTGGAGTGGAATTAAACAGCTGGCATCCTCCTCCTGTAACTGTGTCCACACAGACCAGGAACATTTACAGCTCAGGTGTCCAGGAATAACCCACGAAACAACTGGCTTGTACACTGTTTATTGTCAGTATCTTAGAGCAAAGGGAACTCCTAAGAACTACGGGATGGGATTCAGTTATCAAATCCCACCTTCTGAACCCAGAAATGCAGTACAGGGCATTTATTTGTGTATTTTTTATTGGCCATAAAAAAAAAAAAAGATGAAGAAGAACTTTCCATGGAGGGTGGCAGAGCACTGGGACAGGCTGCCCAGGGAGGGCGTGCAGTCACTGTCCCTGGAGGTGTTTAAGGAAAGACTGGATGTGGCACTCAGTGCCATGGTCTAGAGCTGGCAAGGTGGTGTTGGGTCATAGGCTGGGCTTGATAACCTCAGAGGTCTTTTCCAACCTGACTGATTCTGTGATTCTACCTCCCTCTCTGGAGACATTCCAAACTCGCCTGGACACATTTCCACCGCAAGTGTCCTGTGATTTTACTCGGGAGAACTGCGATCTTCCCCCTGAGGACCTGGGCCCCACACACCTGTCGCTGTAGACAGACCGCTCGAAGAAGACCACGGGATTCTCCACGTCCTGGAGTTTGCCCTCGAGGACGCCGAGCTGGGCCCGGATCCTGCTGAGACACGCGTAGGTCTGGAAGGTGAAGGCCCACCTCTCCGGCTTCTCGTACATCATCCGCAGCACATTCCCGCCGTTCTTCTGGGACGTGCTCAGCTCCTGGATTCAAAGGGGAAATCAGCAGAGAACGAACTGCCTAACTCTGAGAGAAGGCAGCTGAGGGGAAGTCAGGACCAACACACCCCCGTTAAGTTTACACTGATTTTACCAAAATACACTGTATTTTTGCCAAAACAAAAGGAAGTCCCTCAAAAGCCACTTGCACAGCAGACTGTGGCCACCAGGCAGCAGCTGGATTGCCAGTGGAATTACAGGTAGCTGGGAGAAAAAACAGCACTATAAACCATTTAGCAGTGGTTCATTATTTCCCAGATATTTCAGAGGACACCTTCACACACCAGGAACAACCCTCTGCACTCACCTGGATAGTTCAGAGTTGCTACAAGTAACTCTGCCTCACTTTTTCCCATCCCTTGCTTTGATACAGGAAAAAGGCTTTTAGTGCTTTTAGAACTTGCATCCTGATGTTGAATAACATTTATTCCATAATACACCAAACAAACTAGAAAAGAGGAACTCAAATGCTGTGAAAGGAATCAGCAAAAGTGTTGCTATCACAAAAACACCCAGTGGATTGGATATACTGGATTTCTGAAATTAGAGGAGCATTTGGGGTTTTTTTCTCTTTTACCTCACAATCATTTCCAGAGTTTTGCTGGACATTGCACCATCTAGCTATGGGCTCGGGAACCACTTCCCACTCCTCATTGGCTTGTTTCAGAAGACTCACAAAGGTGGATTTCCCTGCAGCTGTAGGAAAAGCATTCAGGAAGATTTTGTCAGTGAGAAACCACCCCCAGTGGTGTTATTTAACCACTGCACAACTCCGCTTTCCATCCCCACAAATCAGTCGCCCATGCCCGAGCACTCTGGGCTTGAAGCAGAGCCCATCGTGTTCCACAGATCGTCAATTAATGGAGCAACAGGGCTGTTCTCTATCTGCATCTACACGGGTTTGGACAATGCTCTCTGGTGGGATTTCAGGGGTGTCCCGCGCAGGGCCAGGACTTGGTGATCCCTGTGGGACCCTTCCCGCCCGGGAGATTCTGTGACTCCGGGAGTTTTACGCCACAAGCAGGAAAAGTGCGGGAAAAAACAAAACGTCAACGCCAAGCAGGTGAATGAGTTACAAACTGTAAATAGAATCGCAAATCGCGTCAGTTTCGTAGAATTCTTACGGCGTCGCGGTAAAGTCTCCGACCTCACGCATTGGATTGTTTGTGCCTCCTGACCTGACTAAAAGCGGGGGGGTTTTTTTGCGGGGAAACGGCCAGGAAAACCCTGTGGAAGCATCCCCGCCGCCCCACCCCGCCCCGGCAGAACGGAGAGAGGGGAGGGAGAGGCGAGCGTGGGGTCGGCAGAGCTGTGCCGCCCCCAGCCACGTCCGAACCCCCCGAGCGCCGCGAGACCCACCTCTTTCCTCCCCCCCCGAAACTCCCCCCCGCTCCCCGCGAAGGCGGTGACGGCCCCGACTCACCGATGTTGCCCTCCACGGCGACCTTCTTGACGCGGCGGTCGTGCCGCCCGCGCTTGGGCGGGGTGGCCATGGCGGCCCGAGGGGGCGCGAGGGCACCTGAGGGGAGGGGAGAGGGGGGGGGCGTGGGCGCGAGACCCGCCTGAGGGGGCGCGAGGGAGGGCGCGAGGAGGGGGGGGGGGGCGCGAGACCAGCCCGCGCCTGCCCGCGCGCGCCTTTAAATTTGGCGCGCGGCAGCGGCGGGCCCGCCGGGGCGGCCCGTGACGTCACGCGCGCGCGCCGCGGCCGACCCCGCCCGCCCATCCGCCCACCCAGCGACCCAGGCAAGAGCAGCGGCACGCGGAGCGCATCGATGACTCCCGTCACGAGCTGCTCCCGTTCTCAGCGGCTCCCTTCGTCCCGACACACAGGGCAAAACAAACAGGGAAGGGAGGGAAAGGAACACACCCCACACCCCCCCGCCGGGCCACGGCCTGTGTAAAAAATGCTCCAGGAATACCTCAGAAGTGGCTGGGTTTTCAAAAGGAGAGCACCGGCACTGGAATTGAGAGGGTTGTTGCTGAAAACAACTGGGAAGAAATTCTTAAGTTTAGGATGGAGTTCTTGAGTTTAAGGAGGAATTACTTTAGGAAGGGATTTTTTACTTCAGGAAGAAACCCTTCCCTGTGAGGGCAGTGAGGCCCTGGCACAGGCTGCCCAGAGAAGCTGTGGCTGCCCCATCCCTGGCAGTGTCCAGGGCCAGGTTGGACAGGCCTTGGAGCAACCTAGGATAGTGGAAGCTGTCCCTGCCCACGGCAGGGGATTGGAATGAGGTGATCTTGAAGGTCCCTTCCAACCCAAACCATTCTGGAATTCTAAGATTCTACAGCCAGCAACAAACCCACGTTTCCCATAATACCATCCCACTACAGGACCCTTCTGATTCTTGGAGGATGGAGTTAAACAGGGAAAACCCCTCAGATCTACGGGTTGGGCACAGGCAGCGGGGCAGCCTTGACCCAAGATCTGTGCTGAAAAACTGTGGCAAAATTCATGTTTTTCACCACCATTTCCACAAAGCGCACGTGAGAGCGGACTTACCACGGGGCAGAGCCAGGTGGGGATGGGAGGTGGGAAATCTGGAGCCCTGCAGCCACTGGGGTCACGGGAGGCTCTGAGGAGAAAGAAGAGCTCCCCAAAATAAAAAGGCACCTGTGCTACTGGGCAGGGCCAAGGGCAAGAGTCTGCACCACGAGTGACGTCGGTGACCTGGTGACATCCTCGGGTGTGTCATGGGCAGATGTTCACAATATACAGAGGGGGGAAAAAATAAATCTATTTGAGAGTAGGAGATCCTTTAGAAACAAGTCCAAGAAGGAAATAAAGGCAGTCATGGTCAAACATAGCTATTTATTTTCTCTTATAAACAGCCTTCGGTTTCTTATTGGAAAAAAAAAAAAAAAACCCTAGGATTTAAATATTTTGTCCCATCACATACAACCATCTGTATACATTATTTACAACTCTCAAATAAACACGGTGCGGATTTTCAGACATTCAGCTTCTTTTTTTTTTTTTTTTTTTTAAAAATCAAAAGCTGTTTTCCTTTAAAACTAAAGTCTCCATCAGTGACTACAAACTGAAGCGGTATTGGCACAGTTAGCTCACAGTAAGGGTTCTCTCCTTGCATTTTTTTTTTACTTTGCACTGTATTTTCTCCCATATATTTTAGGATTCTAAAGGAGGAAAGGTTAGTGTCGCTTTCGGAATATACTATTTTTTTTTCTTTGCCTTCAGAAATGGCCTTTTATTGAAACCTCACTCATCTTTATTGCATCCTTCTCTCTCTTCCACTGCACATCGAGGTGATGTGCCTCCACACAACACAACCACAGCATTCCCAAGTAGTCAAACAGCCATGAAAATAAGTGTTCCCTCCGCGACACGGCTCGGAAAAATGTCCCAAGTTGCAAACGTACAAAAATAATGAGTATAGTTTAGTGGCTATAAAAAATTAATCTCCCCTAAAAATACATTACTCTATGAACAATTTAGGGAATTGGTTCTTCCAACAACAACATTAACAACAACAAAAAAAAAAAAAAAAAAAAAAAAACAAAACAAAAAAACCCAAACTTATTTGGATATTTTCCTACAGGCTGCAAACTGAACCTGGCAAGGGGAAACTGTAAGAAAAGCAGGGAAATAAGAAGGTTTAACACTGAAAATCACCAATGTTAGTCTCATGTTAAAAGAAACGATATCCAGGGAAAGACAACAGGCATCCCATGAAACTGCCAGTGGTTTTAGGAGTGCAGGTTGGAAAAGAGACAACTGCTATCAGCAGTGAAGGAAACGAGATTCGGCGTAAAAGGGAATATTTTAGGGGGGGAAAAAAGCAAGGAATCTCTGTTTGTGCTGCAGCTTCTTAAATAATCCAACTAAAAGGGGGGTTATGTACAGTAACTGCACTCTGGCAGGTAGGCAAGGGGGAGCAAGGAAAAAACAACTATCCCAAAAGGAGGTGTTGGCAGTAAAACTGTGTCTGGTGATCCGGGAAAAAGAGGGCGGGGGCAGGAAACAGAAAGGAACAATCTGAAAGGTGAGTCGAGTCTATAGCAGCAAATAGGTGTCCTTACCTGTTAACTGAGGGCCAGGGACACGGGGACAGGGTTCAGGTCCTAAGGACTGAGTAAGGACAGTGCTCCTCAGTATCTCCAAGGAAAAGCAGAAGTTCAAAGCTCTACATTGCATAGTAAGCAGGAAAAGAAACTGGATACTTGCAGACAGGCCTTGGAACCCGTTCTCTGCCCTCAGCTCCCAGCACCAGCACAACGTAGTGGGTTTGTTTCCTCTTTGCACAGTTACCTCGTATCCCTGACTTGAAAGACTTGGACAAGACATCCCGGCTCCATCACCTGAGCGCTGGCAGCACTGCCGGGGTGGCTGAGCTCCAAGGATTCGGCCATCTGCCCCTTCCCAGCTCGAGGCAGGTGGCCCCTCCTCAAGGCACCACCCGAATCCCTCATGAGGTCCAAGAGAGCTGCAAGCCACCCCAAACCACGGGATTTCTGACCCTGTCAGACTGGCAGGCCTCAGGCAGCACTGGCAGCACGGCCTGGTTTAACCCGGCCAGCACTTCCCGCTCCCAATGACCACAAAGCTGGAAGTTCCTGTCTCCAGGGGCTCGGGGTCCCTCAGAGTCCATCGGGGTTTGTTTCTCTGGGGTTTGTTTGGGGGGCAAGGGGGTGTCCCCCTCTCTCCCCCCCATAAATGCACTATTTTATAAACACATTCACCTGATCCAGATTCCATTTTGTGTGCCCTGACTTCGAGAGTGTAAACACACCTCAACTTCTGGTCCCACAGCTTTTACAAGCGAAAACAAAAAAACCAACAATGAAAAGCTGCAAATAGAAACAGCACGGGGATACTAAATCCCCACCACTGCAAACATACCTTCAATGGTGTTATTTTCAAGTGTTGTGTGATTAAACAATGTGTTCATACAGCTGTCGGGCAAATCATGATCTCCAAGCTTTTATTACGTGCCTAGAAACTACTCAAAGTCTCTCTACTGCCAGATATTAAATACAAAAAATACTATCCACCAAAGACTCTTTTTTTTTTTACTTAGTACATTCCAATTCTGATTGGCTGAACTGCAGCAGATGCCTCTGGATTTCTATAACTGGCTAGTAAAAAGCAAAAAAAAGCTGCGACAACGACAAGAACAAAACCCTCCCATGGCAGGAGTATGCCAAAAATGTGAATTACTGCACTGGTATCTCCAAGCAAAGACTCACTTTTATACATTTTTCTTCTGAAATACCTCATCTGTACTCAGCAGCAGGGATTCTATGCTAATGTAACTCCAAAGTGGTCCATGAACTCAGCTTCCCTCCAAGACAGATTTCCCACCACAACAAACACAGGCCATCGGAGCTCTCCCACAGAGCTTTTGTACTCCTAACTTAAAAATACCTTTCCACTAGTCATTTTTCCCGTCCAGGTTTTCCTTAGCATTACCCCAGTGCAATTTTTTACGACGGATGTTTTTTCCCCTCTAACTGCGTTTGTGCAAACTGAACGTTCGTTTGGCAACTGCTCGGGAGCTTAACAAAAAGCTCAGTGACCCAACTGGTGCTTCCCTTTTAAAAAAAGCAAAAGCAACCAGGAAAAGTTCCATGGCAACAGAGGTGGAGGTACTTGCTCAGCACGAGGTGTGTGTGATTTTGACACCACCTTGGCCGTTTCGCTGCAGCGACCAGAACTTCGCTTTTCTTTGTAAGAAATTACCTAGTTTTGAAAAATTCCATATTCATCTCTAAAAAAATAAGACAAGTATTTGTATTAAAAGCTGGAGATCATTGATTTCAGCAAGTTATGGCTTTTTTTTTTTTTTTTTAGTGTAAGCATATATATATTTTTCTAGAACAAGTATCAGTAAGTGTCTGGGTGTTAGTACATATCTTCTGTTTCCAGCAATGTTCAGTATTGTATGTGCTTTGCACCTCAGAAGTGAGTCTGCCAAGGCACTTAGAGAATGTAAGCAAGTCTTTTAGGGACTTCATGAGAATGGGCTACCACTGACACAACACAAGAACCCATCCACCAGCAGAGTCAATCCCCCAACCAAGCACGTTTCCTTTAACACTCAGCACCTGCTAGAAATTCCACAATGAGTAACAATAAAATAAAAATAATAATAATAAAAAAAAAAAGCTATTTACCATGTGTCACTAACAGAGAAAAGATTTCCCCTAGTAAAAGCACAGAAAGTAGATCTCGGCTGTCACTGGTAACAGCACAGGGCTTGTTTTTGTTTTCTTTTTTTAAAAAAAAACCAAATGAACAAAAAAAAACAAATACCACACGCTTGCTTAAAGAAACAAGTGACTTCAGGAAGTCCTCTTCCTTTTATCTGTCCTTCGAGGTGAGTTTTTCAATCAGTTCTTGAAGTGGTGCAAGTTCTCTTCTATCAATAAGGTTGAATTCCTGCAATGAGGATGAGGAGAAAGACACACACACAGAGTTTTGCACGTGCAGCTCAGGTGAGAAGCCTTACTCAGCCAGAATTCATCTGGCAGTAGGCTCTCTGAGTCCAGGCTTAGCCACTACAGCCTTTCCTGCCCACGTGCCACTGCCTGAAGGTTTTCCCCCCCCATGTAAAGGACGGAAATGTAAGAAAATGCTCTTTTTTTTCCACAAGGGAAAGGGAGTAATGTAGCTTTGAGGCGAGAGCACTGTTTGCAACCTCCTTACCTGAACAAAAAATATAAAGTGCTTGAAAGAAGTGTTAAGGTGTGCCTCCTCCTGCAGCTGGATCACGGGATCAAAGTGCTGGTGATAGATGTGAGCGTAGACTCTGAAGAGACGCTTTAGAATTGTCTTGGCCACTGACATGAAGTTCTTTGGGAATGGGACGCCTGGAAATGAGGAAACAGATGGCTTCTTTTTCCACGCCTGTGTACTCTGGAAAGCCAGGATAACCCAACCCTCCCTCTTGCACAAGAAGGGCTGTTTCGTTCCGCTCGGCAATTCCGCCCCTAAATCACAGCGGGCTTGGGCTGAGGCACAAGGACAAGCTCTACCAGGTACCTGGGAGCAGGTGACTGAAACCACTTTTGGCATCAACCATGGAATAATTACACTTCTCTTGACCCAAGTGGAATCAGAAATAGGCTCTCTTCCACTTGCCTCGTGCCCAGCAAAAAGATTCCCGTCTCCATCCTGCTCTTCCCAAACCCTTGGCCACAGGATACTGCTTTCTGAACTGCCTGCTTCAGTATTCTGGGACATGCTCCTTTCAGTCATTCCAGGGAAAACGACCCAGGACAGGTAAAAGCAGTTTAAACAGCAGACCTTTGTCACCGCACAGGTTTTATTAAAATTGGTCTGGAAACGGCAACCGGCTACTGGGAGCAATCATCTCTCTAGTTGACACATCCCCAGGCTAAAAAAAGATATGCATCAACCATCTAAAAAGAATAACCTGTCTAGCTTCTCCTCACCTACCAGTTTCCCCAGTCAGCTTCGGTCTTTTGCTGCCTTTCCAAGTGCTGAGGTCCTGCCTGAAGGCCAGAGGCCCAAGCTCTGGGTGCTGTAAGGCCAATCAGGACCTCACCAATGCTTTCAGACCTCAGCAACAATGTTTTCATACTCCTGCTTAACCCTGCCCTGTTCACATGTCCATCTCATTTCCTCCTCTGGCTGCTGCAGCCCATGGGAAGTTCTTATTTAGCTGGTTAGCTTGTGGCCTTTAAGTCTCCCTCTCTCTGAAGGCAGCCCTGTTTCTCTGAAGAAGCTTAATGAAAATGTGCCAAAAGCTTCAGAAACTATTCACAAAATTAAAGAAATTAAGGGATCTCTCTTGTTATTGTTTCTGAATTGGGGGTTGGTTGCTTTTTAATCCTACTTTCTCAAAAGAAAAGAAACCTCTTGAAAACATCTATATTTCATTTTCACTTAAAAAAAAGAAAAAGAAAAAAAATCATTAAGATCAAAGCTGCAATTCAGCTTCTTTGGAGGTAAGGCCCAGAAATTCCTTATGAAGACCAAACACCATTCCTGTGTCAAAAAGCTGCCAGTTTGTACCAATGATGGGTTATAAGGGTTTGAGGTCCAATCCTTTATTTCCAAAGAAACAACTCACTGTTCAAACTGGAAAAAAAACCCATCAGATTTGACTGGAGTCAGTTATTAAGTAGAAACAATACTTCCTGGATTCAGAACGACGAGAGATGTTTACTAGGAGTATTGATAGAGGGATCAGAGTTCATGCACTGCCCCATCCATTTTATCTCGAGAGATAAGTGTGTTTACACAGATAATGTAAGCTTTTACACCGGCCCTACGTGTCAGTCACTAAGGAGGCCTTTTATTGCCCTAAGACTTGACGACTACTGCACAACTGCAACCCAGAGCCACTGTTCAGCTCTAGTTGTTTACCTATTTTGGAAGGAAATAGCGTTTCGTCATCCAGCTGATCCTGGACCCAGGTCATCAGGTAATCGATGTACTTTGGCGCGGAGCACTTGATGGGTTTCTTGATGTTGGTCCCATCTGCCCAGTGGTACTCGTACCTGAGGTGGGACAAGACATTCCTTAGCACCAGGGAATCATTCCTGCCAAGGCCTGGGAGGATGCTCCCCCTGCTCACACACCCTCCCTTCAAACTGGCCTAATGGAAGGTGTCACTGCCCACGGCAGGGGGTTGGAATAAGATGGACTTTAAGGTCCCTTCCAACCCAGGTCAGTCTGGGATTCTGACCCCACGATTAAGAAAGCTTCTAGACTATGCACACAACCAGAGAGAAACATGCCCTCGTGAAATTCAGAATGGAACAGCTATTTTGCCTGGCTGGGGGAACTCTT
Organism: Manacus candei; assembly: GCF_025592945.1. Lineage (NCBI taxonomy): Eukaryota > Metazoa > Chordata > Aves > Passeriformes > Pipridae > Manacus > Manacus candei. The sequence continues at coordinate 573,259 of NW_026138155.1, read as the reverse complement.
CTGACACCAGTCCAGACACGGGAGAAGGTGGATAATTTGGAAACATAATAGCTGAAAACACCCAAACATAATAACATGGGGAGCCTGACAATACCAGCTTTCAAGCGTTTCTATTTTTAAAAATCACACACATGGTTGTATGCAACGCTTAACAGCCTCTGATAAATCTGCCTTCTCGTTTTGTTTAACAAATTCAGTTTTGTCAGAACACCAACTGGGAGAACAATTTCACCATAAACAAATTGGATGAGGGACTGTGACGGTGTTGCTCGCAACGGGATAAAATGATCCCAGTTTTCCAACAGCAACAAATCAGAGGGCCTGAAAGCATTTTGATTTTTGTATCTCAGAACACATGCAAAAATCCCAGGCGTGCCAAATGGGCCATGTGTCTGGATTTATTAAAAATCAGGACCCCTTGTCAGCCGGCACTGCCCTAATACCAAGACTGAAGTGGTATTAATGCGGGACAATCCTGAGGTTCCAGGATCAGACTAGAGCCAGAGCAAGCCAACAAAGAGAATTCCATGCTGAAAATCTCATCCAAAGAACATCCAGCAATGAGAACCTTCCCTCCTCACCCCCCACTACCACCATGCATTTTTCAGAGGAAGGAATTTTCTTACACTAAAACCCCAAGTTACTGGCCATCTATAAACAGAAAACCCAATCATGGCTCATTTTCCTCACTAGAAAATATCCCTTTCTGGAAGTGGAGGAGAGGTTTGCTTTTCTTTACTGTTTATTTAGGCTTTCACAGTAATTCAGAAGGAAGCAGAGGCCTCCCTTACCCCTCACTCAGAAATGCAGGTATTTTCCTCCTTGGAAGACACTAAGCATCTGGAGAGCAGAAAAAAAGCACAGACACTGGATGTCTGTACAAAAGCATAGGCAAGAATCCAAGAAGCGAAACTTAAGCGAGGCACAGGGTGGGGGATTCTTATCCAGGCATCTAATATTTGCACAATACCTACAAGGAAGATTCTGGCAAGCCAAAAGGCTCTTACTTTGGGCCAGCAGACATCACAGGGCAGCTCTCCTCCGTGCAGAAGTCTGTGATGGTTCCATAAAGCATATTGATCTGGTTGAAGAAGTCGACAGCTGAAAAGCATCAAAACCACCCGTTAACACTCTGCAACACAAGATTCCTACAGCCCAGACTGCAAAGCAGAGATCCTGGCATGTTTATGGTGGGAAAAACTTCACTGTTATTGCTTTTTTAAGATCCATTATAAAAGAGATGCAGAACGCAACCACCAACTTTCTGGAACAGCCTCCAACAACTATTTAATTGTTCACTGCAGCAAAACCTTCAGCTGGAAGGAGAAAAAGGAAGGAGAAAGCAGAGTTACTTCCTTTTCTGAAACTTTGCTGTGTTTTATCAGAATCCCAAACCCTACTGGCAAGTGTGGAATAAAACAAAGATTTTCAGTGTAAACTTCCCAACTTTCCTCATTAGGTGACTCATTAGGCTTCCCTCAGGCTTTTTATTCCAAATGCCCACCTTTTCCAGGAACATTTCAGAGAATCCCAGAATGTTTTGGATGGGAAGGGATCTTAAGGATCACCTCATTCCACCCCCATGCCATGGGCAGGGACAGCTTCCACTATCCCAGGTTGCTCCAAGCCCCATCCAACCTGGCCTTGGACACTGCCAGGGATGGGGCAGCCACAGCTTCTCTGGGCAACCTGTGCCAGGGCCTCCCCACCCTCACAGGGAAGGATTCCTTCCCAATATCCCACCTAACCCTGCTCTCTTTTAGGTACATGCACGGGAGTTGGATACAGAAGTCACGGCACAGGAAGAGCTACAGCAGCAAACAACTCCTGTCCTTAGAATATCAACTAATTACCACAAATCAATATTTAGTCCACAATGTTTCCTCACTATAAACTAGCCTTGGGAGTTTTGTTCTGGAGTGCTATTTTTTAAGTTTTGTTATATGTTTGGAAAAGCATTTCCCTTAGCCAAAACCTTTTTGGTTTGTTTGGTTTGTTTTTTTGTGGCCTACAGCTGAATTACTGAAATAAAACACCCAGAAGCTGGCACACCTAAATATCCCCATTGTTCTTACTACTTCAAATTGGTGCTTCATTACTCCAAACTCTTTGAAAGGAAGGTTTTACAATAACCAACAGCAGGTTCTGTTCTGAGGAACTGTGGCCACTGCAACCGGTTTATAAAATCCACTTTATCTCCAGGTATCTTTCAGAGAATCAACACGAAAGATTACAAAAACATCATGGCAGGAAGTTACAGCTACTGCTCAGCAGAAGCAGGACACGAGCCCTTGCTTCCTAAGTGCACACAAGAACTGTTAATTAAGTTTCCATTCCCTGCTCCCAGCAGAAACCACGGCCCAGTGTTTGCTTCAAGGCGGGCGTGTCCAGAAAACCCACACAGGCTCCGGCAAAACGACTGATGGTGGCAAATCCCACACTTGGAAGTCTCAAAACCCACACGCCCGTCAACTCTTCCCCAAAGACATCAGTCGGGCAGAGGGTTGGGCAAGAAGGGGAAGAGCAGAGCACGTTTGTTTTTGTGCTCTCGGGGTTGCGCAGGGTAAAACCAAGGACACCGAGTCACACATTTCATTTCCTTATGGGACATCCCAGTGAGCAGAAGGGGCTCGCAGCTCTGGGGCTGGCTGTGGTGGAGGGATGCTGTCAGGGAAAGGAGCACATGATTATTTTGGAGCACTCTTTAATTACACAGCTATAATTTCATTTGAGTTAATTCAGCAGTTAAGTCACCTGGGAAGGGAAAAAACTGCTGCCGCACGGGAAAGCAGAGACACGGAGTGAAGGAACCACCAAAAGGGAAGGATGCCAGCAACACACGAAGCATCTTTAGCAATGCTTGCTCATAAAAAGTGGGTTGGTTTTTTCTCTAGACAGTTTTGCAATGCAGTGTGAACAAACTCTTACAAAGGATGGTGTCAGCAATTCCATCATGGCCCTGGAAGCAGTGACAAGTGGAGCACTAGGGCACTGCGTGGCTAATTATGAACAGGAAGGTTCACGTCAGTGGGACAGTTTCACTTCCCAAACGTGTAAAGAGCAAGAAGAAATAGGCAGAACCACAGAAACAATCAGAGGACATTCATCTCGAGCGTGATTTCTACTGCAGTGCACAGGCAATCCCACCCCACCACGGGAGCACACCAAGCCTGAGAGACAAAAGGTGAGGGAACACCCGGACAGGGCCTGTGGCAGCCAGAACTGCACAGGCTACAGAGCGTGATGGGACGTGGGATAATCCATTCTTGAGGAGCAGAGGGAAAAAACTCATGCAGCAGGGAGAGGAAGGAGGAGGAAACAGAGTCAAGCAATCAGAAAACATTAATTTGGGCATAATGGTTCGGCATGAAAGCACAGAGTTTGGACAGACAGCTTTAGAGGAAGTTAAAGTAATGACATCAGACTTACTAGACCAGAGGCTCAGAACTCGGTAGAAACAAAAGGAAGTAACTTGATGAAAACTGCAAAGCCCATTAGAATCATAGAATCACTTCGGTTGGAAAAGATCTCCACAATCATCGAGTCCAACCTGTGACCAAACACCTCCCTGTCAACCAGACCAACATCCAGTCGTTCCTTGGACAGGGATGGGGACTCCACCGCCTCCCTGGGCAGCCCCTTCCAATGCTCGACAACCCTTTGCATGAAGAAATTCTTCCTGATGTCCAACCTGAACCTTGAGGTCGCCTCCTCTCGTCCTGCCTCTTGTTCCCTGGGAGCAGAGCCCGACCCTCACCCGGCTCCCCCCTCCTGTCAGGGAGTCGGAGAGAGCGAGAAGGTCCCCCCCTGAGCCTCCCCTTCTCCAGGCACAGGAAGAGGCACACAGCTGTCCTCCCACAAGTGTCAGCCCACATCCAACACCCCCCTCCTGAAAAAAAAAAAAAAAAAGGTCAGCGACTCACTGTTAACTGCAACCCATTCATTTAAGTCTTCCCCCTCTGGAAGCATCACAGCCATCCGGAGATTGCCGCTTCCCAGCGTGGCCTCGGCATGTTTTAGCAGCTCGTACTGGTGAGACCCCTCTGGAATATTCTTCTTTGGTTTGAAGGTTTTGGAAGAGCGACTACCACTGCAAAAGAGAGAGGAAATATTTGGAGGCCTTTTGGAATGGGATGAGAAAAAAGCAACGAGCAGACGAGCCCCACGTAAGGACAAGGCTGACATTAAATACTTTCCCCACTCACGTATTTTCACATTGAAACAGGGTATTTAACAAAAACTGGGATGCAAAAAGTTGCAGGTACTTTGGTTTGTTTTAAACCATCTTCTTACCTACAGTTTGGTTTGAAAAACACAGACTGGCTCAGAAGACAAAGTTCAGACATCTGAATTTTAAACGATGGCAGTGAGCCCGGATGGCACATGAACCCCTAACGTGTCAGAAACATGACGTGCAAAATCAAATATTTGCAGAGAACTGTCAGATGAGCCAATATTTGCGAATGTTTTCGTGTATTTAGCTGAGAAAAGATTTCTGTCAGACAAGGCAAACTGAGTTCTGAATTCCAAGTGGAAGGACGTGAAACTCAGACAGCACAATTTTCACTGCAAATATTATCCAGATCTCCCTTCTTTATACAAAAGACTTGGGCAATTCTTCACCATGTCTCTAAGGGCCGAACAGAAATTTTTGTTAGTGGGGTGTAAGGGATGAGGGATTGGGAATAAGGCACAAGCAAACTCCCTAAGTAAGTAGTCTATTCTGACAAACTCTGGGCAGGAATTCCCACCGTACCCAAATCCAGCACAGGCACCCTAAGACAGCAGGAAACGGTCTCATGTGGAAGGCAGGCAGGCATCCAAAAGGAAAAGTAATTAGGATAAAGGCAGGCTGCTGGTCGTCACGTGCTATGGAAATAGCTGCAATTTTGGCAATAAATTATCAGAATTCCATGCATTTATGCAGTTCACCATATGGGAAGCCAGTTAACTGCATGCACGGTCACACACTCCTTGAGACACAGTTCAGGGACAGCTTCTCTGACCTAAAGCCTTTATAGGACAAGGTTTTTCTTGGAAAGCCTGGTTATAAACGTCGCTGCAAGCATTACTTCAATTACCTTATTGGTTCAGAAGCTCTCCTATTACTTAACCAAATAAGTAATAATTCTTTTCTCCCATCATGCCAATCTGTTTCACGTGACAGATTTACGAAGCCTTCTTCTCTCAGGTCTACTTCCTCAAATCTTTGAGCAATCAGTGAGAAAAAGCAACTTTTACAGAGTTCTGCCAGGTGGCCAACGATGCACACCATCATCAATGTCTGGGTCAAGCATGACATTTCATTTTCAGCTACATCCCCGTAACAGAATTAGCCATTTCTCCCCAGGCTTTAAAATGCTCCAAGCTAACAGGCAGCACCTGCCTTTCCCTGTTAAGAAACTGAGAATCTCTTAATTTTAATGCAGAAGTGAGAGGGGACAGAGAAACCACCAAAAGATCCCATTTTCCTCGGACATAAAAAGGCCATGAAAGGGGGAAGACGCTGCATCACCCCCACTATTTGTCACAGCCAGTTCCCAGTCTTTTAGAAGACCCAGCTTCTCGACGAATTCCTGCGATTCCAAGGACGCTTTGCTCCCTTCACTCCCACATCCGCCGTTTCTAGCAAATTATGCCCTTCTATTTTTACAGGGAAGTGCAGCTCTGGCAGTGGCAGATGCAGCCCGACCCAGCACTAAATCAGGAAGTGTGTTTGAGGCAGTTGACTCACGGAGCTGGAGCCGGGCTCGGAAGCCACAACAAGCCCTTCCCACCAGCAGAAGCCCACGCGCCGCTCGGCCCCAACACAGACGTCACAACTCCCTTGTGAAGGCAAGAACACCAAATTTCCTCCAGAGCTGTAATTTTATCCAGTCATCTGCTGACAGGGGAGTGGGTTTCATGATGTGGATTCTGCAGGCTGTGCTGCTTTAGGCTGGCAAGACGATGTTTCCAGAAGAAGGGAAAAGTTTCAGGAGTCCTGCTTACACCACAGCTCGTTTCAGCTTCAAACGCACCACTGGCACATCTACACTCACAGCAGCTTAAATATCCAGCCTCAGCTCTTGATGCAACTGCAGGAAAGGAGCCACCTAAACCTCGGTGCTCCCAGGGGAAGCACTTGGGCTGGCCTGGCTTAGGCCTCCTCGCTCCCAGGTGAGTGGTTACTTGTCCACAGGGCCTTTCAAGAGAGCTTTTCACCTATTTCCATCCAGCCTGCTGCGGATTTGCAGAAACCTGAATCAAACCAGAAGGATTTAGGCTGCTCATGAATGGAAGTTATGCCCTCAAAGCTTGTTCTTACCACAGAACTGACCCAAAGCTCTCACCTGCTGTGCAGTGGCACCGTCCTCAGGACACACCTGCCACCTACATCCCTCTGACCGCTCCACAATGCTGAGGCCACGGGTGTCACTCCTTTCCTTGGGGGAAGGTGTGAGGAGCTAACTCCTGGAAGCACAGCTGTACCACTCAGTGTCTACCCAGAGCAGCCACCACCACGGCCAGACCAAAATCAGCCCTTCAAAATATCTGGACACGCTCTAGAGATTCTGAAAAAGCTGAACTCAAGAGAGCGCACAGAACATTCACCTGGGGCATGGAAACTTTTCCTGCTTCAGCTCCCGCTTTTCTCATCTTCAAAGGCCTTTGTGAGCATTAATTAATCCTCACAAAGTAGCTCTGAAGTAGGGATCACTAATGTCTCGTTAGACACAGGGAAACTGAGGCAGGGACTCACTGCCACAGGCCAACAATTGAGTTTACCACAGAAGCCCCAAGTTTGAGTTCTGCACCTCCTCGTCTCCTTTCTCCTGCTGCTGTTTTTAAACACAGAAACACTGTAAGACAAGACCCAAATTCCAGAAAAGCAAACATTTCCAGCCTTTAAACAATAATACAGGGCTTCAAATGATAACATCCTGCTAAGAATAGAAACATCACAGTGGGATCGGGTTAGTTTCCACTAGCCAACACATCAACATAGAAATGAAAATAGAAGCACAAGCTACTTTTTGGCAATGAAATCAATAGCTGCAGCACTTAAACACGTCTTCCCTGTGACAACCACAGCATCAGAAGGACAGAAAGTAAAATCAAACTGTACACGTTCAAAATCTGCACTGATGAGATTAAACCTGAGTATTTCTATTTTTAAAATCGAGTAGTCACAACATTTCTGTCCTGAAGAGAGTCAGCGCTCCAGCAAGGCATTGCTTCCTCCAGCTCCCACACCACCAAAAACTCAGCTGTTTTCCAGTCCAGTTCCTGCTCACTTACTGCAGTAAGCCTGCCTCAGTCCAGCCACTTGAATTTGCAGGTAACAAAAGCAAGGTAAGAATTCAGGATGCAGGCATTCCATGCAGCAGCTCTGGGAAGGAGTTAGGAGCTGCCAACTCCTTCCACAACGTAGCTGCTCTCCCAAAAGGTGAGGCAGAAAGCAGTTCCAGGCCTAGGGCTTTCATTTTGGATTGTTTCTTTCTTTGTTTAGACAAGAATCAGTGGCACTGACTTGAAAAATTTCCACAGACATATGATGTTTCCTATAAAAACAGGACAGATGTTGTTTATTCTTTATTTGCTACACCATGGAGTAATTTCAATTCTCCGTGGGCTTTTCAGCCTGAAGATGCTTCTCAAGGGGTACAGTGACCGTTGTCATCATATCCTGGTTTCAAATGGTGCCTCCTTCCACTGGAGTACTGACAGGAAAAATCAGTGGGGTTTTATGAGATTTTTTTCATTCTCTGCCCGTCGTGGTGGGGACTAAAATCTGGCTTAAAATCTGGCTTAAAATCAGGGAAAAACAGCTGTCTTCACACACTGAAATTCCATATAGGATAGCAGAAAACTCACAACCTCATGAAGAGCTCCTCGAAAACACAGATACCATTGGACACAAGACTCGACACGTTAAAAGAGCTGAAGTTTATCAGATGATTCACATCCAGGAAGGAGAAAGTTATTTAAGGTAGCCTTAAGGAACAGTTTTGCTTTTGCCTGTCCCAGCCACCACCCCCCAGTGTTAAAGCTGTCGTAACACGTACACATCCACATTCTTTAAACACGCTTTCTTCCTCCTGTACACACACATTTGGAAGCCAGTGAAACCCAGCCAATGCAGGAGCGGTCCAGCACAACTCAGAAGCTCTCAGGAGCACCAAAACAAGCCCACAGGGAACCTTTTGCTGGCTGAGCTCTGACCAGGGGATAGGTGACCGGTGTTTGGAGAGCGGCCGTTCCCCTGTTCCCTGTGACATGTTCCCTCAGCTGTCCTGCAGTGACACTCAGTGCCAAATCCACAGGGATGTTAGGTGGCCACAGCCTGTTTTCCAGCCAAGCTTCTCTCTGCCTCCGTTTTTCAGTCTGCAGGCTCAGAATGTGCCTGTAAACAAGGGGGAGGTGTTACGCTACAACCCCACCCCATGGTGTTCCTGCTGTTTACCCAGTTGGATGCAACCCCTCTCCCGAGCAATCGCAATTCCCAAGGCAAGGCACGAGCAAGCGTCCAGAACCCCATCCCGTAACCAGGACATCATCACCACTTTGCTATGCTCACACACAGAATAAACTCCCTTGCTTCATTTACAACACATTCACTTAATACACTTTCATCTCCGGGAAAAGCCTCAAAATAAACAAAGCAAGTCACAGTTGCCCTCGCTGGATACTACCAGAGCCCTGTCTGTGCACTCCAAACACAATTAAACTATTCCCAGGGCAGCCAACGGCTGCGGAAGTGACTCAACCTCCCAAGCCTTGTCCCCTGCAGGACTAACAGGAGTGCAAGGAGAGGGGCAGGCCAGAGCCACAAACACGAGTCTACAACAGCATCCAGCACAGGAAAACTTTAGGCAAGCTGATGACTTCTGGCTGTTCTGTTGGGTCCTTTCAATCAGATCCACATTCTTTTACTACTTCAATATTAAACCTTACCACGTATGTACACAAACACACATCAATGGTACTGTAGGGAATAATCAAAACCAGATTTATTTCTTCTAATACCCTAATATTCAGATAGTACATCTTAAAAAGGCCAGGCTACTGGCAGCTTTGATGAAGGTAAACAAGAAGTATTCCTTCTTCTCCAACTGCTTGTTTTTTTTCCTACGAGATGGAGTTTACTATTTTGACCACTTCAGTCACTAATTGAGCTCCCTGCAAACTAAACAGCACTATCTCCTCACTAATGTCTCCCCTCTTTTCTCAGGAAACCCTTATTTCTGTCAATTAGCACCAGCCTGCTCAAAAGGGAGGGCACAGCATGAACTCAAACTCAAGTCAGAACGCGGCACAGTTACACTTCCAAGTTTGGTTTCCACAAAGGTTCCAACCTGTTTGCTGCAGGAACGTACCCAATACACTGTTCAGTGGACACAACTGCACCTTTTTTTTTTTTTGTAAAAAAAAGTCCTACCCTTTCTTATATATAAAACTGAGCAATTCATAAGGAAATACATAAAGCTCCGAGTCTGGGTGGTTTCTTTCAGTAACACACTGGATGGTGTTTAAAGAAAAGACCCTGGAAGCTTTAAGAGAGGAAGAAGGTTTACTAAACCGTTTAAGTAGCCATGAAGGAGTTGAAGATCTTTCCCCAAGTCACTGAGAATGTCCTGAAGTGGCCTAGAGAGCCCCAGCTTGCCTCGGGCAGCCTCACACACGCTGCCAGCCCCATAAAGCATCACCAGGCTGCTGGGGCAGGAGGAAAAAGGGGAGCATTTCCCAGGAATAAAGCAGGTTTGATCAACAGTGTTTGCCTACCTGTGATTCCTTTAGTCCCCTACTTCTTCCAAGTGTCCCACACTAAAGGCATCCACTGCTTTTCCACAGCAAACTGCTCCTCCTGCCACACAGATTTCCTTACATTCAGCTAAATTATCCTTACATGACTAATGCCCTCTGCATCCCAAACTGCTGGTCACAGTCACACCCTGTAAATACATTTAAGAAGCAGAGCTTTGCAGAAAGCCATCTACAACCCGCTGAGGGTGATAAATTGCAGCAATAAAAGCTTGGCTCTAGCATCAAATTAGATCCTTACTTGTACACCAAATATAGTGCTTGGATAACATGCCTCAGAACATGGATGGTTTCCCAAAATGCTGATCAGTGCTTTTGGAAACCAACGCTTAATGAATGACTAAAGCAAATCTAGTCATACAACTTAAAAAATCGGAGCAGGGCATTTTTAAAGGGAAGAAAAAAAAAAAAAAGACTAACTAAAGAGTTTAAGACAGCCTTCAATCCTTTTAAACACAATAAAAGGAACCATCTCTTAATGGGTTCAAGAAAAAGGCAGTTAAAGGAGAAATTTAGCTCAATTTTCATGGGGGAAGAGTCACTTTATAAAAGACTGCCCTGGACTGTAACCCCCAGGCAGCACAGGCTGAGGATATGAACGGGGCAAAGGAGAAACACTCGGCAACTTCCCAACAGAAAACCTCACACTTAGATGGAAGATTACACTTAGACTTGGATTAAGAGGCAAAACAGGGTCTGGATCCAGGAAACAACAACCATCAGAGGCAAGAAATAACACGGAGAACAACAGGAAGAAGGAATGGACAGGAGGCAGCAATGAATAATCCAACAGCTTTCCAAAAATACGCTGCATTAGCTCACCCCCAAGTGTTTCTCACATATCCCCCACATTTAATACAATCCTGTATGTGCTGCGTGTAACCATCTCGAGGAAAATCTGCTTATCTCTTGCAAAGTATCCTATCAGGAAAACCCACCTGCCTGAAGCATCTGAGGGGGAATGACAGCTCCTACCACATACACAGGAGGACATTTCTTTTGAAATTATTTCAGCTTGTGCCTTTGCCAGTTGAGTAAAAAGTTAGTTCAACTGTTCTATGAGATTAAATATAGATTTTCCTCCTTTTTTTTTCCACTCCCATTGCAGCAAGAAATTTTAAGAAGAGTTGTCAACCACAAAAGTTAATAACAGGACATTAGAGACACTTGGGTTTTATTTCTAAAAGCTACACTGCAGTGTTAGAAAAAGCAGTATTTCGTGGCCATGAAGTATAAGACACAGTAATGCCATTTTGATTCCTGGATCCAGAACACTCAGCAAGTCCCTGAAACAATCCATTCAAGCAAAACCAGGGCTGTGCTACTCAAGTTGGTAAAAACACAATTAAAATACCAGCTACCAAAACAAAACATGGGTTATTTCACTGAAGTCAGCATAAGGAACCCACCCAGTGATTATCTGTGTGGAAATTATTTCAGTGTCGAGAATGAGTCGTCTCAATTTTTAGCAAAAGAGGAATTTACCAAAGCTCACTTAAGCTCATTTGTTCTCTTTGTCATAAAGAAAGGAATTAGACTTGTGATAAAGACCAACAAATCCAGGCATTATCAAGTCCTTATCTGCAAGATGTTCTCCTTAGCTGAGGAAGGGATTAAGATTCTGTGCGTCAGGAGCCCTCGTATCTCTGGAGGACACAACTCTGGAGGCAAGTGACCACACTGAAAAGACGAAGTGGTGCAAGGACAGACAACAACAACAACAACAACAACAACAAAAAAAAAACCCCAAGCATGTGAAAAAAAAAAAACAAGCTTCAACTAAAACTCAAGTGAAATATGGGCAGGATCACGGGGCTGCTTTTAAAAGTATCAAAACGTATTTGCGAGGCAAAATCTACAGTTACCTTCGTGAATCCACAGCGGGGGGCTGGCACACAAAACTCCCATCTCATCCACGTGAAATGACTGTCTGCTGACTCAGGCTACGGATTTGAATTGGGAAGCAAAGCCCTGAATGAAAGGGAACACGCCTGGGATGCACCACACGTCGTCCTACTCTGCACAGAAGGGGGTGTCAGGCCCTGGAAGGCACAGGCCTACCCAGCCAACTGAGACATTACAAGTTATTTCAAACAAATATAACCTGCAAACCCTCAGCTCCCATTCCCTTCTTTCCAATCCCCTCCCCAAAACACTGACCCGAGCAGCAGCGCCCCGGGAAAGCATCTGAGAGATCCACATGCAGACTTAACCACCACGCTGGCCCTGGGAAATTTATTGGAGGAATCATAAAATTAACTTTGTGGTTACTTCTTTATGAGCTGCTTTAAACTGATCCAGAAAAGCTGCACGCACGCGGCTTTGGGATAAGCTGCTCAGGATATAACTCTGGAGGGGACTTTATAGCACCCTGCTCAGTTTTAAAATTCAGTGTATTTCCTCCCAGAAGAGGTAAAGGCAACAGATGTCTTCCTGAGCGCTTGGAGAAGAACAATTTTCTTGTCCTTACGTGTTTTGTAGAGACTTCACAAAGGACTTTTCCCCACTTTCCTCCTCCCCCCCGCCCCGAATGCTTTCAACATCAGTCACCTCTGCACTCCTCCAGCAGAGCAAGGTCCTTCACAGCAGCACAAGGGTGCCCACCACAGCCTCCCTCCCGTGGCCTTCAGGTGAGGTCACAACCCTGCCAGCCAACATCACATTAATGCCACACAGGTGCCGGGAAAGCAAAAGGGAAGGAAACGCCACTTTTAAAAAAAAAAGACAACACGCACAGATGACAAAGCAAAGCACTGGATCCTGATAATCCCATGTCATGAAATCTACGTTTTTCCGAGTCCGTTGTAGCTGAAAACAGATTTTACAGCAGCTGAGTTTATAACCCACCATCTCGCCCTTTGCGTATTTTAAATTTAAGGAAAAAAAAAAAAAAAAAAACAACAAAAAGGACAAAACCCAAACAGCAAGTCCATTGTAGCTCAGCTCTAATAGGAAGTGGCTCAGTTTACAAATGCCAAAAGCATCGCAAAGCATATCCTGCGGTTTGGGTTGATTGGTGGGTCAAAAGCTTATTGATGGCTCTGGCAGCAAGATCTGCCTTACTGCTTAGGAGGGAAGACTTGAAGTGGCCCAATTTAATGCAGCCATTTACTTCCCTAAGGAAAACAGGTGGCTTCATTCTGTCAGCCTTTCTGCATCCCTCCAGCCGCCCCTCGGTGGACAAGCACTCCTAACATTTTGTCCTTTTTCAAACAGGATAAAACCAGACTGTGCATCTCTCAGGACAGCACGAGATGGAACTGTGATCCCTGGGCTGTTGCCATGAAGGGGTCCTAAATCCAAACCCGAAACCCTGTCCGAAAATGAAAAGGTGCCGAAGGTAACTGATAAAAAATGAAAAACTGACAAAAAATGGAAAAGCCACTTTCCAGCACACAAACCCTCTCCCGAAAACGATCCTCCTTCCACCACGACTCCCTGTGAACAGCTCATGGCATAGGTTCACTCACGCTGCAAACACAGAGAGGGAAGGACAAACAAGGGAAAACAATTGAGACATTAAAGCAAACAATTAGGAAGCAATTAAGACCGGACATCACAGCGTTGTAGTAAACACAACTTTCACACTGAACAATGCCTTTCTTCCTATGCCTTTTTTTTTTTTTCATTCCAAATGTTTCTATCTGAGAAGGCAGTATCTAAGAACATTTAAAAGTGATTTTATGGGAACACAGTCCCACGTGGAGAGCCCTTTCCCGGTTCTTACAGTGGTATTACACTCATGGAGCTAAAAGTGAAGCAAAGTAGTGCATTAAAACACAGAGAGATAAATATCTGGATGTCTGCTCTACTTCCCAGACAACTCAGTATCTCGGGAAGCTGAGGAAGGGACAACAACAAACAGCCCTGATGCTCTCCAAGAGCAGGAGCAGCCTGGAGAATCGGGAAGGCCGCACTGCTTGTCAGTCTGGAAACAAACACATCAGCTCAGATTTTGGGATTATTCTGCAAGAGAGGTAAGGGGGGGGAAAGTAACATCTCACTGATTTTAATTTAATTAAAAAAAAAAAAATAAATAACCCGTGTGCAGCATGAGAAGCAGTTGCCGGGCTCCACTGTGCTGCAGAACAAGCCAGACAAGGGAGAACTCATTTTGCCCCCAGTTTGGTTTACAAGTTAACTTGGCCTTCACTCCAAACATATGTGCCCCCAACAACAGCCCTCACCCTCACTTGCTGCTTCCAGCAGCTCCTAGTCTTTCCAGACTCATCAGGCAACAACTACTTAAACAAACCTCATTTTTAGAAAAACTGTGCTGGAATCTTCTGAGAGAGATTCACTAACATAAAGATGAATTTTTAATTTTTTTTTTTTAAGAGACAACTTCAATAATAAAAACTCTTCCATAAAAAAATTGGTTTTCATCTAGCTTCTTTTTTATGTAAGTTTTGCCAGCAGAGGATAACACGGGCATGTCACCAGATGGCACGCCCACCAGAACTATCTTTAATTTTTTTCCTTGGAGATGTAAGCTGAAGTACCTGCAACTATGCTGTAATTTCCTTTTATAGAGAACTTACCAAGCAGTTTTTTTGGAACTGAAGATATTTTCTAGCCCAACTCCCATTTTTAAACCCTTTTTAAAGATTCGGGACGACCTTATTCAACCATCGGTGGGGTTTATAAAGTCTTTTCAGAATGGAAGAAGCAGATCAGAGAAGAGAAAACAGCGGCGCTGAAAATAACAATTGCTGTCAAAACCAAGTTGCATTAATTCAGTGACTCGCCTCACAAGACAGTCTTTTTATAATGTTCCCCATAACGAGGGAAGACAATGGCTCCCCTTGATTTTCCTTTCCCCCCCATGCAGCTCTATCTGTCACCGGCCATGGCAACAGGGAAGAATAGCCCCGGATTTGCCAGCGGACAAGGCCCGCGCGAGGGGGGCCCCCGGCACCCTGTGTTATCCCGGCACAATCGCCCTGTTATTTGACAAGCAGCGAGCCTGCAGGAGAACACGGCTCTTGGCATCGTGCTGAGTGTCAGACTGACAAGCTCCAGCCAAGCCCCTGGTGATAAACCTGCACGGCAGGTTGGGAAAACCTCCCCGGTCTCAGCGTGTCTTTGCTGCGAGTTCCAAAGCGTGAGTCAGCTCGCGAAAGGACAGCAGTGCCACTGACACGCAGAGAAAACACCTCTGGCACCTCCACACCACGAAAACCCTCCGTGAAAAAGTACCATGAAAAACTCTGTTACGAGTACTGTGAACGGGGGGGGGGAGCTGCGGTTCGAAATGGAAGTCGGCGGTGCTAAGCCTGCAGAAAGTGTAAGGATATCCAGCCACTATCTTGGAATAACTCTTGGTCAAACTTCAATTTTAACTCGATAAGGTGATGCTAGCTTTTTGCGTACTTAAAAAAACCCAGCCAAACAAAAAGAGCATAACTCCCTGCCAGTTACACGGAAAGTTTCCCTGGTCTCCCTGAGGCCTACCAGGCATATTTTCGATTTTTTTATTTTTTTTTAAATCCGTTTCTATACTGCAGATGAGCAAATTAGGTGCTGCCTACAGCACTCTGCCAACAGCAGCTGAGGCAGCTTTGCCAACATTTCTGGCTTTGCCGTGCAGCAACTCCAGTTTCCATTTCTATACTTCGTGCAGAAAGATCACTTGGAACAATGGAGGTGGGGGTAAAGGTTTGCTTTCCTAGGTTTCAGAAGGGTCTGGAAAAAGAAACAAGCATCTCATTATTGCCTGTGACAGAGGGTGGAGGGTTTCGTGCTTTTCCATTCCCAGTTAGCCAAATGCCACGAAGAAGGAGGCTCTCTAATTTGCAAACCAGACTCCCAGGACACTCGAAATCCTGTCCCCCCTTCTCCACCGCGGCAGCTGAGAATTATGAAGGAGGGGGACAGCTGGGCTTCTCATTAGGAGCACAACGCCTGAATCCATAGACAATCATCTGTACCCACCTCCCGCTCACAGCTGAGAGGTGTCTTTCAAGACCTCTCTGGGGGTATGGAGCGGGTTTGCTGCAGCAGAGTCCAAAGATAAATGCAAGGCAGGGATCGAGGAGGAAGCCGGCGCCGGGGTTATTGGTCTCCATGAGAACGCAACTCACTCACTAGAACGCTCCAGCTCGGAGATAAAGTCTCCTCTCCAAAAGCAGGCTGCGTTTACATCTGCTGGTTATCAGCGTAAGGCTCTAACAACTGGCAGATATTACGGACGCGGTCCCACTAACTGCTCGCAAGGAACTCGGAACGCTCAGCGGGGCCAAGGCCTTAATGGAGCTCGGCTCTGCCAGGGCGCCTTTTTCAGCTGCCTGGGTCTCCCTTCTTTCCCTAGAGCGCATCCCCGCCTTAATTAATAGGTCACTGAACCGGTTTATGTTAATTGTCACAAAGTACCTCGCCTTTGTTCCCAAGGGGAGGGACCAAAGTTCATTCGGTTGCTGCCCACGAAGCAAAACTGCCGAGTGTGGGGTTCTGCGCACACCTGGACCTGCCACCGATTCCTCGGGGAGCTTTTTTTATGCCGCAGTAAAGCTCGGCCGGGTCCTTGGCGGGGCTCAGGCCGCCGGGGAGCCCCCCCTGCCCCATCACCTGCCCCGGGATTCACTTCCACGCTCCAGCCGCTCCTAACTCAGCTGGGGCACGCAACGCTACCGCACCAACTTCTGCCCGCCGGGAAGGAGGAAAACATTACGGAAACATCACAAAAGCCGGGGGAGACCCTTCGGGTGGGCGTTCTACCCTGACCCCGCTCTCGCCTGCCCAGCACGGCGCTCACCGGGAAGGCGCCCCGGCTGATCCGGGGACGGTCCCGAACTCGCGTCCCCGCGGGAGGGGGAGCCGTGCGGGAAGGGGAAGCCCGGCTCGCCCGCCCTCCAAACGCCCTCGCGGCGCAGCGGCGGCCGCCCCTCCGCACTCCCCGCCGGCTGAGGGCAGCGGCTGCTGCCGGGGCCCCCCGGGGGACCGGGGCACAAAGGGAGAGAGCGGCGAGCGGGACGGAGCGCGGCCGCCAGGCCGGCGGGGAGCGGCGGGCAGAGGGCGGGCGGCGGCCGCGTCCTCTCGCCGGGGCTGCCCTGCTCCGCCCTGGCCGGCGGGACGGGGCAGAGGGAAGAGGAAAGGACCCCCCCCACACGCCCCGCGGGTACTCACAACAAGAAGCTCATGGCGATGGCGGCGGAGCGGGACCGGCGGCTGCCTGGGCTCGGCGCGGCTCGGCTCCCAATGGCAGCGCAGGGCGGGCGGGTGCGGGGAGAGCGCCGCGGGGCGGGGACACGGCCCGCCCGGCCGCCATCGCCCCCAGCGGCCCCCGCGCCGCCGCCTCCCTCACGGCTGCGGCCGCGGGGCCACCGCTCCACCCGCTTCCCTCACGGCCCTGGGGCTGCCCCTCAGGGCCCCGGGCACGGTGATCCCCCTCAGGCAGCCCCTCTTGGCCCCGGGCACGGCGATCCCCCTCGGGCATCCCCTCGGGGCGATCCCGCCCCGCCGCCCCCTCAGAGACACCCATGTGTGCCCTCCTAGACAATTCCCTGGAAACGGGGACCCCCTGCCCCTCCACAGCCGCCCTTCTCCTCAGAGATGGCCGTGTGTCCACCCTCAGATATTTCCCTGGAAACGGGCACCCCCTGCACCTCCGGAGCCCCCCTCGTCCCCTCAGGCCTCCCCCTCTTGCCCTCAGGACAAAGGGATCCAGGTACCAGCCCACAGGTCACCATCACGGTCAGAAAAATAAGAGGAAGGTCTTAACCAGCGTTTCTGCTCCTGTCACGCAACCCTTTTTTTTTAGAGAAACTCGTCAAAATGGATTCTGATATTTCTAATACGTGATTTGTGAGCAATTAGTAACTGGGCTGGGTGCGGGTGAGCAGTCAGCTTAAGAAAGGCCACACCTCAGAGGTGACGCTATGGGCAGCTGCAAAGTGCTGAGGTAAAAAAAGTCCAGTTTTTCTAAGAAAACCTTGCCAGGCAGATTTAATCACATCCCAGTGCTTTTTATGGCAGAAATTACAATCCCAGGGTGTAATTTCACACAAAAATCTGCCTCTGTTTAGGTCAATAAGAAGTCGGATTTTGGAGAGAACACAGGACAGGCTACACAACCCCCTGAGATTCCCTCCTGCCCCAAGGGGATTTAGCAACCCCAAAAACCTCACACTGCTGCAGGTAGGCCAGAGGAAAACCTTATGACTTTCAGATTTATCAGGCAATTTCTCTACATCAAAATAGCCTACAATCCCACAAAACAGTAAGGTTATATGGCACATCAGGGGTGCCTTACGTGGCCACACTGACAGTCATCTGCTTCTCTCACGTTTTTAAATGCTGAAACTGCATTTTCTACTTTTTGGCTCTGTCCTTCAGACCAAGTCAGAATGCCAGGTCAGTGCATTTCTAAGTAAATTAAAATTACACTACTGTTTTTTAGGACACCTTTAAAATCCAGCGTTTCACCAGGCAGCAAAGGTGTAATTAAAAAGCATTTCGCGATGCTTGCAATTTTCCTTTTGGCTGTATTAGCAGAAGCACGAAATGGGTCTTAGGGCACTTTTTAACAGACGCTGTCAGACTAAATCAGCCACGTTACTCAAACAAAAACACATCACTGATCTTTCTGGCACATTCACGTTGGGACACGAATAACCCGCGTTCCCCGTTCCCACCCGTGCGCTTCCTCCTACCCACGGAACGTTTTATTCTAGCGGCAAGTTAAAATTAAAAAACGTTTGTTTACTGCAGCAGGAAACACTTGGCCGGGAGAAACCGGTTACATAACGAGTGGGTTTTATGCCTCACGTTAACATCGGTCCGTTTGGGATGGCTGAGGGTCACATGAAGGGCTCCCTTCAGACAACCCGAGGGCCGGCAGCGCGCGCAGGCTTACGCAAGAGCCGAGCCGCTCCGCCGCTCCGGGAAAGGCACAGCCAGCGCTCCCCCGGCCCCACGTCTGTCATTTCGGTTTATCCGTCGTGCTGCACAGCTTAGAGAATTCCTCTGAAAGGGCCCTCCAGCTGACAAAGCGCTTCGGTCCCGAGCTGAAGTTTCCAGCTTTTCGGCGCAGCCGGGTTAACACGGAACGTTCCAGCTGAAAGAAGCTCAGAAATTAAGATCACAGAACTTAATGGGATGGGATGGGGGAAAAAAGGAAACAACATTTTGTTTTGAAATGCAAATAATACAGTCTGTAACTAAATATGAATAATTTTGGAAAATACCACCACAGAACATAAAGGTCAGTTCTTCTCAACGATAAATTACACAGAGGGATAAGGAGTGTTTCCCAATATAAGATAAGCACCTGTTTTAGTATCACCTCAGAAGATTTTCCTTTTCTCTCTGATCAGGCTAAAGGATAGCTGGTATTAATTATTAATTATTCTCAAAAACAACCTGTTTAACATAATTGAAGAAGTATCAAAAAAGGCATCTCTCAAGGCAGATAAATTGAACCTCTCGGTCCACAGCAGTATGGAGTCATCTCCTCAGATTTTCTATTTTTACAGAGGCAGATTCCCTCTCCTAAGTAGACTTCAGCACCAGTTCTGTCAAGTGAGTAAATGCAAATTCTCTTGTCCTAGGATGACTTTTCTTTTCCTATCATAGGTGCAGAAGCTTTGATTCCTCATGTAACTAAGGAAGCTCTGAGATTCCTGGGCAACGTCAGTGCCAACAGATGCCCAACAACACGATGCTCTCTAAAGCTAGCTTGCACAAACCTGACCAGCTGCCAGACAAGCATCAGTGAGTATTTTTTCCTGTACTTGGGAAGCACATAAATCAAAGGTAAAATGGGTGGAAGATCTGCATCCCTTCAAGAGACTCTTCCTTGCACCCTGCTTGGGTCACAAGAGAGGAATGCACATAACGTTCCCTTGGTCCCTAAGATTCAGGGATCTGCTTATTCAATTAAACAAAGCACGACAGCCAGTCTAGATACAGATAAGTGCTCAAGATGCATTCCTATAGTTACCTTAATTTTTTTCTCCTATAATGTTTGCTTGCTTATTTAAAGGAGGTTTTGAAGAGAAACCTGACAAGTAGGCTACGAAAAACTGGAATGTGAACCACTTGAGCACCAAGGTCAACATTCCTTTGAAAAATGTGCATAATGAGTGATTTACCTTGAAAATTCAGAAGGGTTGAGAGTGCTGTTGTCAAGAGGCTGTGCTGTTATCAGGGTTATAGTCTGTCACGTGAAAGTTTGTTACAAGAAATAGTTTACAAAAGCAGAAGCCAGCAACAAGGAGGTGACATGAAGTAGCCTGTTCACATTTTCAAAAGGGTGATAAGAAACATTCAAGGCTTCTGATAAAAGAATGTGTTGGCAGCACAGCAAGACGAAAGACTTGTGCTGAAAAACCCAAGACTGTATTTTGAGTTTGATAGCTTGCAATGGCTTGAGATAGCAACTCTTACTTGCTGATCCTAAGGCTAAAACTGCAGGATGTCAGAAAAAAAGAGGAATAGCTTGGCTGTCATAGCTCTCACCATCTTCCTGACACTGGGCTTCACGTGCCAGGCTGGCACAGCCCCCGTCTCTAACAACTGCTCTGATGCCTGCCTAAATATCTTGGATTTGAGCCTGTGGAGCCTCCCTGCGTTCCTCCACTGTTGGGGTCTGGGTTTTTGGCTTGCATTTTCTCTTCCTGCTCATTTGGCTTCACGCTAATTTTTTTTCCTCTGGGTTCAGCACGACCTACCTTCACCACGTGTGCACATGCAAGAAGCTGGTGCCTGTTCTTTCCCCCTTATCTCTCTTAGATGCAGCAACAACAGCAGGACTGTTTTCCCAAGTTACCTGGAAGGGGAATGTTTCTTGCCAACAGGTTCAGCCAGTGCTGGCCTCTTAAGGCTGTCAAGCAGGGAAGGGAGCGAGGGGGAGAAAATCAGCTCTCTTAGACAATAACTCTCCAGGGAAGGGGTGTAAAAGCCTTGTCATGCTGAAGCCTGACTTAAAACTTTATATTGCAAGTAGGCTGTGGTTTGGGTTTTTTTCTCCTTTACGAATGGCTTGATTAAAAAAAAAATTAAAGTGCTATTGATGACAGAAACTCTAAATGGAGGTGCTGGTGGGCGAGAGGCTGGCCATGCCCTGGCCATGTGCACTGGCAGCCTGGAAAGCCAACCGTGTCCTTGGCTCATCCCACACCGTGGGCAGCAGGGGAGGGGGGGATTCTGCCCCTCTGCTGTGCCCTGGTGAGACCTCACCTGGAATGCTGCGTCCAGCTCTGGGGCACCAACACAGGAAGGACATGGAGCTGTTGGAGCGAGTCCAGAGGAGGCACCAAGATGATAAGAGGGATGGAGCAGCTCTGCTCTGAGGAAAGGCTGAGAGAGTTGGGATTGTTCAGCCTGGAGAAGAGAAAGCTTTGGGGTGACCCAATTGTGGCCTTCCAGTACCTGAAGGAGCTACAAGAAAGATGGAGAGAGACTATTCACAAGGGCCTGGAGTGACAGGACAAGGGGGAACGGCTTCACACTGACAGCAGGGTTAGATGATGGGATATTGGGAAGAAATCCTCCCCTGTGAGGGCGGTGAGGCCCTGGCACAGGCCGCCCAGAGAAGCTGGGGCTGCCCCATCCCTGGCAGTGCCCAAGCCCAGGCTGGACGGGGATGCCGCCCCCCTGGAGCAGCGGAAAGCGCCGCCGCCGCCGCGGGTGACCTGGAAGCGCTCCCCGCGCGGTTCCCGTGCGGCGCCTGCCGGGAAGGGCGGTCGCGGAGGCGGAGCCGCGATTCCCCGGCATGGCCGTGGCCGCCGTCGCCCGCCGCGGTCTGTCCGCGCTGCTGCTGGGCCGGCTCCCGGCGCTGCCGCTGCCGCCCGCCCTGCGCCCGCCGCCCGCCCGCCCCGGCCCCGCCGCCCCCCGCCCGGGGCCGCTTCGCGCCGCCCTCCGCACCTACAGCCAGGTACGGCCCGCGGGAATGGCGGGCACCTGCCCCCGCGGAACCCGCGTCCTTCCGCCGCTTAACGCGGGGCGGTTTCTCGTTTCTCGGCGCCAGGTCACCGATGCTCCGTCCCAGGAAGGTCGCCTCTCAGAACAGGAGCCCGGCTCGCCCAAGGCAGAGAGTGACGGTGTCTACCTCGTCAGGGCACAAGGATTCCCCTTCTCGTGCACCGAGGAAGATGTGCTTACCTTCTTTGATAGTATGGCTGTTCATTTTCCTGGCTGACTGTCCTCTCTGCTGCCTCTGAAACCGTAGCTCGTGATTACCTAGCAGAAAGAAAATTTAGAGATCGGTAGCCAGAGAAAGATGAGGTCTTATTACTGCCGCAAAAATATCCACAATTGGCACATATAAAGCAAGTATTCAATTTCCAACCTGCCAGACAACGACTAGAAGGTCACCCTTATGGCATTTTATGTTTAATTGTACAAGTCTTTGCCTTCCCACAGCGAAGGCAATCCAATTCAAAGTGATGCCTGTACAGACCATTGTGGCTGGCTTTAGTCCATCAACTCCTCTCTTTAAGAAACTGCAGTGTGTTTTTACAGATTGGTTTAAACTTCAGTGTTGCTTTCTAATTCATAGGCTTTTCCATACCTCTTCAGGGCTGATCCCTCCATACTGTAATACATTGCCACATCCTCCCAGAGGCCAGATCCAAGTTTTTGAATTACTTACTAACCTGCCAGACTAAATTAAGTCGGTTTGAAGTCAGATTCAAGGTTAGGAATAGGTGTGTTCCACTCTTTGTTTTGCAGTGCTGGGATGGGATCAGCTCTGTGCACTGTAGTCAGGATAAAGAGACCCCCGTGTTTGATGTAGTTCTGTATGTTCCTCTGTGGTCTGTTCCTTGATTTCCAGGCTGTAGAATTCGGAACGGTGAGAACGGGGTGCACTTCCTCTTAAACAGGGATGGGAGGCGCAGGGGGGATGCCTTGATCGAGCTGGAGTCCAAAGCAGACGTCCAGAGAGCCCTGGAAAAGCACCTGAGGTACATGGGCCCACGCTACGTGAAAGGTGGGTTTGGAACAGCACGAGTGACGTTGGAACAAAACTTCCAAGTGAATAAGAGCAGCTTTGTTAGCAGTAATAAATTGGGCTGGCGTGGAGAGGTGCAGGGTTGGGAACTGAGCAGCAGACCAGCCAGTAAGGCATCGTTGATCCAGATTTTCCAAGGCTGGGCAGGGAAAGCAAAGGGGCAGGACCATAGAGCATGAGGTAGGGGAAGAAACGGGATGGAGCTTTGCAGAGGGGGAAAGCTGCTGTAGGGGAATGCCCTCGGAGTGCTGCCATGAGGGAGAACGCTCCCTGCCCGTGTTCCTTGCAGTGTTTGAAGTCCACGACAGCGATGTGGAGGGCTTGATGCGGAGCCTGCGGGATGAATCCCAAGCCATGAACGATGGAGTGGTGCTGCTCCGAGGCCTTCCCTTCAGCTCCACCGAGGAGGACATTGCGGATTTCTTCGCAGGTAACTCAGCCCGCTCTGTGCTCTTCGCTGGCCAGGCATTTACTGCCTTAAGTTGATGCTTTGTTGTTCCCCAGAGGGATGAAAGCAAAGCAGGTGCAGCCTTGAGAATCTTAAACACCACAAGGAGTTGGTGTTCCTCTGGAAGTCACTCAGGCTGCAGAGTTTCCCTGAACCTCTGACTTTGTGCAGGTCTAACCCAGGATCAGTTCTTGGGGCCAGGGGAAGAAAAGCAGAGGGAGCCAGATGCTGGGATCTGTCATGGGGTTGCTACCAGTGCAACATTTGGCAAAGCTGAGAAGGAGGAAGGCCTTTATGGTAGTTACAGCCCAGGCAAATGCAGTGTGGGTGTTCACAGCTGCACGATCAGGATAGGTGGATCATGTATGCCACTGGAGACTTTGTCCCATACTCACTGCTAGAGCAGTCCAGGTGGTTCCTGACTCCCCAAGATGATGATACACAGCACAGAAATTGAAACTCACTGAATTTGACCTGAGCTTTAAAGAGAGGGGGGAAAAGCTACCATAATAATAAGAGAAAATTTCAAGAATATTTGTGCTCTGGACCTCTTTATTCCCTAGAACTTGCATTTACTTATTTCCACAGTTATTTGAAGCCTCAAGTTGATTTATTTTTTTTAATTAAGCCTTCATTGAAAACTAACTTGAAGCAAATAAATCAGAATTTAAAGAAGATACTTAGGTTAGCATGAACAGTTGTTTCAGAACTACTTAACTGCCTGATTAGGCAGTCAAAAACCAGAAGAATAAGGAAAAAAGAAGTCTTTCTTAGCTATAGCACAAGTTCCTGCCAAGGTGAATGCCTCTTTCTCTCCTCCAATCTCTAGGTTTGAAAATAGCAGACATAGCCTTCATTTATCGGGGAGACAGAAGAACAGGAGAAGCTTTTGTGCAGTTTGCAACTCCTGAAATGGCAGCTAAAGCCCTGTTACGGCACAAAGAGTATATGGGAAATAGGTGGGTACTTCCCTGGGGTCCCAGGGGGTAGAAGAACATGTTATGGAGCACCTTATTCCCTTCCTGCCGGGTGGAACAAACGGCTCTTCTCGCACTCACAGTGTCATTAAGGAAAGCAGAGGCACCTGCAGCCCTCGTAGCCTGGGGGAATATGGGGCCTCTCGGAGAAGAGTCCCAGGTGTTTTTAGGTGTTCCTGAAGAGGTTCTCATCCCAGCAAAAAGGGCTGACAGCCTTCAGAGAGGGGAACACTGGATAGACACAAGCTGCCCAGCCCCAAGTGCACAGGAATTCTCTGCCTCCTTCAGACGTGTGACCCTCCAGATTTCCACCAGGTTCCTCCTCGCTTTAGGCAGTTTTGTCAGCCAGCCCCCTTCCCTTCATCCCTGTACCAGACAAAGAACAGGTTACCTGGCTTGAGTCCCTTCCCAACACCACACCATCTCCCACCTCTTTGGTTACCAGATCCCCATGGGCTGCCCTCCTTCCTTGGGAAGTTAACCATTTTACTCCAGAGCACTGAGCCCTGTGCCACACACTTACCTCACCAGAGCCTCTCTCCTCTCAAGCAGAAGCACAGACCATTTTTTCCAAGCATAAAGGTGTCATTTGGGTTTGAAAAGGCCTTTAAGATCATTGTGTCCACACATTAACCACAACACTGCCCAGCCCTAAACCCCGTCCCTAAGCACCACACCTGCACAGGTTTTAAAAACCTCCAGAACTGTGCTCAGGAAAGAAAACCCAAACAACCAAAAGTGCTTTCCCCCTGCTGAGTTTTCTGACTGCAGTAATCTATAAAACTCTTTTTCTGCACCCCACATAACAAAAGATTTCTCCTTACCTCTTCTGGACACCCCTGCCTTCCTGCTTTTTTACAGCTTGCTTCCTTTTCCCAGAGTGCATTATGTTTGCCCCCTCCCCCTCAAAAGTAGACAGCTGCTCTGTAGGCAGAAATTAATTAATTAATTGAATTAATTAACAGACTTCCCTCCTCTCCAGTAGAGATTAATTCTGAATCTACTGTTAGCTTTTCCTTTGTCGTGGTGGAACGAGAGCTGACCTGACTGACCCACCTGAGCTCACACACCTGCATTTCCATGTGATTAGCCAGGAAATGGAGGGGTTTCCAAAACTGCTTGTAGTTGATCCTGTTCATTCTTCCCGGTTTTATCCAGAACTGGCCTCCAGCAGTGCCCAGTACAGAGTGGGGGTCTGAGGGGCAGCTGAGCTGTCAGCTCTGCCAGCCTGTACAGGGGGTTACTTCCCCTACTCTGGCTTTGGGAAGGGAGGAAAGCCCTCTCCCTTTGCTGTGCATATTCCCTTCATCACCACTCTGTTCCTTCAGTGCTGTGGAAGTTGCCTGATACAACACTGCTGGTGCAATCCCATCAATTCTGTAGCCATATGGAAAATCTCAGGGCTCCACTGAAGTATAGAGCCTGTGTGACCCTGTGTGTCTTCTGGGTCTACTTGTTCTGTGAGCTGTTTTGGGGCTGGCTGTTGTTTTTAATTTGGGGTTTGTAGAAATAATTCAGTTTGCAGAAGTGCAGTGAGGGGAAAACAGTTAAAAGAATGAATCATTCAGCATGGAATCTTCCCATGCCAGGGCTCTCACCCCAAGTAGCTGAGCAGAGCTGAGGCAGGAAGCATCCTGAAGGTGTTTTGCCCAGACCCTGGGAGCCAGGTGTGCCATGTGCTCTTCCCCTTTGCATTCCAGGTATATAGAAGTGTACGTAAGCAGAAAGCACCAGATGCAAAGGCACATGTCCTATGACAGGCAGTTGATGACCTACTCCAAAATGAGAAGAGAATATGAATCCCTCCCTGAAGAAGGGGGATGGAGAGGCATGAGAGGCTCCAATGCCCAGGAAGAAAACAGTGAGTCCCTCCCTGTTGTGGGTGTTCTTCAAGGCCCCTTCGATTCACCCCACGCGTCCACAGCTTTTATGGCAGGGTAACTGCAAGCACTAATGATGGTTTTTCCTTCCATTCCACAGGATTGTACAGGGGAGAAACGGAAACCTCCAGGAGCGTTTTAGAGCCTGGGAACACCTCATCACCACCAGCACGGCACTGTGTCCGCATGAAGGGTTTCCCTACCCAAGCTACTGCCCAAGACATAATAAATGTGAGTTGCAGTGAAGCTACGGATGGGAGGTGGCTGTCATTCCCAGTGCAAGCCCTCCCTTAATGGTTACAGCTGGAGCAACTGCATGCTGTTGATTTATTTGTGTGTGTTAGCTCTTAGAGCTGTGTGGCTTCGGGTGGAATGTGGGGTACAGGTGCCTGGGGCAGCCGAGGCCTCTGGGGCACAACAGGGATCCTCTCCCCTCCGTGGATAAGAAGGGATTAAGGCTTGCTGGGATGTGTTAATACCCATCACTTGGATTACTGTTTCTTTCTCACCAGATTTTCTCTTTTCAGTTTTTTGCTCCGCTGAGGCCCACGAGGATCCTGGTGGAATACAACTCCCAGGGAGAGGCCACGGGAGAAGTGGAGGTGCATTTCGAGAGCCGCGAGGACGCCGTGGCGGCGATGGCGAAGGAGGGGTCACAGATGGGTAAGTCAGGAAAAGGGGGTGGGTCCTACAACAGCAGGACTGAAGCCTCAGGTAGTTTGGCACAGCTTGTCCAGCTGCTGTTACATCCTGTGCAGAGGGATCACCTTAAATGTAGATTTTCAAGTTAACAGTGTGCCGTGGGCTTTGCAGAGAAAAGCAAAAAAAAGAGAAAGAAAATGTCACACACGCAAGTGCCTCTCACATGTTTTCCAGAGTGCAGTGCCATTGAATTATCCCTGAATGAGCATCCAAAGGCAAAGGAAAACTGTTAATGACAGTGGCACGAGCTCAGATTTGGTAAGAGCATCTGTCTCTGTCCTTCTTGGTCTGTTTTTAGCAATGTGTGCCTCAGGCTGATGATCTCTGGTACTGGGATTTCAACCTGCCCAAAGGGTAAAGTGGGGGGTGGCTGAAGGGAAACACCCCCTCAACCTGAGAGCAGGTGTCCAGCCTGGACCCCCCACCCCACCTGGATGGTTCCACAAGTGCCAGTCCCACAGTGCAGGAGCAGCATTTAAAGCTCTGACGGGGTTGTATTCCCTGGCAAGGAAGAGGAAATGTGGCTAAACATTTTCCACTGCTGTGGGTTAACAGTAATGGGCCTTTTGGATGGGGCAGGGTTTCATGGGACCTTGATGGAAGATGCTGGACAATGTTTTCCACTAATTCCCTTCTGAAAGTGGGAGAGGTGGTGGCCACTGCTCCCCAAGGCTGGGAGGGCAACTCTCCTCCTCAGTTCCAGGTCTGTAATCCAGGCCAGGGATATGCCCTTGGGGGAGGTTCAGGATGCGCACCCCCCTCCCACCTGCATCGTGGGCAGCCTCCCTGGCAGCTCCCTCCTGTTGTCCCATGCACTGAGGGAATTTACCATCTGCCTCCCTCTGTGCATGTGCTGCAGCCCCCCCAGACATGTCCCACCTGGAGTCTGTGGTACTTTACTGCTGCCAACCTGTACTATTCTAACAGAATTTAAACTGGGAATAAAATGCAGTAGGGCAGGGGGAGAAAGGAAAGCACTAAGCTGCAGCAAGAGAATGATTTTTATTTTCCCTCTTCCCTTTATCAGGCCGGGTGAACACGTTCCTTGTGTATGAGGGTGAACATCGGGTACAAGTGTCAGCGCTCAGCAAGGAGGACAAACTGTAAGATCTAGTTTAGCCTTGTGTAAGAGGAGCATGTAATAAATGTGCTGGACTGTGGGGAGTGTTACAAAAGCAGCAGCAGCTGCACTGCAGGAATGGTCAATGGGTGGAGCAGTCCTGGGCTCCAGGTGCAGAACGGTGCATTAATAAACACCAGGATTGACAACTGACAGCAGCTGAGTGATCTGAGTCCTCACACGGGTGCACAGTGTAGCTCTGAATCCTTTCAGACCTGCAGCCCAAGTGGAATGGGATGGAAGGACCACTCAGGACACCAGAAGTGGGTGATCAAGTTTTCTTTATTGTGTGGAACAAAATTAACATCAGAAAATTAACATCAGAAAACCTGCCCCCCCCCTTCCCAACCCCAGTGTCCAGGTGTCAGCCCACGCTGGCATCACACGCAGTACCTGAGCACAGAGGGAGCTGGCAGCCACCAGTGCTGTGCTCTCAAGGGGTCTCAGCCACCTCCCTGCTCCATAGAATTTAATTCTCTGTGTCCAGTTTAATGCTCCCTCTACAAGGGAAATTGCCTAGGTCTCACTTTCTCCTGGGGGGATGAGTCACACTGGGCTTGGATGCAAGAATTTTACTGGTTTGGACCTATAGAGTGTGTACAGAAAACTACTGACACTAAATTCAGTGTTTTCTCCATCCATCTCCAGTGTGTCATCCCTTCAGAGAATTCAGGAATTCACTTGAATTCCAGGCTTCTTGTATCTCAACACTGTTTACAACTCCTGTCCTACTTTAAGGGATAGAAGCAAGGAAAGGGGTTGGGAAACTGCCACAGGTGGGGGAAAGAGCAAAAAAGAGTGTAAGTTTGGTGGCTGAACACACCAAGGCCCAGAGGGAACTAGGAGAAATAATTCCTGGTAACAAACCAGCACCAACCACATCAGTAACCTCAGCTCTGAGAAGCTTTTCCTGCAGTTCCAGCCACTCTAAAGACTACTATTAACTAGGGTTAATTCCCCTCCAAGGAATTAACCACTAAGCCCTAATAACATCTGTACAAACCCCAATGCATTTGTCACATCAATGCATCCATTTGCTATGGACTGTGGAACATTCTGTGGTCTGAGACTGCAGGAGGTGCCAGTGGGAAAAGGAGTGAACACTCCTGTGACACAAGGAAGCCACCACCGCTCTTTGGAGTAACAAAATTCCTTGAGGGAACAGCAACAAAGAATGAACCATGAAACCTCTCTGAACTGTGTTTGCAATTACAACTGGGAGAAGGTGAAAAGTGTTCCCGTATTATTTTGATACAACAAAAAGTGAAATGCCAGGTTTATGGCCACAATGTTTCCATGCGCGCAAGGGGGAGAGGTGGATCCAAGTGGCCCTAAACCAGAGCATGATGGGAATTTGGCCCATCTCCTAAAGCACAGAGGGGGAACAGAACATTCACAGCTTGGTTTGGGGTTTCCCTGTGCAGAGCAAGCCCTTGGCCACAGCCCTGAGCCAAGGAAATGCAGGTAGAACATGTTAACTAGTGCCTCACTTGGCCTGCTCACACTGTGTACCGGGGTCCCAGGGATGAGCCAGACTGTCCAAGACAGCTGTTCAAGTGCAGCCAGACATGAGGAATACCAGTGCTCCAGCTGGTTTTCAGGGAGCCTTTGCTCAGCAGCAGCACATGCCCAACACCACACGTGTGAGGGCAAGAACATTCCCAACTTACACATGCAAACGCAGCTCTGGTTTGGGCAGGGGCTCCCTGAGCCCTGAGACTGCTCCAGCACGCACGGGCTGCTCCATGTGACATTCCCAATGCAGTTCTCCACAGCACAATTGGATTTTGGTACAGGGAAGGCTCAGAATGTTGTTTTAGTCACAAGAGACTCTAAACACCAAGAAGCTGCTTCCCTCCAACCTCCAAAGCACACAAGCAAGTGTCCTCACGTTCCCCTTGAACAACTCCAGAAACACCATCAGCTACAACCACTGTCACCCCTCTGCCACCCATTCCCTACAAGGGGCTGCTGGAATACTGCTGGATGAGCTGCTGGTGGCAGGGATTGCAGACACGCTCAGGGTTGATGCTGGATGGGAGGGGCAGCTCGTGTGCTGAACAGGCTTCACAGAAGGTACCCCCACAGTTCTTGCAGATGTTCTGGAATGCAGGAAAAGCACAGAAATCAAGGAGAGGTTCAGGACTTGGCAGATCAACTGAGGGAAAAAACTGAGCTCAAAGGGAAGAAGCTGCTCAGGGGCAGGAAAAACAAAGCACTGAACAGGGCAGAGGGGAACCCTGGAGCCACCAGTATTTAACAAGGTTATATTAAGGGCAGAGGGACCTGCAAGGGCTCATTTCTTTGTCCAAGTCACCAGCAGGAATCTGTGATTCCAAAACAAAAACCAGAGGGAAGGCAGTCACCTGGTGTGGGCCATGTCAATCCTAAGTTACCTTTCTTCGGTTCCGGCTGCTCTCCTCCTGGCAGAGCTGGCACATCTCAGCATGTCCAGGGCCCAACAGCTGCTCCTAAACACCAAGGCAAAACCAACACACTCCGTGAGAGAGCTCTGCAGCAACAAGGAGGGAACTAAGCATCTTAAACAAGAGCTGACAGGCAGGAATTCCCAGTGAACAGGACAACACAAGTGTTGTAACATCCCAGTGACAGTCTGGGGTCTGGCTGTGCTTTGCCAGGCACCCAGGGGGAATCAGGAATGGATTTTAGTTCATTGGATATACAGGAGCAAAACCAAGACAGAGTATCACTCACCTGTTCTTCCTGCTTGCTGCTTGGTGACCTACAAGGGAACAACAGTGTCACTTGGAACAGGGCTTCCATCACCACAGCTTTTAAATAAAGTACCTGGGCTACCAGGGAATTGCCTTACCTGGCTTTTAAAACCCTTCCCCCATAAGGATTTTTGAGTAGCACTCCTACCTAAATGGGAAGAACAGGCAAAAAACCTGCAGAATGCCTTCAGGAGAGCCGAGGAGAGGGGGCATGAACATGGAAAAGACTGTTTAGATGGTACCAATACAGCCTGAAACTGGCTTTAAACTTGGGCCTGCAGATTTGATGCCTACACATGCTGTGAACAGGCAGCTAAAGCACCATGAGGCCTTGAAGGTAAATCATCAGCCTGACCCTCACCTGCTAAAACATTCCAGGTGAAACAGGGCTAAAAAGCATCTTGGGCACAGACGGTTTTCAGTATCTGGAAAGCAGACTGGAACTGAGCTTATGCTATTTTTAAGATGCTACTTTCCTGATTAGCTTCCCTTCAGGACTCAGTGTGCTGCACCAGAGCCCTGACATTCAGAGCACTTCCCCTGGGCTGTTCCATCCTCAAGCCAAGGCCTCAGCACAGAGCTGTGCCCAGGGGCTTTGAAAACATCTTTTAACATTTAAAACCAAATACTAAAGAAACCCTACAATGAGAATCCTCTTCTCTAATATTCAGCTTGGACACAAGCAATCTGAGCCACATTTTTACACAGCCATCTTAAAAATCTTAAGTTTTTTCTCCAACAGCTTCTCTTTATTAGCTCTAAACACCACTGATCCTCCAACCCTTCTCCTTTCCCTCACCAAAAATACTTTGGACATGAGTCCCCAAGGTCTTGCACTTGGCTTACCAAAGTTTCTTGAGTCAGAAAAATTAGTAAGCAGCAGATTTCAATAGAAACCAATTCAAAGGTAAATTAGAGACAGATGGAGCCTTTCCCATCTGGAAGTGCTGATGGCAAGCAACAGAACCTCCTCCTTCCCTTTGAGAGCTATGGAAAAGCAGCAGAGGCCTCAACAAAGATTGGAAATATTTCTCAGAAAGGGAAGTTGGACTATTCCAAACTCCTCATCAGCACAGTAATCTGAGAAAGGGAACCAGGACTTCAGAACGGAGGCAGGAATGAGGTTTGTTTCCTTCCCTACCTGTGTGGCAGGACACTGTTCTCCTCTCTCAGTGCCTGTTTCAGTTTAGCATTTTCTTCCTGGATTTTGACCTTCCCATCCTGCCAAAAGGAAACATTCACCCGTCAGGTACACTAGAGGAAGACTCCAGTTTCACTCCTGCCACATGCAAGGGGAGACTTGGCATTGCTATTTTGGGATACTGGTCTGCTCCTCCTTGGCACAGAGGAGTATTTGGGCACCAATCTCCCCTGGGAGCAGTTCTCTGTGCTTTCTTTTTGCTGTGAACAAAGAGTGGACTGCACATTTCAGAGATGGGCTCTTAAACTTCACTGGAATTATGTGTAATACTGGTGAAAAAAGACAGAACTGCATCACTGAAGCATCCCAGGGAGCCCAGTGAAGGCAACTCGAGTGTGGCAGTACATGACAACTGTGGAAGTCGTCTGTTACTGCATAGTTCACATCATTACAACTCTAACTGCCTGCTCAGTGTGTGTAAAAACCCTTACAAAGCCCCTTGGGTCATGGCACATGAACACCACCTATTTATTGCCTGAGAAAGCTCAGGAAAAGCAAACGAGCCAAGTGAAACTGCACCTCAAAGCTGAGCCAAGAGCCTAAGTCTCATTACCTGTCTTAGCCAGTTCTTTGGCCCTTTTTTGTTTTCTTGGCCACACTGCTGACTGTGGGACCATCTGTCTCTTTCCCGCCTCAGTTCCAGTTCTAGGTGGTTCCTGGAATATTGAGGTGGAATTGTGATTAAAGGATGGTTTGGGGACAGTTGGCACTGAGAGCTGATGAACTGTTTAACCCTCTCTTCACACCTCCGACTCAAGAGCTGAGAAGTGCCTCTTGGACTCCCAAGCTGTCTCGCAGTGTGTTAAACCATAACACGTCAGGATGGAAAATCTCCAAGTCCTTCATCTAATTCTGGCACAATCTGACATCCAGCTGATGCAAAACCAGACCCATTTGCCTGTGTCCTCCTAAGCTCACCCACAGACACCCAGGACCAAAGCCACTTGCTGGTTGTCTGAGCAGCCTCTGCAGCTTTGTGAAAAAGGAAACAAAGAGCTGGGCCAGGAGGGGGAGAAGGGACAACTCCCCCCCGTGTATCCAGCAATGCCCCCACAGAATTCACCCCGGTGACCTTGCGACAAGCCGCAGATGCGTCATGGCTGCAGGAGGAGATGCTCTTCTATTTTAAGGAAAGAGGATTTGTCTGTGTCCCTGACACTGCTCAAGTGATGACACTGCAGGGGAAAATGGGATGGCTCTTGACAAGGTCTCTCCGTTTGGCTTCCAGCAAAAACAAGAGCAGCTTCACCAGGGAAAAAGTACAAATCGCAGCAGCGTGTGTCAGACTGACAACCAGGATCACTTCCCTTGCTCCACACCCTTCAGTGGTTGCTCTAGGCAGAGGTTTCACTGTTCCATCCCTGCCCATGATAACTGTTAGATCCCAAATTAGCACAGAATCACAGGAAGGTTTGCGTAGACAGGGACCTTACACATCTCATTCCACCCCATGCCATGGGCAGGGACACCTTGCACTAGACCAGGTTGTTCCAAGCCGTGTCCAACCTGGCCTTGAACACTTCCAGGGATGGGGCAGCCACAACTATTCCAGCAGCCTATGCCAGTGCCTAAATAATGGGCTTTTCCCAAGGATTTTCATCCCGGGGGTTACTCCTGTTGGCATCTAGCCTGTCACTTGCCTCACTCCCACTCCATCCCCTGTTTTCCTACTCTCCATTAGACACAGCAAGAACAGCCCAGGAAAGAGGTTGGAAAAGGATCTCTTCACCGCTGTCTGGAGAGCTCTTCCACTTCCAGCTGCAGGCTGTTGATTTTGTCCCCAAACTCCTGCTTGAAGAGCCGGTTGTCCTGCTGGGCCAGCTGCCGTTCCTTCTCTGCCTGTCGCAATCTGGATTTGAGCCACATGAACTTGTGATAAAAAACAAAAGCCATGGTGGGGAGGAAGACTGAGTTTAACCAACAAATAAAAAACCCAGTGAAAAGGTAAAGCCAAAAAAAAAAAGGGAATGGTAAAAACAATGGAAAGGAGAAAGACAGTTCAAAGCAAAGCAAAATGGGAGGTGAACCAGGCAGAAACTCTCATTTTCCATAGTTTTTATTTTATCACTACAGTTTACAGCCATTAGATGAGAAACAGAAAACATCACTTTTATCCAGATCCAAAGCAAACCTCAAGTACACAGAATTTAAAGTCCAATTGGATTTTAATGTACGTTACATTTCAGCTTTGCACAGGTAACTGGAACTTGCAACATAGGTTATAGCTACTCTATTGAGAATTAGTGCAGGTTCCTGGTCTCCCACGGATTGACACTCGGCTCAAGCGCCAGGCATCGGTACAGCAACACATTCCCACTCTGGGCCTGACATCAGAAACAGCCAGATCCTTAATTCTGTCTGGTTTCAGTGTTACTGACACCAACCCCACCAGCCCCAACCCCCTGTTCCTACAGCAGAACTGTGGGAAGGGACAGGGGGGCTCCCTGTACTAATGGGCTCTTTGGATACCTTGATCAAAGCTTCCACCTTTTCCTTAGGATTCTTTTTTCTCCAGGCAGTTAGGAGTTTGTAGTAGCAGGTTACTGAAGGGTGAGTTTATAGGTTCAAGCATGCAGCTCGGGCGTGGCAGGGAGGTTTCCAACAGGGCTGTGCCAGTGCCTGTGCTGAGAGCCCACGGAATAAGCCACGTGGTGGCCCACACTCACATCCAGGGGGACCAGGCTGAGCCCCATGGATTTTTGACCACACCAGCAAGGACCAAAGTGTTCCCTCCCCACTTGTTTCAGTCATGTTTGCCACCCACTGCCCCAAGAAGTGCCATCCCACAGGACAAAGGGAGAACTGGCATCAAAGAATTACTACAGGCGTCTCACCAGAGAAAAATCCCCTTATTCAACACTGAAAACCCCCAAATCTGATCTTCCAAATGAAAGAATATCTCTACGAGTGCTTATAACCTAAGGCCCACAAGAGGCCAGCACGGGGACTTGTGTGATCAGAGTATATTAGTTTATAATAGTCCAAGCTACAGTTACTTCAGGTTTTGCACCGGGGTGTTAAATTGGCAATTATTTCTCTTATTGCGAGCTGATTCCAAGCTTTAGCTGTTCCTCCTTTAGCAAATTCCATTTGTATTGAGCAAGGCAAACTCAGAAGGAAATGAAACAAGTGTAAAAGGCCACTCTTCCCTTTCAACTACCAACTACTCGAACAAGGAAAGGGCAAGGACCAAATTACCATCTCCATTCCCCATCGCTGCACATTGGGTTCCTTTCCTCTTTATTTGTGTGGGTTTGTTTCTTTTAAAGAAAGGTCAGATTATTTTTTGTAAAACACGTAACTTCCCTTTCTAAGAAGGGGAGACACCTCCCAAAACACCTCTCCTCAGCTTCCTTAGCTTGGGAAGGACCGCAGGGCGTGTCTGGAGGGATTCCTGGCAGAGGTAGAAGCAATGCAAAGAGAAGGAGGTTTCCACTGAACTTACCACTCTATTGTGTTACTCTAAGACACCTATAGCTACTAATTCTGGACACATGAAGTTTAAAGGAAGAAGGATAAAGTCCCCACCCTCCCACCACGTCCCTAAGGCAGAATCCAGGCAAGCTGGTTACGGGAGGGCCGGTCCTCGCCGTGACGGGCCATCGCGTCCTGCCCGCTCGTCTCGGACTCGGGGCTGAACCCACAGAACAGAATTGAACAGGAAACAGCTTGGGGCACACACACAACTACTGTCAACAACTTCCAGGGATGCATTTTCTCATCTACTTCACAAAAAAGGGCAACACAGAAAACGAGCTGACTCTCCCGAGCTGGCCAACGTGATCCCGGCTGAGCCGCGCACACGCCGAGGGCTCCTGCTGCTGTACGGGGTGTGCACCAGCAGGTGGGCAGAGCCACGGATCTCCCACTCCCGGTGCCTTCCTGGGGTGTTTATTGGCCAACTCATTTGGTACTTGAACATGGGTTAAATGGCAAAGTTTGGGATTTTTATACCCGACTCTAAATCTCGGCAGAAAAACTCACTGATTTTAAAAACTCAGCAAATTCCAAATCAACTTTAGGTGACAATTAACATTTTAACAGTTGCTTTTAGCAATTCTCAAGTTCTCCCCTCATGAATGAGTTCTGATGTCAGAGCTGTGAGGTGGCCAGACATAAAAATGTCTAATGATGCTTCTGGATCAGTTTGTTTGCTGCACTATTTAAGGTTTTTGCCTGTTTCACCAAATCCTTTTCACTGTATAAATAAGTCAGAATGAGGATGATGAGAAAACGGAAAAATAATAACAGCAAGAGAAAAAGAGCAAATCAATTAGCTGAGTCGGTACCATAACATATTTTCAAGTAGAGACTTTCTACAAACAGTGACCTTGTTCATCAGGAGCCATTCCCAATATAAACCCTCAAATGAGAGCACTAATGCAGTGCAATGCCCTGCTCATTAACCAGGTCCCAGCCACTCTGTTGAAAGCTGTGCCAGGCTGCCCTCTCACATCCTCCCTTCACTTTCACAAGAGTACTTTTTCCAAGCTCACATTGCTCAGGATCATCAAGAGAATAGTTCAACTGGGGGGATTTTATCCAAAACCAGAGATCTGGAACACCCAAGCCCCTCCAAGCCTGGCCTCTGCTGCAGGCTTGGCTGTCCTGCTCCCGGTGCTCTCCTCAGGCAGCTCTGTCCAGCAGAGCACTCGGACTCTCCCCTGGCTCATTCTGGGTCCCTGGGACACCCCCACTAAAGGACACAGCGTTTGATCATGGTCCAAGCCTCCTGCTTTACCTTTGTTCCAGCTGTTTGATGGTGGCAGCCATCTGATTTGTTTTCTCTTCCAAGCGGCTGTTTAATTCACTCTTCTGTTTCACTCCCATGTCTGAACTCTGGGAAAACGAGCAGTAAATGCCAAATAAGCCCCAATAAATCATTCAGCACGTGAAACAACAGGGCAAAAGGCAAAGAGGCAGGAAAAGGTGCTCAAAAAGCAAATGGTCAGGTCAGTATTGTGAGGGCAAATGTCTTGCCACACAGGTGCAGGCTCCATCTGGACCCCACAACAGGGCAATGCCATCATCCATGAAGCTTCCTAGATATGAATAATCCATAATGCAGTGTCTGCTAATATCATTTAATATCTTAATATCATTCAACTGTTTTGCACCAAGCCATTGGCTCAAGGAGCCAATGTTCAAGTTGATTTTAGGATTTATTCTGAGCATCGTGTTGCTCTTTGCAGATGGTGTCATCACACAGTAACTACAGCTGGTACCCTCCAACTCTTGATCCTACTGCAACAGAAGCTCCCACAGCTCCATTTTCACACCCCCAAACCACACAAGGTGCTTTCCCCAGTCTCACGCACACATTTCTGGATCATTAATTTTTCTCCAGAAGAAATGTCCTTTTCCTTTAACCTCCACCACACTCCAATGTTCTTGCAGCAGGACACAAGTGTGCGCAGCCTGTGCCCGTTCCACACCCAGCATCCTTTCAGTAGGCAGGAGTAAAAGCACAAGAGCTCTCACTTTTATCTGGAATCCCCTGTATTTCACTACTTCCCTACCTGCAGCTTGAAGGACAGTTCATGCTTTAGGGCCCTGAGATCGTCCAGTTGCTGTCTGAGTGCCACCAGCGCATCCTGCTTCTCACAAACATCCTTCTCCAGCATCTTCATGGCCAGCTCCATCTCCTGCCGCATCCCAATCTGCGCCTCCAGCTCCTTCTCCACGTCCTGGAACACAGGGAGCAGTCAGCATTTCCAGGAGGTCCCCTCAGCACCCAGGGAGAAGCCCCATCACCGGGGCTCCTGCCCACCACCCGTACCCAGGAGCGTGCTGCACTGCCACAGCATCACAGTCACACCTCTGACAAGGAATCCACATGGAGGCCAGTATGAAAGCCAGGTGAGCAGCATGGAGGCAGGGAGTCAGGGAATTCTACATGGACCCATCTTTGTGGTGGAATGGACTAGGGAAAAGCTGGTAGATTTTGTTTCCTAAAACCCTTCTGCTCTGGCATGTTTCTCCCCACACACAGTATTGAACAGCTCTGAGTGGCAGGGCCTGTCTGTAGCTATTTGGGGTGACCCCTGAGCCCCCCCAGTCCTCACCAGCCGCAGCTGTGTCTCCTCCTTCAGCTGTTTCCGAGCCTCAGTCAGTGCCTGCCCGTCAGCAGTTCTGTCCTTGGTGACCTGAGGTAACAGACACAGTTCACTTGGCATCATGTACTGCTAACCCTCACTTTTCCTCAGTATTTGCTTCTCCCCACCACTAAGAAAAACAAATGTGCAACAATTCAGGCCAAAACAGCACAATTACATCCCAGTTTTCCTGCCACCCCCTCCCTGCTGTCCCTGACACCTTGCCCAGGCAGCCATGAGCTCACTGAGGAAGCTCCCGGCTCCACGCACGCTCACTGCTCCATGCCTACAGCCAGGCAGCATTCCCTGGGGACAAGGCCCATCTGTTCCCTCTGCACAGGACCCACCTGCAGCCACTCCAATCTATTGTGGGGTTTGTGTGAGATACACCAGGAAATAAAGTGTGTTCCCAACACTGACTCCTCGGTTGAATTGGGGCTGGGCCTGCCCCAAGGCTCAGCAATCACACACATGCACATACACACACCCCGACCTTCCGACTGGACTCCAGGATGTAAGAACTTTCTTCCTTAACCCGTTCCATCTCTTCCTGCAGTGTAATGATCCTGTTGTTGGCAACTGCAAGCTGGGAACACAACACAACAGTAACCTATCCAAGATGTATTTCACTTTTTTTTCTCCTCTCTAGGGCTCAGAGAAGGGTGATTTGGCTGCAAACAGGAGGAGCAGCTCACACCACCCTGAGGGACAGGACACTTGGCTCACAGCAACTCCCAGGGAAGACACCACCACAGACTAATAGATTATTGTAAGTGTATAGTCAAAGGCAAAAGTAACTTCAGAAAACTCCTTCTGACTTTGTAACTCACAACTTAAAGGCTCAGTGACATTCCAAGGGATCAGCCACGCTATTCCGTGACAAACCCAAACAGAAATCACCCCAACCCAAGTGTGAGTCCTTGGTACAGCTCAGGCCAAAGACGCACTGCTGTGACATGTGACACAGTTCATTAAGTACACCCCGGCTGGCACAGCGTGTCCCTGTGTCACCAGAACCACTGGGAGACTTCACTGAGCAGCTAAATAATCCAAACCCAAAAAATACCACAGTCACCACTCCAACTTATGTCCTGCTGTCATGAAGTGAGTGGTTTAAAGTCGCTTAAAAAATCACCAGCAAGGGTGATACCACGTCACAGTGGAGGTAATAAACCAGAAGCCACTTATTCTACTCAGGTGAGACCTCCTGTCACCCATTTTGTCAGGGAACTGACCCCAAAAGATTTTACACTACATCTATGCCATTACTAATGAGCTGCAACACCCATTTTAAACCACAGGTTGTACCTATGCCTCAGGTACCAGCCATTTGTAATGCTCAGACTAAATATTTTATCTATAATGACACTCTTTTATTTCTTGCAAATTTACGTAAACATATGGTTGTTTTTCCACCTCATGCTCAGTAGCAACAGCAAGTGACATTGCTTGGCAGGTGAGTTATTCCAGTTCCATCACTAAACTCCCATCATTCAGTACACCAGAAATGTGAATAAACTCCTCCCTCCCTTGTTACTACTCCCTGATTCCCAAAGGCCAAAGCATCAGATGATTTTCCATCACACTTACCTCCTCAGTCAGCTTAGTGTTGGATTTTTCCAAGGCATCCACCTTGGCTTGTAGGTTGTTTACTGTAGCACTGTTGAAGAGAAAAAACCCTACAGTAATTCCTTCTTTTTAAAAAATCCCATTTTCTCTCTTCTTCTACAAGATAATAAAGAGCCAACAGATCATGTCTTACCTTAAATGTCTATTGAGTTCTTCCACATAGTTCTTCTGGTCCAAAATAGCAGTTATCTGACCATCTCTGGAAAAAAAGAAACAGGGTAACCTGGAATACTTGAATACAAGTTCCCAAGAGAGGAGCAGCAGGACAACTGTGTGTGTGCACCTACCCTTCACTGCCTTTTGTGCTGTTCCCATCTTTCAAATACATGGAGAAATCAATCACTCCAACCTAGAGAAAAAGCAATTTGCATTTTACATTGAACTCTTGGTTTCTGAGACAAAACCACTGTCTCCAGTTGTGACAGTTTAGAGTTACGACATCATACCTGCTGCACTAGAGCAGTGATCCATTATACCAGTAAGCTATACAAAATTAATGAGCTTTCCAATTTAAAGGAGCAGAACAAAACCATTAAGTGAATGCCCAGTACCTGGGAGTCCAGGTCTTCTCCCTTCATGCAGAAGTTGGCATCGATGACGTTCAAGCCCACGAGGAGGCCGGCGATGATGGCACCTTCCTCTTCCATCATCAGCGCGTTGGGCTCGTAAAATTCACTGCCGGGCACAGGCGAGAGAGACAAGTGAGGGGGCTTTTCCAAGTCAGGTAGGAATGAAGTGACAAGGTCAGAAATCAACCCAGGGCCAGGCTTTTACAGTGAGACAATGTTGTATCTCCTCTGTGCAAATATTTCACCCAATCACCTCTTTAGAACCAAAATCTGAATTAATTCTAATGTATATTTGAGACAGAGGAGATATAACGGTGTTCTTGCTTAATTCAGAAGCTAAGTGGAAGCTCTGCATTTCACAGATGTTACCCCTTCTCAAAAAAAGCACACATATACTTGACCATTTGGTGGCAAAGATGATCAAGATCTTACAAGAAAGCAGAAGTGAACCCAACCTGAGAGCAAGCCCAGCACTCACCTGAGAAGATCCTTTCTGTTAATCAAGGCCTTCATGTATTCTGAAAGTTTCTTCTGCATCAGAGCCAGGCGAAGCCAAGCTCTTCCTCTGCCTACAGGTGTCCTGCAAAGGCCAGAAACAAACAGTTCCAGACACTTTGCAAGGCATAGTCACCATCAGCTCTAATAGCCCCACCCTCCCTCAGCATCTCAGACATCAGCCTCAAAACTATTTAACCTGTCATGACCTTCCTGTTAATTCCCATCCTCTGCAGTTTGATTTCATGAACAGCAAAGGCTGTTCCCATGCCTGACACATCATAACTCCTTCAGTGCTAGCAATATAGGAACTGTTGTCCATAAGTCCCCATGCTCTTAGCACAGCAAGAATATATTCTGTCCTCTCCTCCTGCAGATCCTTGGTTAAGAATAGGTGAGCAATGATCCATTTAAATCACAGCAGGTGGCAGATGTATTCCTGAAAGTTGTGTTTGCCCTTCCTTCCCTTCTTCAGGATCCTTCTCACAATAAAAACCATACTATGTATTCATGCAATAAAAGAGTGTACTTACTTCAGCCCTGGGAGATCCTTAACACTTGCTGTAATCTCTGCAGCCTCAGGGACGAGTTTTTCTACTAGTTCTAGAGGTCCCCAAAAGGACTTATTTTGCCCAAGAAAAGTCTTTTTGGCTAGAAAACAAAGAGACAAAAAATGAGGCTGTTAGGCCCATGCTGACATAACACATTCTCAAACAAGTGAACAAACAGTAGCCAAAAGCTGCCAGAAAGGTTCCTCTGGGGCCACTGCTGCTGGGCAGGCATTTAGTGTCATGGAATCCCAGAGCAGTTTGGGTGGGAAGGGCCCTGAAGGCACCTGGTTCCACTCCCCTCTGCTTTTCATCTTCACCTACCAGCAGGCAAGGACAGCACCTGAAGAACAGTCTGGTACTCGGCAATTTGAGCTGTGACTCTTGTACAGTTAAATACATGCTCTGCTTTAAAAGCAGCTTCAAGCCATGAGCTGCACACAGCTCAAACCCTCAGGTTTGACAGAGCTATTGAGAAAAAAGACCTCTGGGTTGCAGTTCCTCCTCCAGCAAGGGACCATGTCCCTAAAGCATGGGGAAGTGCAGAAAAGAGTCATGCGTTTGCTGAGAGCTTGTTTCACCCCTGATCACTGAGTTACACCCGAGACATCTGAACCGTTGTGTCAAACATGGCAAGCACCTACAGCACCTCCATGTTCCACCTCCCCCAGGTTCTTTTCCCTTCCTGTGGCCTGCCAGGTCCACTGGGATCACAGCAGTGACCCTGCTTAGCCTCTCCTCATTCTCCTGCAGGTTTTGAAACCAAAACTGCTGTTTGTCCCCCCAGCCATGACCAACAGCCCCAAAGACCTCTCCCAGGCCGGTTACCTTTGAGGCCGTGTTTCAGGCAGTGCTCCATCACCACGAAGAACTGCTGCAGAGGGGCATAGTCCGAGTCCAGTGTCCTGCCCAGATTCAGCGCCGACTCGATCAACCCCTTGATGCTCAGTTTGGCCATGTTCATCAGGTTCATGCGTTCGTTAGCCATGAGGTAATTGGGGTCTGTTAAAGAAGGAAGAAAAATTCTGCTGAGTAACAAAAGCTATTTTTATTACACTAAAACATCCCACCTTTCTCCTTTTGTTCCTCAGCTTTGAGGACATTTTTGGGGCCGTGACACTTTCACACGAGGCACTCTGTAGGCCTTTTGTGGAGAAAAATCAACAGCACCTAGTATTTTATGGCCAAAGCTACAACATAGGAATAGACAATGTATCACACTGAGGGTGCCTCAGTACTTCAAGTAACTACAGCAGCTCCCAATTTTCATTAGGAGAAGTTTGAAGCCTACTGTTAACCCTGTGCTTTACACTATGACAATGTGTTATGGCTGTCACTTCTTCCAGCTCACATCCCCAGCTACAAACTGGTAAGAACCCTCCACTTGTGGTTTGTTCTTCCATCTAAAGACCACCATGGACCTGCTCACACTTAATCCAGCAATGTATCTGTATCCCACCTTGCATTTCTCCCACAACATGGCTGTAACACTTCATCTCTGTTTATAATTCCCACTAATCTCTGTTTTATCAACACCATTGGTTTTTACTGCTGACAGTAAGGAGCAGATCTTCATGGCCCTTCTGACAGCTCCTTCTAAATCCCAAAACTCACAGGTCTCCCAGAACTATATTCTTCCTCTACCACATTATAAACATCCAGACCTTGACACTTCCTACACACATCCAATTTTTGAGCCCCAGTTCCCTGGCACAGGCAGTTTCATCCCTGTAAGGCCCACTTATCCAAGGCTGTTGGTAACAGCC
Source organism: Manacus candei (assembly GCF_025592945.1). Lineage (NCBI taxonomy): Eukaryota > Metazoa > Chordata > Aves > Passeriformes > Pipridae > Manacus > Manacus candei. Next base: position 530,338 of record NW_026138155.1, on the reverse strand, counting down.
ACAGATGCTAGAAACAACCTCCACCTTCTCAAGTGAATAAACTACACCTGGCAGCAGAAACCTAAGGGTACAGATCTAAGCATGAGGCACCTTGTCAGCACCCACCAGCCGAAAAGAGAGCCAGGAGCACACCTTACAGAGCCACACCCAAGCGCACATCACTGCGGGCTGGGAAAACTCCACAGCACAGGGAGAGTGCAGGGCAGGGGCAGCTGTGCTATCCAAACCCGAGACCACAGCCCCTTTGTTCAGTCTTTGCAAAAGCAGCTCAGGACAAGGCCTCTCGTCCCCCATGATCTCCAGGGTGAAGCAGCACCATGTCTCCTTCCCTAAATTTGCCTGAAACCACGCCAGGAGGTACCACCCGGAGCAGCTGAAGGAGGGCAGGTGTGTGCTGGAGCAGGGAGTGCACAGACAGCACCAAGCCAGCTGGAATTGCCATCAATGGACAGCCACGAGCCCAGCTGTGCTCCAGGCCACATCTGCTGCCATGGACAAATGCCCCCTTGTTCAGAGAAATGGCAAACACAGCCAGTTATTCCACTGTCTCCTCCCAACCTCCTCCTGCCAACGAGCAAAGCCATGAAATCCCCTGAAGGTTTTTGCTATTTGTGTCCTGTCCAAGCACTGACTGTCCTGGCTCACACCTTACAAAAAGGCTGAGATTGGGCATTCACAACGTTTAGAGAGCTTCCAAGTATTCATGTAGGAATGCAATGCTCACAGCAGCACTGCACTGTGCAAAGACTGAATTCAGTGAGTGAGCTACTATTTGAAGCTGATGAATCTGGCACACTGAGCAGACAACCTGTTCTGGATTTGCAGTCCTTTTTATGACCTGCAGTCTAGCTGACAGTCACCATCACTGGGAATTGAGACTCAGGAAGAAAGGCAGGTATAATAGTGCAAAATCAGACACAGAGCTCTCCTCCTCCTCATCCTCTCTAATCATGGTTCCTCACTGGCCAAGGTCATTGATCTGATGGGCAGCAAGTCAGGCATCCACAGTGACTCCACTTAGGAGCAAATCAATCCCTAATGTAGAATTAAAGGAGCTGTACACAACAGCCACATGGAAAACACCCCTTTAGCTGCCATTATTAACTCATTTGCATTGAAAAATATTTGTCATATCACACTAATCAATGGTTTCTGCTTCATTACTCTGCTGTGAGCAATTGTGTTTTGCATACGCAGCTTATCCAAGATTCTCACCTTGCAGACCAATTAACTTAGAGTATGAAAACCCTCTACCTGGGTTATCCTACACACTCCGTGTCACAAAGCTCAAAAAGTAAAACCTCAGCCATTGAACTTTGCCTTTCCACAGGGTTTGGGTTTCAAAGGAAGGCATTAAACTCTCAAGACACTTTGCTACTTAAATACTGCAGCTCGTACAGAACAGACATGTTTTCTACCCAGCTGCTTCCTGAAGATGTCTCCAAAAGCACCAAAAAATCCTCTAATTTGTTTGAAAGGTCCAATCTGTACCCAAGAACCTGAAAGTCAAGGCAAAAGTCAATGCAATACAGGACCTCAAAGGGTTAAGCTGTGACTGTGGTCTCAGTATTTCTGCTGGTGACAATATATTTTATCACTCCTCAATGATTTACTCTAAAACAATGAAGAATAAACTAAAATAAAGCTGTAACTTTGATCAAAGGCAGGGAGTGATGAAACACTGGAGAAGTGAACAAACCTGCTGAAAACAATGCCAATTCATTTGCATTTCAGCAAGGTTCTCCAGGTACTGAATCCATCTTACAGCAAAAACACCAACTGAAAGCAGCCTGACATTTGGCAAAGTTGCTTCTGTATGACAGGGAAATTTATCCCACCTGACAAAATAAACACAAAAATCGGCACAATATTTTATGAAAAAAAAGGAAGTCTCAAATCTTTCTCTTAAAGCCTGCCTTGGAGATGCCCTTGGCTGGGAAGCAGAATGGGCTGTTGTGCCAGGAGAGAGGAGAACATTCCCAGTGGCTGAGAAGCTGCTGTGCCTGTGAGGCTGCCAGGCAGAGCCCAGGCACAGAACCAGCACAGCAGTTAAAGGCACCATCCATGGAGGGTGACAGCAAGGGATCAGTGCACTCAGTGCATCAGAACATCAGCCTTTTGTGCTGCAAACACTTGAACCCCAAGCAGCAGCAGCAGTATTTCACCTAATTAACAATTTGCCTGACTGCTCCCTAAATTGGGGATTCAATTATTTCACATTCACACCATTTTTAGGAATCGAGCAAGAAACACCATAAATAAATTTCCCTTTTAGTACTGCACGAGTTTTAATGGACATTTTGCATTACAAGTTCTAGAATCACTTTTGTCAAGCCTCGAGTAGGTAAATATAAATACTTGAGGAAACCTGAATCCTCAGGTTTATTTCTGATTTTTCTTTTTTAATTCAGCTTCCATATATTGCTGCAATCTTTTAAGCTGTGTTTCTGTCAGGCTGAGGAAAACATTGCCTCTGAATGCATTTAGTAGAAGGCAACTAGCCTTTGTTGATTCACTTTTTCTACCTCCCCTTCAAGTACAAATAGTAAAACAACCAACTTTGAAACATTTATTTTAAGCAACATAGAGAAAAGGCCAGAAAGGCACAGCTATTGGCTCTGGAAAGGAAAAGTGCATTTTGCACTCAGGCTCAGAGTGACAGGGCAGAAGGCAATGATGGGCACAGACAAGAGGGGTGAGATGTGTGGAACGCACCTTCGGAATCATCGCGCAATTGCTCCACCACATCTGTCAAATCCTCCCAAGAGTCTTTGCAAACAGCAAAAGGAAAGGAAAAGAAAGAAAAATGTCATGCAAGCCGTGATCTAAAAGAAAGATTCAAAATCAAGGTACAAGCAAAAGGGTAACTGAAAGGGAGATTTGCATCATACAAGGCTTAATTCAGAGAGGCAAGAGATCTGCAAGTCAAAAGGGTTTATTAGTCTGCACAAAGCAACAGAGCAAAGCATTTTCCTCCCAGATCAGGGTAGGCTTCAGTAAAGCTGCAGAAGCTTTGTTTTTGCATTAACACAAGCAATGTTTTTGTAAAGCACTTCCTAAAAGGAAAAGTAACAAAAGCATTATTTTATTTGTAAGATAAAAGCACTGAACTTGAGATATTTAAGCAATGTCAGCATTTGCTTCCATTTCCTCATACCCAGCCCCAAGAGGGAAACAGGCACACGTGGGAAGCAGGCACAGGCACGTTCAGGGAAAGGACACACTGAGGGTGCTTTAAGAAGGTTAAACAGAGCTTGAACTCTGTTATGACCATCACCCCAAGTGACAAATCCCTCAGAGGGGACCCAGCTGAGCCTGATGTGGGTCACAGGCGTTGTCACCGTGATGACGATTCCCCAAGTTTTCCATCAGGGAAGCACCTCTCTCCTTGGCAGAAGGAGGGAGGTATCCTGGAAGAGGAGCAGGCAGGACAAGGAAAACTGGTTTCAGCACACCCACAGAGTCCCTGGTTTCCAACCCAGAAAGCCAAGCCGGACAAAGCCCTGGAAGGTCTGACCCCTGAGCATTTTCCACTTACACGCCTGCTCTCCCCAGCACTAATCCGTGATCCAAGGAAGGTCCGAAGCACAGGAAAGGCTCTATCCCGCTTCCCAAGCCACCTATGCTAAAGTCCTGGGCAAAGTACACCCGGTGCTGGGCCCTCCTCCCTCCCACACAGCCACTGCCAGCCTCCTGCCACAGGAGCAGCAAACAGCTCATCCACCAAACAGCAGCAGCCAAATCCCAGGACAGCTAACAAAGAACTGGGCCCCAAAAGCTCCCTATGCTCCAACGCCACTGCCCAGCAGTCCTCTCATCCTTGGAGACTGCTGTATTCACAGGGCTGAATTTTAACCATCCCTTTTCCTCACAAACCAGGGACCTTAACAAACATTGCCCTATGCCTAAGCACTGCTGCAAGAGCAACACGGAGTTTCACGACAGGAATCCCCTGTTGTTGCAAGAACAAATCCCTGGTGATGCTCTTCCTGCCACCAGCCCTCCCCATGTCCTACATTTATGGCTTTTGGTCTTTCATGACAGGTGTTCCAGGTTCCTGAGGGTCCACTGAATCTCTCAGTGGTGGACTGACCTGTCTCCAATGCTTTCCAGGACCCCACTGCACAAATGGGATTCCATGACTCGGATCCAGATGCTGGTCATCCCAGAATCCCTACCTGCACACAGTGAGTGAAGCCAGACACCATCACTGAAAGGTCTTCTCTAATATCAAGACTTTGAGGTTTTTTCTTAATCTAAAGAATAAACAGTGAAGAACAGGTAACCAAAACCAGATTTACCAGTAGCTGGGTAGAGGAACAGAGAGAACTGCCAGGCTCCACTCCATCTCTCATGTGACCCCTCTCATATATGTTTTAACTCTTAGCAACTGATCTTTATAAAGGCTCCCAGGCAGGTGTCCAGGGGAGACAAAGATATTTTCTTCTCTTCTATCCTTACAAACAATAACTCTATCTTCCTTCTAGTAAAAACTGTATGAATTTAACCCAGCACTACAGAATTTGCATCAGTTTAGAGGCAAAAGCACACGTTTAATTAGCACTTTCATTTTTATTCATTTTTTCAGTTGCACCCAGCTGCACTTCGCATACAGTTAATTTCTTCTCTTACATTGTACAGTTTTTGCCCCTTGTCTGGAAATTCCACCAACAGTGGGGAGAAAATCCTTCACACAAACAAATAAAAAAATCACAAAGGCCTGAAACTTACTTGTTTCATAGCCCTTGTGGTACCTAAGACAAATTCAGTACTTTGGATTATGATGGAAAACATCCAAGTCTGTACCAAGTTCAGAAAACAGGATGACCAAGACTTTTAAGTCTTCATAAAATGTTTAACTCGTTCCAACCAGATTCCCAGGAAGATTAGTATTATGGAACTGGACATAAGTCCTTACAAAGGAACTGGAATACTTATTATCACTAATATATTAATCAGGAAAATCCCATCCATTATTTGGACAAAGGGTTTTGCAGTCCCTCCCTTCGCTGACACAGGGGCAGCGTCTCCACTGGTTTGGTTCAGGGGGCAGGGATACACTTTCCCATGCCAATAAAAGCTTTTACAAGTAAACCCTGTGAGAATGGACAGCATCAAAATTATTTTAACACTGGTATTAAACAGAGTGCTGAATTTTTGCATTTTTTTAAAGGTTGAAGATATCAGTATAAAACGGCTCAGCGTTAAAACCTTCCTGAACCAATGAATATTATCAGCCTCAAACACCACATGTTGATATGACAATCGAGATCTTCCACAGACAGATGAAATGGAATCATAGAATCAGAATGCTTTAGGCTGGAAGGGACTTTAAAGTCCATCTCATTGTACCTTCCACTATCCCAGGTTGCTCCAAGCCCCGTCCAACCTGGCCTTGGACACTCCTAGGGATGGGGCAGCCACAGCTTCTCTGGGCAACCTGTGCCAGGGCCTCCCCACCTTCACAGGGAAGCACTTCTTCCTTCAGGAAGAATAGGCCAGGAGTTTTTAAATAGGTCAGGATCTTTTAAAAGTATTTTTAAGTACAAAAGTTTTTAACACATTCCTAAGGAGAAGCCGAGTAGTCAGTAAAATAACCTAAAAAAACCCCCAAAGCATCGGGTTTGGGAAGTGAAACCTGAGCTTGATATAGAAATTACTGAGCAAGGGTGCCATGTTAGCTCTGCTGAGAAAGGCTTGACCCACATCTGCTCCGGCACATTCCCTGAACTGTAGGGACCAATACTGCTCTATCATAAAACAAACCTCTAGTCACACTGCTATGTTTAAATTGCATTCTCTGGTATTTGTTGCCTTAGGAATATATTTAATAGCAAATAAAGAGATTGAGGAAGAAAATTAAGTAGATGTTGTTAATATTATTGGAGGTACTTAAATGAATTCTTTCAGATCAGGTTTGCAAAGGAGGTGGATCATCAAGTGTTGACAAAGGAAAAGGATCAGCACAGGGTTCCAGCATCATGTTCAAACACCCTGCAATCCAAAAATCAGGGAAGTCACCAGGCAGCCTGCAACAATCTATTCAGGGTAAAGTAGCTTAATGGTTTTTTTTAAACCCCCTGCATAAAAATCCCATCTCAAAATATGCATGTATATGGAGAATCTTGCATATGGAAGAAAATAGGAGTTGATCTGCAACAATCCAAGAGAAAACATAAAGGAAGAAATCAAGAAATACAGAGGACTTGGAAACTCCAAGTCCACTCTCCATAACACGTATGGGACAAGTAAATACCAAACATACATCCCAGGCATTAATGGTGTAATCCCACCCTAAATTTTATTCCCGTCTCCACGTGATTTCCATCAAATAATTACCCAATTTCTCTGTGTTGCAACTGTGTGGAGTTATATGAAATGTTTCTCCACAACCAGCCTCTTTCCAGAGGGAAACACATGACAAAGTGCTATGGGAAATTTCTCATCCTATTTTGGCCCCTGATAGTTTGCACAAAGAAAACCAAAACCCAAACCCTTGAGGTTTCCCTCCCCCCATCTTTCACTTCCCAGCTCAGTTGACACTCAAGAGGTTTCTCTGCCATCCTTTTGACTATCTCTTAGGGATACAAACGTGTCCCAGGTTTCCCATATCTGACTTCATTTAGACTGAATCAGCTCAAAAGAGCAAAGAAAACAACTCTCAAAAGTAATTTCTGAATTGATGTCTGGGTTACATGACCTAAGTGCTATTCCAGAGATTTGTGACCATGAACACACTGTAATTCATTTAACTTGCATTTACTGTTCAGATTTGTTTTATAATGGGAAAGGCCCAATCCATGGAGCAATTTCACCTCTCCCAACACTTTACTGTTCCTATTCCACACTACTAGAGAAACCCTAAACCAAAGTAACAGCTGCCAGTTCGCAAACCAAAAATATAATGAATAAGGTCATGATGCTTCCCTAAATCCTTTTGAACTGTGCAAAGAAACGTGGAAAAAGACTTGGAGAGAAAATGGAGAGAAGTGGAATCTGAATGATGCTTCAATAACCAGTGCAAGAGATTAATGGGCATGAGGTGTTGAGAAGAGCATTTGCTTTTCCTGAAGCAACTCCTGCTTGAGGCATTTTACACAACCATGTGTGTTTAACTGAAACTTTTAGATTAGTGGTCCAAAAAATACAGAAGTCTGACCTTATCTCTACCTTATAAAAGAGATAATTTCATCTTTGCATATTATAAACACATCATTCCAATTCTCCATTGTAGTGCAAAGAGAGGATTAATAAAAGAGGGATACTGTAATCCTTGACAGTTCCAAATAAATTCAGATCATCCAGTTAGCACCTGTATTCCTTACGGTCTCAATTCCAAGGTGATCCCATGAGGATAACTTCCACAGCTCTAATGCAAAGCTCCTCATGATTATTCCAATAAGAAATTTAACGTGCAGTTAAACCATGCAAGGCCATTTGGTGTAACTTCTCCTCAAGTTGAGAGCAGTGTTCAATGCCATCCATACACACACACACTCTTCAACATCCAATAGAAATATGAGCCAGGTGTTTTTCACCTCCCTCCCTAAAAATGATTTAAGGGCCATCACATACATTGCAAATAAACAAGGTTAACGGCCACCAGTGTTGCATTTCATTTTGAGGTGCCTGTAGAGCACAGGAGAGTTGTGATTATCTTATTAGGAATCTTTTTTTTTTTTAAATAAATTCTTGTCCTAAGCCCAGCAGATCTGCAGCAAACACCAAAATCAGCTTCTTTTGCATGCTCACCCAGTATTGTTCCTAACAGTTGAAAGAACAAATGAATCGCTTTTATTGCTAAATTAAGCACCCATATTACAGACTATATGGAATATATAAAGTTGCAAGTGACTCAGTAACTACACTGATGATTTACCCTTCTGCTACAGGCTGCTTTTAAATGGATCACAAGTTTTGCTCAGAGTTACTCTCCAGCTCCAGCTGGGTGGCAGGAAGGGAATTGCTCTGAAGGCAGGATGGCTGGTGAGGGCTGGGGGCATAGCAGATCACAGAGTGAAGAGAGGCCAGGGATAAGAGCTGATGGAGAGCAATGGGAGGCTTCAAATCCTTATTTCAACAAGCTGTTGGATCTCCTACTTACTGCAGTATATATTTTACATGCCTTAATTTGTAAGGCAAAAAACCTGCCACCCTTTGTTATGCCTTGGGCAGAAGTCTACAGCTTTTTTTTCCTTATTTGTAATGCCTACTTTTTCATATCATGCCTACTTTTCATATTATGGGGACATGACAAGAGACACAAGCCCATGATCCTGTCCCCTGGCCCCGTGCTCACCCCGAGGACACAGCAGCAGTGCTGATGCAGTAGCACCAGATCCAATGCCTGGGATACAGCTGTGTCAGCTCTTCTATTGTCAACACTCTTCCTGACCTTCTATCTCTGTTCAAAATACGACTTGGGTCCAAAAACACCTCCCCAAACAACCAGTCTTTCATGCCTCTCAGCAAACAACCTTAATTTATGCATAAACATCTCCATGGAGGTCTTTATGGTACAGCTCCCTCCTTGAATTCTTTTTTGACGCTTTAATTAAATAATACGACAATGAAATGAGCAAATATTGTTTTCTAGCCCTGTTTGCTACTCTGAGTGACTAATTACAGCTTTAAAAACACCTAAGTAAGAGCAAGCAAGGTCTGAATGTCACACTCAGGTACACAGGAATTGGAAGAGCTGAATTCCAGCTCTCCCTGTACTCACCTCCCTGAGCCCCTGGGATATGCTTCAGAGGGAGCCTTAAGTCTCTGCTTTTCAAACCTCTGTCTGGTATCCCACTGTGTGACTAAGTACTTGGCAAGCCAAATCCAAACCCAAGGGCTGCTGCCATTGAAAGCAGCTGTCAAATGGAAATTAAATTGTCCCTTGGGAATTTAATTTAAATCCCCACCACAATTTCAGTTGTCTCATCCAGCAAGACGATTTAAGACTTTGCTGACTTGACAAGCCAGCAGCAAACGGGTCAAGCAAGGCTGTTTGGTGGAGTGGCTTTTCAGGAGCTACTGGAAAAGGGTCAGGCATGAAAAGCTGGAGCCTCCTTGCTTTAAGACCAAAAGGTGCATCAAGCAAGGGCAGTGCTGGTGGCTACTGGGCAAAATTACTGCAGAAATTCATCACCTCTCCTTCTTGCCCACTTGATTGGCAGAGCACTGCGTGGATGTCCTCTCGTGTTTTCAGTTCTCTGAGAGCTTTTAATCCTCATCCTGGCATTAAACTGTTTTTACCACCAACCCAGATCACCAGGAGAAAGCAAGATGTGCTTCACCTCCCCACTTCAGCCTTCCCAGCCATTCCGAAGAGCAGCACGCTCACCAGGGGCCAGCTGGGGGACTTGTGATGGCATTGTCACCTGATAAGGGGCATCGCTGCGTAATCGCTTGGAGCTTTCCAAAAACTCCCCCCGACCGCCGCTGGGGTGCTGCCAGCGTGCTCCCTTTGTACGAGCTGGCAGCTCACTAACAGAGCTATCGGCCCCGTTCTGAGAGCAAAATCACCATCAAATGCTCTCACCGAGCACACAGCGCGGGTTTCCTCCTTCCTGCGATACGCAAACATGATACATCTAAAAAGATAAGGATTAAGCACAAATCTCTCAAAGGGTTGGGTTTCAAAAAACCCGACAAATGCTAAGGACCATCTGAAGCAGTAATTTGGCTTTCTAACGTGGCAAAGGATGTCTGGGCTCTGCAGGCAGGACAAGAGCATCTCTTCCCGGAGACATCCCCTCCCAACTCGTGCCGCGGCTGGAACAATGCGACGGCCGCAGAGATCCCGGGCAGGAACCGGACCGTACCTTCGTGGGTAGGCTCTGGGTCGGGTGTCAGCGAGATGTCATCCAGCTCCCGCAAGCAGAGCCATTCTCCATCCATCGACACTCGGAATTTGCAAAGATAGATGGTCTCCATGGCAGCCTGAGTGATCTTGTCTGTGGTGGGGGTTGGCATGTCGCTTTGAGGCGTCAGAGCAGACATGATGACTCAGCTGGTACAACAACAACGGGGGAAAAATAAGAACTAAAAATAAAAGCTTTCTGAAGAAGGAAATCAGAAATACCTTGCGATTAAAGGACAGATTGCTCAGGATCACAGAGGCTGCTCTGGCCTTTTCATGGATCAAGCAAGGTAAAAACGCTGCTCCTTCCCGCTCTGCTCTGCCTCCCTCCTTTCCACCGACTGCCGTCTCCAGCTATGCTAGAGGCTATCGATCCTCAGCATCCACAGAAAACCTGGCTCCGGCATCCAAGGCAGGAGGGAAAAACAGGTCCAAAATACGAAAAGAAGGGGGGAAAAGCAGCCGAAGCAAAAAGAATGGGTTCCTCTGGTGATGACCCCAGCAAAAACAAAGGACGAACGGGAGGCAGATCTCCAGGTTTGCCGAAATCCAAGTGCTGGTGCCCGTCTCCCTGCGAAGCCCGGCAGTGCTGCCGGGATTGGCTGTGCGCAGTGAGCAGGGTGGCGACCAAAATGGCTGACTAATGAACTGAGCTGGGAATCCAGGCTCATGTGATCGCCTGCAATTCCCAGGATGCTGCCGAGGCGCCGCGGATGCAGGGACGGCGATGGGGCGCTCATCACACGGCACCCCCTCTGCGGGCTGTGCTCGTCCAGCCGGCAGCGAGCTGGACGCCCCCGGGACTACAGAGGGGCAGCGCCAGCGGTACTAAGGCACATTTGTATTCCTTACGCATCCCGGGATGCCACTACAGGAATTCAGTCGGCACCTTTGTTTTCACGGAAGGTGTGCGAGTCGCAGTTTGGGCTTTATTCGCTGTGCCACCTGCTCAAAGGGCACCTTGGAGCTCAGATTCCCCACGTGCAAAAAAGTGTTAGGATGCATTTATCATCATCTCGGGGAAACAATGAGGAAAATCATCTGGTTCTAAGCAGTTCAGTGGCTGAGGAGGAAGCTCTTTCAGCAGGGCACATGCATATAGAAGAACAATGAGGGAGAACACCACGAACACAGCTGTGTGACCCAATCTCACGCTTTAAAAACCTCACCTGAGAATTGGCGCTGCTCAGGTGAGGCTGATGAAGCAATATTAGCTCTCAGGAGACAAAGAAACATGCTTTCAACCTCTCAAGAATAATATGACAGCACTGCATTGCCTGGTCCTTTCTCAGTTGTCCGAACCTCCTCTGTATCCACATCCCCCACTGCCCTGATTTCAGAGGACAAGTGCTCCCAGGTCACCAGACAGCCTTCTCATTCCTACACTGAGGTCACTATTGCTTCACTACCCACTTCAACTACCTTATCAGGCCCCAATACATTCCCTTATCTGACTTCGTTCCTTAGTGGCTCCAGTCTATCTGAGGAGAGCAGATGCACAGCACCCACCTGAAATGGATGGGCAGTCAGCCTTGGAGCAGGCTGTCACCAGAACTGTATATTGGTGAGAACACATGACTGATACACAGGATGTGCATCTGTTTCCTAGGGATGTGAAACACCAGAACAGGTCACTGGATGCACAGTTCAGCACAGCAACGTATGCAGCTTTTGGAAAAAGCACCCACTATGTAAAACCCTCATAAGACTGGAAAAAAGGGTGAAGAGCTGCTATTTCTGACAGACAAGAGGAAGCAGTTGCTTTCCGTGAACGCTTCCTGCCTGGTGCAGCACATTTTGACTCAGCATCTCTTTCCCCATTGGGCCAAACCCAAGCAGGCATCACACAGCCTGTTTTTACAGCCATGCCAAGGGGAATTATTTCACCACTGAGTTACTATTGTTCCTTCTCCCCAAGAGAACAGAGTTTACAAACTGTGCTGAACGTCTTAACTCATGTATTTACACACCCTTTCATCAGTGACAGCCTCATTCACATTGCACCACTCCCAACTTTAAACCCAGACAAAGTGGCCATGCACCACCAGCTACAGAACAGCTGCTTGCCCTGGCTAACCTTTGGAAAGGGTCTACACAAGCAGCACAGGGGCAAAATAAACCCTTTAGAACTCACAAAGCACAGAAGCTATTGCTCAAGCTATTATCCAACAGAGCTCATTATCAGACAGTTTAATTTCTTTGCTTTGAAGGCATTAGAAACACAAACAGCATTGGGTGTAACCCTGCAGCTCCCATCTCACAATCCCGGTCTTCAGCTGAACTCAGCTGGTAAGCCACCCCCACACCAGGATCACAGGGCAGGTCTGCTAAAAAAAAATATCTGTAACTGTTCAACTTTCACTGGTTTGCTTTTAACATGAAGAAATAACGGAAGCCAGTCTGTCCCTTCCAGCTCAGTTCTATTTTCAGGCTCCTTTAGGCAATGATCCTGCTGCAAATACTCCATAGGGGCATTTAAAGTACTTGGAAAATGTTTTTCATCTTTGATTATAAAACAAACACACACAAAAAAAAACAAACAAAGAGGAACTGACTTATTGACTTGTGACCTTTTTATCATCACCCACAAGAGAAACCTTTCCCTATCCCCATCCTGCGTCTCAAAGTTATAGACCAACGGAACCTTTAAGAAACAGAATAAAGGTATCAAACATTTGTGTTTTCATAAAGCCTTTCATAAAACTACCGGGCAACTCAAGGGTGCCTGATAAGGCTCCATCAGGGTTCAAGGATGGCCGATGGACAGAAATAATAGAGGGATAAACGCAGAGGAGAAGTTTTTCAGGATGAATCACTTTCTCCATCTCAAACCAGTCAGACAGCCTTGACTGGTCCTACGACCCCTCCCGTGAGCCACACTTTGGCACGAGCCCTTAGAGGCTTTGGCCAGATTGCAAAACAAGGCAGGTTTTTGCCAAAATGTTTATAAGATTAAGGAATTACCAACTGACTGCCTTGGAATTTTAAGACTAACCACCTGAAAGCAAAGCACTTGGTCAGCCACCAGTATTTGAGAGCTCAACTGTACTGGCAAGTATTCACAAGTTGAATAAATTAGAATAATCTAAGCAAAGAAACCCAAACTAATTCCCAAACCACCTTTTGGACTCCAGGGAGCATCTCCGAGTGTACTTTTACTACCAGAGCCTGCAAGCAAGCTGAGTTTCCATCATTAGGAGAAAGCTTTGCCTCCCTCCATGTGTAGAGATCCTAAAGCAGAAAGGACAAAGCCACCTCTGACACAGAATGTAATCTAATAAAATAAGCAACACAGCATCTACATTGCAAAGCCTGTTTCTGGCTCCTCTGCCACACAGATATGCACATTACCTCAAATACCAGCTACTTTGAACCCTGCAACCTCAAACAGGAGTGGGGAACACAAAGTTTAACAACCAAAAAAACAGTGACACAATTTCTTAATTAATTACTAAGTGACAAAGTGGGTTCTGTTTACCTACCGTGAAATACAGAGATACTATTAAAGGATTCAAGTAACTCCCATAACTTCCCAAAAATGGGAAGAAAAGGTCTACTTGAAGTATCATGGTATTGTATAGGCTTTCAGTGGGAGAAAGGAATGGTTTTGACTTTGTTTTAGGTCTGGGGTTTTTTTTAGACAGCCTAATCAATTTGCTTTTGCTGTATTTAAGAAGTATTTTAAGGTTTTACTGCAGCTCAGCACATTTAAGGAGCAATCTTCTTGCTCCTTCTGTCTGTCTGAAACAAACAAGCAGGTGCTGCTGGCCTGAAAAGCTTTTGCCCTCTCCTTCCCTAAGCAGCTGTGGCCTTCACCTGATGATTGGAATCAGGTGAGAATCAGAGAGAACAGTTTAACGATTGTGTTTTAACAGGAAAAAAAATACTTGAAATAAACCTCCAAAATACTGTGAAATATTGGCTTTTTGGTGTCTTGGCCACTACCTCACTGTAACACATAAGACTTCGCAGCAGAACCCACTGCTCCTGCTGCTCCTCTGTGATGAGCAAATGAAAGCTGCTTTAGAGATGGGAGAACTGGGAAAAACCAAAACAAGAAAGAACAAGAGATGATGAAAATAAGATTTAAAGACAGAGTTGGCCCCAGGAGAAACAGAGCTCAACACACCAAATAGATGATGATCCCTGTTCCCCTCAGACACTGCAATCACAGCATCACAACCACAGAGTATTCCCAGTTGGAAGGGACCCACATCAGCCAGTCCCTGAGCAGACCGTGACACAAGACATTGCACAGGCAGCTGTCACCTCCACGGCTCAAAAGAACAAAGGAACTTCAATATGCATTTTATAAAGGTTTTTCACAAAGCCTGCACCAACAGGCACCACAGAGTAAGGCTGACACAGGATAAAGCACTGCTCAACCACTGAGCCTCTCCACTCCTTGTGAGCAAACGCTCAGTGATGCTCTGGTTTCTCCACATCTACACAGCAGCCTTCTTACAACCAAGTTTGACCAGCTCTGAATATTGTTCTTCAAGTCTTCTTTTCCATCAGAAATAGCTCAAGCCCTTGCATGCACATCACACGGTTTACTGGGGATAAAGATCTCCTGATTAGGAAAAAATTACAAGGAAAAAAAGGAGGTTTTGACAGGGAGCTGTCAGTTCCAACAACAATTTACCACAGAGGGACTTCGGACTGTGAACAAAAGTTGGCACTCACAGACAGTCCTTCGTGGAGCTCAGAGCAAAGTCAGGGCATTCCATCTCCTCTTGGCATTATAAGCATGGACTTCTTACCTCAGTGGTTACATTACTCTGCTGAGTAATGCCTTTCAGTACATCAGCTTCCCAAGGAGAAACAAACAAATACCTACTCCAAAAATATCAGCTCCTGTGTGAGTGAACACTTACCTGGGACAGGAGGTGGCAAAGCAAAGGCCAAAAGCTCAGTCACACACACTCTGGCCCCAGCCCAGAGGATGAAGCAGCTGGCTATTTTCAGAAAGGATGAAAAAGGGAAGATGGAAGATCTCTTCTACACGAACTCATGAGTGTAGTTTTTATTTTAATTTTAAAGCACAACCAACTACTTCACAGTACTCCAGCTTACCCAAATACACCACAAGAATATCACAAAGAAATCTTACAAAGCAGAAAACTATTTGCCACCCAACACACCCCACACAGCGAAGCACTTCAGTCTGCTCACGTCTCCAGCGTGCTGTGCCTTTGCCTCGGATTTGTTCTCCCTGCCAGCACCAGGAGGGAGCCCGAGCGGGGGTTCCCCAGCCCCTAACTCCATCCCGAGTCCAGGACAGCCTGTTTGATTTCAGAGGCCGGCACGAATTCTCCCAAAGGGTGCAGGAAGGACTCTCAGGAGGGCTGGTTTTGCTGACCTGCTGGGCCAGCACGGCTCACACACACACACACACACACAAACCACCTCCTTCCGAGCTCTCACTGTCCCTTCTCCGGCCAGTCCACGCCCGCTGCCCTTCCCTGCCGCCGGGGAGCAGCCAGGCCCCCCCAAACCCTGCGGCTCCCTGCGGGGCAGGGGCACCTTTCGGGCGGACGCTTCCATCGCCGCGGGAGCCGCGCCCTCCGCCGCCCGGAGCGCTCCGGGCAGGAGCATCCTCGGGAGCGGCGCTCAGGGACCCCCGCCCGCCGCCCACCGCCGGCCGCGCCCCGCGGGAGCCCCCGGCGCGGGGGAGCCCCGCCGTACTCACGGGCTCCGTCCGGCCCCGGGTAGCTCAGCACCAGCACGGGCAGCCCGGCCCCGCCGCGGGGCGCCGGGGGTCTCCAGAGCGCGGGCGGCGCGGCCGCGGCGCCGCCTCCATGGCCGGGGTACAGCAGGAAGAACGGCGGCGAGGAAGGGCGCGCCTCCTCCTCCTCCTCCTCCGCTGCTGCCGCCGCCGCCGCCTCCCCGGGCTCAGCCCGCCGCTCCATGCCCGCGGGCAGCTCCGCTCCGGCCCCGTCCCGGCAACTTTCAGCCGGCGGCGGCAGCGCTGCCCGCTCCGCCTCCGCCATCGCCGCCCGCTCCCGCCCCGCCCCGGCCGGGAAGCGGCGCCGCGGCCGCCCCATCCTCCGCCCCCGGGGCCGGGGATGTGCTCCGGGAGCGGCTCTGCCCGGCGCGGGGGGAGCGCGGGGTGACACAGACACCGACAGCGAGATCCCGAGGGGCTCTTACCCGAGAAGCGAAGCCATCGCACCGTGTGCTGCCTCCCCCCGGCATGGACAGCGGCGTTCTCTGATCCTGGGACAAAAGGCGACAATACAAAGTCCAAGTGTATTGCTTAACATTAAAACTGTCAAATACATTGTCTTTCAGAAGACAGGGATAAACACAGGGCACTTAATGTGGAGGGTAGTGTTGTCAGCAGGCAGGCAGCACATAAATCTGCCAGTTTTAAAGAAGACCTTCGGTGCACTCAGGTTAAGCTGAAACACGGGGCTGCTTTCTTTTCCAATCTCACATTAAAACTACAAAAGCAAAGCTGTAAAGGCAACTGATTTCTGGAGGCTGATTTTTCAGCGCTGCCCCAAGTCATGCAACATGCTGCAACTAATTCAACAGATACTTTAATCCATTTTACCAATCTCACAGCTGAAGGTTTGAATTTCTACTTGCTAATGAGAGTAAAGCCATGTCCATCCAAACTGTGTCTGATGGGGTATTATGGAACACAACTAGGAAAGCATTAACAAAACTTAAGGCAGCAGCAGGTATATTTCCACGTGAGATAGTCAATATATTTTCTTTCTGTGATACAGAAAGCATTGTCCCCCCTCTGCCATTGTGCTCTGTACAAAGACAAAAGAGCAGCTCATACCCTAGAGCTTCCTACGCTCTGCCTATGTCATTTTAAATATGAATCACTTCCATGCAAGTGCAGGCAGGACTGACTATCCCTTGGATCACCCTGCTCCAGATGAGCAGGTGCAGAGGACCTGGGGCAGGTACCTCCGTGGCTGTGGGGGCAATTGAGGTGAGGCAGAGCAGTTACCTGAGGTGAGTCCCAACCAGCATTAGGGGCTGCTGAGGCCAACAGTCCTCTCCAAGCAGCACCCTGGCCAGGACAAGTGCCATCCCACAGCTGAAGCTTGTCCTTGGCAGTGTCAGCACCTTCTCCAGAAACTGTGCTGGAAAAGGAAAAAAGCAGCATTAACTTGGCTCCACTTCTTGCTTCTTTTCCTGATCGTTATCTATGATCCTTCCCAGATTTTACATGTGTGCATTTTCATTGGGATTTTCAAACCTGTTTGCCACTCGGGATTTCCCTTTGGCACAAGTATTTCTTAAAACAGCAGCAGCGTCCCCCCTCCCATGGGGTTAATAATCCTGGCCTTCCCATGATCACTGATACATAAAACCATCCAGGAACGATATAGATGGCTTTGTCCAATCTCTGAACTAACCAAGCGGACATAATGCCCCGTTAATCTTCATTAAAGTGGGAGCCATGCTGTGCCATCTGCCGGCAGCCAGCACTGGGCAGCTGACACGCCGCATTCCCTCCGGCCTCCAGCCTTAATCCCAGTATTTCTGGGGAGCGTGTCCGTAATGGCACGCTAATTGGTTATTTCCCTCATTTACTGCTCACATGGAAGTTGCCAGAGTTTTGCTTGCCAGCTGCCTGGAGCTTTCCAAGGAAGCAGAGAGCCAGATCCATCAAAGACCCTGAGTGAGCCCTTCATTTTTGTACCAAGTGTGAAACATGCACGAGCAGGTGCTGTAGTAATGAGATCAGGGAGCACCTCTGCTGGATATTTTCCACATCCCATGTGATGCCTGTTACACAACACCATTCCTCGCCCGAAAAAGCACCTAAGCTGCTTTTTTTTTCCAGCACCTTACCTCTTACTGACCTCTTGGCAAAGTGTCCAGAGCCTAGCTCAGTGTTATCAGTGGCAGCCTCCATCATAGTCCCAGTTCCCAGTGGGAAAAGCTCTAGTTCCCTCCTCAGCAGGACTGGGACCCTTCTCCCTGGGAAAGAGCAGCCAACACTGTTTATTGCTGCCAGAATAAGGGCAGATGAGTGAGCACAGGTGAAGGACATTTATCCCCACAGCTCAAAGGTTACACATCTCACCTCTGGCCATCACGGTACAGAGAGCACTGCTCTAACCAGAAGATTTGTTCAGTCCATCTGGACATAGAAGGACTGATCCCATCTGTCTAGCTTAAGCTTACTAACCACCAGCCTTGAAAATTACCAAAATATTCCTGAGACAGCAATGAACAGCATGTTCCTGCCAGGAACAGGCCTGGGCTATAAAGCTTTATATCAGAACCCTACAGAAGCACATTGCACTCACAGAGGATGAGCAGAGCACCTGCATGTTTGAATTACAGCACCTGGCCTGGCACAGGGTCAGGTACACACACTCACATCTTGGCTTCCCCCAAGAACATCATACAGACAGAAAACCCTCCCCATGATATGCACTGACCTTTCTTGGCAATTACTCCCCTTAATTTCATATGGGAAACTAACACCTTTCAGATGGTACTGGCAAGCAAATCAAGGCATGGGCTCCCCAGACCTGTTCCAGACCCAGTACAGGTGTTGCCTGAGACAATTTTTGTTAAACTTAAGAAAAATTAATCACTTTTTCCTCCTTTACAGCCTGGGCTGGAAATGGCCACTCACAGTCAGCTCCTGGCAAGAACTTGACATGGGGTTAATATGCATTTACCCACTAGAAGGCATGGAGTTATTCCAAACATCCTGAAAGTTTACTTGGCAGCTGAAGACATCACATCTTACCCACTTGTCCTGCAGCAATGCTACTTAGTCCTGTAGCAGCAGACAACAGTTAGCATTTATCATAGGTGAACTTAATGTGTTATCACAGACAGATAGGTAGGAGATACAGACAAGTCCTTGCTTGGCTTCTCACTGCACTCAGGAGGGGAAACACTATTTCAGATCACATGGAATTAAGTAATTTAAGACAACCTAAAAGTAGTGTTTGTACATTTAAGAACTAACAAAGGAGTTAATTAAAATAATTAAATACCATAACCACATCTCTCCTTCTGCAGCGCAACACAGGAACAGGATTGACCAGAACACAACAGCAAAAAGGAGAAGAGAGTGAGAGCTGCTGAGCCCCCTTCTCAAGCCACCCTCAGGAGATCCATCCATCCCATCCCATCTCCCCACCAATCTCACATGGCCCATTTCACTCCCTTTGCTTGACACATCGCTTGCAACCTCTCAAGGTTCCCTGTTTATGGAAACAGGACAGCACCACAACAGAGGAAAATACCTTAACACATGGGCAAGTGTGCAAAGTGCCCTGTGGCACTTGGAGATGGCACCTTCTGAAAAAAAAAAAAAAAACAAACCAAAAACCAAGTACCACCCCACCCCCAACTTCCTTAAGAATAAAATTCACAACATCCTTTACAAAACTTTTATTGGATTCAGGACTGCTACTGGCAGCTCTTATAGAAAAGTGAGTGTCACTTGAGCTTCCTGCTCTTCTTGACGCCGGCGCGGATGCCGGACAGCTCCCCGGCGTATCTGTGCAGCTCCCTGCGCACCTCCCGCACCTGCCCCTTGCGGCGGATCTTGGCACGACGGAACTTCTCTCGATGCTTCACCCTGGGGTTGCGATCAATCTTCCTCCTTTTGGGCGTGAGGCCTTTGTTCTTGATCATCTGGTAGGTCACCCCCCTCTTTTTACTGGGATCCTCTGCTTCCGACACCGCTTCTTCTCCAAGCACGTCTTCATCTCCAGGTCTCTTCCTCTTGAGTGCCAGCTTCTCTTCCATCATCTTGTAGTATTTTAGGGCAGCCTCCTCATCCAGCTCCGACTCACTCGACGACTCAGAAGCAGCAGCAGCCTGGCCATTAGCAAGTGCAGAGGCCTGTTTTGATTTGTTTTTCTTGCCATCCATGGTGAGAAACACTGCAAACTTGTTTTCCTTCCGTAACCTCTCTTCCTTCTTGTCATAGTAGCTCCTCAGAAGCACACGGACCTGCGGGGATAACTTCTGGTCTATGACAGCAAGGTCATTGATGATATTTCTGTAAGCCACCAGCCGTTCGATGATGGGGTGACTATGAACCGGCACCCTCTTGGACTTCAAAACCAGATAGAAGCTGATATTAGCACAGTAGTTCAGGTACAGATGATACTTGGTCTGCAAATAGCGACTGCCCTTCCCTTGGGGGATAGTGCCGTCTTTGACCATCTGCAGCAGTGGGTGCAGCTCATCCTTGATTTCCATAAGCTTCACTTCCAAGTCTTCCATCAGCTGCAGGAGCTCAGGGGACTCCTGCTTCAGCAGCTTCAGCTGCTCCTTCTTGGAAAGGGCCTGCAGATTCTTGTCAATCTTCTGCCCCGTGCTATCGTGGGTTTTGCGCTGCTCAGCCAGGTAGCCCTGAATCATATCCAGCCCGTAGTCATCCTCCCCCAAGTCCTGCACTAACCGCCTCTGGATCACCTGAGCCTCCTGCTCCTCTTCCTCCTCCTCAGCATCGATCTCCTGCTGGCTCCGCTTGCCCTTGGCCTGGGCATCACTCCCGTAGTCCGTGTCATAGTAAAGCTGCTTCCGCTGGCCCCAGGAGAGCTCGTGGGGGAGCTTGGTGTCCGGTCGCTTCTCCTCCAAGTCGCTTTCCATGGACAGGTCCCCATCTTCATCCTCAACCTCATTTTCCTCGTCCTCGCCTTTCCCATCCTCATCTTCCTCCGCGTCTCCATCCTCATCCTCCTCTGCGCTGTGGTCCACGAAGAGATCCAGCCCCTGCTTCTCCTCCTCCTCCTCTTCTTCTTCCTCCTCGCTGTCCTCCTCGGGCAGCTGCAGCCCCAGCACCTCCTCCTCCTCCTCCTCGTCGCCGCTGTCCCCGGCCTCCTCGCCGCTGTCCAGGGCTGCCATCACGGCTCGGAACTGCGCCTCGTGGAACTGCTCCACGTCGTCCGCCAGCTCCTCGGGGCCGGCGCTGCCGCCGGGCGCCTCGTCCAGCCCATGGTCGTGCTCGGGGGACTGTGCCGGCGGCCGCAGGACGGTGCCGCGCCGGGTCCGCATGGCTCCCGCGGCTCCTCCGGCTCCTCCACACCGCCCCTTCCGCTTCCACCGCTCTCCTTCCGCTGCTCCGCCCGGCAGCTCAGCCCGGCCCCTTCCCGTTCCTGGTCCCGAGCGGGATCGGCCCCACGCCCACCAGGAGGTGGTGATAACCCCCCGCAGCCCCCGGGGAGGGGGTTCCGGCCGTGGCAGCTCTCCGCAATCGGTGATGCCACGTGGAAAAAGAGGGGGGGAAATAGCCTTTTTTAACTCCTCGGGGGTTTTTCTTCCCCTAAAAGCACAGCCCCGTATTGTTGCTGTCTGTGTGGTCATCTTGCACGAGGGGGAAAAACACACATGGAAAATACACCTGACACCTGAATCCACCTCTGCACTCCTTAGACCCATCCTTGTATGCAAATAGATCCATGCGTCCCAGTCAAGGAGCAATTCTGCTTTTTCAACACCCGAGGACCCCACATCGGGAGGGTTTTTAAGGCAATCTCTACTTATCCACCTTTGAATTCTCATCCTGTGTTTGTGTGTACCTGTCATCCATCTCAGAGCACCCAGCCTAGCCTCCCAGCTTTCCCAAGGGAAAAATCATGTTATTACTCAGCCACATGGAAACAGTCTACTTTGGAAAAGTACAGGCAGCCCTTCCAGAAGAGCAGCCGGAATCACATTAGTGTATTCCGAGCTCAGAAACCCAGAACCTGATAAATTAAGCACCCCCCACGTCCCAGCAATAGCAGTTCTGTGTTCAGGAAGTGCAGGTGCTTTTTTTCTCACCACAGAACAGGTGCAGTTATATTTATAAATGCTCCTGTCCACCTCTCCATGGAAAAAAAAAATATGTCAAGCAAATGTTCAAATTAACAGAGTGGTGTGCAAAACTTGACTCACTTTTAGGTGATTCATTTGGATTCTGGTCGATCTGATGGCAGACAGGTCTCATTTGTAACTCCTCTCCACACGGTTACCTCTGGGTCAACACTTTCTTGCACAAAGGCAGGTTTTCCCTCAGCTGCCTTTTACAAACCTGTCCCTGCTGGTTTTCAGCCATCACCTCCCTGAATACAGACCTGTAGAAGAAAGAGCAACAAGTATAAGTTGGGTTTGGTATCACTTAATTTGTTAGCCACTCCTCAGGGGAAGTTCTCACTTGATACTGGTTGGCCACGAAATGCAGCTGTCCCTGGTGATCAGGCTTTGTCATCTGGCTGCTCAATCCTGCTGGGTTTTTGTGTGAATCCAACCAGAGACAGCTGCAGCCAATTCCTGCAAGGTTAAAATTCCAGATAACTTTTGCAGGTGTGACTTAGCAAAATCCAGGACTCCCTCATTTCCCTGACCCTGATATTACCAAATAACTGACCTTATTTTGTTTCAAATCTGGCCTTTCAAAATTCAGAGCCTTAACAAAAGACTAACTTGCACTTGGACTCTCATGGATTTTAATGGCATTGACACATTGTCTCTCAACCCAAAGTTTATTTCCAAGAGCAGAAAACAGTGTACAGATATTTGAACTCTGTCCAAGACTTGCTGAAAACACCATCCACTTCTGGAGAAGCTGGATATGTCCTCCAGCATGAGTTAGTTCAGGCAGTTACCAGCAGCTGCTCAAGCCAAAGCAGTCTGCTGTGAACATCAATGGAATCATTGCTATCAACACAATTATCAGGGAATGCTACGGGGTCTGTTTTAATCAACCATTTTCTTGGCATCCCAGTGAGAAAGGAGGAGCAGCAAAGGGAAGCATAGGACAGACTGTTTGTGGATGGCAAGTTATCTGGAGAGACCCCGTGCCCTGGTGTCATCCTTCTCACCCGTCACAGCAAGGACACACACAGACAACTATTCTGCCTCACTTCATCCAGGTACCTGCCCAGCTTCTTACCTGGAAAATCCTAGTTCAGCCTGTCAAGACCCAGCTGGAGGCACAGGACAAGTGAAAGGAGACTGAGACTGCAAGGCTGGCTCCCATTTCTTTTCCAGTGCTCAATTATTCCTCCGCTGGCCTCTGCCCCACAGGGAGGTTGGGAGTCCAGCTCCTCACTCAGCCAGAAATGGAGCCTGGACTGATGGACTGCCAGTCCCTTGCCAAAACACCTGCTTGCCCAGATAAATTTTTTGGTAATTCAAAATGTTACCCACTAAAAAGGGGATCGTCCATAGAAGTAACAGTCCATAAAACAGACCTTCCTCTCAAGAGCTTGCAGTCTTGCTAGAAACCCCAGAGACATGCAGGTGGCTGAAGGGGACTAAAAATAGCCCTCATGTCACCATATCCAGACCGAAGGGACTGTACGCACACGTGTAGATTAGCAACCGAAATCCAGATATGCTGAACACCAGCAGCCAGGGAAAACCACTGAAATCAACAGAAACACAGAACATGGTTCTGCTCAGTCTCTGCTTTGGGGTTAGAAAATACTCAGGTGGGGGTTTCCCTTGGATTTTCCCAGTGACATATTTTTATTAGTGTATTTTGGCAAAGCAGACCAGACCCAGCCTCCTTTGCATGTGCTTCATCCTGGTGCCTGCTTTCCCCCCTTCTTGGATAATTCTAAGAAAATGCTTTGTTACAGAAAAGGGTGACTGAAGCAAATAGTGCATTAAACAGACACCCCCACCAGCCCAGGTGAGCCAGGTTTATTTACCTTCTGCAAAAGTGGGACACAGGGAACATCTTGCCACTGCCTCAGAGAGCACTGCACACAACTGTTGGCAATACCTTCTGGGAGGAGGAGAGGAAGCAAACTCGAATCCTGCCCTCCTGTAGATGTATCCATGATGAGAAAACAGGGTTTGTTAAGAGCTATGGCAGAACCCAATGCCCTGCAAGGAGCTGGGCTGTCACCCATCATTGCCCCCCCAGCTCCCACACTCACCTTGCACATGGACACTGCTGATGTAACCTGAAAGCTCATTGCATCAGGCAGCTGCAGGGTGAGATGTTTGTGCTTGGAAAAGCTCAGGGCACAGAATCAGGGGGCTTGGAAGAACCCCAGGGTTGGGGACCCAGCCTCTGAAAAGGGAGGAGAGCCTGCAAGGTGACAGGAACTGGGATGCCTGGCAGCACTGCCTAATGACTTCAGCCTCTCAGAGAAGCCTGGCAAGAGCAATCAGGCCCTTGCTAAGACTGGGCTTTCCTTAAAAAGTGGCCTTTTCTGCACTAGACACATGCAAATGCTGCAGGAACAGCTCTCACCATTGCAGGTTACATTGCAACATTTGTGTGTCAGAGTTCCATAAGTGATACTAAATCTGGGACAAAAGAAATCCAGGTCCTCTCTAGTATCTTCAGGAAAAGCCTGCACGCCCAGTACCTCAGGGTTTGGTTGGGACCTGACTCAGGACCTCTCACCACAAGTCCCATGGAGTCCCTTTTCCATTCTCAAGGAAATACACTCCTGGATGCAGTGGGCAGAGATGCAGGAAAAGCTCAGCTTGGCCCCAGAGCTGCTGTTGGCTTTACCTCTCTCACCCCTCCCCTCTCATCTTGCCTGCTTTGACTGCAGGCTCTCTGGGGGCAGCTCAGGCCCTTAATACAGGTTGGCACACAGCTGGTCCAAACAGGACTCACTTGGAAGCCTGAAGTGGTTTTTTAGTATGACTTAAGTGATCTTTTAAGTCTGGTTTCTCACAATTAGGAGCCAGAGCTGTGGTCCTTGGACTTTCTTACTTTAGACTGGCCCTGATGGCAAGATGTCCCCTAAGGACCAGGGTGGTTTTGCACCTCCTTGCACTCAAGCAGCTTCACTGTTAGAGATGAACAGGAAAAAACACCTCAATGAAAGCACAACCCCCCGCCCCGTTCCCCTCTGAAAGCCAGAGGTCTTGGTGCACTCACACACCTGGTTTCAGTCCCCAAAGCCACATTTCCCGTGTCAGTGCAGCCAGCCGGGCTGTTTATTTTAGGAAACCCATTTGCACACACCCTTATAGGCAGAGACAGGCTCTGCACCCACATTCTTCAAAAGAAGGGGAGGCAGGATGAAGAACTCTTGGTTGCTGTGCGTGGCCTTGGCCGTCTCCTTGGGGATCATCCTTGTGGCAGGTAGGTGGAAAACTGGGATTAAAATATCAGTGACAGGTTTTCTGTAATCTACAACAGTCAAAGGTCCAAACTCTAAGCCTGCTCAAGCAATCATGGTTCAGTGGTGCTTGGACGCCTCTGTGTGTTTCTGCACCAGAGCTGTGTGGGTTTAGTTGCTGCCTTGAGGACAAAGTGATGTCTAGCTGCAAATTTAAACCTTGGTGATTAGCCATTTCTTATCAGGTTGCTGAAGCAACAAACGGCCAACGTGCTTGCTTGCTCTTCTGCAGTGCTAGGGACCTTGCAAGACTTAGGTGCTAGATTTAAAGACTTCCAAAACCTTCCTGGTAATCCTGTCCTATGGCTGCAGCCAAGTTATTTTTGATTAAACAGTAGTTTGTCACGTAACTCCACTGAATTTCTTGGGAACTCTTGATTTGCACTGAGATCAGAGTGTGCTCCCAGCACACTCCTCAGTGTGGGTGTCAGGTCTCTCTGTGACAGTCTGAAGCCATTGTCATGCACATGGTGCATCTGGTCTGCAGGATTATGTCAGTGCTCAAGGATAACCATCCCAACAGCATGGACAGCTGCATCCGTGCATTTTCTCCAGCTTTTGGGAAAGGGCATCTTATTGCCCACCCAGGCAATTCTCTTGGGCTTCACAGTGTATCACAGGATGATCCAATATTGGAAAATGAGAAATTTTGTCCAAAAAACAGCTACGTAAGTATTGAGGAGGAAGGGAACACCTTAGCACAGGAAATGCAAACTGCAGACACTTAAAACAGCATTAGGTAATTTTGTACTTAAATACCTTCTCCCCAGAGGGACTTCACTGGGTGGCATATGGAGATATTGCTGACAAAATTATATTTTTTGAGCACTGTAATTTTACTTGAAAAATAAATGGAGTTGCAGTAACTTTTTACAGTGAAGCCAAGAGCATTACACAAAGAATTAAATCAGGACAGCATTTTTAGAGCGCATTCAAAAAACCCTGCATATGCATAAAATAGCGTGTTAAACTAATTTTAGAATTAAAGCTGCTCCCAAAGGCTTTGGGACAACCCCAAAGCCAATAGGATGTGACTTGAATATTGGCTTTAGATTAAGGGCTTGGAAAAAACTGCACACAACCTTATGTGGAAT
Source organism: Manacus candei (assembly GCF_025592945.1). Taxonomy (NCBI): domain Eukaryota; kingdom Metazoa; phylum Chordata; class Aves; order Passeriformes; family Pipridae; genus Manacus; species Manacus candei. Next base: position 504,308 of record NW_026138155.1, on the reverse strand, counting down.
ACAGCACAGACAGCAGAGCAAGGGCTGTGTGAAGGACAAGCCAGAGACCTTCCATGAGCCAAAAGAAAGACCAGGACAAGGAGCCAGGGACTAGAGAGGCTTTTCTGGGAAGCTTCTGCTTCAGAGAGAAGTGCTCACGTGGAGTGATGAGTTGGCAGAGAAGAAGCTTGCAGAGCAAAGAAGCAAAGTGATTTTTTCCCCAAGCTAGAAACTCCACAGAGAATCTTCTTCAGCAGGTGTTCTGCTGCCAAAGGCAGCCAAGGCCACAGAAACAGCACTTGAAACCAGCAGGTGAACTCCAGGGTCACTCTGAGGCATCATTTCACACAGTTTTGGTGCCATTGTCCCAGATACAGTGCCTGTAACAATCTCAGAAAACCTGGAATAGGAGCTGATGAGACCAGTATATTATAGGGGCCAGAAGGACCAAAGCTTTTAAGTCCAAGTGACTCCAAAGTCCTTTATAGACATGATTAACACAGATGTTTTCAGCCTAGTTCTTCTTTCTCTCCATGATTAAACCAAGGGGCAAGCAGAGCAGGCAAGTCCATCTACTTGCCCAGTAAGGCAGCATTGCACAACACCAGGAACATTCCAAAAGCCTCTGGGTGACACATGGGATGTTTTAGCCAGTTTTGACCAAGTTTCATATTATGTAGCATGCTGACAGTGTGGGAGACATACTCAAAGAGAGAAGAAACAGCTTGGGTAAGAAAATCAGGACCAGAGTTTTCCCTGCAAAGCACAAACATCATCAGGGCCACCTGCCCTTCCCTGGAATCAATCCAGGTGCTGTATTGGTGCCCTCCTGGCATTCTCATCCCTTGGTTTTCTGCTAGAATAGCTTTCACAGCTTTTTTCCTTGACTCCGGGGTTGCATGTGCTGTGCTTGCAGGGTACCCCCTGGAGCCCGAGGATGAGGAGTATGTGCTGGTCAATAACAAGTGTCAGTGTGTGACAATGACCTCCAAGATCGTCCCCTCCAAAGAAGACCCTGATCAAGAAGTCCTGGAGAGACACATACGTATCCTGTAAGTGGCAGACAAATACTTCATGGAGATGGTGAGCAAGTGATGAAGTGTTCCCTTTTCTGTGCACTCTTTCCCATGTCCTGGCACTGATGAAGGGAACAACCTGTCCCATGGGCTGCTTTCTGTGGTATCCTAAATACTTCCCTTTGTTTAGTGTTTTTCTACCTCACGTGAACCTCTCTGGTGTTTGTCCCTTCAGATACAAAAAGCATACCCATGTTTTAAGCAGTCCAGTAGTAACTTCACAAAATAGGCTGGGGAAGTAGAGTGTAACATGCCAACAGCTGATCTAATCTGAAACCAGATGAGGCCCATGCCACTGGATACTTCCCTATCTGATTGCAAGTCTTGGAAAATAATTAAGGCCTAAACTATCAGAAAAGCTTAATGCTATGAGACAGATCTCAGTTCAAGAGTAGGACTTGGTCCTGTCCACTCCCACAAACCTAACTGAAGAGTGTGTGTGTGTCTGGAAAACAAGGACCAAGTTCAGGCTCAGAACTGCAGGATCTCTGGTAGAGCTCACAACAGGAGAGCCACTAGTGAAACATTCCTGTCCATGTCCTGCAAGTCTCCCAGGCACCTGCCAGCTCAGAGTTTAACAGAAGCAAACTGTCACTTTGAAAGTTGCCCTCATGGGAGTTGCTGCAGTCCTCTTGGGGAGGGTCAGAATGGAAATAACCCAAGGAATGAGATGAGAGTTTAGAATTGCTTATTAAACAGGGTCCTCTCTGCTGTGAGCAATTTCCATGAGTGATTCTTCTCCCTCCTTTGCAGAGTCCCCCTGAAGGCTCGAGAGAACATCTCTGACCCCTTGTCCCCTCCCAGAACCAAATTTGTCTACCGGATCTCTGAACTGTAAGTAGTTTTATTTCCAGTCTTAATTTCCCAAGATTTAACCCACAGCAGCTCAAAAAGGTGCTTGAAGGCTGGGAGTTCCCATATAACACCTATAAAGGCTACAGGACTCTCTGGCTCCATCTGCAGATCGACAGGAAAGATTTGGGTTTCACCAAGGGCATGTTGTCATCACAACTCTTCACACTTGTTCTGTTCTCCATCTCTTGCAGCTGCAGAAACTGCAATCCTGTAGAGGTTGATCTGGGTGGGAGGATCGTCCAGGCCCAGCAGGGCAACTTCTGTGATGAACCCCAGACCTGCTACACCTACGACAGAGAGCAGTGCTACAGCTCCCCTGTGCCCTTCCTGTACCAAGGGGAGGTGAAGCATGTCCCAGCAGCTCTGACACCGACATCCTGCTACGCTGATTAGGTGAACCCCTGCTGTGCTGAAGCCTGGCTGCACTCCCTGTTCCCATCCCAGATACAGGTGTAGCACCATAGTACCCGGGCGACAGAGTCCCAAATACCAGTCCCTACAGCAATGCCAGCTTGCCTCTCCATATTTTCAGCATCAGACTAGTGCCATCTCCCAAGAACAGCTCCTGGTTGTCAGCAACTCTGTTCTCATATCCCTGGCACATACCTGCAATACCAGTACATGTCTCAGACATGATCACTGTATAGACCAGATACAAATCAGTGATCCCCTTGAAGCCAAGGGAACCACACCGATTTACAGCTCTGGGGAACCTGTCCTTGACAGTCTCCTGTGTGTCTCCACCTGAGCCAAGCTGCCACAGACATCAGCAGGAATGTCTGTGCACTTCCCGAGCCATCTAAAGCAAACCTCTGCACTCTCTTCATGCAAGACCTTTGACCATGTTAGCAGGATTTGTGCCACCCTTAGAAGGCTGTTGTACAACCGTATTTTAGGGACAGGAGTTCACATTTCAAAGTTATTTTACCATTGATGATCCTAGACCCTTCTAGCACTTGGACATCTGCAAGCTTTTAGTTCTCACAGATTCAGGGAAGATCAAAAGATGCCGCTACCCTGAAGCGTTTTGCAAAGTTGCCAAGACCTCAGCTGTGCCGGGAAAAGCCAACTCTTCCAGGAGATGTTAGGCAGTTCACTTCCCATGCTGCTCCACTGCTATTGCTGCCTTCTTCCACCCCTGCTCCCACTTGAATTACTGAAAAAAAAATTCAATCTATCTCAAGTTTCTTTTCTTCCTTGCTTTGCATTTAAAGCTTAAAAAAAAAAAAAATCTGTGAAGGGGGACATGAAGTGCAAGAGCAGAACCCTGGCTTGGGATTCAGAATTGGACTAACGAAATAGCAAAAACCTTATTCCTGTAGTCGTAGCTTTGTTAGTGAAATATTCAATAAAATTTTGTCTGCATCAGTCTGTGTGTTCTATTTAAATTCAATAAGAAGACATGAGACACAGCCAAACCTATAATCATATTCTTTTCTCCTTCACAAGGAATCAAACTCTCCCTAAATAACTGCTTATACTTACAGGCAAAGTATCCCAAAATCTCAGAATAGAAATATTTCCATGCACTTGCAGAAACCCTGACAGATTGGGGCTGAATTGGTTTATCATTATCTGCATCACCGAGCTGCTTCAAGGCCCTGTGAGTCAGAGCAGGATCAGAGTCTCGAAATCCAAACAGCACTTAAAATTACTGTTGAAATTGCAACCCACAGATCACATATTTTCCTCACCCCTGGAAAAGTGCCTTTAAGACAAGCAAGTTAGGAGACAGTCATTCATATATAAGGTGTCTGTCCTGAAGAAAAAACAATTTTCTGGGGGCCAAGTTTTAAAGAGCAAAGGGGTAAAAAGGACAGAAACAAATTATTCTGAGGTTACATCAGTCATGGAAAATGAACATTTGCAAAACATGATTTTTCCCCTCAAGTAAGCCAGTTAAGAAAAGCCAAATATCAGGGGAGGCAAAGAGCCTCCTGTCAGGTACTGACACAGCTGTACCCATTGCAGTGGGTAGGTACTAAGCTCAACAACATTTGCCTCAAAGACATTTTCACCTACAGAATCCTGGTGTTCCCCTGTCTCACAGTACTGTGATGTTACAAGTTAGCAGGTCACCACGAGGCTGCATTTCATCCCCCACAGGAACTTAACCTTTGCCCTCTGGAATTTACTTCAAGTGTAATAATATATTTAAGCAAATTTTTTACTCTAAAACTGAATTGCAACATGCACCTTTACTGCCCTTTATTGAAACAAAACTCACAACATATTTTTAGGTTAGGTAGAACTAGACATTGGATTGGTTACTACTCAGCACATGGTGATTTTGACCATTAAAAAGTGATTTGCAAGAAGTTCCTCCCTTCAGAGGAAGACCACAGGAAGCAAAGCTGAGGCTGAGTATCCCCCAGTGCCCCCCAGATTCCTGACATCAGCACCACTAGCCAAGACTGTTCTTGTCCCACAGGACCTGCAAGTGACTGAGCATTTTTTAAGCCATTACTGTAACATCTCCCTGTTCTGATGAACAACAACACACAACTCCTGTGCCTCAAGCCTGTAAATAATTTATGAGTCACAATCCAGAAATAAGTATTTCTGCTGGACCTAAAGACTTGCCTGGGGTTTTTTTAAAGGAAAAGAGCACTAACCCTCTTCTTAATTAGAAAATTACAAGTACGAAGTCCAGAAAGACAAACTCCCTACAGCAACAGAAGGCCAAGAACCGACACTATTTAAATGAAATGCTGGCAATCAAATACACTAAATAAGTTCAAGGAAAAACTCCCAGACACTGTGAAAACTCAAACTCTACAGCTCTCATCTGAATAGAAAGAAGGGGGCTGACTACAGCAAAGGCAAAACAGAGCCAAGACCCGCCCATGATACAAACAACCACAACAAAAACAAAGAAAGCCTTTTGGTCTATAACATAGCCAAAAATGTTTTTCACAAATGTTATCATTAAGGATGTTAATTAAACCATTATAGTCATCACAAAGATACAATATGCTTTCTATCTTGCTTACAAAACAACATAAAGACGTAAACTTACGCTTCTTACCTTAAAATGAGCAAGCAACCTCCCTGAGGAGCATCCACCCGCTCCACCACCATTAAACCAAAGTAGTAAAGCCCATCTGTCCTGAGTTTAAATATTCTTGGCCTAATTATCTGGTAGAAATCAGACCAATCAATGTGCAGGGGGCAACGAGCTCAGGGTATAAAAGCTCAAACCCAGGCCTTGCTTTCTTCTGTGTTAGAGCAGTGAGGATGTGGTAAGGTAACTTTTGGGTTTTGTAATAAGAATTGGTTGCTTAATTTATGGGCTTCTTTTTTCTGATGCTACCTTAAAGTTAAAATGCTTTTAAAAAAATAATTTTATAATGCTTTCTGATATAGATGTTAAATTCTATGGCAATTTAGGGTTGTAGGTTTCTTCAGTAAAAATCTTGTTAAAAGTTTATATAACTGGTTTGTATTGTAAATGCTATGAGAAGGGTTTTACTGTGTACTGGCTGCTTAAGGAAGAGTGGGTTTGCAATATAAAAGTTAGCAGAGCTTTAAAAAAACTGGTTAGCAAGACAATTTCTAATTTCAGTATGTTTGTACATGGCTGAAGTGAGTTGTTAACTTCTCTAGCCCTTTCAGTAGCTATTGCAGAAACAAAAGCAATAGTATTGCTTCTTTGGAAGTATTAATTACTTATAGGTTATCCTTTAGTATGAGCAAGGTTGTTTTGTTCTATGGTTTCTTTAATCAATGTGGTAACTCCTTGCTTTTTCTGCAAGTGTTATACTAAAGTCAGTGACTTACTTCCCTGTTAAAGCAGTTTATTGCAAAGCTTACCATTTTTTCTGACTACCAAGCTGAACACCTCCTGTGTAGTGGTATTTTGGTTGTATAAAACTTTGGCTTAAAGGTGTTGAGGTAAGGTTTGACCAGTGAATGTACAGGATCAAGTGAGTTCCTCAGCTGTGTTGTTTTAGGGCTGGGCCAAAATGTTGACTAGAGTAGAGCTGCCTGGGAGCAGAGGCTAAACAGATCCAGATCCTAATGAAGGAGCTAATTAATATCTAGTGAGATAAATATATTAAGCGGTCACTTACTTATTTGGGTAATGGAGAGCTTATTTTTGTTCTATGCAGTTGGTAACAGCCCACAAGTTCTGCTCTTACTTTTACAGTCATTTTGCCCTCCCCTTGTGACTAAAACCAGGTGTTTGGTAGCTATGTAGGTGTGTAAGGGAGGATGTGCTCTTTATGCTCTAATGGGTACAGGAAAGCCCAAACTCACTTGAACCAGGTGAACCTGCTAGTAAGTATGTGCTTAAGTGGTTACATGTGGCTGTGAGATTCCTACCAGCATAATAAAAAGCCTTTCAGTGAGGTGAGTGTTGGCTGACATAAAAGCAGTACGTTCATGTTTTTCAGACTGTGCCATGTCTGAGTCCTGATGTTCTTCTGATACTTACTATATGGCTCTATGGAAGAGGAATGATTGTGTATAATTTATTTAATAGCATTTATTAATTGTATAAAGGAATATAAACCTGTTCCTACAGTGTAAATAAGCAGTTAGCTTAAAACAGTATAAGCTATGGAAATGAAGAAATGCTTTCTATTATCTTGATTGAAAGTTTAACTCAGAGAAGATGAAGCTAGAATAAACTTCTTGTCCTAACTGAGGCTTCCTTTTTGATGCTCACCACTTCTGTAATGATTATTTGAGATATATGATGACACAGCTTCCCTGAAGTAGCTGGGAAGGGAGGAAGAGTGGAAGTATTAGCTGTGCTGAAGTGACAAGGTACAAGTGCTGGGGAGGAAATCCCTGGGGAAGCTGTCCAGAGGCAGCTATGGTCAGTCCCCTTGGTTGGCGTTGTGTTTAATCCCAGAGGTCCCCCCTCAGGCCTTTGCCCCGCGGGGAAGAGGTTCCAGCAGAGCTCCTTCCCCGGGTGCCCTCGCTGAGCGCTGCCGGGCGCTGCCCGCGGAGGGCGCTGTGCAGGTGCGCGCCTCCCGACGAGCTTTGTCCCCCGGCGGTGCCCGTAGGGGGGCGGGCCAACATGGCGGCGCCCGGCCTGTCGCTCACGTGTTCCGGCAGTGCGGGCGCCGCGCAGACATGTCGGGCCGTCAGGGCAACAAACTGCCCAGCAACCTGCCCCAGCTGCAGAACCTCATCAAGAGGGACCCCACGTCCTACACCGAGGAGGTACGGAGCGCGGGGAGACTTTCGGGGAGGCCAGACTGGGCTGCGGGCTGTGGAGGGGGAGACACGGGTGGGTATTGCTGGCCGCGCTCACCCATTCCCTGTGTGTGCTCAGTTCCTGCAGCAGTACCACCACTACCAGTCCCATGTGGAGATCTTCACCTTCCAGCCGGACAAGCCCAGTAAGGAGCTGGCCGAATTGGTGATGTTCCTGGCGCAGGTAAGCCCACGGCGCCCAGCCCTGCGCCAGTGCCTGGGGCTGCGCGGCGGCGGGGGCAGCCTAGCTTAGGTACGGGCTTAAGTGCTTGTTATTGGTATGATACGAACACTTACAGTATTCCTGGTTGTTTACACCTTGCCAGGTGTGCCCTAGAGCGTTACCCTGCTTCTCCCTTGCAGGTAGCCCACTGCTATCCCGAGCACATGGCCAACTTCCCGCAGCAGCTGAAGGAGCTGCTCTCCTACCACCACACAGTGCTGGACCCTGACCTGCGCATGGTGAGACCACCCTGGGCGCTCCCTGCCCGAGGGTAACACATCCCTTGGTGTGAGCTGAAGAGCTTAAGGGTTGCTTTTCAATTGGCACAGAGACTGGAGAGCAATTTGGTAGTTTGGTTTCTCTTATAGACATTCTGCAAGGCCTTGATCCTGTTGAGGAATAAGAATCTAATAAATCCTACAAGTTTGCTGGAGCTCTTCTTTCAGCTGCTGCGGTGCCACGATAAGCTGCTACGAAAGGTAAGCTGGGCTCATGGTCTTCTTTGTTTCCAGGGTGTTTGGACCAACTTGCCAGAAGTATTTCCACAATAAGCAGCTCCACTTTGCTTGGTAATAGAATAAATTAGCTCTGATTTTCGCTAGTTGGTGTCAGAGGAGGGGCTGCAGCTCTGTGTTGTGCTGCTGTAAACACCCTGACTTTGCCATTGCAGGCTCTAGGCCTGTCCTGTGTTTGGATGGAGCAGCTTGGGTGTGTCTGCAGGTGAAAACCATAAACCGGTTGCTGTTGGTGCTACCTTTACTCAGTTGTGTGCCAACCTCTGAGTAAAACAATTACAACCAAAACAGCTGCTGCTGTAAACTGTTACAGGCTTTACTGCCATGAAAGGGAGAACACTATGCCCCTAGTTCGGTTATCAGAACAGGCCTAAAGGAGGCAGGGTGGGATTTCATTCAGCAATCCCTGATGCTAGTCTTGCCTTGCTGTACTGTGAACTAAATACACTGGTTAAATATGTGAAGAGAGTTCAAGTGAGACTTGAACTTGCTGTTGTTGTAGTTGCAGCCTGGAGTGATATGCTCAGTGGTGGTGAGTTGGATCTCACATTGGTCCTTGGGAACTGTGAGGGCACAGTAATGTCTGTTCCTTGCATGACCTGTGTTCCTCCCTGTCATCTCTCCTTTACAGACCTTGTACACTCACATTGTGACAGACATCAAGAATGTCAATGCTAAGCACAAAAACAACAAAGTGAACACAGTAAGTGATTGGGCTTTCACTTGTACTTGGATTTGACCTTCTGCTCTTGTGGAGCATTTCTAATAAAGTGTTTGCAACCTTTTTTTTTTTTTTAGACACTGCAGAACTTCATGTACACAATGCTGAGAGACAGCAATCCCACTGCAGCCAAGATCTCTCTGGATGTGATGATAGAACTGTACAGAAGGAACATCTGGTAGGTCTGGCAGGCTTGTGTTGATTCCAGGATTTGTTGTGGGGCAGATGGGCATGACTTTGTGGGGTGTAGTCCAAAGCAGTCCAGGGGATAGGGACATAAATACATATGTATTAATTGTGTCCCAGTGGGGCTGTATTCTGTGCCAAGGATTAAGCTGAGAAGAAATAATGTCTTGTGTGAAATGAGTTACTTAATTTGAACATGTGATGAGAACTAGTTTTCTGAGAACAATGTGAAATGGCAAAACTTCAAGTAAAAGGTGCTGGTTCTTTTTATTCCAGGAATGATGCCAAAACAGTCAATGTCATCACAACTGCTTGCTTTTCCAAAGTGACCAAGGTGAGAACAGAAATTACTTGATGAAATGGGATGTTAATTCATATCTTCTTCCTGTGGATGTAGTTTAATATTTTATTGCAAACAAACTTCGCTGACTTCATTTTAAACTTTCAAAACAGCACTCGTGGGAGGAGGCAGAGCTTGGCTGTTAAGTACAGAGGAGCAGAACTGGCAGCTTATCTAGTAACAAATGCAGGCTGGAATGGGGAGGGTGGGTGCATGTTCCACTGCTGTGCACAAGAGACTGTTGAAATAACACCTCTTTGAAATGAGCATGCTGTGAGGCTTTAATTAGTTAAAAATGAGGAGAGGAGCTGCCCTGCCTGGGGCCTGAGTGAATATTGGGCCTTCTGTGCTGATTCAGGAGGCTTTAAACAACTTTTTCTATAGTTAAAGAGAAGTTTTTAACCTGTTAAGGGTCCAAAAGCTGTTCTGCTGAATAAAAGCCAACCAACCAAAACTACAATAAAGCCATATAAAGTAATGCAAGTTTAGAGTTGTGAATATTATATCTTGGGTATCACCTGTGTAAGGGCTTTTAACAATGTTAACATGAAGCAATTAGTGCAATGGCTTTGCAGGATAATAGAGAACTTGCAGCTGGGCATTTGCTCCAGGCGTTGGGGGAGCCCAGGTGTGCCTGAGTGCCTCTGAGTGATGATGGGCAGTGAAAATGGTCTGGGTCTGTAAAACACCTGTGGCTTCCAAGCTGTCCTTCAGTTTTTCTGATCAAATCCAAGCCTATAAAAAACTGGATGTGTCTCTGCACAGCCTGAGATGTGGGTGTAGGGTGGTTGTGAATACTCCTGTCAGCTTGTCCTGTCCCACATGAGTTCAATTGGTTTTTCAGGTGTTAGTTGCAAGTTTGAAGTTCTTTCTTGGGAAGGATGAAGATGAGAAACAAGACAGTGACTCAGAATCTGAGGTGGGTGTTTTCTCTATTCTTCAGACATTTAATAGGTCTGCTATCCTAGTGACCCTGCCCATCTGTCTGCTTCTCTGTTGCTTAGTTTTCTCCACCTAGTTTTCTCCAGGTTTTTCTGTGCTTCACACCAAGTTCAGTGTCTGACAGGTGGCTCCAGCTTTACCTGTCTGTTAAAAGACAAATGCCAAGAGCTCCTTTGCTTTTCTCTTTAAATACTGTTACCTGTGTGATGACACTTAGGAAGGGGGGAGAGTTCTTAAATATAGTATGTGCTCCTGAAAAATATTGGTAGTTTGTTTCTCTGACTGCCATTTGAAGCCTGGCATCAGCTGAACCTTGTTTCTCCCTTTGCCAAGGACGATGCCCCCACAGCCAGAGATCTGATGATGCGCTATGCGACCAACAAGAAAACCACCAAGCGCAAGAAGAAATTGGAGAAAGCCATGAAGGTCCTCAAGGTGAGGAGAGGGGTGTCTGACTTCACAGTGTTTTAGCTTAATCCATCAAGTGCAGGAGTTGTGCCGTTGCCCCTGCTGGCTTAGCTGCAGGTGGCAGAAAATCCCATGTGGTTTCAAAGAGGGAGAGTTTTTAAAATCTAAGTGTCTCTTTTTTGAAGAGGCATCTTTAGACAGCAACCTTAAATCTGAAGCACTTGCCTCATAAAAAGAGAAGGATGTCTCTTTTCCATGCAGAAACAGAAAAAAAAGAGCAAGCCAGAGGTGTTCAACTTCTCTGCTATTCACTTGATTCACGATCCCCAAGGTGAGCATGCACTGCATTTCCTCTTATTGCAAGTCTGTGTTAATCTCAGATGGTAAAGCTCGGACACAGCTCTGCCAGGAGAATGGAAGTGGTGAGTAGGTGCAGATGTGACACTTGAAGTGTTTTATCTTAGTGTTTCACTGCACTTTAAGAGAGTGAGATGAGTCCTGTTCTGCTTGTTTTAGCGGAACACAGGGAGGTGAGACAAGAAGGGAGCAATCTTATCTACTTTGGGTTGCTATATATCAGAATGTAGCTCTCTGCTTCTCTTGCATGTGTGAAGGCCATAATTTGGGGAACACCACCAGCTTACCTACGAAGTTTCTTTGGCTTATTCCCTTTTACACAGTATTTCTGTTGTTAGCCTGATACTTGTCTAACAGCACTTGATTTTGTCTTAGTTGGATGTAGTGAACTTTGGGGGATTTTGTTTTTTAGATGGGCCCAAAATATAGTTAAAATCCAACTTTAAACCCTGTGCTTATGATGGGGAATGTGTGCTAGTTTTCCTCTGAACCTGTGCACAGCTTCAGCACTGTTAGGCATGTGAGAAGAAAAATAACCCACTGGGAGAAGTGCTTTGGCCACCTTGAATTTCTCTATGCAAAAGGCACTGTGGTTTGAAAGCAGTCAAAACTGACTGCCTCTTCTTATCCTAATCCTAGTTGAGTTGTGTTCTTTTGGACTACTACAGATTTGTTAATACTCTTTTAGACTTTGCTGAGAAATTGCTGAAGCAGCTGGAGAGCTGCAAGGAGCGATTTGAAGTGAAGATGATGCTCATGGACCTGATATCCAGGCTGGTTGGAATACATGAGGTATGTACCTGGATTTTATAATGGTCTGCTGGGTAGCCCACCTGGCTTGGGTGGAGGCATGTGCTGGGCTTGTGCCTCAGGAAAATGAGGTTTAATTCTTCTGTATATCAAGAAATCAGATGGATGGTCAGGTGGATGCCAGTAGGCCTCATGGAACAGCATAGGGTGTTGACTTGTGTGGCACTGAGCAGGGGGTTAGTCTGGAATTGCTGAGCTATCCCTAAAGAATAGGCAAGAACTTGTCTCTTCCAAGACCTTCCTGGGAAGAAGCTGCCCATGCTGACCACAGTGTCAGTCAGGTGGTGCTGAACAAGGTGGGAACTGGCAGCTCCTGCACTTGCAGGGGTTTGTGCTGACTACCCAGTGATAAAATACGTGCACTGTATGAAGTGAAGAGTAATTCAGTCCTAGTTGTGGGGGGGGTCAGAGGATGAAGAGATTTCAATGCGAAGAAGTGGGTGCAGAGAGGCTGAGCTGTGTTTATCCAAGTACAAGTCATTTCCTTAGCTCCACAAATATCAAACTGAACATAGGAGACAACATCATGCCATAAAATCTTAGGCATGTGAAGAGCATGCTACAGAATGAGATTAAACTTGAGATCACCTTCATAAGCTGATAATGTAATAAAACAAAGACAAGAAGATAATGTCACAACTTTTTTTGCAGCTGTTCCTTTTCAACTTCTACCCCTTTGTTCAGAGATTCCTACAGCCCCATCAGAGAGGTAAGTAGCTACTTTGTAGCACTGCTGCTCCATGTCTTGTGCAGTCATTTCATGGAAGTGGCGCTGTAAGCGGACAGGTAGCAGTGGCTTGGTGGGAAGTAGGAGCAGTGCAGAGTGTAGAAGATGGAAGTACAAGTCCCTGACTGCCAGAAGTGCTGAGTGCTTTGTATTTCTTTGGAAGCTGTGTACACTCAGGGCTTCTTATTTGAGAAACTTCAGCAATGGGATAAAATGGATCTGAGTCCCTAATCCTGACCAGCTGAGCAAAGCATGGCTGCCTCTTGCTGCATCATTTTATAGATGTTTGACTCTAGTTGTGGAACCTTTGCTTTTGCCTTTGGTGGCCACTGAGGGCCTGCACTGCTGTGGGTGGAGGCCAGAATTGTTCCCAAGGCTTGGTGGGAGTGGAGAAATAATTGTCCCAGATAACTTCAAACTGGAGTGGCTTTGGGACTGAGTGAGTAAGCAGCTTGTTGAGTTTTGGCAGATGTGTTTATAGACCAGAGGAAGGTGCAGCAATACATTTTGGTATCTTCCCACTTCTCTTCCAGAGGTGACAAAGATCCTTCTGTTTGCTGCACAGGCTTCACATCAGCTGGTACCACCTGAGGTCAGTATTCCTCCTGTTTGATGCTAAATGGGCAGCAGACCAGCATGGAAATAGGAGTGTATTTGTGGGGAGAAGGGGAATCTGGGCAGACTGTTTGGAAAAGCTGATGGTAACTTCAGGCTATTTTTGCAAGTTCCAAGGTATTGTTTCATATAAAAGGGGGGAAAAACTGAACATGCTTGTCTTACTTTCTGCAAGAGAACTTGTGTCCAGAAAATAATTGTGGAGTGTAGTGACATATCCTGACCTCTGTGTTAATGATGTCTAAACTTTTACTCAATGTGCATTCTTTTTTCAGATCATTCAGTCAGTGTTGATGACCATTGCCAACAACTTTGTCACTGACAAGAATTCAGGGGAGGTCATGACTGTAGGGTGGGTACAGGATCATACAAACATCTTGAACTCTGACTATGATAAAATGTGTTTTTTTAAGCCACTTGCAAGCTATTCCTGTCACTTTTACTATGCTTTCAAGAACCTGCTGGAGTAAAAACAAATTAGGACAATATCTCAGCTTAAACTGTGTATTTTTGTGGAAGTATTCTACAATGGCTTTCTATTACACTAGATTTGTATAAATCTAGTATAGGATTCCTTGAGTTTCACGTAATTCAGTCTACTGGTAGGATTTTGTCCTAACTGGTGTGAGAAAATGATTAATTCTCAATTCTTTTAGAATCAACGCAATAAAAGAAATCACTGCGAGATGTCCTTTAGCCATGACTGAAGATCTCCTCCAAGACCTCGTTCAGTACAAGACTCATAAAAATAAAAGTAAATATTACATTGATACAGCTTTAAAATATTTTTTCTCTGGTATTTTGTGCTCCTCTCTTATAGCCTTTGTAATAGTGTTGTCTTAATGGATTTTTATGGGCTAAGAGAACACTTGCAGTATTTGGGTTATATTGCTGTATTTGGAGTGTGTATCTATGGGAGGCAAAAGTCACGGGTAGTTATGGCAGGGGAAATAACTGACCAAGATAAAAAAGGAAATGGATTAAGAGCAAGCTCTAAGGAAGTGCTGTGTTCTGCAGCAGAGAAATCAGAGGGAGCCATAAGTTCAGAGAAGGCTGTAAATGCTGATGACCTGAGTGGGCTTTGTTTGCTCAGAATTCTGGTTTTTGGTACTGACTCCTGACTCTGTTCCTGGGTAGATGTGATGATGTCTGCAAGAACTCTGATACACCTGTTCCGCTCCCTGAACCCAGAGATGCTGCAGAAGAAGTTCAGGGTAAGTATTTTGTGTGCATTGCATTCACTGGGAACTAAGGTGCTCAAAAATAACTGGTCTCAGTGGCCTCTTGAGAATGAGGTGGAGTCCAGCCTGTGTTCTTCCCTTGCCTGCTACCTTTGGACATGGTCTACTCTTATTTCCACTTTTCCTTAGTTCTAATTCATCTAACTCATGGATAGATTGTGGTCCAGAAGGTGAGCTCTTTGGCTAGAGTTCTTTCAACTTCAGTAATTAAGATCTTTATTTCATCAAGCAAAATTTAGCTTTTTCCAGCCACACCCTCCTGTTCTACTAGATATTTTCATGGATTTGTGGGCACTAAAATAGCAGCCTGCTCAATGTACTCTTTTTTATAATGTACAGGGTAAGCCTACTGAGGCCTCGGTGGAAGCCAGGATCCATGAATATGGAGAACTGGATGCCAAAGACTACATTCCAGGAGCAGAAGTACTGGAGGTTGAGGATGAAAAGGAAAAGGGAGGAACTCAAGAGGAAGGTAGGCCTTTTTTTTTTTTTTTTTTTTTTTTTTAAATTGTATTTTGAGCATCACTATCAGTAAGATTTCATGTAACACTTTGTGTTTGTGCATTTCATTTTTCTACCTTCCTGTGTAGCTTGCACTTCCCTGTACCCTTGAAGTGCATTAGTGGGGTCTGTTGCTGTGTTGCTTTGTGGGATGGAAAAGCAGAGGCACATTGTACAGCTATGAAACATCCTATGTTTAGCTCCTGCTGAAGAGAGGTTGTTGAGAATTATCAGACACTGAAACAGCACTAGGAAGTAATATTTGGCTTAAACTCACTTTCTGTGCAAATGCTTTACGCAGCCTGGAGCACCCACCTGAATGAGGGAAAAGAGATGGAGGAGTCTTTGAAAGCAAGGCAGAGTTTGGGAAATGAAGCTAGAGTGCTTTGGAGATGTTGCAGGGGAGGTGATGGGAGGAATAAATGCCCTGAGATGCCATGCTTTTTAGGCACGAGAATGCAGTGATTAGTGTGAATGCAGTGATCTGCTTGGTTCTGAAGGGGGTAACTTCAGCACTTCAGTCAGAACAGCAGCAAAGAGGAGCAACGCACACAGTGTAGTAAGGTAGCTATAAAGCACATTCAGGTAGTTGAGTCCACATTAACTGGTCTATATTTCTTCCCTGCAGATGGCTGGGAAAGTGCTAGTCTGAGTGAGGAGGACAATGAAGATGGAGAGTGGATTGATGTGCATCACTCCTCAGATGAGGAGCAGCAACAAGTAGTGAGTTCCAAGTCCGCTGTCTCAAATATACAGTGGTCTTGTTAATTGCAGACAAGATTCTGATGCTCTATACTTTTATGTGGCTGCTCATAAATAATTATACAGGGCTTCAGTGTAACCTGTGCAGGAGAAATGAGATTTGAATACTGCTTAGTGTACTGTGCTGAAGTACATATCTTGGGGGGAGAAGGGGGAATGCTGTCTCAGAGCTGTGATATTTATGTGAGTGCTTGTACTTATCCTAAAATAGGGTATGTATGTAATGTATTCAAACATTAGATGTTGGATATAAGACTAAGAGGAATCTTAACAACTGGTTGTAGCATTTCCCAACAATACTGCCCTTACATGCTAAATATTTGGGAGGTAAGGGTCATAGATTGTGGCACAGAAGTGGCTGGCCAAGCTCTAGGTGATTCTTTTGTACATGTTTCTTTTCCCAAGGCAGAGAAGGTGAAAAGCATGCCCATAGAGGAGCGGAAAGCCAAAGCTGCAGCAGTCAGTACGAGCAGGCTGCTGACTCAAGAAGACTTCCAGAAAATACGTCTTGCCCAGCTTTCTAAAGAAATAAATTCTGCGCCTGGCAAAGCTGCCAAGAGGAAATACATTGAAATAGA
Organism: Manacus candei; assembly: GCF_025592945.1. Classification (NCBI taxonomy): domain Eukaryota; kingdom Metazoa; phylum Chordata; class Aves; order Passeriformes; family Pipridae; genus Manacus; species Manacus candei. The sequence goes on along the minus strand of NW_026138155.1, from coordinate 488,264 downwards.
TGATGAAGAGGAAGAGGGCAGGTAGGATATGGACTGTCATCTGGTGAAAGAGCATTTCATTGCGGCAGGGTACAGAGCTCTACTGTTGATCAATATTCCCTGGAGACAGGTAGCAAACAGCTGTGGCCTAGAATAGATCCTGGCTCAGCATTGGACCTGGAAGAAAAGATATGAGGGGCCTATGGAAGGTCTGAGCCTGTTTGGCTTGTTCAGGCCAAGAGCAGTAGCAGTAGTTGCATAGTTGTTTCTCCAGAGCTTGTGAAATTGTGGATAAAGCAGGGCTTTAAAAACAGTAATGGCAGCTTTTGAGGGGGATGTCCCATGCATGAGGAATAACCTGAAAGAGAACAAGAAGTTTGTGCCTGAGTTTATGGTAAGACAGTGGTGTAAGACATGGGTTAGAGAGCAAGAGGGCATCTTGTTTTCCTTACCAGCTGAAGTTTTGTGGGTGGTGACCTTTTGCTGGATTTCTGTTTGTGTAGGGGGGAGTTGCTTTCACTCAGAGATATTGAACATCTGCATAAGAAGCCCAAGTCAGACAAGGAGACCAGACTGGCAACTGCAATGGTGAGGAACTGGGATGTTTCATGTCTTGTCTTTGCAGATTCAGGGTTATGTTTGCCTTCTGCAGAAAGAGGGGGTGTTGGAGTTCCATCTGTAAGATGGATGCCCAGCTGCTATTTGCATTTTGAGAAATGATTTCAGTTTTTTGCTGTTGCACTTTGGCTGCAAGAAACAGCCTCTTGCTGGTCACAGGTGACCATGAAAGTACAAACACACTCGACTTTGACTGTGACTTAAGAAATACAGCCAGCATAGGAGAATGCTGGTGTGGACACAAAGATATCCTAAATCCAAGTTTATTGTTACTGCCATAGAACCTGTTACCATCACGCAGCTGATGTTGACTGTGGGGAAGCAAAATCAAAGTGACCTCATGTTATTCTACTACAATGATTATTCTAGGCTGGAAAAACAGACAGGAAAGAATTTGTGAAAAAGAAGACAAGAATTAACCCGTTTGCCAGCTCTTCCAACAAAGAGAAGAAAAAGAACAAGAACTTCATGATGATGAGATACAGCCATAGTGTCCGGACCAAGAACAAGCGTTCCTTCAGGGAGAAACAGGTAATGATTAGTGCTGGAAAAGGATGGGGCTGTGTGAGCTCAAACTCAAAGTGCAGGTGTAATGCTGTGCACTCTGTATCCTGAGGTGTTGCTGCTAACTTGGATGGTGTAATGGCTGCAAAGCCTGTGGGCTTGGCTTCCCTGAATCATGCCCCAGAGGAGGAGCTGTATTGGAGACTGTAGTGAATCGTTTTGGCAGGCTCCTCTAACATGTTTTGAGGTGCAAGCCCTGTTGCAGAGTCAAGTGTAGGTTTGGAAGGTTTTGCTTTCCTTTACATGCATTGAAGATATCATAATAGAATCCTGAATGTAATTCTGTGATAGAAGGAATGTTTCCCTGGTATGGAGTTCTTTCTAAAGGCAAGCTTTTAGTGTGTTTCTTCACTCTCCAGAGTCTTTCTTTGACCTCTGTCCTGTTACTATTGTGTTATGAACTCATCTGTCCTGGCCTTGAGGTCATCTAATAGCTTGTCACAAATACCATTTATAGCTGTTCTTTAAGGACATTTATTGCCACCTGAAGCAAGCTGGGAAAAATAAATCAGTTTAGCAGTAGTTTGACTCTAATGCTGCTCTCAGTGGTGAGGCACCTGCCAGTCCAGGGTTTCATAAGGTGTTAGTAAACTGAACTCATCCAGGCATGTCCCAGAAATTTGTAGAATAATCCAGTTATGTAGTTGTCTTATATGTGGTGGGTTTTTTTTCTCCTTGCTAGTTTGTCTTGTTAGTGCTTTCAGAGGCTTCTTTTGTGATGTGTTGCAGGATCATATCATGTGGATAATGTGTATTGGTTTTCAATTTGTTGCCTTGAGAATGGCAAGACTGTAGCTGTCTATAGACTCAGTAGAGAATGTCTTAAGTGTTTCTGTTAAACAGGAAGATGTAGACTGATATCCTCTGTGGTATTTTGATCTGCCTCACCTGAGGCTGACTATATTAACCCTGCTCTCAAAACACACAAAATAGGTTGCAAATAAACAATCTAGGCACTTCCAGGAAACTGCTGTTGACAGTGGTTCTTGGCTCACTTATAAAAAGCCCTCTTGAATGTTTTGTTCTTAGTCCTGACTAATGTTTAGAGTTAAATATAATGGTGAAACAATGAAAGAACAATTTATTCATATTTTTCACTGGTGTTATGCTACAGCATCAGTTCTATTAAACATGACTTGCAAATAACTTTTATGAGTGGGTTGGAGGACCATAGGTGTGTGACACTGCATTCTGCAGCACTTCTGGGTGGCAAAATAAAGTAGCCTGTTGTCTATAGTTATACCACTAGATCCTTTACCAGCTAAACCATGTCTGAAATGTACAATATCTCTCTAGAGTGATATGGCACTTGTAAACATTCTTCCTTGCCCCTTGAAAAGAAGTTTTGTTATATGCCTTCCCGGAATAACATTTTCACTTACCTCTTATCTGTGCTGGAGCTTTGTCTTGATATCTTCCAATGAAAACGAGTCAGTGGAAGAACTGACATTTATCTTTCATTGTGTAGTATTTGGTATTGCTCAGCCCTTTAATTGTACTGTGGAGTTCAGCTAAAATAAGTGTTTCTGCCATTGCAGTTAACATTTGCTATTGTTGCTCCCAGTTGGAGCTGATGAGCTCTTAGTGTTTTTCTCAGAGGTTAAAGAAATTGAAAAGGATTGTTGATGGGATTGGGGTGTTGTGTCAGTTATTATTCTCCTTACCTGATCATTCCACTCCTGTCTCATGTTCAGATTGCTCTTCGAGATGCACTTCTGAAAAAGAGGAAAAAGCTGCTGAAATAAGAGCTGAAGAGAACTTAATCACCTTTGAAGAAATAGCCCTGGAAATACTTGTTTCCACCCACGATCCCCCTGAGGGAAAGAGGGACTGTGGTGCCTTATGGATTTACCTCTCTTCAGTTCAGAGTTAAAACTGGAGCTCTTGGAAGCTGATGGATTCTGCATCTATAGGACAGATAGAGGCCTTAAACTTGGGAGGGTTTTAATTTTATTTTTAAAGCATTCTGGGGGAGAAGGCAATTTTCTTTCTATTTAATGTAATTAACATACAACCCACTGTAAGTGTAAGTATTAAAATACACAACCTTATTGTTAAAATATTTGACTTGAGGCAATTCTTGAATAAGTAATGGGAAGCAAAGAATATTCTCATCAGTCTATAAAGCATGTGTAGGTTGTGTCTGTGCATGTCTTAAGGGTGTGGCTGTACAGACTTGAGTGAGGTGTTTGAGCAACTGTCTTGGACTAATCTAATCAGACCAAATTCTTGTGTAATTCAGGTAAGCTCAAGTAAGATCATAGTTACTGCAGCTCATGAAGAAAATAAAATTAGTATATGGGAGATGGTTTTCATGTTGCCATTTAAATAGGATGCTACCCTTATATGCCAGAGAGAAAAAGGAATGTTTTCCTATATTGGTGGGTCTAAGGGAGGGACTGGCTGGTGTCTCTTGGCAAGTACATGTGAGAAAAATGTACATCTCTGGATTCTTTATGTAAGGTTTAACTTGTGCTTCAGCACTGACCTCTGCTGAGACCATTAATGGGCTTTGTACCTTCCCCAGCCACCTGTTTTAACGGAGTTGATAAATTATAACTTGAGGGATTTATTTATAACATCCTTGGTCAAAATCTGTTTGAAATGGATTTCCTTGTGGGGCAGGAACAGGTGCCACAAGCGCAGTGTAATGGAAAAGCATTTGGTGGGGTACTTTTTTCCTTTATTTTTTAGTAGCTGGGTTACTGCTTATCTTCTGTGTGGGAATTAGTGCAGTTTGGCTATTTTTCATGTTGAATATGTATTTCTATTTACTTTAATTCCTAATTATATTGATTGTGTATTGTTTTGTCACAATCTTCCTAGACAAAAAAGCTTACAGAGGTTTCAGGGAGCCAGGAGAGAAGAACTAAGTAGGATTTTCTAACAAATTGCCATTTTGTATTGCAACTGTATGTTACTGCTGAGGGAATGGCAGAAATGGCTACTTGGCAATGACAGCAGTGAGCTGGCCAGGTCAAGGATGTGTAGCCCAGAGCCGGAAAGATGGAAGGGATGCAGAGGACCTGCAGTGGGTGTGGGGATGGAGTGTGGAGAAGGGGCTGAAGAGACAAAGATAAGGGGAAGAGAGGGCAAGTACAGTGTGTTCTTGTATAAAGCCCACTTCTGGCTGTTCTTGTTTCTTTTGTGCTGAAGATCTGAGTGGCTTCCCTTCATGTGGATGTGTTCAAAAACTAATGATTTCTGAGGCTGAAAGGGAGAGGGAAGTTTTACTCTCGGAGTTCAGAACAAGTATTTAGTGTCCTCTCTTCCCTTTTCCCTCTTGTTTACAGCCCTGCCGTGTGACCCAGCAAGCTGAGCTATGCCCAGTTACTGCCAAGTCTGTCTGTCCCCTGCCCTCCTTGTAAAAAGGACTGTGTTGGACTGCCTCTTATAAACTTTGGCAAGCAGAAGCGCGGGGGAAATGCCCGTGTTAAGCGGTAGCCTGTACCGGTTTCGGTGGTTACTTTGTCACCCCGTGTCGTGCCCGAGGTGCGGGGGTGCCGGCTGCGGGCCGGCCCGGCGGGCACGCCTCGGGGCGGGCGCTGCCGTGTCCCGGCCCTGCCCGGCGGGCGTGGCTGCTGTGGTTGCTGTGGCTGCGGGGAAGGCGGGCTGGCCGCGGGGCCCCGCGCTGTGCTGCGCCATGGGCTGCGGGCCGTGGGCGCTGCTGGCCCTGCTGTGCGGGGTGGCCGCGGCGGTGGCCCCGCTGCGCTGCAACGTGAGCCTGGACAGCCCGGCCGAGCAGCGCTGGCTGCCCGTGCTGAGACACTTCGATCCCGCCTTCCTGCGCGCCGCCGTGGCCCGGGTCATCGAGTGAGTGCCGTGCGGGGGGGTCCCCGCATGGCCCGGGGAGGTGTCGGGGTGAGCTGCTGGCAGCTGCTGGCACCGCTGTCCCTCGCTCGGCTAACGCCTCGGGTGTTTTGCAGCGAGAGCGTCCCGAAATGGGTGCACCAAGTCATCCGGCCCATAGCAGCGGAGCTGGAGCAATTCATGCCGCAGCCCTTCGCGGGGGAGATTGTGGGGCTGTGCCAAGCACTGGGAATCAGTCTGGGAGATGGAATCCTGCTCAACTTCGCCTACGAGTCCACTGCGTAAGTGTGCGGTACTTACAGCGTCTGGTGTGAGCAGGGGTAGAACTTGGGGCAGTTCAGCGTGGGAGGAGGCACAGCAAGGCAGGTCACTTGTGCTGTTCCTTCTGGGACCATGTCATGTCTTCAGCTGGAAGCCTCATTAGGCAGTTTGGATCCTGCATGGAAAGAGAAAGTTGTTTTCTGTGGCTTAGTGAAAGTAAAATCTAGCTGTTGTGTTCTTGTGTACATACATCTATGTAAGTGGATAAAAATCTGAAAATTTCTGCTAATAAGGTAGATCCCTCCGTTCAAAGTAGTTGGGATGGTTTATCTTTAAAGATCATGTAAGATAGTCTTCTGTCATGTAAAATCACCCAAAAGGCAGCTAAAACAATTAGTTGCCATTTCATTATTTTAACTATTTGTCTGAGATAAAGTTACTCTAAACCACTTTGGGGATGAATGTTCACAATGACTGCATAATGTTGCTCTGTGATTTGTATAATGGAAAATGGCTGAAATATTTATAACAGCAATCAAAACTTCAGCGGAAAAAATAGTTTCATTCTGTTCTTTTGCTTTAGAAGCATGTACAGAAAAATAATGAACACTTAAGGTTACCTGTGAGGATACTAAAAAGGTTTCTCCATACAGGTTTTACAAAAATTCAGGATATACAGCCACTTCTTTGCATTTTGATTGTTGTGGGTTTTTTTTTTTATGTGTGATATTCAGTTAGTGATCCTTTTTTTTAGTAAGTGTTAATATTGGACGGGATACTTAATTAAATGCTGGCTTTGTTAGTGTTTCACAGAGGATGCTTATCATACTTGGCCCTGGTGAGATCCATGCAACTGTCTGAGCAAGGATTCTAAAAAAAAAACCCCTCAACTGGGAACAACTGAGTTGCATGAGGAATTTTTTACCTTTATATTTTTGAGACAGGGTTATGCATCACTGAGAAGAAACGTCTAACTCTAGAGGAAATAAGTTGTTAATTTCGTGCTAATGGAATATATTCCACAAAAAAACCTGTTTCAATGAAACTGAAAGTGTTACACAAGGAGTTTGAACACACTTCCTGTTCTAGAGACTAGTCTCTTACTGAAATGGCTGATACTTGAACAACTATTTGCATGGGTTTCACTGAAAGGACTTAGTTTGAACTTATCTAGTTATGACTGCAAATATAAACATGGTCCAAATTCAAGTGAAATGATCTATCAAAATTAAATGCAGAGAGCAGGACACTTTGTGGGTGTCTTGACATGTCAGCTTTTCATTGTGATTTAGAAGAGCAGTATGTGTCCCTGAGTGGAAGTGCTGCTCTCTGCCTGCTCTGTGGTTTCTGACCTGATTTCTTGACTGTAGTGTGTCACTGGACTTTGAGCAAACTCCTATTTGTATGGAAACATTAATAAAATACCTAGCAGAACCCAGTTCTTCCTGAAAGGTTGATCTAACACTGTCACAACTCTTTATTCACTGATTTTTGTCTGGTGTGTTTGCAGGTTCTGTACAAGCATTGTTGCTCAGGATGACAAAGGGAACATTTACCACGGTCGGAACCTGGATTATGATTTTGTTGATATATTGAGCAAGATCACAGTTGATGTGCAGTTTATAAAGAGTGGGCAGGTATGGTCTGGGATTGACTCAGATGGGTGGTCTGTCCTATAGCTGCTTAGATAGGGGGATTTACTGTAGGAATGTGTTCCCATCCCACATAGACTGGATTGTTAGAGCAGTACAGTTAGTCTCCAGGAGTGTGGGATGAATGCAGGTTTTCTTTGCTTTCTGGACATCCAGTTTATGGTGATGCATTGGAGAAAATAGAACAGCATAATAAAGATTCTCAAGATTGTTATTTGAAAGGAGGTGTTGAAAGAAAAAAATGTCAAGATACTAAGAAAAGTACTACAGAAAACAAGAGATCAGTTTTGGCAGGGATCAGTTCTAAGGCTTACTTGTTAGACCTTTCTAGTTTTTCAACCAGTGTGTGTGGTTTTGGGTCAAGATTACAAAAGACGAGTTAGTTACTAGTACAGTCTTAGTGTGAATTGGTTCATGTTCATTAGTCCCTTTTGCAGATGGAAAACTTGCTGTTTGTTTCTTGCTTGACTGCTTGCTAATTTGAGCTAAACTCCTGTAGCAGCTGGTGATCACTAACAAATGAAATGCAGTGAATTTGGGGCCTCGGTCTTTTTGTAGTTTACTTGGCAAGTTTTACTGTAATTTAAGGCACAGTATTTTGTAACAACTTAAGTATGAAAGTCAGAGAAAGAAGGACAGGGTGCTGCTTCCAAATGTTACTAGTATTTTCAGCTGTGTTCTGTTCTGTTTCCTGGTTTCAGGTAGCGTACCAAGGCACCACATTTCTTGGCTACGTAGGCTTATGGACTGGACAACGTCCACACAAGTTCACAATCTCTGGGGATGAACGAGGTAAATGAAATGTCTTCTACACTTGACATTATGTGCTCTGTTGTTGGCTGTTGCCTGCCCTGGCCCTTTTCCCCCAGAAGGAAAAGTGAGGTTAAAGTTGCCAGGAAGGATCTGAAAGGGAATGACTTGCCTTGCCCTCAGGGAGTCAAAGTGCACATGCTGCCAGTTTTTGGCTGCTGTGTAGGAGGAGGTATTTGTTTGTCATCTGAGCTGAAAGTGTCAGAGGACAGGAAGAGCCCTGGGGAGAGCTGTAGAAGGCGAACTGTGGTCTGGTCAAGAGTCACAGCTGGAGGTGGCAGAGTAGGGGCTGACAGAACAAGAAGCAGTTTGGATAGCAAAGAAACAGCTGCTTTCCTGGTTCTGTGACCCTTTTGCTGTATTCCATCATCTGTCATCATAAGGCAGTTGGAAAGAGGACAGGAAGAGAAGTGTAAGACAGATTTAGGGGAAAGGCAGCAGGGTTTGAGAGAATGCAGAGGCACTGGAAAGGCAACTGAGCAAGATCAGTAATACAGGGAAGTTGAGAGATGTCACTGCTGAGAACCAAAACTTGGAGCAGTGAGGAAGGCAAAGGAAAGGTCACTGCCTCTTCCATCAGTACTTCAGTTTCACAACTATTGGAAGCTAAGTTAACTGAAAGCTGGGGTTGGTATCTTCCATTTTCAAGTTCGTTTTGGGTTTGTTTTTTTTTTTGTAAGAAGGTGACACTTTGTTCTTCACTGACTGATTGTTTGAACTGGCAACAATGTAGTCTCAGAGCCAACATAGAAAATATTTATTTTCCTCTTGTGATTGTGATATGCATATTTGGCTTTTTAATCTGTTAATTGGACAATCTGTTTTTGAAATTTTTATATGATACGCCAACAATATTCACTGTATGTGTTACACATATACATTATCTCTGAGTAGGGATTCTGGTATGGAGCACAGGGACCTATGGATTCTTGTGTCCTTTGTTAATGCAGCCTTGTTGGAGTCACTAAATTCTTTCCATAGCTGGCACACATACTGCTCCTGATACCAGAGTAGTTATTTAATCCTTTCAAAATTGGAGTGTAGTGGGGTCATACTTAGAGATGCAAACCACTTTTAGTTCAGCTTAGAAATAGTCCCAAGTGTATCAAGTCTCTGTAAAGGCCTGATTTAGGAAATCTTGTGGACCAGGTCATGTGTGGACCATGAAATGTCTGTTCATTCCATGCATGCTGTACTTCTGTAAATTGGTTGATGCTGCTTGCTGATTTATCTGAACTAAAAGGTCTTTTTTTAGTTCACTCCAACTGAACTACAAATTATGGGAAATAAGCATGTGAACTATGTTTAGGAAGGGGAGGGTGACTAAATTAGGGTGAAGGTCTATCAGGTGACAAGCATATTGATTCTGGTGGCTGTCCTGTGGTTTTGGTGTATGAAGAATAACAAACTTGCCCTTCTGTATTTCTTACTTCTCCTAATGTGCTTGGTAACACAAACACTAACACTACTGTTTTTTAGCTGCTTCCTGATTTCTGTTGTGTTATTGCTGTTTCACTATTTCAGTCACATGAATAATTAGGAGATAATTATCACTTATTTCATGACAGGTCTGAGATGCTTTCTGGAAAGCAGGAGTGTTAATCCAGCTGTTGTGGCTGAATGTCAGTTGGGATTAGGTTGCCTATTTATATTCCATCAGGATGTTGTGCTCCTTGTTGGCCTTTCTCCCATAAAATATTAACATCTTGTGCTGATAGGCAGCTGTCCTGTTTCATTGTATATATGTATATTGCATGTATAATAATTACTTTTTTCTCCCCAGATGGTGGTAGATGGTGGGAAAATGCCATAGCTGCTTTCCTCAATCGGAATTACCCTGTCAGCTGGCTGGTCCGGGATGTAAGTGCACTGGTTACTTTCTCACATTAGGTCATTTGTGCTTAAACTCACAGGAAAGTTGCGTCTTCCAACTTTCAGTTGCACAGAAAGCTTACTGGTTTGATAAGTAAATGGATTTCATAAGAGAAGCTAAGTGTTGTCCCTGAATTGTCAGTAAATGAGAGACAATTCCAGTCCTTTAAGGGGGTGATCTCTAATCAATGCCAGAAGTGCTGGAGAAGCTGTGCCAAGACTTCATTCCTAGGGACTATTTCATCTAGTTGTGACCAGTTAACGCAGTTGCACTCTTAGATGTGAATACCTGTCCCAGGGGTTATTTTATTCTGTTTGATATGTTACTATACTAATGCTTTTCTCAAGTAGCACTTTAGTCATTGACCATTTCCAGACAGAGTGAACCTTTTTGATTCTGAAGATGTCCCAGTGCTTGTTTCTGTGCCTGACCTCACTGTCATCTCCTTTTTTGCATCAGACCCTGAGCAGAGCAGAGGACTTCCAGTCAGCTGTTCTCAGACTGGCTGGCATTCCCATCATTGCTGAAGTTTACTATATTGTAGGAGGTGTGTCACCCAAAGAAGGCATGGTCATAACAAGGAACAGAAAAGGGCCAGCAGATCTCTGGCCTCTGGATCCTTTAGGTGGAGCGTAAGTAGGAAAAAACTGCTTTGTTTTCTTTTCCTGTATTGCCTCCTGAGTGATAGGTTGGGTTAGTAATGGTGGTAATGCTTACAACTGCACAGGGAAAGCTTGAAACCCTCTGAAAGGAGCCCCAGTTCCTTCTCCTGGAGAGGGAATTGCAGCACCTTGTCACTTTGGGCCAGTGCAAAGGGAAAAACGTGGAAAAAGCATCTGTTCAATTTTTTAGCCAGATTCCAAAGGAGGGCTCTTGCCATCTCTCTGCCAAGTATTGCACCAATAAACTCAGAAACTGGAAATCAGTTGTGTCCCAATGTGGTAGAAGGCTAAAGGCTCAAAAATAACTGTTCCTATCTAGTTTTCTGAAATCAGTAGCTTAATAGAGGAAGGTGATGGTACAGAACTGCCCTGTGGGGATAAGGGGCACCAATGCAAACAGGCAGATGGAGTGCTGCAGGCTGCATCAGTTGCAGACCCACTGCTTTTCCAACCATACTTCTAAAGGTCTGTTATTGTAGTCAAGGGTGGTTTTGTCACAAGCCAGCAGGAGTTCAGGGGTTACTCTGTTTATGTTCCATAGTTGATGGTACAGGCGGTTCTATATATCAGCACAGGGCCCTTGGGCTTGCAAAAGACACAGGGAAGTGGATTTTGAGGGAGGCTTTTCCTTTTGGCAATGCAGAGATGCTGATGCTTGGCCTGCAAGAATTACCTGCTGATTCACCTCTTCCCTTTTGGTCACAGGTGGTTTCGTGTGGAGACAAACTATGACCACTGGACCACCCCTCCTCCTTTTGATGATCGCAGGTAAATAGAGAGCTCTGTGGTGAGTGAAGACTTTCTTTTTGGAAGAGCTTACAGGTTTGGGTTTCTCCTTCTCTGGGCAGGTGTTATCTCCTTGAGCAGGCAGCTTATTTACTTCCTGTGATGCCACTCTAGAGAGAATAGATAAGGTTAAGAGCAATATTCATAGATGCCAGGGCAAAATCTGTGAGGCATGGCTTAGCATAAATGAGAAATTGCCAGGCAAGGCATGGGCCAAAAACTTCAAGTAAAGTTTAGTAGAAGGTAGATTTGGATGCACAGTGCAAAAGTATTTGATGGCACTAGGAAGGTGCTCACACATGGATTTCTTAGGCTGTGTAGTGTGCAGAAAGGGATTGGCAGGTTCTGTACTCAAGGGATTAGTAACAGTAGCTTCAACAATGTGAGACCAGATCCTGTCACACAACTCTGGGTTATTTCAGGCAAAGCAAGCATTTCAGTGTCAAGGCCCTTAGTGAGAAGTTTGTGTTGATGCTTTGTAGCCTTTGGAACAGGAAAGTGTGTTGATGATACTGTGTTTTCCTGCAGAACTGCAGCCATCAAAGCCCTCAATGCTACTGGACAGCAGAACATCAATTTTGATACACTCTTTAAGGTATTTCTTTAATCCTGCGTTATGATTTTCACTGCAAGCTTTGTCAAAGCAGAAATGCAGTAGTTTGGTCAGGGATCTAAAAGATGCTTTTTTTGTGGGGAACAAGCTGTACTGCACAGTCATTTTTGGAGAGGTGAAGACAAAGTTTGTTAAAATGCTGCTGAATTCCTGTGCGTAGGCATTTTGTAATAGTCTGCCAATCCAGGTGGAAAGTGCAAGAGGTGAATCCCATCATCTTTGCAGTTCCGTATTTCAAGTGAAATTATTGCAGACAGTGTTAGACAGATGTGAGTGGTATCTACCAGTTAGCTTTGGGAATTGAAATGGGTATTTCAGAGGGCTTTTGAAAGTAATTCTGTAAATGGCCCGATGGTAAAAAAAAAAAAAAAAAAAAAAAAAGGCTGGAAAACTCCTTAATTTCACATTACTGCTTTTATAACTTCACCCTGCTGCTGTTCATAAATAACCTTTTAATTCCCCTTTCATCTACCAAAATGACAACTCTTCGAACTTTCTGTACAGGTATTGTCAGTGAAGCCAGTCTTAAACATGTAAGTATTAGATTGAGATGATCTGTGCCTCCTGCTTATGCCTCAGGCCACTTCAGAGTCAATCAGAGCTTCCTTAGGGTCTTGCTGTGTGTTTGAGTGTCTTGTGGCTTCCCAGTTTAGATTTTTGGCTTGTGTTTGTGGCACCGTTTTCACTTCTACAACACTCTTTGTCCTGGGTTTGCCCTTCCATCCAAAGAGCTACAATTGGTTGGGCTCAGTCTGATAGTGGGAAGTTGTTTTGGAGTAGTGAAACAAATGATTCCTTTGGAGGAGCAGCTGGACTTTCCACTGAGTTGTTTGTCCACTTCTGGAACTTTTAGGTTGGTGTTAACACTGAGAGTGGCTTTTTTTCGATGTTCTGGTGTAGGTCTGCTTGATGTGTAGAAAGGATAAAAGTAAACGGGACAAACTTTTAAGTATGATTTACTGTGTTTTCGAGAGATTTATTTCAGTATCTTGTTCTGTATTGTTGCAGAAATCACACTTTTGCAACACACAGGTTGTTATGTTTCACACAGAGATCAGTATATTCTCAGGATCACTCATTCTCACTGGGGCTTTGCAATGGCTTCCTCTAAGTTAATACCAGGACCTCTTCTCTGTCTTGTAAATGTGAGGAAATTGGGAGAGTTTGTATCTGTCAGACCTGAGATGAACACTACCAGTTGTTTAATATAGTGATGAAATGGATGTCAAAATACCATTGTTTTGCTGTACTGAGTTGGGGAGAGAACACTAAAAATCTGTGCCAGAAGCCTTCAATTCCATCAGCTTTTCTCAGTCTTTCTAACCCTTCTGTACCTAAGCAGAACACTTGTTTCCAATCAAGCTGCTTTGCTAGCTGTATAAATTAGTGTTTGCAGCCTTTGGGATGTCACTGACTCTTTCTCTCTCCCTGCCAGTAACACAGTGTACACCACAGTGATGAGTGCTGCATTTCCAGACAAGTACCAGACATGGATCCGAACTGAGCAGTGAAGAGCTGTAAGGAGCAGAGGTGTAAGTAGCACGTTGTACTTGCATTTAAACATTTGGGGTGCAGGGTCACTGAGGGACAAAGTGCTGCAGTGACACTCCAGTGACGTAGTCTGAACTCCTGATGCTGTCCTTGGTTTGCTTGTTGCCCTGGGGTAAATACCTTCCCTTGTTGTTTTAAAGGTTGGTAAGTATTGACTTGCTCAGTGAAGCTCTTGGACATGATCTTAGGGAAAAGTGCTTGATCTGAGAGGAAGGGGGTTGGTGTTGTGATCTGAGGTAGAGGTTCTCTCTGGCAGTGTTTTGGCAGGTTTTACCAGTCCCCAGTCCAGCACTCCTTTGTCTCCAGGTGGCTGACAGGAATCCCAGCAGGAGGGGGTGGTGCATTAGCACCAGAAAAAAATTGAGCTTCACTGGCAAGAGCTGCTCAGCAATGACATTGTGAGCAGCACCCTCTGAGGGGTTTGTCCTGTCAACTTGCAGAACAAGTCCAAGTCCTTGAACTCACAAGGTGCCTTGTGTGGCAGTTTCAATATACTTAGAGAAAGATATTTCAGATCTGATTTTAGCAAGAGTAATTCCTTTTAGAGCTTGTACAGAATTTGGTTTTTTGTAACTCTAGACCAACTTGTGCTCTCTTATCTACTTTTCTATTTCAACAGACTGAGTGAAAAGCTGAAGCTTTGCAGGATCAGCATACGGTTCTAAAATAACTCTTGGGAGCAGTACAGTCGTTTTGGCTTATTAATTATGTGAACCATTTGGGAAATAGTGACTTGTTAACTCATTGAAGTGTTGCAGGTAATGCTCTTAATGAACTGTAAGAGGTGTCTGAATTTTATTTTAATTGATGTTCTAGCAGATGTGACTGGTTAAAAATGGCTTTTACTGGTTTTGTAAGAGTTGTGTAACTGCAATGTAGTTCTGTGCTAATGAATAAATTTTTGTACTTTACGTGGCCAGTAGGTCTGAACATGATGAAATAAAAAGATGCAGCTGATAGACTGATTTCTGGAGGTGTGTGGAGTTACTCGCATGTGCTCATCCTTTCCCCTCACCTGTGAGGGGTTGGTGATATGAGCCTAGCAGGGGCAGATGCAACAGTCAGCAGCATGCAGAGCTGTAGACTATAGTTAATTGATTTATCAGAAATCAGGAGCTGTTTCAGGAAGTGTGATAATACTTTGCTCCCTGGTAGATGAGAGAAGCTTGTGTTGGGTAGCAGTGATGTTAAAGGGGGATGTATGTTTTCTTGTGATCAAATAAAATTGCCTGCAATAGTAAGTTCATAAGTTGTTTCTACAATGTTGAGCAGTGGGGTTTTTGTTGGGTTGTGCTGTGACTGCATATTGAATTTTGGCACTTAATTGTACCCTGGAAATAGTGAAGGATTTGAAGAATCAAGACCAGTGGATACTGGATTATGTAAAGCTTAGAGGTCCCCTCCTGCACTGGACAGAACTTCACCTGAGGGAAGGTGTGGTCAGAGCACCATTTCCAGATCCATGCTGTGCTGGTGCAGTGTTTGTGCTCTGGTTATGCAGACTGCTCCGAGAGCACCTTCTGGAGCTGTGGGCCCTTTATCTCCTTGTGCTGAGTCTCGTAACCTGCTTATCTGCATCCTGTCCTCCTGACTGGATGAATGTACTGCAAGCTTTGCCCTGACCCAGTTTGTACAGCAGTTGGATGCCAGAAGGATAAATTTGAACAGAGTTCCTGGAGGAAGATGTAATTGTGCTCACCATCTTTGGGATTGCAGAATGCCATTGTTTTAAATTACAGAGCAGGCACTGACACCTGATGGCACCAGGTTTTCCTTAAATAACAGCCTTCTACAACAAAGGGATCCTTCCAGGTGTGGCTTTGTTTTGTCATCCTAACCTCTGCACCATTAGGCTGATTATCTGGCGGGGGTGTGCCCAGATGCTACTGGTATGTAAATTTAACCAAATGTATGTTTTAATGTGTACAAGCAGATCTAGTGTGTATAAATCACAAGTATCCATGAATTTTCAGAAAAAAATTTGCTGCTGTTGTGTTTGGGTCTTGGCAGCTGTTTGTGCTTGTGAAGTTTAAACAAGGATTTAAGGTTTTTTCTTCTAAATTATTTTCTTGAAAGCCTTGCATTTTGTGTGATAATAAACACTCAAACATGCTCATTTCCAATAAAAAGCTTTCTGCCACCTAGAATGCTTTTCTTGTGCTAGTCAAAACCATAAATTACTTTGTGGTTTTAGTTTAATGACAAGCTAAAAATATAAATACTAATGAAGTGGTAAATGACACATCATAGTAACTAGATGATTTAACCTGTGAGTAACTGAGCTACTTTTAATAAGAACTGAAATTTGACAGAAGTGCAGAGATGGGATTGCTAATACTTTAAATAAAACTCTTAATGCTGGAAACATTAAAATGTAGTGCTGATGCATTATTTTGGCAGGTTTGGGTATTTTGTGGGAATTTTTGCCAAGAAAGGTTGGACTAGATGATCTTTAAGGTACTTGTCCAGCATGGCGTTCTATGGTTCTGTCATTTTTACTTCTTTAAAAATGGAGGATCACTTATTTCTGTTTAAGATTTCATCTGCTTTGTGTGTCCACTTTTTAAAAAGAAAGTAGTTTTTCTGCCTTTTCAAGCCTTAGAATTGTTAAGTAATGAAACAGAACTGAGCTAAGTAATCCTTTTTCCCTATCCTTTCCCTTCTGCAGTATAGATCCCCTAGCTACAAAGCTACAGTCCAACAGAGGTAAAGGGTGAAACCATTAATTGTTTTTTCTCTGTAAGTTTGCATTTAGCAAAAGGTGACTAGCAAGTGTGTTAGAGCTGACTCTTAAGATGGGAGAGGCTAACATGCTGTATATCTCATTTATAATCCCTTCAGTAATCCTAATCCCGGTTCAGGCCTGTAGCCTTTCTTAAGGATCACATGAGAGAGGATTCTTTAAGGCAGTAAATAAGTCGAGGGGCCCACACCTCTTCTGGGCTGCACATGTACGAAGACATGGCCTGTCCTGCTGCGTGCTCAAGGGAGCACCTCACTTGATTGCATTCTGAGGAGGAGTTTCTGCATCTGTAATCAAACCAATCACTTCAAAGATCATTCATTTATTTGAGTACAGAATAGAACAAAAATCTACCAAGCGGAGAGCTTCTATTGTGTTTATCTCAACAAATCCCTAACTTAGGAATTGGCAAGGTAAGTTCCATTTTTCGTTTTATTTTTGTGACAGGGTGTTATGTTCAGCACCCGTAGTTTGAGGTGAAATATCCTTTTTATATACTGAGCTGTATACAAGCTTCACCATCTCCTTTCCAGCTACAAGATGTGCTGAGTCCAATGTACACATGGGCCATACATAAGTATTTACTCTTGGGGGCAAGGCAGGATTATCACTTTCCCTAGTGCTACCTGGGATTTGCTTTCTTGAGAGAAGTATTTGGTTATTTTATCAATTAATCTGTAGCTCTTAAACTGTTGCTGTTTTCTTTCAGTGAAACTTTCCCTCCGATGTCTTTCAGGTTTTTCCCTGTTAAAATCTCAGTAAGTCTGTCTTCTTGTTGCCTTCCATGTTCTGCTCATCTGTTCCCTCAGCTGCTGGACTGTCTATAAAATGGGCAGGTTAGTAGGGCTCCTGTTGTGTATGATCCATGCAATGTCACTTTTCCTAGGAGCCATGTTTTGGAGTAGGATTCCTGTTAGCTGTGGTGTTCCTGGCCTGTGGGTTCTGCACAGATCTGCAATGTGCACAGGCTCAGAGTATGTGGGATTTAGTTAATGCTGTCACTTGCTTTTGTTTTGAAGAAGTTAAAATAATATTTGTGCTAAGGCAGGAAGCTGACCTAGGTTTTTGTTGTTCCTGTTTTGGGGTGCTTGACCCAAATGGGTTTCCGTGAGTTTTCCTGAGTTTTGTGGTATTAGATACTGTTATTAAACAAGTCGGCAGCTTGTGTTTGAAGACTTCCAAGAAGTGGTATCCAATGGCTTGTGAAGCTTTGAAGTCTGGCTGTCATGTGTTTTTCTCCTGCCTTTGGAATATTACCTCTGGTGAACAGGGATCATCTTCCCTACATGTCTGTGGCTACTTCCCTACTGAGACTCTGAATGGTGGCCAAGAGCATGGAGAGGAAGGAGCGGTCAGTAGCTGGTCATTCCCTCGATGCATCATGTTGTCTCACCTGGCTGTTTAGGACAGCCTGTATTTGAGCTGATGCTGGTGTTCAACTTGAGCAAGTCTTCCAGGTCATGCCTTTCTTTAGGAAGGGAAGGGTGCACCTCACTGTTGGGTGGATGAGAAGAATCAGAGGTGCTGAGCAGTTGGACTGGTGGATTTTTTTTCTCACTCCTCCCACCCCTGGAACAGCTTTGATTCCACTGGATTCTGGTTTACTGCTGTGTCCTCTTTGGGCTGTGGCCCTCACAAAGATCTGAGGGTAATGAACTTGAAAGACTTCACAGCTCCAGGAGCTGCTTGGGAGGGACCTGTTGATAAGCCTGTTCATATGATAAACAGGTTGGTGCTGTTGCTTATGCTGGTACTCCACAGGTGCTCCTAGAGCACACTAATACTAAACCATTTCCTGGGATGGATGGCCAAAATTTGTTTCAGGTAGGGCTGCCTGAATAATAGTCTTTGTTTTGCAGGTTAGGAAGGAAATGAGGGAAAACTTTATTCTGTGTTGCCAAAGGTAATCTTAATTTCGAAGTCCCATTTCAACAAAACAGGCAGTACCCCTGAACGCATCCTCAAAGCAAAGTACCAAACCTTGTACTTAAGTGTTTGCTTCAAATCTGTTCTCCATTTTTCAGAAGTCATCTGAAGTGTCCTAGTTCCTGAAAAAGGACTCTTTTGCTCATGTTTGCTTTTTTAAGGGTATCTTTAAAGGTACTCATCTTGTTGAAGAGCTGAAGCCACCTCCTCCCCTTGAAGCTGGCACAGGAGGTTACAAATAAGAGCCCCTTAAGTGTTAGGGATCCTGATTTTGTGTGCAATTGTCCCTTGGAGTAGTTAACCTGAAAAGTTGTCAGAGCACCTGCATTATTTAAGCATAAAGGCTGTAAAGCACCAGGTCAAGTTGGATATAATTCAGTGGTGATTTCAGGCCACTTCTGACACTGATATGAAATGATGTTAGAATAAAATGAGAGCATTGCTTTGTACCTTCCTGTTGCATCATCCAGTTACTGTGAAGATGCCATGGTACAATTTGGGCATCCTGGGCAAGGGAGAGAATTGCAGCACTTACTCTGCCTTGGAACTTTGCCGTGCTGCAGTGTGGCTGAGCAGGGCTCACCTTCCTGAGCCAACATGGCACGTGCTCACCTTACGCAACACCGGACGTGCTCCTGCGATCAGTATTTTTGGATCGGAGCTATTCTGGGAGGAGAGATGTGGGATGGGTGAAAGGAGATGGAAGGAGGCACAAGGATTGCAGGAGGTGAGAAAAGGAGAAGGACTTTTCTCTCTGCCGGGGAGAAGCACCTCTGTAGTTGCTTTGTCCAGACTCCTCAAAACCCTATGAGCTGTGGTCTCCTGCAAGCACCCAGGCTTAACATTTTTACAGGTGTTTATTTCCTTTCCTCCATTTCTCAGCTTTCTCCCCCGCAAATTCTGGGTTAGATTAAAAATCCAATCATTTTGCAATACAGCCTGGGGCTGCTTTGGCAGTAGTGTGTGACTGGATTTTTTACCAGGGGGAAAGGTGTCTGTGAATGGCATTTTGGTTGTCCTCACAGTGAGATACTTCAGAATTTGACCTGATCAGGATATAGGATCTGTTTGCTCTGACCAGAGCTTCCTTCCAGTTACCAAAGTCTGGCTGTCTTGCCCTTTTATGCTGGCAAGCGATGGCATCATGTGCTCCTACACTGTAGTATATGCATGAGGTGAAGGAAAGCAGTGTTTAACAAAGCTGATTATTTTCTTATGATAGGTAATTGTTGTTTTAGACTTACCTACCCTCCAGCTGTGGTACTGCACAGATAACAAGATTAAATACCGTGTGTGTTCATCCCTCATAATGAGTTATCCTTCACAGGTGACTACATGCATGAATATTTATCTGCACATACTGACTGGTAATCAATCAACTTCATGGCTTTTATAGTTCCTGACCAGTACTGAAAAACTTTTTACACATCTGCCATACAATCACAGTATCTAGATATGAAAGTAAGAAAGGTGCTGAACTGGTTCCTATTTATATAGCTGACTTGAAATTGGAAAGAGTGAGACAAAAATCCTCATTTTGGATCATCTGAAAGACGCCCAAGTAGCTGGTAAAAACCTGGTAGTGGTAATGGAGCACGAGAGGCTATCTGATCATTGATCTTAAGTGTTAATGTATTTAATTGTAGATTCTCAGCACTGTGGGACATGTTGCAGCTGTTTTGATTTTGACTGAATGGTGTTTGCTGCATCTCTCTGGTGGTTCTGGTGACACTGGGCCAGTCTGCAACACTGGAGCATTGGTTGGAGAACATGGGATCTGGTAGTTCTGTGAATGTCGATTACAAGTACTCCCTGCAGAAGTCTGAAAATGGTGAGTGATTCTTTGAGAAGTCATCTTTTCCTGTTTGCTGTGTGTGCTTTAAGGAGGGTGCAGTGGATGTGTTTGTGCTGGGTTACCTGGTTTTCCTGATAGCACTGAGGTGAGGTTCTGTATTTCAGCATCCTGTGACAAGGATTCTCAGCAGAAGACGAACAGGCTTGAGAAAACAGCAGCTATTTAGGCCAGGATTAGATTAAAATCAACCCAAACCTGACCAGATGTGAAGCAGCAGTTAAAATTGACACCTAATGGCCTAATGACTTGCTGGCTCAAGTGTGTGTTGTCGGGTGCTGGCAGTGAGACAGACGTGCCAACCTGCTCGTTCTCCTGGGCTGTTTTCCAAGGCTGTTAGTGGTGCAGGACTGTTAAAGCAGAAGCATTAACAAAGCCAAAATAAACCTGGCTCTAAAGAAGGTGAGATGGTGTGGCTACAGAAAGCTGAAAAGCAAAGTGTGCCTTTTTTTCTAATTATATCAGCACAATGCTCTTAATCTCTGCTAATGATCTTAACCTGTTTATGGCTCTCAAAGCTGTAACGATCAATTTGTATGAAACCCTCTGTGTGACAGCACCAATTTTGTGTGTGTGCCTAGATCTGCTGTGGAACAAAGGGAGTTTGAAGGGGACTTTACACATAGGGAAGGATTAAAAATAAACTTTCACTTCTTTATTGTTTGTATCAGGCATTGGCAGAACATCGGGATGGGGCCAACTGTTTGCAAGTGCTTTAAAAAGAAAAGGGGGATTGTGTTTAGAAACTAAGAAAGTAGGGATACACTGACTTTGTAATTTTTGTTTGTTGAAAAACTCCACCTTTTAAGTTACTTGTCTATCACCCATAGCACCAGAGAACCATGGACTTTGCTAAGTTCAGGGTTATTTTCAGATAACAGTGTAACACAAAACCAGTTATTTATTTGAAACCCTGCATTACATCTGATACCTCAGCAACAGTTTCCCATGGCAGTAAAACCTCTCTGAATTTCTTACCTTTGGTTCTCAATCCTTCAGATCTGGTGATCTGCAGATGAGGAGCTGCTTAGGACTTTACACCCACATACAATGTGCCAGGTGTTGTCTAATTTTACCTGTACCAGGTCCAGGGGCTGTTCATTATGGAAAGTGTAGCCAGCAGAGCTGTTCAACTGGCCCTGCCCTTGAGTGAAGAAGGGGATGGGGAGTCCCTCCTGGAAGCTGATGTGTGAGCTATGCTGCTTACACAAGTGTTCATATTTTGGCTTGAGTGCTGCCACTCTGCAATGCTTTCAGGAGCTTATCATGATACATGGCTTGGACCCTCATAAAACTAATCAAAAAGGGGAGAAAGATTCATCCATGTTTTATCTAAACTGCTACAAATCCTTCCAGGTGAAACTCACCCAGGTAAGCTGGTAAATTAGAATAACTGGCCTTGCAGGTATTGCAGAGTCAGTCTATGTAAAAGCAGAATAAAAAAAACAGTGCCTTGCCCATCTGAAGCTTAAATGCTGTGGATGGTGGTATATGTGCACTTGATAATGTGTCTTCCCTAAGTTCTGTTTTTACTGTTTCAAAGGATCTGGTTTTGATTGGCATGTGTGGAGTCACCACTAGGAATTTCTTTCCAAGCCCAGCAGACCAGTAAGCATTTGCTCAACATGAGGGAAGGCTCAGGCACGGAATACAGAAGTTATACATGAATAACTGGCCAAGTCTTTACCTTCTTGTGACTCAGGTCCCTGCTGCACAGCAGCTGTAACACTTTTCTTCTTGTGCTCTGCAATTCCCAGTGCTGAAACAGAACCATATTTAAAAAGATTATTATTTTCAATATGTAAGCCATCAGGATATCTTCTCTAAGGAAAGGTCACTGTTTCCTGCTGGAGTACATGAGGAGTGGTTTATGTTATGTAATTAATACAAGCTAATTGAATTAATATGATCTCTTTGTCTCTTGCAAGCCTGGAGCAGCCTTTTGAATAGGGGTGGGGGATTTCCTTAATCAAGTTCTTTTTTTTTCCCCTGCACTCTGCATTGCTCTCTCTGCTTTGGTGAATGTGACAGGGCCCTCTCACAAACCATAATGCCAAGGGAATAAACCACCTGCAGCAGGGCTAGCTGCCTAACTCAGTTGCTTCCACCAGATTTCAGGGCCAACCTGTGGATAGAGTAACCATCCTTCCCACCCTCATTTCAAGATGATGGAGAAACAGTTAGAAAATGTTTTAAGCACAGGGCTCAAGGGTAGGGATCCAGAAATGAACAGGAAGGGACAGAGTGTAATGAGAAATGCCAAGTAGCAGAGCTGGTGCAAGTGGGGTCAAAGCCAGCAAGGGAGGATGGAAGAGTTTCTAGAGGTACATAAAGTTCTGTGGCAGAACTTGAAAGAGGAAATAGGAAACTGCACCAGTGTACTTGAGTCTAAATATGCACACATCTTAACTGAAATAATCTTTTAATGAAACACTGGAATTGGGAAAATGCAGAGGAATGATTATGTTGAAAAGATCAGGGCAAACAGCTGTCTATTGATACTGAAGAATATGTTTGGATCTTTAAGCTGTTAATGGTGGTGCTGAGAAGCCAGCAGTGATGGCTAGGAGTGCTTCAGAGGTCTGGTCAGGCAGGATCAGGTCAACCTCTTGCAATGTGTTGAAAAGTGGATGATTTATTACCCTTAATATTGGGGTGTCAGAGTACAATTAGTGAGGACTTTTCCTGTAAAAGGGAGGTTGCTCTACAGTTTTCAGGGCTGGTGAAGGAGCAGTAGCAGGGTACCTCAGCTGGGTTCTGTTTGTCCCCCAGCTTTCAAGGCAGCTGTTCTGATCCAGCAGTGGTACCGGCGCTATGTTGCTCGGCTGGAGATGCGCCGCCGCTGCACCTGGAGAATCTTCCAATCCATCGAGTACGCCTGTGAGCAGGACCAGATCAAGGTATGGTGCCAAGGAAGGAGGGAAACACATAGCAAGGTGTTTCCTGTGCCACAGGCTTGCTTGGTTCTGTCTGCTGGCTGGTAACCCCATAAGTGCTTCAGTGGGCTAAAGACTGGGTTTCGTGCCCCCTCTTAGCCTATTTGATTCCCTACCTGCTTGTGTCTGATGAAACCTGAAGTTATGAGCCTTGAAAGAATCCTTCAATAAGATTCTCTTAGATGGCTGCCTTGCTGTCAGGCAGGGAGAAGGGAGGGCTTGTAGCTGTACTTGTGCCTGTTTGGCTGCAGGTAAAGCTACTGTTTACCTTCATCACAAGGTATTCCAAACTTGCATTGGTACAGTGTGATTTGTTTTACATACTGGGCAACATTAGAAGGGCAGACATAATACTTCCAGAAAGATGATCATGCTAAGTTGCCACTCTGCAGAATTTAATTCCAGGATGAATGATGGGCTCTCTCTCTTGCAGCTTCACAACTTCTTCAGTTACCTCATGGAGCAGTTCACACCAAGCAGCAGCAAAGAGAGTAAGTTTCCCTGTGATGTATCTGGAGCTGGCTGCAGCACTGCAGGTGGGGTCTCATGATCCCTGCTAAGCAGGGCTTTGCAGAGGCCATTTCTGAAGCAAGAAGCCATCTTGCCTGACAGATACACATGGAAATTTGTCCCTATAGCCTTTCCCCACTGCAGATTGTGTAGTGGTTTCAAATCGGGACTCAGGCTCTGTGGAGGCTGAATTGCAGCTGAACCAAACAGCTTTTCTCTGAAAATTACTAGAATGGTACCTTGAACTAATCAACTTTTTCTTGTCTCTCTCTTTTGAAAAAAAAAATCAATCAAATCCCCTGATCTGCCATCCAGGGGATTTTATCAGTCGCATGTTCATAAGTGGAGAAAGCTACAAAGAGGCAGAGCTGGAAAAATACTGTGACTATGAGTCCATAGAGGTGCCAGACTCCTACACTGGACCCCATCTCTCTTTCCCACTCCTTCCTGACCATGCAACTGCCTTGCTGGAAGCTTTCAAACAGAAACAAGTAAGGATCCCAACAGGAATTATGCTTTCCCCTTCTCGGTGGGGGTTGTAGGATAGATAACCTGGTTTTAGCCTTTCCAACAAGCTAAACTGACTGGGGTGTAATGAGCTGGCAGGCTGTTAAACAGAGGGGGGTGGAAATGATACGATATCTTCCCCTGCCATGGGAGTGGTTTCCTTTCTGAAAGCAATTCTGACAAAACTGAAAACTTTACATGGGGGCGTGTACCAGTATCAACCTGAATTTTATTTCTAAAGGAAGAAATCCGTAACAGCTCATGTTGAACCTTTTTCTTATTTTTTGTTGAAATTTTTGCACTTGTAAAAAAGCGTAGCATGACCCAGATGGAAACGGCCAATTAAAATGTTTTGTGCCACTCAACTTTGACTTGCATTTAAAATGTAAATTGTGAGGTCTTTGAGGAAGTCCAGTACCACTTGAGCAGCACTAACAGAACAAGCCCTCGTACAACTGCAGTGTTCCGCTGCCATCCTCAGCCAAGGTGCTGAACTGCAAAATAGGCCAAAATATCCCTTCTCCAAAAAAACCCAATTCCTAAACCAAATGTCTTGTGTCCCAACTATATGAAATGCTTACACCCTGGCTTTGAGCAAATATATTTCTGCAGGACAGGTGGAAACTCATGGCTTGGTTTAATGTGGAAAAGCTAATAAGGATCTAGAGGAGCAGCCTCTTACCTGTGATACTGGGCTGGAATTTCCGTGGAATTTGTCCCAGGGCGAGTTTCTCCCATCTGGGCTGTCCCGGTGGGGCCTTTGCAGACAGAGCCACGGTGCTGCTCAGAGGCCACTGATTTCCTGCTTTAATCCCTTGCCTTTCTCCCAGTAGCAGCTCCACGCTCGCTATGTCTTAAACCTTCTGCATGAGACCAGGAAGCACCTCAAGCAGCTGCCAAACATCAGCCACGTCTCCACCTGCTACAGCGAGGAGGTCACCGTGTGTGGTACGTCAGAGGCTGTGGGATGCTCACGTGGGAAAGGCATGGAATGGTAGGGAGAGCACAATGCCCTCCTCTGTATTTAACGTGGAACATGAAACGCAAATGCTGTCTGTAAGCAAGACGTGTGATGCACTGAGAGGCAACTGTCTGTCTGAAATACCTGGGTTGTCTTTGTTCTGTCACCCCAAACTTCTCCAAGTTTTACTAAATCACAGAAACTGCTCCAGTCGAGGACTGACCTCAAAACTTCTGCATTCAGTCAGCTTCTGGAAAACAAACCTTTCTCTCTCCAGTATCATGTTAAATGAGAATTTAGTTAAGATTTGTTATTTTGTATGCAAAGCTTTCTCCCACATAATGACAATCTTGTACTGTGTTGTCACTGCAAGAGATAAACAAAATTTCTAAGTCACTCTTCAGCAGCTGGTGTATATTTTTAACTGTCCTTTTGAGGCTTCAACTCAAGCCTTACATCATGTCCAGGCACATTGCCTTACTGTAAGGAAACTTTGACTTTACACTTCCCAAAGTGTTTCAGTGGTTGTTAACTTATAAAGGATATACTTTGTAGGAAGTTAGTGTCTTTTTAAGTTCAAGGTAAACACACTGACTTGTCTTTGTGCCTCTCAGGAGACTTGCACGGCCAGCTGGACGACTTGTTCCTCATATTTTATAAGGTAGGCACCGAATTTGGCGAGTGAGGCTGGCCAGGCATTGCGAGAGGTATTGCACGGGTCATGCTGAGAAATGTTTGCAAAATGGGGCCCTTCATGTCCAGTTCTCCAGGTCAGTTTAATTGGTTTTAAAAGGCTTCATAAAGCAGCAGCTAGCTTATCCCCTTGGTGACTTTGACATCTGATATCCATGTCCATTTTGGAAGTGCCAGTGGGCATTTTTTGAGTGCTGATACCAATGGCAACCCTTGCTGACTTCAAACTTCCACTGCTTTTGGCACTGGGGCCCTACAGGATAAAGCTAAGTCAGGATGTGTATTGTATAAGGTAACTTGAGACAGGAGTGACAGACTGTGCAGCTGGGGGGGGAGGAATATGGAGACCATGGGGAGGCCTCTCTTGTAACATCCACCTGTTCCTTGCTTTTACAGAATGGCCTTCCTTCCCCTTCCAAGTCCTACGTGTTCAATGGAGACTTTGTAGACAGAGGCAAACAGTCCCTTGAGGTCCTCATCATCCTCTTTACCTTCCTGCTGATCTATCCAAAGGAGGTTCACCTCAACCGTGGGAACCACGAGGACCACATGGTCAACTTACGGTACGGGTTCTGTGTGGGGCTGAGCACCATGTTGAGGGTTTTGTGTGAAATCCCACTCAACTGCTCTTCTCCTGTTCCTTTAGCTATGGCTTCACCAAGGAAGTGATGCAGAAATACAAGGTAGGCATATGTGTGTGTCTCCTTTATGTGTGAGACTTTGAAGAGTGGATGCTTCATCTTTTCCTTTCTGACCTGCCCTCATAGGTGCATGGGAAGAAAATCTTAAGGATGTTCCAAAATGTCTTCTGCTGGCTGCCTCTGGCCACCCTGATTGATCAGAAAGTCCTTATTCTACACGGGGGCATCTCTGACACCACTGACTTGGACATGCTTGAGAAAATTCAAAGGGACAAAGTAGGTTTTATTTCCTACTTCCCTTCCTTTGTTCTGCAGCGTAGTTCCCATTGCATATTAAATCCATGTGCTCTCCCTTTTGTGCTGTGTCTGAGCACCATGGAGTCCATAAAGAGATCTGATGGGTGCAGGGCCCAGCTGTAAACCCAGAATGGCACATCCAAGAGGTGCTAATATCTCCCACAGTTCATCAGCAGTTGATGGCAGCAAAGGGAATTGGGGCTTGGAGGTTGGGTCACTTGGTCAGCCAATGGAAGATGATACAGCTGGAGCTTTGGGTTTCCAAGCGGTGTGATCAGCTCCATTTGTCTAATTTCTTTCAGTTTATTTCTGTACTAAGAATGAAGAAAAGGAAAGAGTCAAATAGAAAAGTGGAAATGCAGGACATAAACGGGGAGAGCAAATCAGAGGCTGATGCAGCAGGGAACGAGGCAGCTCCCAGGCTGTCTCTGCAGCCCCAGCCAGCCCAGGCTCCCAGCATGGCCAACAGGCTGGAGTTCTCCAGGTGGATCCGGCAGACGGTGCAGGAGCAAATCGACACGTGCCGCCGGCTGGTGGACATCAGCGAGTCGGAGCCAGAGGAGCTCACCTACTCCAGCTCAGTCTCCCTGAAGTATGGGGATGAGCCGTGCCAGCCTCATCAGGAGGAGTGGCAGCAGGTGAGGAGTCTGTGGGGCCCTGAGCTTGGTGGGCCGTGGGTGCTTCCTGCAGCAGTTGATCCTTCAGTGCTAAATAGCTGGTAAGGGCTGTACTGTGAGCATGTGATGATCTCTGCTGCCTGGGGATATTTTGTTAGGTACCTGTGCTACCTCCTTGGGGACTTGGTTTCCTTGGTTTTCTTGTCTGTAATTCTCCTCTGTGTGTTCTGTAACCATGGGTACTTATTCCACATTACATAAGACATTCCAGTGCTGCACATCTTCTCAGTGTAAAGCTGTATATTGAGGTCAGGGTTAAAGAGATTAAACTTTAATCCAGACAGTGGTTACTGAGTCAGCACTTGCATTTCTGGAGGCTGCAAAATGTCCTGGGTAGAGAACAGAGGAGTTTAATACTAAGCCTGCTCGCGCCCTCAGAATCTGGTGGGTGTTCTTGCCCTGGGACTTGTGCTTTGGGATGGAGAAGGACAAGCAAGGCTCTTGGACATCTTAGAGGCAGCAAAGGCAAAGCTTGTATCAGATCTGATTTTTGGACACACCTCTTTCCCCAGGCACTTTGGGTGTGCCTGTAGCTTCAGGCCAGTAATATTGTCATCTCTAAGGTGGCCCAGGTCTGTGACAGCTCAGCTGGAATGCAGGAAACATGTCTGCTCCTCTGCACTATGATAACTGCAGCAGTGCAGGGAAGGGTTCAGAGACTGAGCTATATTTGCCTAGTAAACCCTGACAGGTGATATCTGCTGTGGGTACACTTTATTCAGTGAACTCTTCCAATCCTTTCAGATCTTAGACATTCTCTGGAGTGACCCCATGCCTCAGGAGGGCTGCAGAGCAAACAAGGTGCGAGGTGGCGGCTGCTACTTTGGGCCTGATGTGACAGAGAAGATCCTTGAGAAGTACAACTTGCAGTTCCTTATCCGCTCCCATGAGTGCAAGCAAGAGGGCTACGAGTTCTGTCACAGGCGGAAGGTCGGTGTGAGGGGGATGGCTCGTGTCTGCATCCTTCCAGGGTAGGGTTGCTGTAGGAGTGGCTTTTCTCAGCTCTGAGTTTCTTCCAATGGGGCTTTAAGTACGTGCAACACCACTGAACAGCCTTACTGGGAGTTTCTGAAGTGTTTCCAACTGTTGGGGCTGTCTGGAGCCACCTGCTCT
The DNA here is from genome assembly GCF_025592945.1 of Manacus candei. NCBI lineage: Eukaryota > Metazoa > Chordata > Aves > Passeriformes > Pipridae > Manacus > Manacus candei. The sequence goes on along the minus strand of NW_026138155.1, from coordinate 460,229 downwards.
GCTGGGGACAATGGTTGTGCAGGTAGAGGATGTTCTCATGTGGGGCATCAGGGAAGGTGTGAACCCACTTGTACCATGGCCCCTACTAAGTGCAACTGTTCCTGAAGATGGCATACAAAAGGTGTTACTGAGCTGCTGCAGCCTAGCTCTGCTCTCAGAGGACTCGGTGTTGTCACTTCAATGACTTCATCAGGGACACTCTCTGACTCCAGGCAGTGGTTGCTGGGAGACCACTCTGAAATCACAAGCCCAACATGTGGCCAGGTCCATGAGATCTGTGCTGCCCTTCTGGAGCTTGCATGTGTAAGGCTTCCAGGCCAGCTGCAACCTCACTCTCCCTTTTCCACACAAAACAAGGTGTGTTCACAGTCTGGATTCTAGATGGGATCACATATGTTGTTTACATGTACATATATATTACAGGATGCATGTACTGACTGTAAGTGCCTCTCTTTTTTTGGGATTAGGTGCTGACCATATTTTCAGCCTCAAACTACTATGAGATTGGCAGCAACAGGGGAGCCTATGTGAAGCTGGGACCAGACCTCGTCCCTCACTTTGTTCAGTACCAAGCAAACAAGTCGGCCCATATGCTCACTATGACCCAAAGGCAAGGTGTTCTGGTTGCTCTGGATTACAAATCAGAATTCCAAAAGGGAGAACTTTGTGGGTTTTGAGAAACTTTGATTCTGGAGCTAAACTTTCACAGCTTGATTTTGCTAAATAATATCCTTTGAGGAGGATTCAAACCTTGTGCAAAAGTTAGAGGGAGGCTCCTCAAGGGTTGAAGAGGGAGTGTTACAAGATCCCAAGGGGATTTTTTTTACAGACTGCTGATTTTTTCAGTTTTTCTTTTCCAAGTCAACTTTTAACTTTTGACCTTTGAGGTTCCCTTCTGCTTTATTACTTCACATACTGACGTGGGGATTTGCTGCATCAGCTGTGGGGAACTGTGCCCTGGGCATGCAGTGCCTTGCCATGAGCAGAAATGCAGCTGTAGCTGTGCAGAGCAGTTGTGTGAGGGTCTAGGAAACCCACAGACAAGCCAGAGGACTGGGAAGGTGCAGCTTCTCTTGCAAGTCCTTCATGTGCTTCTCTCTGTTCTGCATCCTCCAGAATCAGCAGAGTAGAGGAGTCTGCCTTCCGAGCCCTGCGGGAGAAGCTCTTTGCTCACACCTCCGCCCTCATCAGTGCATTCAAGGCCTACGATGAGGACAACACAGGTACAGCTGAGCCGAGGGATGTATAAGCTAATTCTCTGGTAGGGCAAGGTTGAAGTGACAAAGCTGAGTGAGTGGCTGGTCGGGAGACCCCTCACTTCATGTGCTTTCAGCTGCCAGTGTCCCAGAAGTCTCCATGTCTCTCTCCCTCCAGGAAGGATCACACTGAGCAACTGGGCAACAGCAGTGGAGTCAGTCCTGCGCCTGGGCCTGCCCTGGCGAATGCTGAGACCGCAGCTGGTGCGCAGCACGGAGGATGGCATGCTGGAGTACAAATCCTGGCTGGATGACCTGGCCATGGAGCAGCGGAGCCAAGAGGTAAGGACTACCAAGAGGTAGCTTTGGATGCAGGCTTTCAGGTGGGAAAACTGTGTTTCAGTCTGAGTTGTGGCTTCCTAATTACACCCAGCAAATCCAGCTCTGCAATGGTCACAGCCTGGAAAAGTGCTGTTCGGAAGGGACAGGCTGCTGATGGTCCATGCAGTTGCATGGAGGGTCTAGTTATCACACACTACTGGCACATTATTGAGAGCAAGAAATGTTTGTGTTTATGGGGAGGTGGGCAGTAATCACTCAGGACAGAGGGCTGTCAGAAGGGTAGAGTGAGTCTGATCATGTTTTCTTTCAGCACATCCAGTCAAGCCTGCTGGAAGTCATTTACCGGAACAGATCCAACTTGGAGACAATATTCAGGATCATAGACAAGGACCATTCAGGTAAGCAGGTGTGCAGGGGGTGTTGGTGACTGCCTTGTGTTCCCTTCTACTTTAGGGCTCCCTTTAGTACATACAGAAGTGTTTTTATTTAACTGTTTAAGGCTTGGATCCTTCTGCTCCCTCCCAAGCTTCTGAAATGTCATTGCATGTTTCCATAAACAGGATGCATTTTCAAGTGTGTGCAATCCAGCTAGAGAATTAATAGTTCTTTTTTCTGGAGGAGTTCAGCAGAAAAGTTGTGATGTGAGCAGTGACAGTAATGCAGTGTAATTGGGATCTGGAGTGTTACCTGCTTTCAGGTAGTCATCTCCATCAAATTACTTTGGGAAAGAGAAAATAGTCTTTGCCTTTTGTTCTCACAATTTGTGTTATGTCTCCTTCCTGCTTTAAGTTGTGTTTTAGTCAGTGTTCTCCACACTAGGAGATGGAGTTGCAGCATGTGAAATGCTTCTCCACAGGTCTCATCTCGTTTGAAGAATTCCAGCAGACCTGGAAGCTGTTCAGCTCCCACATGAACATCGAGCTCACGGATGATGGCATCAATGACTTGGTTCGCAGCATCGATTTCAATAAGGATGGGAACATTGACTTCAACGAGTTCCTGGAGGCCTTCCGCCTTGTCAGGCAGTGCCGGGCGTGAGAGCCCTCAGGAGGCTGTCATGTGCAATGCCTTCATGTCTGAGCAGCTGGGACTGTGTCCCACCCAACTGCAGAGTGCCTGCAGATGCCGAGCAGGGAAAGGGACGGCGGGTACCCCAAGCAGAGACCAGCAGCTCTGACCCATTAGGGAGGCAACAGGCAAAATACATGCCCTGCAATTCTGACCATTTGTACAAGAAGCTATATTTTAAGTAGAAATGACTGTGCAAAGGGAAGATGCAACTTAGTTACAGGTCTATCCAAAAGTAGTAAAATGGAAGTAAAGGTATTACTTGGTTTTAACAAGGTAGCGCCTATTTGATCAGGGGTTTCCTTTTAATAAACAGTTTTTTCTAGATTGCTGTTTCTTGGCTGTTCTTGTTTTCCCTAGCTTGTAAGCTCTGTGAGCAGCAGTGCTGTTCCAGTGATGACATGTACTTCTGCTGGTGTTCCTTTGCTGTGGTAAGCTTGTTCCACAAGTTTGAAGCAACTAAATAAGTGCAGTGGAGCAATACTTTTGAAAAAAAAACCAAACACCTCCAAAGTGTCTCTAGCAGGGGGTCTTGTTTAAGAAAGTGATTGAGGTAACTGACTTTTTCAAAAGTGAGGGAAGCGCTCCCTGTTAGGGAGCCTGTCCTTCACATTCATGATATTTTCAGAGCGTGGTACAACTGTAGCTTAAGGGGAGCAAAGTGTGGGGGGTTTGAAAAGCTTACAAAGCAAAAAAAAAAAAAGGTATGTCAAACACACAGCACAGTCAGACTAGCAGACCATGGCAGAAGAATTCACTTAAGCTACCTGAGGCCCTGAAAAAGAGAATTTTACAGTCATTTGAGTTCTTTAAAGAGCCCATGTTAGAGCCTGTATTGCACAGTGGAGACACTTAATTAATTGGAACTGTGCTTTCAAAAGCAAACGAGTCCTTTTCCCACTTTTTTCAGTTGTAGTGAAACTAGGCTTCCACAAATGCTCTCTCATGACTATACATGCTGCAGCATGCTTAGGCTGTGTTTTTGGTTTTTCCATCTATCAAATTTTATGAATGGGATTTATTTTGTTCTGGTGGCTAAGGGACAAAATTATTCTGCTTCCTCTGTTTCTGCTGTACAAACTCTTACTGCAGGTAACACAAGTTCTTTTGTTTCAGTTATTATCAGTGAATTTTTTAATGGGGGGGTTAAAAACTGCTCTCCACTGCATGGAGTAGGTACCTGCCCTGCAGCACTTGCTCCCAGGTAGGATGTGCAAGGGAGATGGCTCTGTATCTTGGTTTGGGGACTGAGGCTGCCAGCAGCTCTGTGCCATCAGGTACCATCTCTGTGCCCATGACTTGCAGTGCCTGGAGCAGAGTGAAGTGCACTTACCTGGAGCTGTGAGCAGCGTCACTGATGTAACCGAGAGCCAACACCACACACCAGTTATTACAAAGTCAGACTGAATTTATTACTCTTGGGCAATTAAAAAAAGGCAGAAGACAATGTCCAGACATCCTGTTACTTAGAGGGGCACCAAAGCTCTGTATAAATCACATATGTAAAGTGATAAAAACATGACCTGCAGATCTGTGCAGTCCAAAGGAAGAACAGAAACTGGAAAGAAGTTCCTTGCCCCAGTAAACTACTGGTATTGCAGGGACCAACATAGTTACAGCAACTACCATCCCCATAATGATTTAACTTAAATGTTTACACAATGTTACTTGATTGTTTGAACAGAAACACGGAAGGGGGCTAAGCTTTCCACAAACCAAGTCACAAGTGAAGCAATCCCCTCAGCACTGCATTTCTAGGACAATGCTGTTGTAAAAAAAGGAGAGGAAAAAAAAGAAAAAATGTACAATAGTACATATAGTTTTATAGTAAACCGGTATCTGAACAGATTCAGTTTTCCTTCTTTTGTTAAAGCATATACAGCTTTACAAAATATAAACCTTCCAAAGGTCAATTTTAAAAGCTTAGAAGAGGCTTTGCTAATTCTAAAGGTAACAGCCAAAATACCATTGCTCCTACAAGATATGTTTTATTTTACCTCAACAGTTTTAGCCTTGGAAGGTGAACCATGAACTTGACTAACGTGTTCTGTGTAAGCCCAGCAGCATCCAGTCAACTGAAGACTCCTCCTCTGATGGGAATGCTCTCGTTCAGCCCGTGTTCTATTAGCTTGATGTCTTCCAAGTCATCCTTGATGATGCTGATTAGGTGACTGAGCCCTTCTTGCTGCTGCTTCAGGTGCTGCAGGTAGTTAAAGAAACCACTGTGAGTACAGTCCAACTTTGCAGACTGTAAGTAATATTTCCCAAAGGTGTCGTGACTGGTGCCTCTGGCACACGGAGAAGCCTGGCATAATTTCTTGGAAGAAGGAATAACAGCATTTTCTGCACCAAAAGCCTAACTCTATAGAGTGGTTTTGTGTAACATTGATGCGCTGGCACTGAGAACAGCAAACAATTCCAAGAATATGGCATTCTAGGTATAGTCAAGTGTGTATCTGGCTTAAATGAAGTTCAAAGAGGATTCTACCCAGTCATACTTACTTGCTTGATTTCCCTTAAGAGGTCTGCATCTATGTAATAGCGCTCTTCAGCTCGCACTGCTCCAAAGTGGTTCTGCATCCTGATCTGGGACATGAGCTCATTCAGTCTGCCCTGCAGGAGGAACAGGCTTCAATCAAACATCTGCCAGAGCTCCACCATGTACTGTTGCTTGAGTCACCAGGACTGGAACTATTGCTGCTCATTCGATTTTTAAATGTTTTGGAAGATGTACAAAGGGCACGTGACTCAAATACTTTCAAGAACTCAAAAATACTCAAGTAATTATTGGTCATGCAGCAACGTCCGCAATGCTAGTCTTGGTAATGCTGCTGGACTGCTGACAGCTTTGCACAACAAACATACATGCATGGTTTGGAAAACTAACTTTTTTTAGTAAGAAAAGAGTAGCAGAGTTCTACTAACTACCTACCTTGAACTGTGTTGGTGCATTAAGTTCACACTGAATTGTATCCAACTGTACACGGAGCTGCTCCTCATCTGCTTGGATAGCATAACCACTTTTCCTTTGGATCTCCTGCTTGATTAACACCTACAAAAGAAGCCTCATAGGTTCAGTAGAGAAGACTTGGCCCATCTCTTTCCCCACCACTCCATTCATATGTCTTTTTGCCCTTCTTCCAGTATGGGTCTCATTGAACTTTTCTGTCACTTAGTCTGCTGCTCTGAGACACCCAGGAGCTACAGGACTGCCCTGAGAAGGGAGAGAGAAGGCTCCCGAGTACCGTGGACCTAAACCTTTCCCCAACAGCTCTGCCTGGTACTTAAATGAACACCATTTAGCTGAAGTCAGAACTTCCTTTTCAACACTGGTTCTGCACAAGCTGGCACAGGTCCTCCTGCCCTCTCTGGCACTAGACTGTGTGTCAAAGGAGCTATTTACACTACCCCTGTTACCTGTAGTGTTCTGTGAGAAAGTGCCATCAGCTTCCTTTTGTACTGTGCAATTTTTGCCATAGTTGTCGTTTGGTTTTTCTGCAGCTCGCTGATATCTTCTGATATTATCTGCAGAGGACATGGAGGCAGTTGGAAGTCAGAGGAGTTTGTGATAACAGAACATGTCACTCCTGATTTGAAATGGGGAGTTTCACAGCAGTACCCAGCCCAGCAACTTCATGTCCTTGCCACAGATGCTTTTAGAAAGCCTTCTGCTACCTCAACTATTCTGCTTTGTATTTATTTTCATCTGCAACTGGGATTTTCAGAAGGCATTGGAAAACTGGTTGCCTAGAGTCCATACCAGCATACTTTCATTGAGCTAGTCTAATTTACTCTAACAACACAGCGAGCTTGACCCTGAAACAAAAGTGAAACCATGCTGCTCCCTTTTGGGCAAAAGATATATTTAAGAAATACATTAACAACATAGTTCTGGTTTCAGTTTTCAACACACAGGAGGCACAGGGGGAGGTTTATTTTAATAGCACATCCTTCAGTAGTAGCAAGCAGTCATGATAAAGATGAGCAACCTTACATCTAATCGAGTTTGATGCTGCTTGGTCATCTGATCTTGGACCTTCAATCTTCTCAACAGTTCCTTGAAACCCACCATTGGCACAGGAATAAGCCTGCAAAAACACAAATGTTTCTTGCATCATGTTTGGTTTTTTTTTTTACTGGACATGTGGTATAGATTAATAATTATGAATAGAGTCTAATATGAAGTCACAGATAATCATGGCCTTTTGTAAGCTAATAAATAAAAATATCTTCTTTTGCTAAGCTCTAATATCCTCACTATTCCCAACAACCTGGTCCTTTGTTGTAAAGAAATCAGCCCAAATTATCTGTAGCTACTGAGGGTACAAAGGTGCATCACCCTCAACTGCAAGAAGAGGGGAAAAAAACATAACGGCTGCAAAACACAAGTCACAATAACTAGTGCATGCAATGGAGGACACCACAGCTCTGAGTCATGTGAGTAAGGCTCTTTATCCTGACAGCTCCTAAGCACCTAAATGGGTAAAGGGATTAACAGAGGCACTTCTAGTAATCTTCAGTGTTTGCAAGGAGATCAACACTTGGCCATGTTCTTCTCTAATATGCTTCTTGCAAGTTACCTGAAGGGTACTATGCAATTACTATCTTTCTCCCCTTTCCAAGTTTTGTTGCAATACTCAGACTATTGGACTTACTTGTCAGGATCAGGATTATCAACTTTGGCTTGTTCCCATATAATAGGATCAACACCTGGAAAAAACAAACAAAGGAATTTTTTAGTATGGATAAATCTGAATAGCTTTCTCATCTTACAGCTCTTAAGCAGGAAAAATTGCTATGGCATACATAAACCCTATGAACTATGCTGAACTGTTACACAAATTAAGGTTAATTAAATGAGGGTAGTTCTTAAAAGTCCAGTTCCTGAGCTGTGGCAGTAAGTTCAGTCCCAAAGGCTGTCACATGCTCCTGCTTGTTTGAGGGCAGGGGAAAGGAATAACCCATAGGTGATCCCATCATATAATTCATACATTAAAGGGAGAAATTCCTACTGTTTCCACTGTATTCCACACTTGGGTCATCTGTCCTTTTCAAGTTGTGTAAAAAATACCAAATCTTAAAAAAATCAGTAAATAAATGATCAAAACCCAAAACCAGCTGGCAAAGTAATCCCAGCAGGAACTAGCTCTGATTTTTCTGCAGGAGTAGGCCCAGTTCTTTTTGCAATCCTGATTTCATAGCTTTTCATATCTTAAACACAGACATATATTAAAGCTAGAGACGTAAAGATAAGTTATCTTATGAAATGGCATGAAAAACACTTAACTACTCTAACACAAAGCTGCATGTGCACTGTGTGTAGCTCTTGTAGCTTTCGAAGGTGTTTTCCAGCGGGCTGACACCTGTGTTTATCCCAAAAAGCCGAGCCCACGTACCGGCAGGAGGGTTCTGCAGGAGCTGCTTGACCTGTGCTGGGGAGAGCTCTGTCCTGGCCATGGAGAGGCTGACCCCCAGCTGCTGCAGGGACGACTTGATGTTGGCTTGCTCGAAGTGGGCGTAGAGGGTGGTGGCGGGAACTCTCCTCGAGGTGCCGTTGGGCGAGCGCTCCACAACGTAAATGATCACCTCTGTCCTGAGCAAGGCAAAGTGCAGAATGTCAGCAAAGGGGCAGCAGCGTGCAGGAACTAACACAACAAAACCAGCCCGAAATCCAACTGACCACTTCTCCTGCCTGGCTCTTAACTCCCTTTAGCTCACTGAGATGTGAAGTACCAGTAACTGCAGGGTTTAACACAGCGAGGCAGAGAGAGCAAAGCTGTGCATACCATTACATTATATGGTGACACTAGTACTACACTGGGAATAACCTAAAACCTCTGGAAAGGTTTAACGCCTTAATAAAAAGCAATATGAAGGAGTGAGAGATACCAATCGAACTCAGGATGAACAGATCCAAAATCAAGGAGAAGGGGAGGCAGTACACTTAAGCACCAACCCTCTCCAACATGCAGTACTGGATAAAAAGGCAGAACTATGGGAAGTTCACATACTGGTCATCTGGCATCGTTTTAACCCCTTCGACGTTGACAGTGAGGGTCTGGTTTCCCCCCAGAATTTTGTGTAGTGACTCCACGAGCTGCTGCTGCTGGCTTCGAATATCTGCTTCTTTTCTGTTAAACACCAAAACCACGAGGCCATCTTCATCTTTGTTGTTGGGCATTAGACTGTAACCCACAGCCTGCAAAGGAACAAATGAAGAATGAGGAAATATTACTCAGCAAAAGCATATCCAATGTGGCATGAAGGGGACAGGATAAACCCCTCTGATTAGAGCAATTGGTTCAAAATTTAACTTACAACATACTCAGAGCTGCAGAAACATAAAATCAATCCTTCTCTAAATCATTCTCTCACACAAATATCAGTAGAGCAGCTTTTGAAACAGAGCGGATTTTTACAAAAAGTTCCTAAGTAGCGATTTCCCATCTTAAAGAAAAACCTATGGATTGAGAGTTCTGCAGAGCTGACAGCAAATCAGGAACATTTTAAAATTTACCCTTTTCCCAAACTGCAAAAGGGACCAGAGGACCAGACCTCATTACATGCAGAAGCAGAGTGGCAGCTTTCATCTCCTCTTGCCCAAGAGCTGTCACACCAACATACCACAGGTGACAGGGTGGACAGTGGGGGCTTTTTGAGGCCCTGACACTGCATGTGGGTGGGTGACCCGCACCTTTCCCTTCCTGCAAGTTCAGCTGAAGAGAGAAACGAGTTGGGGATGTGCCCCAGAGCCTGGTTTTGTCAGCAGTGAGTAATCCCCTGCCACAGTGAGCCTCACAGAATCAGCCATCCTGTCATAGAGCACAACAGTGACAGCCAGGGAAGAATTTGGTTTTAAGCACAGCACTCCTCTGCTATTTCTGTTTTAAACAAATAAATCCTTCATGATTTTTTATGCAACAAAATATTTTCAAACTATGACATTTTATTTACTTAACTGTGGTCCTTCAAACAGCAGCCTGTAACACGTACTTTAGAAGCACACTTTTCTTGGCTAAGAGCTGCGTGCTTTTCATTTGCCCTACATCTGGAAGTGTGTACAAGTGGATTCCTTGAACGCCTGTGAAGCCCTCCAGGTAATGCCTCATTCTTATCAGGTGCCTGACGCTTTCAGAGGTAATAACCAAACTAGTTCATGATGCTTTGTTCCTATCTCTGTGCCACCAACTTCTCCCTATTTTATTTAGGCATCTTCCATTGCTGGCATAGATGGGATTTTTCAGTGTTTCACTAAGGTATATGAATTCATAACAGCATTAGAAACACTCAAGTCATAGGTACAAGAGTGAACCTAGTATGTGGCATTGTCTAAAACGAAAACCACTCTTTTTGGTAAATAAAACTCTAAAATAACTGAGTTTTCATGACACAACTTACACTTGGCAATTTTTCAAAGCCTCTAAAGCGATTTCAGACAACTTACAATAAAGTAAGCTTCCAGGTGCATTGCCAACAAAATATCCAAGGTAACACTGAATAAGGCGATGCAACACAAGCCAAACATCTGTTAGGCAGGCACTTGGTTGCTGCAAAAATTTTATACAAGTCTCAGGATGTGCATAATCAAAACTAGACTTAATTAAGTATTAACCTACATTCAAGTCTCAAAGTAAGAATCAGCTTGGGGAAGGAGGGTATCACCACACCTGCCCCAAATCCCTGCCAGGCCTGAGGCTTAGCAAGGCAGTCAGCAGGGGCAGGATTGGCAGAGGATGAAGAGCCACGAATTCTCTGTCCACAGGAGAACTGCTGACGATCTCAGACAGGGAATGGAGCATGTGAGCTCTTACAGTGGGAGCATGGGAGGGAAAAAGGCACAAATCTGAAGGCTGGTGGACTTTAAACCTGGCACAGGCCAGGTTCATAGAGGGTTATTTTAACACAGTTATTTTACATGGTTTCTGTCATACTGTCACTTCCACAAATACACATTAAAATTCATTTCCAGAGACTTGCTCCAGTGACACACACACTAACCTGAATGCTATCAGAAAATGTTACTTTTATGATCCACATCTGGGCTCATGATCTAGTCCCTCCACACCACCCAGATTTTCAGCATCTTCGAACCTTTTAATGAGCATGCACCAGAACTGTGTGGATTACCTGGAAAAACACTGTTTCAGAATACTCTTACCAGTAACAAAATCTGATTTAACACCCATGAGATGCTCAGACTCAGCAAACAGAATAAGGGTGTCAGAGCCCTTTGTGGGCAGCTGTACAACTCCTTACCTTAAATCTGCAGAAGGGGTTTTCCTGTGTGAACTCCACAGGAGCGATGTTGTTGTTGAAGTACCCTTTGCCCGTTCCCCAGAAGGCCTGCAGCTGATTCCACTTGGCCAGGATGGCATCCCTCTCATCCCCCAGGAGTGTGGGAGCCGACAGGGCACTGGCTGTATTGATGAGCTGGTTGGACTGGGCGGGTGTCTGGGCAGGCTGGCTGAACAACCCGCTTCCTAATGCTGTGGTGGATGGAAAATCCAAATTAATTCCTTGACTAACCGTGCCAGACTCACTTACTATCACCTATCATTGGCACCACTTCACATTCTGAGAAGCAGAATAAAAGTACAGAATAAATAAATAATTTTTTTTTTACTCCTAATCTTCAACTACAACAGTAGTTCTTGAATGCTGAGTTAGAAGAAAATTAATTTTTCTTTATTCTTTAACAAGAGGTCTGTAGTGATCCATGGGATCATTTGGCACCTTCAATATCTAAACCTGAAGAGCAGATTGGTTGTTACAAACTCAGCAGACTCAGAGCCTGCAGCAGCTCATTATCCAACTCACATTTAAACACGTGAGTTTTAAATGCTGTTTTCCTCCCCTTTCTAGTAATGCTGTGACTGCAACATCAGTTTTGTAACTACAATTTCTACCACCACTAAACCAAAGGGGTACATATTGTCAGAAGCTCAGGAACTCGACTGAACTCTAGTAAAGTTAGTTAAGAAAAAGGCAAGTGCTGCAAATGTAGGCACTTCAAATGCCAAATTTCTGAGGGAGTCTCCCTCAATCAGGAGGTAAGTGTGTAACAGCCTCCTTTTACAGTACACTTCTGCCCCGCTACCTGAGTAACTGTGACAGTCTTACACTCTCACTGCAAAGAGAGGGGTAAGTGCAGAGAAGGCCATACTCACTGGTCTGCTGCTGCTGGGTTCCGAAGCCTCCAAAGCCTAGCCCAGTTCCCAACCCACTACCCAAGCCAGTTCCAGTTCCTGTGCCAAAACTAGTGCCAAATCCAAAGCCTTTGTTCTGGGTGGCACCGAAGAGTCCTGGGGGGAAAAGGAGAGGATTTTTGAGAGGAGGATAGTGCCTGTGCAATCCAAAGCACTCATGGGTTGTTCTAAAGCCAGCAGGTCAGACTCTCTTACCGCCGGTGCCCGTGTTGGTGGGAGCAGAGAAGCTGAACGCCGGTGCTGCGGTGGTGGTGGTGGTGCCAAACCCTCCGAACGCTCCTGCCAAACAAAGAGCGGGAGTCAGGCAGCGGCTCACGGAGCGGAGCGGACACAGCGCCACGAGCGACCGCACTGCGGGGTGTGATGAGAACAGGGCTGACACATGGATGGGACATGTCACAAGCATGTGCTAAACAACGGTCTGGGGGATCGAGCTCGTTGTCTGAGGAAATGGGGGAGAAAACATGGACCAGAAAGCCAGAACTTGTGTGATGTGTCAAGAGAGTAAACAAAAAGGCAGCTGTCAACTGACATCCTGTTCCTTTACCAGCAGGATGTGCTTTCCCTTGTGACAGACACAACTAATTGTAGTATTGCTTACATTCATTCTCAGGAATACCTCTGCTCAATGTCACTGCTGGGTGTTTAATAAACAACCTGATGTTTTCTAAACTTTTCAAACACTGCTAACCCTTTGAAACAAATCACAGCCTGAGGCTAGCGTGCCCATGGTCACAGTGCTTACAGGGAAAATTCACAGGTAAAATTCTAGAAGGTCCTTTCTTCTTTAAGCCTAGATTCCCTATTATCTTCCCCATTAAACCTCATTCAGAGATTCAACCACTAGTATAGGAAGACGGATGCAAAAGCAATCAGTCTCCCACAGATTTTCAGGAAAAGCAGTCAATGGGCAGCAGCAGAGGGCCTAAGGGAGAGCCTGAGCTCCAGTGGTGCCAATGCAGCACTGGCCCAAGGTGCAGCCTGTGGAGTGCTGACAGCCCAGGAAACCAAGTTCTCTCTGTGTCTGCCTGGTTTGACACATGTTCAAATTTAAAAAGACACTACAAAGGATTTGTCAAAAAGATGCTGCCACTGCTAACTCACATGCCTATGCCAAAAAAAAAAAAAAAAGTTCTTTAAATCTACTACACTCACAGTCCTCCTGTACACAGCCAAGTTAAAAAGCTTAAACCAAGGCTGACGTGCAATCACATTTTATTTCCGTTCAGCAGTCATATTAATGCCAGTGGTCGTAAGAAGTTGTTCCCTCTAACATCCATATTTCTGTCCTACCAGCGAGTGAAACGCCCTCTCAGGAGCACCAGCAGATGACACAGTCTCTAGGTGGTTTTGTACTCTTTAGTCATCCTTCCTTTGAAAGGGATCTGGGAGTGCAAATCGGGAAACCAAATTAAGTGCCCAAGTTCTCTTTTGGAGCAGCTCAAATTCAGCCAAAGAAATACAGTCCAAGAGTGTCCCCAGCAAATAAACCCAAATAAAACCAGGTCCCTGGAGTGCACACAGCAGGTGACAGTCGCTGACACAGGGAGAGATGGCACTGTGGAATGGATGGAATTCCTATACGAGCAGCGGCAACGGGATCCCCGGGATAATTCCACGTGAGCAAAGGCATTAGAAATCCATCTAGCCCAGTGTTTTCACAAGAAATGGGAAAGATTTAAGGTGAAATCACATCACCGATGGTTCTACATGGGGCCACGAAGGGTATTCTTAACCACCACCCAGCACACCCATGACACCCAGGGCCCTTCCCGGAGCACCGAGCCTCCCTCCGGAGAGCCGGGGAGGTTTTGGGATGCTCGGCAGCATTTGGGGAACAGGTCAGGGCTGGGCTGCGTTTTTGTGCCGGTCGTATACAGTTTGTTTCTCCACAGAAACTGCTGGGGTGTGGTGCATTCATGACAGCCAACGCAAGGCCAATGAGAACACAGGGGGAAGATGGAAACATGACTGCAGCAGTCCAAGAATCTCATGTCAGGAAACGTGGCATGGGGAGCAGCTCTGGGGTTGTTCGGAATCGCCTGGATCTGAATGGAGACCTGACGGCGCCGTTTGGCTCTGACTGAGGCCCAATTTCAGACTGGTGGGTGACCCCAATTCATTCCCATTTCAGAGACTGAGTATTTGGTACAGGGTTGTTTTTCCTTTAAAAGTTATTCCTTCAGAATTTAACAGGCAAAACCCCTACAAGCCTATGGCTCTCAGACCCACTCCACTTCCAGAGCTTTTCTCCCCAGTCTTCACTGGATATGAAGATTAGTACTGTCCCAGATTCCCAGTTAGGGACGTCATTCTTGGACCCCTGCTAGGAACATTTACCACAGAACAAGTATTTCCTCATTATCTACCTGCACTTGCCAGACTGTTACCAAAATTGAACGGTGGAGTTGAGGTAGTGGAAACACCGAAATTCCCAATATTAAAATTCACCGCAGGATTAGCAGTTAATCCGAAACCCCCAAAATTAAACCCACTGGCAGTGGAGTTTGCAGTTTCAAGCCCACCAAATCCTGACGAGTGGGAAGCAGAAAAAGAGCAAGGCAACATTAGTTCTTCTGAGTAAAAGGCAGGAGAGAAAACCTGAAATATTTTAACATCCCCGTGGACCAGACAGGCACAGTTAAAAACAAGAGTAAGGTATTATTTATTGGACACAAGGAGGACAGTTAAAAGCTCTGCACATCACTGCTGGAAGTATGAAAACACACCTCCATCACCTGAGGCACTACACATGCCTCAGTTATTCCAGGGTGGACTTACCCAAGTTACATCCCAAAATCTGCCCACCCCAGCCTTGCTGGTGAATTACCTTCTGCATCCCATCTCAGTGTGCCCGGGGTGCGGCTGGAACAGGTCCATGCTGCACAGACAGAGGGAAGACCTGGGATGCGATCCCAGAATTCCCTCTGATATTGGGCTGTGTGTGTAATAAACCTTGTCACGGTGTACAAACAGCACGAGGTTGTTCTTCACTTTCAGATGGGGTCAGAAAGAGCGTGTGAAACACTCGGAGTGGGAAATCACACAGTAAAATTCAGGTTAGCTGCAGTGAACGTGGGACCTGCCCAAAGTACTTGCTCAGACGGTCTACTAGGAGCCAGCAATGATTTATTTTACCAAGTGAGCGTAAGGAAGGCTCAGGCTTACACTTCACCGCGACTGACAGCGACAAAATAAGAGGGGGGAAAAGGTTTTTCTTCCTTTACAAGTTAAAAATCCGTGTTTTACCTTGCCCAAAAGCGAACTTCCCAGGGCACCTCATCCAACTGGGAACGTCATTGCAAGCAAAGTGCTGCCCGGAATGAGCCGCACGGCCCCGTCACGGGCGCCCCGGCAGCGACTCGCGGGTCCCGTCGTGGCCGGGGGGGGGCACTGAGGGGCGGCCGTGAGGGGACCGCGCAGCCCATTGGCCGGGGGGCGCGCCCCGGCCGTCACCGCGGTTCCCACGGGGGGGGCACGCGCGGGCTCTGAGGCGGCCACGGTTCCCATTGGCGGGGGGGCGCGCGCGGGCTCTGAGGCGACCGCCGTTCCCATTGGCGGGGGGGCGCGCGCGGGCTCTGAGGCGACCGCCGTTCCGATTGGCGGGGGGGCACGCGCGGGCCGCCACCGCGGTTCCCATTGGAGAGGGGGCGCGCGTGGGCTCTGAGGCGGCTGCGGTTCCCATTGGCGGGGGGGCGCGCGCGGGCCGCCACCGCGGTTCCTATCGCGCGCGGGGCACGTGCGGTTCTCAAAGCCGGGGGCGCACGTGCAGCCGGCGGTCGTTCCTTATTGGCGGGGGGGCACGCGCGGGCCGCTGAGCGGGCCGGGGATCTCATTGGCCGAGGGGCACGCGCCGCGGTTCCCATTGGCCGGAGGGGGGGCGCGCGCTGCCCGCCGCCCGGCTCCCCCCGCCCCTCCCGACCCCGCCCCGCCCCGCTACCCCTGCGCTCACCGCTCGGGTTGGCGGCCCCGGCTCCCGCCGTCGCGCCGAAGTTGAAGGCCATGGGGCCGCTCGGGTGGCGGCGCGGGGGGAGATCCCCCGCGGGAGGCGCGTGCAAGCCCCCGCGGCGGGTCCGGCCGCGAACAAAACCGGCCGCACGAGACACCGCCTCTACCGCCAAAGCGCTTCCGGGTGGCGCGGGCGACGCGACGCGCGGGCGCCGGCTGCTTACGTAATCGGCGCGCGCCAGCTGGCTGTAGGGCGGAAGGGGGTGGGGACGGGACGGGGGACTGTACCATGGGAGACAGGGAAATAAAGGGCTAATTAACGGTAATAAACCCAAACAGCTCTTTCCCCCGTGTATCGAAGGGAGAAAATGCCCTTCTTTGGGCTGAACAGGGATTAAAAATGATCGCGCGGGCGAAAATAATGATCGCCCCAGGCCGGGATTTCCCCATCCCTGCGTCCCCTCCCGCGGGATTCCCTGGATTCTCTCCCTCTGGAAACACAGTTCCCGCTGTCCCCCTCCCGGCACCATTCCTTTGGACACCTCCCACTATCCCAGGTTGCTCCAAGCCCCGTCCAGCCTGGCCTTGGGCAGTCGCCGGGATGGGCAGCCACAGCTTCTCCGGGAATTCCATTCCAGCCTCTCACCAACCTCGCAGGGATAACACCGGAGCACAAACCAGGACAACCCCCCCAAACCCAACCAGTGCAAACCCCAAATGCCCCTGGTCATAAGACAATAACACCTTTTTAAAACACGTTTCACTGTCTAATGGAAACACACGAGAACAGTCTTTTAATTGGAGGGGCGGGGAGAAAAAAAACCCAACAACACTTGTGATTTTTAAAACAAGTTTGTGCTTGACAAGTAAAAAACAGTGCGAGGAGCTGCCGGGCCCCCGTCCATGTTTAACACGGAAGGGTTGCTCCCATCCCAAACATGCCCAGTTCACCCCAAACCCCCAGGCCAAACCCCCAGCTCTGGGCCCCCCCGCCCCAGGAACAACGCCGAGCCGTGGGTTTCTAAGCTGAAGGACAACCCCAACCCCCAAGGACGAAAGCCTGGCGAACATGCACGGCGGGGACAGCCGGGAGGTGGGTGTGGAAAAGCGTTTCCAGCCGTCTGGTTCCACCCGGAGCCGCCGGCGCTGCACAAAGTTCTGGCTGGGGTTAGTGACACACCAGTGCTGTAAAGGACATGAGTAACAAACACTCGGGACTAAGTTACAGCAGAGACACCACCAGCAGGACTGTCCCTTGTCCCCGGGCCACGCAGGAGCCTGCTGTGTTCCCAGAGGGCTGTTTGCAGAGGCTTCCCGTGTTGTTTCCGTAGGGAATGAGGCCGGTGTGCTGCCGCCCACACAGTGGTTATGGCCCCCCATGCGTACACACAGAGGGCAGGGGTGAGAAAAGCAGGGTCTGGAGCAGTTTTAAAATGGAGTTTTAAAGCAGCTGGCGAGAAAAGCCTCCTCCCTGGCTGACGGGGCGGGTTCTCTTCCAGCTCTGTCCCACAAAAAGTGATGTGGACACGGCCATGTCTCCGCAGGGGACATGCTGGGAAGTGGTAGTTGGTGTTAGCTCAGCTCTAAGAGTTCATTCTCCAAGCTCACATGGTAAAGAAAATCTACTAAGACGTCCTGATGAGCGGGGACCTCTCCTCCTCAGTACTCTGGAAGAGAAAAACCACAGCAGTTTAAAGGTGGCACACGACAGTGCCTCCAGCTGGGCTGCCCAGACCCCAGGCAGGGAAGGGAAAAGCTCTTGGCTCCTACTGCTAAGTACAATTTCCTTAAAAAGCACCAGAGGGTGGGTGGCAGCTTGGGCAGGTACCTGCTCTAGCACCTGACAGAGGACAGAAGGCCAGAACCACCCAGGGGATCACAAGGAGAGCTACAAACTGCTGAATTACCTTTATTTGCAGGAAAAGCAACTAAAGCAAAGCAGAAAAAACATGGAATGTAGGTGCCCCTTTGTCATTTTGATCCCCCTGGAGCATTCCAGCACATCCAGGAGAGCTGTACATGTAGGGTGGGGCAGGAATGCTTGGGGCAGGCCTCGGGCAATGGCACAGTTTGATTCTCTGAGGTGCTGATAACACAGGCAGGCTTCAAAGCTCCAAGGAAAAAGGACCAGCCTCTCCTGTAAAGGAGCCTGGAGTACAGTTCCACTGGGATGTGATGGGACCCAATGATCCAGAGGGGTGGCTGGGTGCTCTGGAGGTTTTAAGGCAGCACTCAGGGAACACTAAACACACAAGACCACACTAAGCCCACAGCAACTACAAGGACAAAACAGCCTCCTAGAGTACCCAGTACTTCTCTAAACAAAGGCTCCACAGTTTGTGTCATCTGAACCCCACTGACTTGCCTGTTAGGGTGAAATTTTAGCACCAGCTTTCACCCTGACAAGCACGTTAATGCCAGTGTGTCACCTTGTGACAGAACTTTTCTGTCACAGAAAAACTGATTTACAAACTCTTCAGAGAAAACTCTCTACAGGCTGCTGTCTGTGAAATTCAGCTGTCCTTTTGGACATAAATTCAGAAACAATCCACTGGCACAACACAGCTGCTTCTACTGAGAACACTGACAGACTGCCAACTGAATCTGCCCTCAGATTTTTGCATGTTATCCCTCAGGGTCCTCTAGACAGGCTGGTTTATTTTTTCACTGCTGTTGGCAGGGGAATTAGGCACAGACACACGACCTGCCTTACCAGGTTTCTTAGATTAACTCCATTCCTTTGCTTTGGCGCGTTTATTCTGAGTCTATTAAAACTTCCCCTCCCTGGAAAGGTCATTTTAAACAAAAACAACATATAAAAACGCGTGCAGAGAGACACCAAACGGGTCAAATCAACCAAAAGGAAATCAAATACAGGCAGATGGGCAGTAAGGAAGTTCAAGTGCTTCTTACCTCTTCGCTTGTCCCCCGGGACCTGCACACCAGCACGGTAAAAACTATCCCAAAGGCAATCCCTAGAGCCATGATTACGAAGGGGATTCCAGTTACAACACTGGCTTCCAGCAGGACGTGCCTGAGTTTGCTGGCAGAGGCCTCATCGATCAGAACACTCTGGAGCAGAGAGATGAAGAAGAAAAAAAGAGAAAGAACTTATTTCTGTTCTTTATATAAGATCACTTCTGCGAAGGGCAGGGAAACAACATTCCCACAGCTCTCCACCACTGCTTCATCGCGTCCTGACATACTCTCTCCCCTTCCAAGAATTCTTCCAGGGGCCAGAGGGATCCCCTGGTCTGTATTTCCAAGGAAAACTGGGATGTTTAACTTTTGGATTAGGAATGGACTAATACAGGCCTGGAATATTGGTGTGCATCATGAAAAGTAGTCCCCTAGAGTCCTCCCTGAATCCAATTAATTCAGTGGTCTAACCACAGCACAGGAACATTCACAAAAGAGGGATCAAAAAAAGATGTTATCTTGTGAATTCCCCCCTTCTCCTCGTGGCCAGTTCCTTTGAAACCAAAAGGAATGTCTGACTGAGGGTGTTTTGCAGGGCTGAGCTCAATACTATGGTCAACAAGCAGCAGGAGGGTGTTAGATAAGAAACAGCAACATCTTCCTACCTGTCGCTGTATAAAACAACAAGGAAAGCAGCATTTTCTTTTCTGGTTGGCTCACAGAGGGCGTTTTTGCAAGCACAAACACAAGGCTGCCAGGCCAGGACAGAGCTATTTACCTCGTTTATGTACATCACTGGGAAAACCAGAGTTCGGATGTTGCCCGTTTCACTGCGTCAAAAATAAAACAACAACCAAAAATTACGGTTTGGAAGCTTTTCGGCTCGAGGGTTGTGAGACAGATTATGATAGAACAGTGAATGAGGAAAGTGTCCCTAAGAAACCTCTGAGCTGTTTGTTTTTATCGTTGGCTTTTACCTCCCTTACTGGGGTAAAACAGCTTCAGTCTCCGAGGTGAATCACACGTTCTGGATTTGGAGCAGTGGCATTTTTGGGGATTTGGTGGGGAGAGAATGAGAGGGATCCACACGGAGTTCATTCCTAACTGAGTGACAGATCTGTGCCAGGCAGCAGGAATGTGAAGCTAAGCTGACGTTGGAGGTTACTCCTTTTTGTAAAACACAGGAACTATTGTCCAAGCAACACGGGCACAGCAGCAAAAATCCCTCAACATTTGGCACACATGGAATCCCAGCTCAGGCAGAAGTTGTTACTGTGGAAGCTCCTGGGCACTAGGAAACAAGGTGCTGCTGTTCTGAAGGAACATCTCTGACTCTCCTAAGGGGTTTGGCCAGATAAAATGCTTTTTAGTTGTTATAGCCAAGCTGTGCCAGTAAACATCAGCTGAGTAGGAGGAATAGCTGCCACACAGCACCAGTGACAAATAAAACAAGGTGTCAGGAAGACATAGGATGAAGGGGACTGTGTTTCTGCACAGCTGAGCTGCAATCTGGGGACATGCCCCTCACACTGGGACACCCAGAAAACCGGCAGAGCACACTTGCTATCAAATAAAAATGGGGATTTTTACTCACATGTGACCTGGGATTCTACACTGTTCCCATTTGCAGGATTGTCCTGACTGCCAAAGCTGCAGTGCAAAGATTTCTCTCTCTGATACCAATGCAGTTACAGGCAAGACACTTCTCTGTACCCGATCTACCTGCCCTTCTTGAATACTGCCTTTACTCTGCAGCTGGAACTGAAAAATCTACTGGATCTGTGGGAAGAGAGGACACTGCCTCTTGTAACTGAGATTCAGCTGGATTTCCCTCTCTCACACCTGCTCTCTCCAACCAATATTCCATCTGGGCACTGCAAAAGGAATTAATTCTGAATGCCAGATCAGCCCTGAGACACCCCCCAGGCAGCAGGGAACACTTACAAAAACTCAGGTAGTTTTCTGACGTGAACGTTGATCTGCATGCGCTTGGCTGCCCGCAGGACGAGCCCTGTCAGCTGGGGAACAACAGAGATCAGCGTCAAAAAAACCAAGAGTAAACACGAAAGAATAAGAACTGCGAGAACACAGCAAGATCCTGGCACCAAACCAGACACCCAGCAGCATCTGCACTAGACCTCGAGAGGAGAACTGTGGAATTTCCTCCCGCTTTAGCCGCACATAACAGCTCGATGAGTCAGAGCACTGTTTCTGTGAGCCAGGCAGGTCATGGCTGTGCTCTTTTCCTCGACCCACATTCGTGTGTGTGTGTGTGTGTGTGTGTGTGTGTGTGTGTGTGTGTGTGTGTGTGTGGGCGTAGAGGTCACCGTGGTACTGGTTTTAGCTGGGAGAGAATTCACTTGCTCCATAGTAGCTGGGTAGCAGGACATCACAGGGATGTTTTAGTGATTGCTGAGCTGTGCTTGCACAGCCTCAAGGTTTTTTTGTGTTTCCCAGAGGCAGAGAGGGTGAGTGAGAAGCTGGGAGGGGACAGGGACAGGACAGCTGACCCAAACTGCCCAGAGGGATTCTCCCTTTCCATCCAGCATCATGCAACTGGTACAGATTCCTTGAGGTCAATGGGACTACAATCCATACACACCATCCAAGGAGGTGCTTGGATTCGTCCACAGAACCCTTGAAAAAAAGGCTGCACTTACAGGATTGATGTCCAGAAAAGTCTCATGGTATTCCTTTCTGGGATGCATGCCCTGTATGTCCTCTACAAACTTTGGATCCGCTTGGTAAAAATGTGGAGCTGACAGAAATATCGGAGCACCTGGAATGAGAAAACACAGAAAGTCACCACCTAAAGAAAAAAAGGCAGAGCAGGTTTCAGGGAAGTCTTTGAGGGCCTCAGAACTGTTGCCACTGTGCCATTTACAGCGCAGGGAAGAGCCCATTCTGGAGCTACAAAACCAACAGCAGCTCCTTGTCTCCAGGACAGGCCAAGTTTTCCCTGGGGACACACCTTGCTTGCAGATGCTGACGTTGAGGACCCCGGTGCCGGGGCAGTTTCCCGGCGGGATGCAGAACCCGGCGTTGTCCGGGTTCACCGTGGTGTTGGCAAAGACCATGGAGGAGGGCACGAAGCGGTAGGTGGGGACGCCCGCCACGGCTCCCGAGCTGTCGTACACCAGGTACAGAGACCTGAAAGGAAGCAAAGCCAGGCCCAGGTTTGGCTAGTCCTGAGTTCAGGCTAACACACATCTAATTTTGGGTCGGTTTTGTTCTCCACAGACCGGGGAACGGGCGAGGGAGGAGACAAGGTGGAACATAAGGAAGGAAACACCAGGATTTTCTGCTTCTTGTTGCATTTTAAACAGCATCAAGGCATGAATCTCTGAAGAGGGCAAAGTGGGTTCTCTAAAAAAAGCAGGGCACAGAGGAAGATTTTGGAGGAAAGAAGGTTCACATAAATCCTTCCATTCCCCTTGTTACTAGCCTTGCAAGGCAGTCCAGTCTGTCTTTCCACTCAGCTTCAAAATTTTCCCCTTATCTTCCTTTTGAAATAGCACATCCTTAACTTGCTGCAGATTGGGTTTTTTTTTTGTTGTAACACTCTCATCCCTCACAACACAACTGTTAAATGAAATCACGGAAGGAAAAACACCAGTCTAAACAACAAACCTCAGGAGAAATGGATATAAATGCTCTGCTTTAAAGTCTTAAGGTGTGTTCTCCTCACCTGCAGAAATCAGAAGAGAAGATATAAATGTTCTCATCTTTGCTAATCAGCGGGTGAAAGGATGTCCCATCTGTGCCATTGATCATGTTACACGCCTCTGTTGTCCACCAGCTCAGGGACCTGAAGAAAAGGAAGAAAAGACAGCAAGGGCTAAAAGATCTTTGTGCAGTGGTCAGGCAATGCCAGCTCTTGGCAAACGAGAATCAGACCCGCACAGCGCTGAGTCCTCTTATCTCAGCTCTGCTAACAAGAAAAGGGATTAAAATGGGTTTAAATTGCATCTCCAGCCTCTTTGAACTGGTGCCAGGCAAGCAAGGGGCAGATTCTGACAGAGGCCACACCACGCTGAAAAACTTACTCTTTTCCTTTCCACTCCACAATCCTGGAGAAGTTTAGGTAGTTTGTTTCCCCACTCAGGAACACATATTCTCCATCATCGGTTCCATTCATCTGCAAACAGAGGCAGGAGTTTTCAGTCCCTCCACTCATCCTGTGACACCTGGCTGGCCACTGCAAGGGGCTGGCAGGAGTTTGAGATGCCATCACTTCAAATCCACCCCGGGAGCAATGGACTCCCCCTGAGGTCTGTGCAGATCATTGAACTCCACCTTGAACATGAATGATGTGGAAGCGACTGGGCAAGGTTCTTACACCTCCCAAGGGCAGGAAATACAACACCAGATGAGCCTTTTCTCCCTTTGAAAACTGGCCCTGAAAAAACAGCCCTCAGCAAGAAAACAACCCCACAGAAAATAACCTGAGCACTGCAGACATCTCTGAGAAACGAGGAGTCCCCACAACCCAAAATCACGTGGGGACTGGACCAAAATGGCTTCAGCACAGAAATAACATCCAATTTCAATGCATTACTAAGGAAATTAGTCAGGAAAATCTTCTAGGAGTTTGCACAACCAGCCCCACAAGGCCCATGTTATCCAGGCAACAGTGGAAGGGTTTGCCCTTGGAAAGCTTATCCATACCTGATAAAGTGTATAAACAGATAAAACACTCACAGCCAGTGCCCAGACACAGCCAAACCGAAGAGGGAACATCCTGCTACCCCTGCAGCTGCAGTCCAGGCACGTCCCTCCCAGCTGGCTGACCACAGTGACTCTGTAACAGTGGCACTGCTCCCCATCTAAAGCACCATCAGGCCTGGCCGTTCGGGTACCTTATTGAAGAGCCCGAAGACGGGGTCGATCTCGGGGTGCAGGACGTGGATGGTGGACAGGAGCCGGTCCTTGTAGCCCCACAGCAGCTCGTGGACGCTGCGCACGGTGAACAGCGACTCCTGGTACAGCAGCAGCAGCACCTCCGTGGCAAACTGAAGAGGGGTCGACCTGGTCCACTCCATGGCAGTCTGCCAGGGGGTTGGAACGAGGGAGCCACGGTCAGGTTTATTGGGCAGCAAGTCATACCAGCTGCAGCCAAAGGCAGGCACGCTTCGGCACCGCACACGTCTCAGGATACTCACTGCCCCAAAATGCAAACGTTTATTTCCTTCCCAGCTGACAATGTCATTTTACAACATGGCTTTAAGAAAGCAGTAACGAAAGAAGGGCATTTCTTTGGGTAAACCAACCTGTAGCTCTTCTGCTGCCTGTTACATCCTGTGCCATCCTAGCACATCCCAGCCAAAAATCTGAAGGAGAGATAATCCTGACCACCACTGAGATGCCTGGGAGGAACTGAAAACACAGTGTCTGCACCGTCTCCAACTTTCAGTAAGCTGAGTCCTATCTACGACTGTATCCAGGGCATTTTTGTAGCCATTCATAAAATCAGACATTTTTGGCAAGGCTGGGGAAAAAGTAGAAATGACTAGCCTGCAACTGAAGTAAATTAAACTGGGATGGGGAGTAAAGGCTTAGTCACACACCTGAGTATTTGAGTACAGTCTGATTTCCTCGGGAAGCAGTGACAGCTTTAGATCTGCTTGTTCTCATGCTAATCCTGTCTGAGACCAGAATAATGGTCTGCCTCTGCTCACCAAATTGACACTTTCTTTCACCTAACACGATTTAGGGGTGCATCTTTTAACCTTCATTTCACTCTGAGAGGTCCTTTTCATCCAGCCCTGTCTGAAACTCCTCTGCTGTGGTTTTGTTTCAGTTTGAGCAGCAGACTTGGAGGCAACTTCTGCAATTTTGACAACATACCCCCGGGCATTCCTAAGCTTCCCATTCAGAAGTCAAAGATCCTCCTAAGCACTTGACACTGCAAATTCCCTAGTTTCACTTACTCATGGCAAACCAGCAAGCCTGATTTCTGCCAGCTCTCAGCACCAACCCTGCAGAGCTGTGAGGGGAGGGAGGAACAAAATAAGAACCCCACAACAGCCCAACCCAAAACTGAGAGCGGCACCTGCCCCAGACACGAGCTGCCTCTCTTGTTCTCCAATCCCACTTATCTACCACAAAGGCAAGGGACAGGATGAAGCAAGGAGCTGCTCCTTCTGAAGTGTGCCAGGATGATTTCCAAGCAGGAATGAAAGAGAACTCACCACTGCAGGAATATTTACTGTTCTGATCAGGTCCACTTCAGGGTCTCCGACTGACTTCTGAGGTTCAAATACGTAAGTCTTTGGGTTCAGGGCAGACACTTTGGTCCCATTGTCCAAAAACTGAACGTGGACTCTTGGCCTGTATTCTCTGAAAAACAAGAGAGTTCTCTAATCAAGTTAAACAAGTACCCACAGCATTAACTGCAATTAAATTATGGCTATTCTAGTGCTCTGAGCACAGAAAGGGTGGGATTTTCAGTGCTTTGGGAGTAGGTTCCCTCACTGACACAAACTCCTCGTTGTGTCAGAGTGAGCTGAGTCAGACCTCATGGGGCACTTCCAAAAATGCCACCCCATGTGTTAATTCCATTTCATATTTCTGCCTCATCTTTAAAAACTTCCAAGTAAGGAGAACAATTTCAGATGGTACAGAAGGATTTGGAGGCATCATATAGGGGACTGCCCTTGAAGTACAGTTTGAAAATGAATTTTTTGCCTCTTTGCTGCAGGTATAATTCACTCCCAGGCAGATGCAGGCTCCAAGTAAGTCTCAGTGCCCTGACCTAAGAACCTACCAGAATCTTTCAGCTGGATTCACTGCACTAGGCACTAGGACTTCTGGGCTGACATGTAACACAACCACAGAGCAACACTCATTTTAGTTCTTCTCCTCTAATTCTCAGGCAGGAATCCTGGACACGAGAGAAAGTCGACTGCATTTTTGCTGTGCGCTCCCCATGGCCTGGGAGGTTGCTGCTGTTCCTGTCTAAGTATTCAGACAGCAGAACAGAACTCAGGATTGCTGACAAACCAGTCCAATTGGCAAGAAACATCAACTGCTACCTGCTGGCTTAATGAGGAAGTCAGGCCTTAATTACCTCGAAACACATGTCAGAAGCATAATTCAATTTTCACTGCCATTACCATTCTACCAACAAGAAGTCTGAAGTTCTGCAGAACAGGTTGGCTCGGGCTCAGCATGAGCCACACACGTGTCTCCAGCAAACCCCAAAAGAGAAATGGCAAAAGGCTGGCTGCTCATGGCACCCACATGAAGAGCAATACCCTGTATTTCTTAACCCTGCACTCACTCAAGAGCGACTTGCTCGTTGCTTTGCTGCCTGGGTAAACGTCAAGTCACAAGACGTGAGAGTGAATTATTGTGCCAGCCCCTGTGTTCTGCTGTTCTGCATTCAGTTCAGATCCCAGATTCTATCCTGGCTGCACCACATCCAGCAATGCAGCTTCACAAGAGGCTGCATTACCCTGCTCCAGTCCTTCAAATTGAAAGCAAACTGGAAAGGCCCACAGAACTATTGTTGTTAGAAACCAACCACTTCCCATCCTCCTTACCCAAAAAGCGTATCTACCCCTTTCAGCATCCCTGCCACCCAGCAACATTTTGGTCTGGCAACCTGATTTGGACAGCAATCTATTTTATACCCCAGGGCTGGAACTGAGGGGATGGAAATGGACAGTTGTGAAATGCCTTCCTAAAATAGGCCGGGGGTAACCTGAGACACGTTTCCAGCTCTGGAGAGGAAAATAATACTCCCTGATGAGGGATACGAGTAGGAGGCTCTCAGATATTAAAGACAGAAAGCTGTAAATGTGTGCAAGACCAGACAATATTCCAGCGTTCTTTGGGACTCAGCAGGCTCAGGCAGATAAGCAGCTTGCACTTTATAATTAGTTGTTTTACATGCTGCCAATTCAACTTCCATGATTTAAAAACACCAGCAGGACTGCATTTTTGTTACAGAATCTACCCCTGCACCAACTGCTTTGCAATGTACACTGGTCAAAACTCTGAGCTGCAGGAAGAGACTCCACTGAGGCCTCCCACCTCCTCTCTGTCGCTCACCGGATGTTTTTCCTCTGCTTCTCTGGCCCAGTTCACTTCCAGCCTTTCCCAAACACCCTGGTTCGTAAAAACACGGAGCCATGAGCTTCATGGGGTGTTCTGCCACATGCTAAACCTAAATGAATCTTTAGTGCTTTGCCACATGGGGCCTGTGAGAGCAGCTGGGTATTTATTCCCTGGCTCCAGCGTGCAGTATGGCTGCACCATCCCTCCCTGCTCCCTCTGCTCCCACACGCCTCCTCTCCTCCCACCCACTGCTGACAGGCTGCTGCAGCGACAGCTAGGCAGGGATTAAAGGATCTGCTGGAAAAGGGCGCTCCACTTCCTAACTTTCCTCTATCAGACAGAGCACAGCACCAGGGGATCCTGTCCAGACATGTCATGCTAAGCAAACAAGCCAGAAGCAACTGGAATGCGCAGCCTCCCTCCCTCCCTCCCACAAACACACAAACAGCTGGGGCTGTGGCGTGGGATGCAGGGAAAGACTCTCCCAGCAAACCAAGCTTAGGCTGGGCCTTCCCTCAGGCACGGCCCAACCCGGCCAGCACACCACCAGCCCCATCCATCCCATGATGCTCCTTCATGGATAAGGTGCAGCTTCCCAGACCGGGCTATGCGGGACAGCCGGCACAGACTGGGAGCTGAGGAAAGGGGAAAGAAGCAGCTGGCAAAGGGACTGAGCACCAGCCTGTGTGTTTTCCTGCAGTTCTGTTAGCCCTGGAGCTGCCCCTGTTTATCCTCCAGACACAGAGAGTGCACTGCTGACCAAGGACCAGTGTTACACTACACACACCTAAGGAAAAATTTAGGAACTTGAGAGCTTGTGGATCTTTTCTCCGGCTCTAATGGTTTATGTAACACCAGGGATTTTGCCAACGTACCACGTGGAGTTTGCCAGGCCTAAACAGACACAGGACTGGAATGCAGAGGAGACAGGGGAAAGGACTGTTGGCAGAGGCAGAAACAAAGCTGAGGTGTGGGAGGGAAGAAACGGAAAGGCAGGAGATACTGCAGAACCAAGGCTCTTGCTTTCGTTCCCCAGCATTTTTTTGAAATACCAACAGATTCTGGTCATTTTGCAGCTTAGGAAAAGACAACTCTAAAACCTAAGCAGGTTTTACAGTGAGGGTTGGCTGAGGAAGATCCCTGAAGCACCACTCCAACTGCTTCTCTGGCCGCATTTCACCAACGTGGATTGCGCAACTTTGGCTGGGAACTAATTCCTGAGTGAGCAGGAGTCACACTCTTTTTATGCAACACTCCTCTCCCCAGACTCTCAAACACCACCCAACTGTTTTTCCTCTCACAAGACAGCAGGCCAGGATGCAAACAGCTTCCTCTTCGTTCAGCAGCTGAGGAACAGCAGCACACCAGCAAAACCTTGCCCAAAATCTGACAGAAGTCACTGGCTTCATCTGCAACTGGCTGCAAGTGTCAGTGCTGGCTGGGTGGGGTGTGACCATGCCCCCCTGGATCAGCTTTCCCTCCCACATTAACAGCTAGGTTTTCTCCTAGAATGGGATCCCAAGCGTTCTGGATCCCACCTTTTGGCTTCCTCACACACAACAGCTTTCATGACACTTGAAAACAGTGAAAGGGTCCTACCTGTAGGTGTATGGTCCTATTTCCTCTACAAGAGGACTAGCACCTTGGAGCACTTCCAAAGGATTTGTCACATTAAAAAAGTAGAACTGCATGTAGACTGGGGGAGGAGGGTCCTCCCAGGCTTCAAAGGTTTCTGTGCCATTCTTCAATACTGTCCCCTGGAACAAGAGAAAAGACAGATTAGCTGTTAATGCTGATGTAGATGCTGGGTGATATTTACAGGAAAGGGAGGAATTCCGTGAGATTCTGTCTCCAAAGCAATCAGGCTTTGTTTTTCAGAGGAAAACCTGCAAGTGACAGAAACTCCTTTCCTGTACGTGTCCTACGATTCATACCTTTCCAAGGTCTTGGAATAGGGCCAAGATTCTTTGCCCTCTGCCTTTAATTACTTTCCTACAGCAATGGCAGCACATGCATCTCCAGACCCACAGTCTGTCACTCTATTCTGTAATCAATAAAACGTGGCCCTACAAAAGCAAAGCTATAAATCATTGTTTTATAACAGAAGCACTTGAGAAATGAAAGACTAATTCCCTCATCTATCAGCATATACAAGTTATACAGAAAGTCACAAACACTCCTGTCATGTTGCTCCATAACACAGGCCTCAATCCCTCATTTCATTATCATCCCATTTTAGACAAATTCACCCCAAACATGAAGCATCACCACCACCAAAATCAAGGCCTTTCACCCAGTAATAACACTGGTACTGCTGCAGTGGTCACGAAGTGAAATCTGGCTCACAGAGTGAATTTCCAGGAATAGGCACAATGAAAACTCTGTCTTTGAAAACCACATCACCTGTAGGCGGAAGAAAGGGGGGGGGGAAATGATTTGCAATTAAATGGGTCTCATCAACACTTGTTCTTTTTATTCTTCAGAGCAAACAAGTCAAATATTGTAAGTGGAAGCTCAAAAGCAGGGCAGGCTGGGCAGCTGCCAGCTCTTGGTCACTGTTGATGGGGTCTTATCAGCCACAGTTGCCTCAGGACTCATTCTTGGCCTTCCCACTTAAGACGCCATTTTCTCTCTGTGTAGACCTTAATTTTGAAGGATTAGATAAAGAGAAGACTGTTTCAAAGACAAACTTATTGGCAGGAGCTTGAGATGGCAGGACTATTGCTGAATGGCAGCGAAAGCCGACCCAGCTGGTGGCACTTTGCATTTGCAGACTGGTTTCCCCTAAGGATTAAAACCCATGTATTCTGTGCACATCACAAAAATTAATGTATTTAGAGCTGGTTCAGATTGACTCCCAAAAACTCCACCAACTGTTACCAGGGATATTTGGGTCTCTCACATGATATTACAAGCACATCAGGGCTTCTCCTTCACGAGTGGAGTCCATGCTCATCTCCAGTGTTGCAAAGCATCCTTCCTGCTGGCTGCATTTACCAGCCAGCCCTGAACTTGCAGCTCTCTTATTCACCGGTGTTTCCTTGTCTTGACTGTTCTTCACACACAGGAAATGAAAAGGGAGCTTCCCCACCCAAATACAACTTACTGGTAGCGATGGTGGGAAACTGAACATTCTATTAAATTTCACATTTTTTTCCCCTGGAACTCCAAAACATTTTAATTCCAAGATGTGCTTTCATGTCTTCATCTTTGACAGAATTTAACTGCAACTTTTTAAGGTGATTAGTTAAGTGTTCCGAACAGCATATCCATCTATATAAAATATTAGGTTATATTCATGAAGAGCATATTTATTGCAACAAATACATAGGCATCTACCCAACAGAGAGAACAAGGCAACCTTGTGGAGAAGGCCTTTCTCCTAGGGGCAGCTGATTTATTCTTGTTCATTATAGGTTCTTTCCCATTATTTTCTGGAGTTTCAGGTGCTAGCCCCTGATAACAAACAGGTATTGGACACCCGATCTGGGATGGCACTTTTAATTCACAAAAATAAAACTGCAAATAAAACAAAGAGTAAGTTGGCATGATTTGAACACCTTCTGGGAAAGGTGCTCCCACTGTCCTTGTCACTACACATCTGCCTGGGGATTTTAAAAGGGATGTGAAGTCTGGCACCTGGTTGGATTTCCCACTCTTCCCACACCCCCTCTGTATCCAAGATCCTGCCTTTGGCTGGAAAGGGTGCTGTACACAACCCCCTGCTGAAAGCAGAGCCATCCTCAGTGGTTCACAGGTGCTGGGTTTGGACACACAGGGGCTCCAGCTGCTCCAAAATAAAGTCTTGCACTTCAGCTGCACTTGAAACTGCACAGACAGCCCTTCCCTGCGAGTCAGCTCTGCTTCAGGACGGCTGGGAAAGCCCTCAAAGGAACAGGAACTGCTTGCAAAAGCTGAGGTTTTGCCCCAGTTCAAAGGCAAATTGAGATTTGTCTATTTGCACAAGGTTTTCTAAGCTTACACACGAGGTTACACAAGAGACAGCAGCTTTCTAGACTGCACACAAATGAGGAAAAGCTCATGTGGGATAAAGCACATGTGGAAAGCAGCCGGATCAGCAGAGTGACTGGGAGCACACTGCTCTGGGGCTGTGAGCTGCACTTCCACAGCCTGTGTGTGGTGTGGATCCTGGAAAAGGCCAGCAGGCAGTCGGCGGGGGAGCCAGCATGCCTCATTCCCTGCAATCCAGACCTATGCCAGGACGAGCCGGAGAGCAGCAAGCAGGAAAGGACTGAGCTCTGGAAACTTTATCCTGCATTACTGAAAGCCCTGCTGAGCGAACACCAACTTGCTCTTACATAACCCCCCATTCCGGGGAAGGAGCAGCAGCCAGGAGATAATGCGCGTAAGGAGGATCACACCTAATTCCTGGCAGTCCTACACCAAACCACCGCTCTCACCCCGCTGCTCTTTGGATGAAACAGACCTGACAGCAGAATTCTGGGATGCAGAGGATGGCAGACTCCTTCCCAAGGAGAGCCAAGGCCTGGGAGATGGAGCTGTGCTGAAGTTTACGGGCACATCTCAAAGCGCCACGACCTGCTGTAAGCTCACTGCCGACCTAAAATGGCACTAAACCCAAACTGATCTAAGTTAAGACAACACAGTTTCTGTGGCAGGAAATACTCCCTGTCCACGGCCCAAAGGGAAGAACAGTAGGTTAGGAGATCACAGGTGATCTGGTCACCAGTTAAGAGGATAGCACTTGTCAAACCCCTGCTTTTGTTCGCAGTGCTGGTCTCTCTGTCAGAAGAAGAGCCAAGATGATATTCCTCAGGCCAGGAAGAGAAATAATTGTTTATTTACACAGGGAGTTCCTAACAGAGCTGACCCTCCTCACTGGATCACTGGATAAATGCACAGAGCCACTCTGGGAGAGGAACAAAAGCCTAGGCAGAGCAGGAACAGTGCAGGGCTCTGCACCCCCAGCAAGGCCAGGATGGATGTCCGCAGGCGTAGAACAACAGGGTGCAATGCCTTGCTGCCATCACCCAGCCTGAGAGACACCACGTGCTTCAGCCCATGGCACCTCTGGCCGTGCTCCAGAGGCAGCTGTAAACGGAGCAGCAGAGCAGGCTGCAAGAAATCTATAACAGGAATGGCAAAAAGGAAGGGTGCTTTAGGTGTCCCCTGCTCCCCCTATGTGCTCCTGCTCTGGAGAGGCCTCCTCGCTACAGCTGCTGCACCACAGCCTCGAGAGGGCTGATTTTTATGCATATTCACCCAATCTCTACTCAGCCCAGGGGCCAGTGCACTGTGAGCTCCATTCTGAGCCCGAGCCCCAGCCCAGCCGGGTGGTGCAGGGCAAGGGGGGCTCACTGCCCGGGGGGGGCTGTCACTGGGCACGGGGGTGTTCACTGCCCGAGGATGCTCCTGCTCACCCAACCACGGCTGGTGCAAGGAAGGAGCCAGCCCGCTCCCTCCCTCCCAGGGCTATTTTCAGCGGGAATAAGGCGGTAAACAAGGAGCGGGGCGGGCGCGCGGCCGTGTTCTCTCACCTGCTTCACCTGCAGATCCACCACCGTCTGGAAGACGTGCGCTACCAGCAGGGAGATGCTGGCGATGAGCAGCGTCATGGCCAGGACCCCCACGGTGACGAGGCACAGCGACTTCATGGCTGCGGCTGCTGCTGTCGCCGCCGAACGGGGACACCCCGAGCTCCGCCGGGCGCCGGCTCCGGGGGCGGGCGGACACCGGGCCCCGCCTGCCCGCGCCGGGAGGAGCCGCCGCCTCCGCCCCGCGGGGCTGGGGGTGGACCGCGGCTCTCCCGGGGGATGCTCTCCCGGCTCGCCGGGAAAGGCTGGATGTATCCCGAAAGAACTGAAGGTTTGCTTCCTGCCCGCCGGCCCTGGCACAGCCGGAATCTTCCCGTGTGCCGGCGACGGGAGCTGCTAGTGCGCCTCGCTCCGTGCATCGTCACGGGCTTCGCTGGGAAACGAGAGGAAAAAAATTCTCCGGCCAGATTATTAGGGAAAAACTTGTAGGGGACGTGAAGCTTCCCAGGGATCGGATTATGCCACAATACAACGCATTTCAGCTGCCAAAGGGCTCCTGTGCCATCACCGAGCTTCCAGCAGCATTAGCGTTTCCCAAACCCATGAGTCAGTTCCCTCCCCAAATCACGAGACTGGCAGGTCGCCAGCAGCAGCCTGATCCAAATAATGCCTTGCCTAGCAGAGGGCAAGTAGCCCATCAGGTGGATTTCCTGCTAAGATGGACTGAAATAATTTTCCTTTATAAATTTTTCTTCCTGTCATTGTGATTGCAGTAACAGTGTTATGTTAACATGTGCCCTTCTGGGTATTTTTGTTTAGAAAAGGTTCTGAGGTCACATTTCACAGTTGTTTGGAAGACCAGAATTTTTGTGGTTCCACCCAGGCTAATAAAAAAAAAAAATATTGTTCTGGCAGCTTGTTTTTGTTTAGATTCCCATTCCAGAGTGTTGTTCTTAGCCCTGTTTTATCATTAGCACTCAAAACCCCCCCAACAAACCCCCAACCAAAAACCCCAAGCAACAGAGTACATAATTAGAATCTGGTTTTAAAGACTAATTTAACTACAGCAATAGAATTCTCCCCTTAGAAGGAGTCTTCCATGGGAATTCTCTCTCCGAAACCATAAACCTTCCCTTCCACCATAAAATATTGGCCTTTGGTGGGGACCAGCTGCAGTGACATTGTTTACAAGCAGCTCGCTCCTCCTGCAGCACATGAAACACATTTTCCACGGCTGCTGAAACAATGCAATGGAGAAATTTTTCTTGTCTCACCTCAGGTAGTTTAACTGCTCCATGACTTCTGTTTTCCAGTGAGGATCTCCTGATGCACACGCTCCAACGCCAGGGCTGTTGTCCCCAAATTGGAGATAAATACAGGAGTACAGGAATATACAAGACCAGGAGTATACAGCAATTCTCTAGTTATGCAGGGCCATTTTTATCACAACTACTTTCCACAGCCATCAGGCATTTCTTTATTCGTGATGTTAAAGAACATACCGGTTTATCTGAGCACCGAAACCCTGGCAAATCAAAAGAAAGGCAGGAATATTTAAGAAATTCTATCTTAATTGGGAGATATTTTGGTTTTTCAAAGGCTAAATTTAGTTTGCTACTGAAACAGATAAAGGATCCTTGCAGACCATGAGATCACTGAAATTCTTTTTGCTGAACCCTGGCATGAATATTTATAGCTCAAGCAAAGATTTCTGCAGAAATTTGAGTTTGCTTAATTCATTATTTCAGTTTATTTTTCTACAAAGAGCTACCCATGTGATGCATAGAACCACACCCCTTCTCCAAGCAGATTTTCTCGACTCTCAGCAAGAATTTTTTTCTTTTTTTTGGCAAATTATTTTACCTTTGGAAACCAAGGAAGTGCTCACTGGCCATGGTACATTGAAAACATTCCCGTGAGGAGCAACTCCACCTCTGAAGTGCAGCACGGGAATGCAGTGGGTGCACTGCTGGCTCAAGGCACAGTTCTGTCTCACAACTGCAGATCCCTGAGACAAGCAGAGGCACATTTTCCCTTTCCAAAATCATGATGATACTGCCAGGAAGAGAGGCAGACAAGGCCCACATTCTGGAAAGCGTGTACATGATGAAACAGTCCTGTCCCATGCACTGGGAATACCTTGAAGAGACATAAAAAGCCAAACTTACTGAGCTTGTCAAGTGGCTTCTTCAGTTTGTGCAATACCAGTTACTCAGCTCCTTCGGGTCTGTGTAGGGAGGGGAAAAGCTTCTCAGGGAAGGAATTAGGAAATCATAGAGCACAGTATCAGACAAATCAGAACAGACCCCAGAAATCCTTAATCCTACTCCTGGGGTTTAGTAACTATCAGACATTTCTCCAGTGGATGTCTTATGCTGGCCACAATAAAGGGCTGGAACAGCACACAGAAGCGGTGGGGTGTTTTTCTTTGTCTCTGTGTGCATCCATGTCACTTCATGGATCTCTGCTCTTCGACACCCCAGACAGGAATCGTGCCTTTCCTTACTTCAGCATTTGGTGCTACAATCATCTGCCCCTGTTGCCAGACCTGTTCACACCACGTCCAACTGGATCCAGATCTTGCGCTGCTTCCTTTAGGAGCTGTGACCTGAGGGCACACAGACACATGAAACAGGAGTGTAGTTTCATCTCAACACCAAGAATGCAGCTGCAACTAGAAAAGTGCTTTACTTAATAAATGCTCTACCAGTTTCTGTCTTATCTACAATTTGGCTTTCAGAGGCTTTGCTCTTCTGCTTTCCCTGCACAGCCAACACACCTCCTTGTCATCAATGAACTCACACACACTGGGTATGTTTCTAGTACTCCATGCTTAATTAATAAAATAATAACCTAATTATAAGATCCTGATTTCAGCTGAGAGTTGAGACATTTCTGAAAGGTTTTTAAGTGGGTAGAGATCGCATTTCACTGTCTCCAGCTTT
This sequence comes from Manacus candei, assembly GCF_025592945.1. NCBI lineage: Eukaryota > Metazoa > Chordata > Aves > Passeriformes > Pipridae > Manacus > Manacus candei. Next base: position 425,028 of record NW_026138155.1, on the reverse strand, counting down.
AATTTATTCTTCCCACACAGTGCAAATTAAGTGCTGGCAGGAAAGCAATTCACTACGGGGCAGAGCTACACTGCAATTACCAGGACCATCAGTGACCTTGGAGAGGGCTGGGAGTAAAGCTGGGGCTTGTGTAAGAGCAGCCTTTGCTCTTGGGTTAGAACTGCCAGATTTGGGACTATGACAACTCAGGGGACGAGAGATTTGCCTACAGCACTTAATTCTGCTGCTGAGGAAATTAATACTCTTAACTATTACCAGAACAGCAGTAAAAATGTTCTTCCCTCTGAAATTTGGGCCTGCTTGACTCTCCTGCTTTTGACACTCTCCAGCTAAATAACCACAGTCCTCATGGATTGTAAGACACACACAGAGAGACATACATGTCCTAACTGTGATATAGATCACATAGCACATTTTACAATTGCACACACCCAGAGCCATATTCCTCATCATCTGAGCTACACCAGAATTAGCAAGGGCAGCCAGTCACACCCATCAGCTACTCCTGGTCTCGTTTGCTGCTCCCCTGACTCACCGGCCGCTTCTGCTCATGGAGCCTCCTGACCCAGGGGTGCCCAACTGTGTGGGAGAATGTCACTAGGGGCTGTGAAACAGGGATCTTGCTGGGAAAGGAAGGCAAGGAAGCTGCAGGGCGTGCACTGGGATGAATGGGAGGCTCTGGCAAGCGGCACTGTCTGGATAACCTACACAAGGTTTGCTCAGGGCCTGGCTTGCAGTGCCAGGCCCAACTAATCAGTAAAGCTCCTGCTGCCAGAGTTTTACTCCCTTAATTCAGGTTTTAGTGGCTGCTATGCAGATCGCAGCAGGAAGAACACTGTCTTTCAAGTGTTTGATCTCTTAAGCATTGCCCACAGAGACTGATACAACCTCTCCAAACCCTCATTCTTCCATACAGCCCTGAGGCAGCTCCAGGACCAACCAGGTTTACTTGTCCTGCTCCTGCTGAGCACTACAAACAGCCCTGGACTGCTGGGAACACCCTCTGCACACCAAGGGACAAGCACAAGTGTGGGAGCACCCAGGGAGGAACCAAAAGCACAGCTGATATGTGCTCCTGCTGCTCCCAGCACAGGAAAACCTGGCAAAAACAACCCTGGAGAAAGGCAAAACCAGTCGAGGATTGTGTTCCCTCTTTCCTTATAAACCCCCTGCCCCTCATTACTGATTAGAAACAGGAAGCCAACAAAGCCTGAACCACCATAAAAATGTAACTCTGATCTTACTATAGATACAGAGAGTTATAAGGAGCTGGCAGGTTTCTGGCACAGCTGGCTAACAGGGTCAGGTTAGTCATACAGGTCAGGTACTTTATCAGTCATACACTTTCCCATCAATACAAGACACTGGAGAGCAGAGACTTTACCCTCCAGCCTTGAAAACCTCTCCTGATAACCCTGAACATGCCAGAAATTATAAATAACCTGTCATTCAAACAGAATAAATGGTGCTTGTGTACCTTTTCCTATAGTATGACATGTATGCCTCCTGAAAAAGGGAGGATGACAGTCTAGGACTGTCAGTGGGACTTCAGGGCCCAAATCCCACAGCAGTGGATGAACTCTCTGGCCCCTGACCCAAAGCCTCCCAAAGGAATGGGGCAGAGAGGGAGACCTGTTCCATTTATTTGCTCCATCTGGGACTCAGCCTGACTGAGTTTCAACAACCCACACCTACTTTTAAGTGAACTGTACTAGGAGAGCACATTTAAAATTAGCAAACCAATGGCACACATTTCCCTCTCCTGTGAGTGGTATCCCACATGAATGCCACTCTGTGAAGGATGCTCCATTGGGATATGATAGGGCAGACTCTAGGAGTTTTGTTTTCCTTTTGTTAGCCTATGCTCAACTGCTTATTGATCTGAAAGAGTTCAGGAGCAGATTCTGGCACTTAGGATGTCTGCTGCTGCATTAAAACCTGGATGCACACTGCCTCTCCACACTATTTTGAGGAAAAGTGGAGGTCTTGCTCCAGGGATTTTCACAGCCTCTGCTAACTGCATTTGAGAGGCTGCAGACCTACAATCAGAGTCTGCTTTGTTCTGAGCCTGCATTATGTCACAGCCCGAGATCTTCCCCCGTTCCTGAAACACACACAGGTATTGAAGGCTGCAATTACATGATTTTGCCTGCCTGCATCACATTATGATTTACTCAGACACTGAACTAACTCTGATTAAAATTCTGCAATGTCTCTTTTAGCTTCAGTGGCGCCAGAGCAGCACAGCTGAGCTCTTCTGGAGTCTTTCCATCCACAAAGCCTGTGCTCTGCGTCCTTAAAGCGCACCAAACTCATTGGCACAGATGAGGGAAGACCAAAAAGGCTCACACTGGGAATCTCTCCCTGATTCCCAGTGTCTACTGCACTTAAATGCACACTTGGTAGGCCCAGAAATAAGGGCACAATGAGTCATCTTTAATCCCAAGCCCTGCTCCCGGACAGTCGGTGGCAGCCGGTGGCAAACAAGCGCTTTGTATGTCAGCCTGGATACAAACAGCTCCTGCCTGCCAGCTCACACAAGGGGGCTGTGTGTGGGACAGCCCTCAGCTCCCAGCCCCGAGGGCATGACAGGCACCAGTTTCCCTGGAAATGAGCCAGAGGAGGAGGTCTTAAATGACCAGGGCAGGAGAAGGATGGGGGGAAATGATGTGCAAGGAGTTAAAGCAACAACGGGGTTCCTTGGGGTCTAATCCCGGGAGGAAGCCTATGGAACCTCCTACCTTAGGATCTGTTCTCAACCTTCTGAGAAGGCAGGCAAACAACCCAGCACCCTGTTGCGATTTCCAGGCCCATGCCTTTTCCAGAATCCAGCTCATCTGTCCCCATTCCTTGTCAGATCCCACGCTCCAGCTCCAGTGCCACGCCGCACTCGGTTGGGCCTGCCAGCCCCAACTGTGAGTATTTAATATCTTGTGGCCAAAAGCAGAGGCAGGCCCTAGGGTGGGAACCACTAACCTTCAGCACAGTCTGCAATACCTTGGATAGCTCAACTGTGTCTCCAAAAGGAATACTTTGGGGAAGCAAAAAAAGTCCCCCCCTGGTTGGTTCCAGCATGTGACCTGGGTCTCGGGGTGCAGTCACTGCATCGAGTGCTGGCTCATGCCTTGCCCTTTCCTCCAGCACCACTGGGTGGGAAAGGACTTCATGCTTTCTCCTGTCATCAAACCAAAGCACCACATGACTAAGTGACCAGTGACATCCTCTCTCACACATTTAACTCGAGAAAGAGGAACTTGTGGGGACAGTTTCAGAGAAGCACACACAGATTTGATGACAGCAAGACCGTATTTCAAGGCACATGAAGGACTCCTTTTGCTGCCTTATTTATATCCCTGGCTTTTTATTTCAGGGAGGAAAAATACGTACTATCAGATATGTAATCAAATATGATTAATAATAATGATACGAGATTAATATTCGAATATCAAATATGTGATCAAACTTCCTCAGGTCATGAAGATAAACACTCCCATCAGAGCTTACAGACTTAGAAGAATCCTCTCACAAGAATTCTCAGTCAGACAAAACAGAAAACAAGGAAAAAAGCTGATTCAGGGAATTCAGAATTTAGTTTTGAATTATATGATGTGATTTATAAAACAATTTCATTGCTTGCCGCTTTCAGTAAAGCAGCATCTAAAATAAGGGGGAATGGACACCCACATTCAGAAACTCTGTAAGGTTTTGGCCTAAGTTATCTGCCGAAATTTAAGAGCATCTTAACCTCCTGAGAATGGAATACTTGCACTCAGTGACAAACAGCGAAGTACAAAAGAATATTCAGCCAGGCTAGGGGGGAGAAAAGTGCCCCTCAAAAGGAAGGAAGCTCATCCAGAGGCCTCTGTGCCTTATCTCTGCTGTACTCCTCCACATGTCCTTGGCCACTTCATTGAGACACACTCCACACAGAGCTCAGCAAAACCCTTGCTCAGAGAGGCAGATTGTTACGCCTGGCACTGGATCCAAGGGAATATTTAAGATGGTGTAAAAGCCGTGTTTCCATGAGCCTGCTGATGACGGGCTCTAAAGTCCCCTTCAGTGAGGACAAAAAGCTTCATTTCACAGGAAAAACATCCAGGAAAAGACATGCTGTGAGGAGCAGTGTGAAATAATACCACACTCCACCTGAGCTCCCTCCGGAATGTCCTCCCAGGAATTCTTCCTTCCCAGCAGCTAAAAGTGCATTTCTGGTACTTTCTCAGAATTAACTGTTCTCTATCTCCAGCTTAGAAGATTCTACTCGAGCTTTTACTTGTTTTCTCAGTGCTCTTCAGACTTTGGACTTGGATAAATTTCTGTGTTAAAAGTTGCCTGAAAAGAAATATTTGGCTGCCTTTTCTGCTGCATTTTTCCGAGGGCCTGACAATGTAAAAACTGACATGGAAATCAAAGCATAATGTCTCCAGGATGTGAGACAACCATGGGAGTCTGTCAGTGGGATTTTGCTGGAAAATCTTAATTATGATTCAATTCTAAGACCTCTGAAGTCTGAAATGACCTTGAGGCACTTCGCATTTCACAGAATTTAGCCAAATTTATCATAATCTGTTTTATGCCTGGGAGGGGGTAAAAAGCATTCCCACTCATGAAAGGGCACACGGAATGTGTACCAGCTAGGGAAAAGGAGAACAACAAAATAGAAAGTGTGACTTGCACAGAGAGTGACTAATAAACTGAAAAAGGTGGCAAATAAAGGCTCATAGGAAACAAAGCTATGAGGAAAAGGGATGTTGGGTAGGGAAAGCTGTCATTCCTTGATATTACTGTCACAGTACAGAAGTTCAGAGGAAGCACATGACATGCAGGAAGAGACTGGCCAGGGCAAGCAATAAGCTCTACTTCAAACCCAAGAAAGAATTCCAAGTGAGATTACTATGGGTAAGTAGGAGAGAATGGCATTAGACCATTTGAGTCAGCTAAGCAAGGACAAAACGCATTATAAGATGGAAAAACAGCAGAAAAAACTCTGCATCACAAGCTGTGTCCTTGAAAATCCACAGAAAACCAGTCTGCTTCCTATTCAATTTGCAGATGAGCCCTGGAAAATGCTACAAAGATGCTAAAGGGCTTAAAATGGATTCAAAGCAATCCTGACATGCTGGACAAAACCTGGAAAACAAGAACAGGGGCGAATGACTACTCCAAGCAGAACTTCTCAGCTGAGCAAGGAGCAAATGAGGAACAACTGGCCAGGCAGGAGTTCAGCACGGGAAGGATACAGGGGTTTTGGTTGATTGTAAATATGAGCAATATCTTGGTTATGCAAAAAAAATAGGAAGCATCTTATCCTGAGGACATCTTATCTTATCCTTTGTCCTCAGGATAAGATAACCCTCTGTGCTTCTCAGCCTGGGTAAGACCTCTGGGGGTGACATCTGTGTCCAGGTTTGGTCACTGTTCATAAAAAATGACACAGTGCCTAAAGAGGACTGCTGAGGTCCCTTTTAGCTGCCTTCCAGATTTTAATGGTTGATAATGGGAAGCAGGTCTGGATCTGGGGTGCCCCCACTACTAACCACTCTTCGAAAAGCTAATAGCACCTGAGAGAAAGCGTCTCCTCTCTGGAAAAAAAAGAGCTTTTCCTGCCAGCCACACTCCTCCTGTGCCACCTGCTGACTGCTGTGCAATGTTGCACAGAGTGTCCAGTGTTCACAGCCGAGATACTCCAAATACTGTGGGAAAGGGATGGGACAGAATGGCACTCGGGGCCACAGTTTCCTCCCGGGGTGTGATGCAGGTCCACAGTATATGAATACTTTGCCCTTCCCATTTTTCTGCCTGCTTGGGTGGGGACCCAACAAGAAAGTGTCAAACAACTGCCAGGAAAACCTCCATGACAGCAGTGTCTTGAACCCTAGATTTTAGCCTGGCTCTTAGGGAAGGCTACTTTAGCCTAAGCACTTCCAGTGCCATGACAGAACATCCACAGGGAATAACAGGGCTCCCGAATTTGTATTTCTTTCTTACTTACTCACATTTCCATTTTGTTCTATTGTAAAACTGGAGGAAGCACTGTACACGCACAAGGCTTGTTTAAGAGCAGTTCTCTCCACGGGATCAGACAGTGGCCAGGCTCAAAGGTGCTCCCTAAATAGCATCCCCAACTGTCAGAGCCAGGACAGTGGGATATTTCTCAGTCGAGATTCCCTGTCACCACACTAGATGGCACAGCTGACAGGATAACATCCAGAGAGTTCCTCTGGGACAGTAACCGTGGGCCAGCCCTTCCTAACAACAGCCCCGGCTGCAGAGCTGTTTATAGAGCTGTCAGAGTAAATATCTGCCCTCCTGTTTTGGCTCTGAAACGTGAAAAGGCTCCTGATCTTGGGCCAGTCAGCTGGGAATTCTGCAAAGTCACGTGCAGCTTTTCCAAATGCAGTCCAGCAACTGCCACCCCACTTACTGAACAAACAGTGGTGGCGTTCCCAGAACACTGCTCTCCAAACTAATGCCTCATCAGGAATGACTGCATGAACAAACTAGAGGCTTGAAATAATTAGAAACAGAACTGTATCCCTGAGACTTTGAGAAAGGGTCTCCTCACTCCTTTATTGTACTGGCACCTTGTCTGGTTCTAGTGAAAGCTTTAAAAAAAACCCCTAAGATACATTTTGGAGCATTTCTGTTAATCTGCTTTGGAAATTCTCTTAGGAGGCAGAGGTCTCCACGTTCTATGGGATGTAAGCATTTAATGAATTCCTAGAGAGGAAGGGACCAAAGCCAGGGGTAAGCTACTGCCTGCAATGACCCATGTGTTTGCTTAAGAACAGGAACCTCAGTCCCTCAGTGACCCTTCTCACTCTCTCCTATCCAGCATCTCTGCTTCTAACACTCGATAAGCGATCAGGAATTCAGGAGTTTCAGCCTTAGTATTCGCCATGAACCTTGCTTTAACAAAAAAAAAAAAAAATAAAATAAATTATAGGCATCAAAAGAGGAGTTCAAAAGTAGACAACTTGGTTGCTGCCTGGACAGGGTTTCACTGTTACAGCCATGACTAAAACTAGTTATGTCCAGCATAAATATGTTTAAGGAAAGACATATGGGGTTAGCAGCTCCAAAGCACTACTTCTTCATCTGTGCTGAGAGCTGGCAGAATGATGCTCTTTTAGTGTAATGCTACAGTGATTAATGGGTTTTGTGTGCTCTGCTGCAGGGAGGTGACTGGGAAGTTTAAATTGCAGTGCACACACAGTACTTACAGAACAGCAGCGTGTGGGTGCCCGAACTGGCAATCCCAGCTGAGCGAGGTGGTGCACAGACACAGAGCAGGGGACTGGCTCTGTTTTGAAGGCTAGAGAAAAGGAATATAAGTAAACTGCAAAACCACCACTTACTACACAGAGCTTCAGTATTCAGCACAACTCATTACAGCCAAGGGTCTGTTTTAAGTAGCAAGGCTGAGCTGCACCTTGAAGCACCGACAGTGGTGAGAGTGCACCCAAACCCACAGCCACAGAGAAAGTGCCCAGGCGGGTCCTGGCTGCTCAGCTCTTCCCTCTCCTGCAGTACTGAGCAGGAGATGTGAGCAGTGCACATTCAGCACATGCCAGGACACATCCCACACGTCCAGGGACCAAAATAGACATTCTGAGTTACGCACCAGCTCAGCACCTCGCTGGGGGAGCACTCTGGAGACGGTGCCTGAGATGCCGTGGTAAGCAAAGAAAGGAAAAATATTGGGATCATGAATTCTGTGCATCTGCACAGGCCACCCTCTTCCAGATCAGCCAGGGAACTGCACCACAGAGGCTGCACACTTGTGCTTCTATAAATTCGAGTGACATTTGCTGTCCTGCTAAGCTGAGGTAGCACTGCTCTAAATGACACTGAAAGATTAAGAAGTTCACACACTGGAAACAGACTTACTGGGACATCCACTTAGCCATTGTCTTTTCTAATGAGATAGTGGCTTAAATCTCGTCAGTGGGCCTTAGAGATTCAGTCATGGCAACACCTTTGGTCAGATAAAGAGAATGGATTAAAAAAAAAAAAAAGGAAGCAATCAGAACTGAGTGGAATTGTCCCCCCTAACTCCTTCCCTGGTGTTAATCTCTGGTGTTATAAACATTTTTACAGGTTGTCGCTCCAGAACTACCGATTCAAAACACATAGTCCCAAGCTGCATTTATGAAATTTCTCAGGTTCCTAGTAAGATCTATCTGCACACCCTCTTAATTTTGAAGTACAGTTTGACATATCACTTCAAGCGTCATAAAATGAAGGTAAATTAAAATGAACATCAAATATCCTCTGCACTAATGGGCTCTGAAGTCCTGGTAATCCGAAAAGCTTCCTGAGCGTAACAGAGAAGCCAGGAGAGCAGGGCAATGTCAAGGAATCCAGTCATAGTCATTAGAGTGTAATGCAGAAGTTACAAGTAGTGAATTCATCTCACTTCTCAGGGATAGCAAGCCCGGATTTTCAAGCATTAAAAGTACCAGCAAAGCAGTCACCCTCGGCACACCCATTAGAGCATCTAAGGCCACCAGCACTGCTGGAGTTAAACCTGCTCTAGGTGACTCTGCCTTGGTCTAGATGATCTCCAGAGGTCCTTTCCAACCCTAACAATTCTGTGATTCTGTGAAACTTCATAATCTGCAGTTGCTGTAGCTCCAGTGCTTGCTTTCAGGCAAAAACCAGCACAGAACCTCACGCATTCAGTCCTCAACTTTTAACCTGTCAGCTCCCCTCAGTTTTGCATCGGTTTAACTGGCAGCACGGCTAAGTTGTAGAAATCGAGGAAAGAGGAGGGAAAAAAGGGAGAGAAGGCAGAAAAGGGGGTGTGCACGTGAAGCCTTTAAACTTTTCCCCCCGACTTTTGGAGTTTATCCCAACCCGCCTTTCCCCCGCGCGGCCCCGCCCGCCGCGGCAGCGGCTCCTCCCCGGGGCCGGGGCGCCGTTTAAGGCGCTGCCCGAGGAGGGGCGGCCCCGGTCGGGGCCCCTCTCGCTGCAGTGCCCGGCCATGGCCCGCGACCGCGGCCCGCCCGTGGTGCGGCCGCCCGGCCCCGCCGCGCTGCCCGCGGAGCCCCGCGGCTGGGGCTGGCTGGACGCGGGGCTCTGGCCCGCGGGGCTCCTGCCCGCGCTGCTCGTGGGGCTGCTGGCCGCCGTCCTCGCCTGGTTCTGGTACGGCGGCAGCGACGGCAGAGGCGAGGAGGGCGGAGAGGCGGCGGCGGCCGGCGGCAGAAAGGGGCCCCGGCGGGCGAGCGGAGAGCCGGCGGCCACAGGTAGCGCGGAGGGCCGGGGGGCGCGGGGGTTTGCGGCGGCTCCTCCGCTTAACCAGCCCCGTCCTCCCCGAATGTCTCTTGCAGGGGATGCCGAGGCGAGCGCGGAGCCGGGGCGGCGGGAGGTCGCGGCTGCTGTGCCCGGCGCTCCGAAGGCAGGAAGGGATCTGGCGGCTGGTCCGAGGGAAGAGATCAACCACGTCCCGAGCGGGGGAGTTTCGAGTGAACCTGTGGAGGTGGAGCGGCTGATCCCGAAGCGGGATGCCACCGGCGCCAGGGAGCATCCAGATGATACGGCCGGCAGCCAGGTAGGGGAACTGCGAGCTCAGGTGGGAAAGGCAAGTGACGGATGGTGCGTGATGAACTTGGCAGGAGCCTCTGAGGATGACTGTAAGGACAGAAGTGAGGAGCAGCCGGGTCAGCCAGCTGAGAGTAGGGACTTGGACCACGAAGAGTGGGAAGTTGTTTCTGAGCACCTGGTCGAGGGGGGGGCCGGCAAGGATGGCAGCATGGAAGACTCCGACAGCAGGGAATGGGAACAAGGAGACTGCTGCGATGGGGACTCGAAAGCCAAGAGGGTTGCAGCCGTGCCCCCCATGTTCCAGAACATCCACGTGGCTTTCCGTGTGCACTACATCACACACTCCGAGGCTCAGCTCATCGGTGTCACCGGGGACCACGAGTGTCTTGGCCAGTGGCACAGCTATGTTCCCCTCAAGTGTGACAAGGATGGCTTCTGGTCCGAGTCCATCAGTCTGCCCGCAGACACCAGACTGGAGTGGAAATTTATCTTGGTGGAGAACGGGAAGGTCAGACGCTGGGAAGAATGCGGTAATAGAACCCTAGTGACTGAACATGAAGATCAAATTGTTCATCAGTGGTGGGGATACCATTAACGGGATGTTGGAAGCTGCTGATCTAGTGGCAAACCTGCCTAGATGAGTCACCGAGCCCCTAAACCTTAGGGGGGGCTCCCCTTCTTCAGTAGGAGACCCTCTCAAGTGCAGAGCTCTGGAAATCCTGTATGGAACCCAGCTAAACCAACCTGTGAGCAGCAGATCTCTGCCATCCCCTTTAGGAAATCATCTGGCAACCCGAAAAATCAACTGCAAACACGTGCTGAAGAGATACGAGGTAGGCTTAGAAGGCACGAGCAGCATTCCAAGCACCTGCCTGTCCAGGTAAATCTGGACCCCGGACTTGAGTTTGTGTTGCTTTGAGTGGGGCTATGGGATGCACGGTGGTACCGACGGCTTGGGCTTGGGAAGCGTGCTGGGAAGTGTGGTTACCAACACTGTAATAGCAACCTAAGTGTTTTCATTTATGTACTGTATTAAGTAAACAATAAACACTTTCGGATTGACAGCCTGTTACCAGCTGACCAGTGACCTGACTCATTTTGGTAACTTTGACCCAAGTGAGCTGCTTGACCCGAAATGTAAGTGGCTAGGGAACTGCTGAAAGGTGGCCAGCACTCCTGGGAATAACAAAAGCTGAACCCCAAAATAGTTCATCCACTACCTCCTACTGTCCAGCCATCCTGTCGGCTCGAATGAAAGGCTTGGCAGACGGCTCGTCTCCTGCTGAGGGGAGAGCGAAGGTCACACAGGACAGTCTGGGCTTAATGAATTACTTTGTCAGGGGCGGGAGCAGGCTTTAGAAAAACCCTGGAATGTTGGGCTGGCTAGGGAATAGGGCTCTGGCTGGAATAGAGTCAGGTGGCATATTCTGCCTACTGAAGAACAATACCACAGTATTGTTAGCAAATACTTACTTCTGTTTATTTTTTTAAGACTAGGCTTTTCAGCACAAACACTGAGTTTTCCTTTCCTCAAGTAAAACGACCTCAATTGCATTCTCTGCACTTGGCTTTTCTAGCAATAATCTGAAGTTGACAATATCCCTGATACACAGATGTACAGCTGAAACAGAAGCTGATCTTTGAAATCACCGAAGTCAAGTGCGCTGCTGCTGCCGTTTGAGCATATTTATACACACATCTGAGGCTTGTCTGAGGAGATTAACTATTCTATTAGATTAAGTTATTCACTAGAAAGCCACTTAACCTGCACTGGAATAGATTCTCTAATGCAGTGATGAACATGTCAGAGATGAACTCTGAGATGTCTCTCAAATTTAGAGAAACTTATTTCTTTTAATTAAACACCCTGTGCTTTGATCCCACAGACAAGTCACAGTCCTCAAGACTGTATCATCTTGCTGAAAGATCAAGTGAGGTTTCTACAAAGACCTGCACTGAACTTTTGCTACCACCTCTAAATTATTATGCCATTCACATCACTGCTTGCCCAGCAGGGCCTATGCTATGTAAATTAAATATTATTGGTGTGGTGAAGGAAAGAAGTCTGGATTTCAGTGTTTCTGGAGGAGCTGATTAGTATTATCTCCAAGTTCACAGAGGTGTTTTCTCATTATTGAACAATATATTCACTCAAGCATCAAGGTAGATTGAAACAAAGTTGCCTTGCTGCATAAAAATAATGATGCTGGAACAGCTAATACCTGTCTAATACAATGTCCTGGCTGTGAGACTGGTGCAGCTACATGTGAGAAACAACTAGTTGTTGTCATTCCTGTGTGGATCTAACAGCCTCAGGAGATCTCCAAGCAAATAATAAACTGTCTCGTTCACAGCTTATCAAAGCCTGCAACCACGGAGCCCTGACAACAAACTTGTGACAAATCAGGCAATTTGATTACTTTTAACAATCTGCTCCTGCCTGTGAAGTAGTTTGGTGTGCAGGTGCTGAATGCTGCAGCTGGGTGCTGTGCAGGCAGCCTGAGGGGACTGGGCATAAACCAGTTCAAAGTCTCCTGCAGAAACCTGCCTGGCAGCTTGTTTGCTTTGCAAAACCCATGCCCATCCCACATTCTCTCTGGCAGTTAAACTTACTGTTTGGAGTCTCTCCACAGATTAGCCTGGTATTGGGTTTTCTCTCTTAGGGGCTGTCTGGCTGTCATCTGAGGTGTCCTCCTATGCCATCCACCTATGTGACATGGAATAACAAAGTGCTGTTAGGGCTGCAGACTCCAGGACGTGCAGCTGCTCTGAGATTCTCCCAGCCTGCTGCCTCCCCAGGCCAATTGTTTGCCTGCTGCTGGTGGCAGGGAGGAAGCCCAGACCTGTTCCCAACTCTGCTGGGTTCCAGCAAAAGGATGTTAAGCTGCCTTTTTGCTTGGCAGATGTCCCTTCCTTTGCTCTGGCCCTCTGACCTCCCCACCTGCTCCCTGCCCTTGGCACAGGGCTGCAGCTTCTGAAACTCTTTTTAGCTTGGCTCCTTGAACCAAACTGAGACTTGTGACCTTTCCCAACCTGCTGGGGCTCTTATTCTCTACACCTGACCCTCTTCTTAGGAAAATCTGGGTAGATTTGTCCAATATGTATGGCAAGTCCGGACTGTGATACACAAGCCATCTAAAATGATCCTTTCATTTTCATTGCAAATGATTTCTAGGAAAGGGGAGATGCCTTTATTAATATTTTGACTAAGCTTGCAACACTGTTACAAAAAGGATCAGAAACAGTGGAAAAATAGTTAGAAAATATAAAAAAAATTGCCCAGATTAAAATACTGTCAACAATAACTGAGGACAGCTTAGGAGCAACTCAAACTAATTTCTTCTCCCCATACAAGATTCCAACTAAAACTTGATGAGTCCATTCTGCTTAGAGGTGTCATGGTATAGGATGAAATTCAAACTGAAAGAGGGAGAATTTAAGGTAGATATACAGTAGAAATCTTTCCCTGTGAGGGTGGTGAGGTCCTGGCACAGAGAAGATGTGGCTGCCCCATCCCCGGAAGTGTTCAAGGCCAGGTTTTTTTATTTACTTGCATGTATTTCTACTCCTCCATACTTCTTGCTCACTTAAAAGCAAAAACTATAAATAAGACTTAAAAAACTGGAAGAACTTTTATGATTTACCTTTAAAAAATATAATATACTTTAAACACAAGGTACCTACATGAAAGCAATCACTGACATATATGGCATCTTCACTTTGAGAGCTTTTTCTCCTTTTCCTTGGATTTCTTTGTCTTCACCTCCTGAGTTCTGATCACTGGTGACGTGGCTGAAAATAGCAGCAAGAACAGATTAGCTGAACACCCCCTGATGTGCAAAAGATCGAGGCCTGAGGTGCAGGCACCTGAAGCTTCCAGATATCCTCCCACACATTCTGCTGTACTTATCAAGCCCTTACAAAAGCAGCTTTAGTTTGCAATTCTGTATGTGAATATAGGCAAAACCACTCAGGATATTAAATGCATGGCAAGGAATAAAAATGAGAACACTCACCTTTGACTTTAATAAATAAATAAATAAATAATTAATAATAAATAACTTGATGAGTTTTACCTACATCAGGTCACTTGTATGTCCCTGACACATATGCACTCGGTGATGTAGAGGAATGATAACTTCCCAAATCTACACAACAAGACTTAAAAGGGCAAAGGGAAAACAACTGGGATATGTAATAATAAAAACTGCCCAGAGAAGAAGTGCCATCTCACTCTGGCATCCTGCCATCTCAGGAGCTCACAGAACACTATGTTTTTGGAGTCAAGGGGATCTTGCATCATCAGCCTGTTAAAAATTTCCCTTAACTGGACATGACAGCCCACGAGGACACCCCTGAGCAGCTGCCACGTTTGACATGTCAAGGACCCTGAAGCTTATTAGAGTTAAGGGGTGCTGTGGAGTTAATCTGATTAATCTCCTAGAAGCAGGATAATGGAGAAGTGGGGACTGGTAGTAAAACCTGTGTGTGCTAGTACAAGATGTGAAAGTGCTTTGGCAGGTACCAAAAAGACTTTTTGGAGAGTGTGGGTTTCTTCAACAAAATAGGAATATTTTTGGTAAATTCTGGCACTTTGGTTTTTTTATCTGTAACAATTCCACCAGGTCTTCCAGGCTTTGCATCTTGTTCTGTAGCCCCCTTGGTGTGTGCTCGCTATTTTCCATGGGCTGAGAAGCTAGGAAAAAAAATTATTCATCAATAATAATAATAATAAAAAAGGCCAACATCAATTATCTAAACATTCCATTTAAATCAGAGTTCATAGAAAATAAAATTTATACCAGTATTTTCAGTCAGACCCAGAACTTTACTAAATGTGTTACAGGAACCACCACAACTACGCAATTATTGATGTCAGGAATTCCTACAGTCTTATTTATTCCCGAATAAAGCAATTTACAAGGCCTTAAATTTAGTGGTGTGTGGAATTTATCTCCTCTTTGTCTAATACATTAATTAGCTGCTACATTTTGCTCACAATTCATTTATCACAGAATCAAACTCCTTGAAGAGAACTGGGAGAAGGAAAGGCACTGGCAGCCAAGCTGTTGGATCAGGAAACAGGACAGGATGTACCTATTTGGGGGGCTGTGGCTGCACCCCCTGGAGAGCCAGCATTCCTTGTGGATGGTCTGTGTCCTGGTGAGGCACTGGAGCCAAGGTCCTCAGGTAGGGTAGTTAACAGCAAGGGCACTGGAGATTTTGCTCTGTCTCTCTCCTCCCGAGAGGCTTTCCTGGGGGAGGATGTGTAACAACGAGCTGCTGAGCAGATGGATGCAATTCCTAGGAGATATCCAAGCAAAGAGCAGTGAGCACACAGCCTGATGGCAATATTACAGCTGCTCACAACCCAAGACTCCCTGTCCTGACTTGGGTCTCATTACAAACTCCCCTCGCTCAACTACTTCTCAAGGCTTCCACGTAAAAATACCCACTCCTTGAAGCTATTTTGGATGCCAGGAAAAATCTCTGGATGTTGCAGTTGGTTTTGCTAGAAGGCTGAGAGTAAATACCCAAGAGATTTCCTTTAATACTCAGGTATATAAAAAGAGTACCCATAGTAGTTGCTCCTCACAATAAACAGAGGGATGCCAGCCTATCTCTGAAGCACAGTGGCTCAAATTTTAATAGAGAACAATAAAATATATCAGTGTCTGCAGGCAGTTTTGACAGAATGGGTAATCTAAGGGTAAAAAACCCAGAAGGTGGCTAAGATTTGTATCTTCAAACCCTGCTGCTCAAAGCCACATCCTTATATTTCTGTTTAGGTCACTTAAATCCACATCACCACAGTTGAAAAGGTTCTGACCACCCAGTACTTGGAAGGAAATCAACAGCTTCTGCAATGAGCTGATACCTCTCAAAAGCACATCCATATCCCAATACCTGAATGCAGAATTCAAGAGCCTAAATTTAGGCTCCAAGAATATGACAATATTATGTATGCTAAAATTATGCAAGACTAACATGGCAGTTATCCATTTTGGGTGTGCTGGTACCAGCCTCCCAGGAGATGCTTTGCAGCAAGATACAGATTTTGCAATTTTGCACAGTAAGTGCAATAGAAACTTTGTAACATGTCCCAAGAAAATACACTGTATTGGAACTATATTTTTTGGTACTGTTCTGTGAAGTTCCACTTTGACATCAATATGACACAAATGCAGCCAGCGAGATCTTACCCAGGGATGTAAAGGTCAGGGAAACATCTTGGGACTGAAGATCTGCAGGGTGTGAGCAGGAAGGATCCCTAAAAGCAAAATGAAGGCAAAACTTGCATTCTGGAAGGATTATGCTAAGTTTTGGCCATGCTGGCCAGGCTCCATGGCGAGAATGTGGAGCTCTCACATGGAATCTCCAGGTCTTATACATGAAAATCAAAAGCAAACAAGGTAAGTAACTTTCAGAGCTCTTTCTTAGGGGGATGAAAGCAACACCACAGCTTTGTTTTGTAATTCCCAGGAAGCTTTTAGCATTATGAATAAAGCAACACAAACAAGCTCAGGACTGAGGTTGTGTTAAATGAGCCTTAGAAACCGAATCTCAAATGAGTACTGTAAGAAGCAGGTTACTCAGCTAAGTGAAAGCACTTCTCACTGTCCTAAAATATCCTTTTCCACCATGTTTGCAATAGCAGCCTTTCCAGCTGCAGTTTAGATTTAGTCAAATCTAGTCAAAATCCATGAATTCTATTTTTCTTTGTGAAGTATCCTCATGTTGTGGATTAGAAACATGTGTTGTATGTGCTGTATTGATTTTTCAACTTCATGTGTTTGGTAAAAAAAAACAACTGCCTGCTTCAGCAATGAGAGAGGGGATATTTACATATGGCAGGACAAGAAGAAAGGAGTTCTAAACCAAAATAAAAGGTAAAACACCAAAAAGCAAGCACTAAAGGCAAATGGTGTAGTCACCTCCTATTTCCCTACCACCTGAAGCATCTGAGGAACTGGCAAACAAGAGAAGCTTTGGAAGTTTCCAGATTCTCTCAAGCTTATGTGTAAACCCAACTTTCTTGCAAAAAGACATCCTATGGTGCTCCTGAGGCACGTGAAGAGCCAGATCCCAGTTTTAGAGGGCACTACAAGTACACAGCACACAACAGAAATAAAGCTCTTACTCTTACACTGCATTGCTCATGGTTGCTAAAGGTGGTTTTCTCCCACCATTGCCACTGAGATCCACAGAGGGAATGTCACTGTCTGAGCCTGTTAATCCTTGAACAATCCTCTTTAGATCCTGCAGTGGTTCTTCCTTCAAAATGTCCAGCTTGGAAGGCACCTGAAATAAAACCATTCAGTTATAAAGTATTTACAAAGGCACTCTGATTGTCAGTTCTTAGCTCTACTCATCCAGAGGCACATGTTTTACTTTTGTTTCACCCCCTCTACTCTTGTTTTCTCCTTTTACCCTGTGACCCCAGGTATTGCTGTACAGGACACAGACACAGTGCTGAAGACAGAGAGAGGAGCAGATGAGGGTGTTTTCCAGGCACTCATTCCTGTAACAGCTGAGCTGTCTGCAGACAGAAACCCCTTTATTGTCACAGCCACCTAAGAGATGAAGTGCAAGATTATCCTCATTTTACTGATCAACACTTGAGGCAAAGGCCTGGCTCAAAGAACCCTTTCCTTCTGTAAAAACTGGATTTTTCAGACTACTCAGCACTTTGTAAGTTCAAAGCACTGCTCCCACTGACCTTTGCTCCACCTGGGGATGGAACTGGCTGCAAACATTTTGCTACCCTATTTTCATTGGGGAAAAAAAAAGTAATTTTCAATGGGAACACACTGGTTTCATCAGGGCTTTTGTGGAGAACAAACCCTCAGCTTCATAAGGAGTCAAAGTGATACTGGGTCAGACCAAACCAACCATTCCCACATTCCAGCTAAGGAACCAGACTATCATCCATGTCTGTCTCAAGGGTTGGAGCTGCTTCCTTTTGTACAGTAACTAATGATGCAGGAACCAAGAAGATTAAAGCAGACTTGAATTCAAGTTCTTCTGCAACCTGTTATGTCCTCACCATGGTACTGCATTAAAAATCACTCCTTTTTCCCTCTTTATCCTGAGAAGTATAAATTGATTAACTCAAAGAAAAGAGAGTAGGAGTGCCTGATGCTGCAGGGATTTTGCAGAAGCCACTGTCCTTTGTTCCTTGATGTAAATGTTTGCCACCACATCAGAAAGTAAACCAGAAAATACTACTGAAAAATATCTGTACTAACTTGTAGTCTCCTGCAGATTCTGAGGCAAAAATTAAAGAAAACACCTGCTGAAGACACATCAGGTCCCTTCTGGAGATTTTTACAAAAATCTATATACAAAAACTCCAAAAGATTTTTTTTTTTGTATAAGATGATGTTTTCTGTAACGACAAATCAGAACACCACAAGAATTTAATTTAAATCTAAATGCAGATGTACAAAACCAAAAGGAAGGACAAGGATGTGGATAAAACTAGTCAAAAGCAGTGAAGGCCAGAGTGGAGAAAGATTTAAACATCAATCAGATGATTAAATTTATCAAGAACTATGTAGAAGTCTATTTTCACTGTCAAATGTAAGTGATTTACAGCAAGTAGAGTACTAGCAAAGAAAAAGAGTGAAAACCAACGTAAATAGTTTATAAGTGTTATTGGTGATAGAGATAAAATAAACTCCTACCACAATCTACAGGGTTTTTTAACTGTCTGGTTGGTTTCTACACAAAAAAAATCGACCTGAAAGGCCATGACATATAAGAAGCTACAGAAAATGATTTCATCTGTGCTGTTAAGAATTGGCTCTTGGACACTGCGACCCGATGCTCTCCCACTTAGAAATTCCATGATATTTTTACTCTTTGGAACATGCTGGTTTCCTGTGCAGGTTCCCATCCTGAGGCAGGTGCTCACCTGAGGAGCAGGGCTGGCCAGGGAAGGTGGCAGGACAGCAGGGTGCAGGTGGGACAGAGGCACAACATGCTGAAGCTTTCCTGAGGCAGAAGCTGATGAGTAGCCTGGGCCCTGCAGCTCCTGTGGAAAAACAACAGAGGTTCCCCACCTTGGTCATTCTTCCTCTGAAGCACTTTTTGTATTCATACTTTGAATGTAGCATCTTGTTTCTCCCTCAAAACTAGCAGCTGGGGGGGGTCACTAAAATGAATGATAGTTTCTTACGACAAAAGGACTGTTCTCCACGTACTGTTCATTCATAGCAACAGTCTCACTGCAGCCTGAATAGCCCATGGTTATAAATAAGGTAAAAGTAAATAATACCCTCTATTCATCTCAAAAGTAAAGTCAGAGATTGGACCAAAGCTATGTTTTCATTGCCCTTATTGTAAACAGCACTTCAAAAACCTGAATTTGTGGACGTGACGCGTGCAGCAATGAGGAATTCCATGTAAAAAAAGGTTTCAGAGCGTGAACAGTTCAGAGCTGTTCACAATAAACAGAGTTAAACCTGAAGTTCAGACCCAAAGCAAAAGCATTTAACATTAGGACCATGTTTCTCAGGAACACACTCACTTTGACATCCAGAGTGTGCTGCAGCCTCCTGCTCCTGACACAGGATTATGCCCTGACACTCTGCAAATTGCATGGATGCCTGGAAGAGAGCACAGAAGAGCCACAAATTAGTGGTGCTAACTTTCTGGGGGTTCCAGTCTTACCTGTTCTCTCAACAAGCTGCACACACAGATGTTGTTATTAAAGGGACACAATCCTGTCAAGGCCGGGCCCAGACCTACTGGACACCTCTGGGATTAGAAAATTCAGCAGTGCTAATGAGGCAAAACTATATTCAAGCTTCTAAAAGGGGTGGCTGAGAACTTGGTTCCTGTCTTTGTTGAGTTATATATACTTTTTCTTCCTTAAAAAGTTTACTGTGAAAAGGGGTGAGACTATCTATACACACAAGAAAGGTAAGTTTCCAGTGACAAGCACTTAAAGAAAGATATTTCACACTGGGGAGGAGGCATCATAATTATTTTATCATTTTTTATTTAAAGCAATTTGAAAATGACACCTTATGTAGAAATGTACATCCTGAAAAGTTACCATCCTGAAAGGGTTCTTCTTTATAGAAAAAAACCCAGAGATATCTCTTCAGATAAGGATCTTCCAGCACATGTGAAAAGAACTTATTAAATATAACCTTTCTCTTCCCAGGTGACAGTAGAGGAAAACATCCAGAAGTGCCCCTGAACTCAAAGTTACCTTGAATTACCTTATCAAGGGCTGTCTCCATCTTAGATAGTCTTTCTTTCAGCTGTTTGTCTTGTGCTCTCAGGATGTCCAGTTCTCTAGCAATCCTGATATTTTCTGCTCTAATACAGCTCAATTTTTCACTTAGTTTACAGTTTTCTTCTCTGAGGTAATGCTTCTCCTGAATTTAAGATGGGAGAATCTGAATTAACCCTTTGAGAAGCTCAGTCATTGCACCTTGCAGAAAACTGAGGTTTTGCAACAAGAAGATAGGTCTTGTAAGGAATATAAGGAAAAGTGCAATTTGGTGAATCTTGGTGAAACAACATCTCAGATTTCAGATCCCTTTTGAAACTGGAATTTGAAGCTTCAGTATCCACAGGACCCAAAGCCAGTGAAGAAGTAAACTACAGCTGTTGGTAACTGAATGATTTCTTTGTCACAGAAAACAAGTAAAATTATTTTTGGTCCTTCTTTTGGGCCAGCTGTGCTTTTGGCCATGCATTTCTCCCAAGACAAATTGCCCTAAATCCAGTTAAATGCTTTTACAGGGAGCTCTTCTGACCTCAGCTGCGTTAGCCATTGCCTCTTCCAAGAATCTAATCTTGCTCTGCAGTGCATCTATCTGCCCTCTCTTGGCTGTGATCTGCTTCTGCATTCTCACTGCAACTTCCAGAGCTGTAAAACACAAGGTTAATTCTCGATGAACAACTGTGATTATGACTGTAAAACTTACAGAAGTTCTCTTGTTAACAAGACAAACTTGTGTAATTTTTGGGAAGTTCAACCCATAGCTACTGTTGCCAGCAGATCCCTCCATAGTATTTAGAGCAGTCCTGGCCTCTTTCACTTCAGCTTGGGCAGATTTCAGCTGCATTTTCAGTCTGTTTGCAGTATCTTGCATCTCCTCGATTTTATCCTGGTAATCCCTCTCCAAATCTTCAAATGCCTCTGGTGAGAGTCAGGAAAGACTGAAATTAGGAGTGACAAAAAAAAAAATAAAAAATCATTCTTCTAGACTTAGATTACTGATCTGCTGCCAACTTGTGATAAAAGAAGTGCTTTTGGATATTTTCTGAGGGTATGGGAGTGTGCAGAGAGCAAAGCATGTGACCAGTGGTATCTGTCCAGCTGCAAAGCAGATTTAACTGAGAATCTACATGAATTTTGGTGGTTGCTTTGGGTCCAGCCAAAAGGTGTATTAGTTGTGAAAATAGTCAAGTTAGAGCAGCCACTTTTAATAATGTTTTAGCACACGTACAACAAAACAAAGTTTCCCTGTAATTTGACCACAGAAGGTTAAAGGGATCCACTACTGCTCTTAAATAACAATCAGGAAACAGAGGTCAAGTTCCCATTCTGTGATTTACTAGATCTGTTTTTTTCATCTCTGGAGCCAGGCAGTTTTAAGTATTTTTGCTCAGGGTACTGAGATGGGCCACAAAGATTGTATTCCCACCCTCCTGTGCCAGAATCCCACGCCATGACACAGCTCCCTGAAGGAACCCGACCATCCCATGCTGGCAGGAAATCTCCTGCTCTACCAGCAGCCATATTTGGATTCAGGGAGCAAGCTGCTCTTTTATTTTTAACACCAGCCCAAATTAGCAGCCGTGGGAGCTGAGCTGGGGCTCCCTACCTGCAAGGCCAGTTAGGTTGCTCCTACCAGCCTGGAGTTCATCCATGAGCTGATCTTTTTCCTGTTTCACATCTTTAAGTGCCTGGAGCCTCTCTGTGCATGTGTTAACCAGCTGAACCTTTTCCAGCTCCAGCTCGCTCAGTCTGGCCTCCACCTCATGTATTCTGGCTTCTTTCTCATCCTTTGCAACCTGCTTAAGTAAGAAACAACAGTATGTGTACTATACATAATTACATAAAATAACCACGAAGATGCGTAGACACCACTACTTTAAATCTCACTTTGGGGCAAGAAATTAAACCAGAGTAAAACAGAGAGATCACTTGTGTGAAAATTGCTAATGCAGGCAAAAAAGGGGGCAACAGAATTGGATGTGATGGTTTTACAGCATGTTACACCTCACCAGTGTAGGATATGAAAATGATTTCCATCTTGCAGCAGTTCATTCCCAATGCTCAACCCCCTCCTCATATTGATCATATTGTTCCTCTCTGCCCATTAACTTAGTGCTATTAAGATTCCAGATACCTTCTCCAAAACCACAGTCTCAGCCCATTAAGGTAGAGATTTAAAAACAGAAACCCCATATTGTCTTAAAGAGACATAAATACAGCACCATTTGCACACCTTGAGCTCTTCTACTCTGAGTTTCCAGTCATTTATTTCTTGTCTAAGCTGGGATTTCTCAACTTCCATTGCTCCAGCAGCCCGACCGTGCTGGCCCATGATCTGGGTCATGTTATCAATTTGCTTTTGGAAGATCTCACTGATCCTTTCCTACTCCAACACCTGCAGTTTCAGTGTCTCACACTCCGACTGCCCCTTGTGTAAGCAGCCCTCTTCATTCTTTAGATGCTGGAGCTCCTGCAGCCTGCTGCCAAGCTGGGAATGCAGCTCCTTCAGTTCCTGGCTGGTAACCCCAAGGGCTCTCTCCTTCTCCTGCAGACAGGCTGTCAGATCTGACACTGTTTTCCCAGCAGCCTCCAAATTCATCTGTTTGGCTGCAAGATCATCTCCAACTTTATGGAGTGTTTCCTTGGTTGCCTCCAGCTGGACACTCAAAGAGGAGATTCTTCCAACGCTTTCATTTTTTTCCTTAATTACAGCCATCTGAAGAATAATAATACCAGGATCAACCAAGAGATTTGGTTATTTCTACCTTTAGAATGTCCTATAGTTCATCTTTACTCGTAATGCAAAGCAGGTTGTCTCATTACAGCTCATTTTGGAGGGGCTGAAGTCTGGAGAAAAGGGGAATGAATGTCAAGTGAGCGTCTAAGAATCACCTTTGTCAGAAGGAATTCTGACATGGCACCGGGTTATAAACACAAACTTCATTATATTTTCATTAAATATCTCATGAAGTAAAGCACCACAGAGGCCCTTAATTTACTAACCACTCTTGCAGACATGCTCACTACCCAGAATACCACCTTCAACAGCTTGTTTGATATGTCTGGCAGCACCAAACTTACTGGAAGTTTGCAGAATGTCCTTTTGGAGGTTTACAGCCAAAATCACCAACCTGGCACTCCATTTGTCTGAGACACTCCATCCTCATTTCCTTCACTGCCTCTTCCATGCTCTGCAGCTGCTGGTTTTTGTTGTCCAGCTGTCTCCTGAGCTGGTCCACAGTGATGCTGTTGTCTGTGTTCTGATCCCAAAATCGCTTGTTCTGTTCTTTTCCCAGGCTTAGTTCTATCTCTTTTTTATGAAACTTAATCTATGAGAAATCAAAGTCATCTCCCTCCTAAACACATTTAGGATTATTTTGGTCTCTTAACATTAGCAGCATTCAGTGGCCCAGTTACACACTGGAATAGGAACTGCTGCAGGGGTTTCCACTTGGCAGAAGGAGAAAGGTTGGCTAAACGAGTCTAACATCTCCTCCACTTTTCCTTTCAAATTTATATATTTCCTTTCAACTGCATATATATTGCTGCTGTAATTATTTTGAAGCATGCAACACCTCAATGCTGAAGTCTTTCATGTCATTTGTATCTATCCCCAAATCAGTATAAGCCACAAAAGGAAAGAAAATGATGCCATGTCAACACCAAATGCAAACCAGCAAAGCAGTAACTCTGAGGTTAAAGGGAAGGTTGCTCAGCATCTTTAATGTGCTTTGCCTAGGATTCTGTGATTTTTTAATTTGGGACAAAGTTAATCTTAATTCTGGATGTCCTGCATTGCTAATGGAAAAGGCCTCTGGGCTTTTCACATCTAATTCAAATTTCTAGTTAAAAATAATTCTCAAATTTAATTATAAGGGGAAACAAGCAAGATGCAAACATGAACACCAGCAGTAAGGACAGGCTTTTATAAAGCAAGATTTCTTTCAGTACTATCACTTGTTTTTACCAACAATTGATGAGTCTGGTCCCTCAGATTTCCAGATTCTTGGCCACATTGATCCTGTTCTGTGTGAGCTTCTGCTGGCTCAGAACGAGCAAGGTACAACTGCTTCTCAAGGTCTCTGACCTAGAAAAAGACAAATATTCATTAAGAATTATCTTAATGTATTCTATTTTAAGCAGTACATCGGATTTATTCTAGTTTTCTGTTAGGTTCTACTTTAAACAAGTCCAAACATCCTTTTTTTGGCACAGCAGAGTTATTCCCTGAGTGTAATCAGAATTGTGTTGTCTTCTTTCAGTGATTAAGCTCAATGTCATTTCAGAGTTAGTTATGATTCTGGAGAGTAATTTGGCTTCTACCTTGATCCACAGCTCCTCAGAAATTCCTTACCTACACCATAAGCCCTTAATGGAATGGGCAAAGAAGCACTTTAAAAAAAAAAAAAAAGACCTTTTTCCACAGAGGGATATTCCTTCACTATGAGTGAAGCAGCAAGTGGAAAGTATGAGCAGCATAACCCTTCTCCCAAATTAAGGCTGCTTCTAACATTTTGTACACTATAATAAAAAAACAGACTGAATGATCCCTCTCCACCAGGCTTCGGGGGCTCTTTGCAAGCTGCAGGCACTGTCAGCTTTACCAGCCAGTGCTGCCACCTCCTGCTCATGCTCACTTCTTAGCTGCTCCCTCCTCTTCCAAAAAGATAATACTGGTTACTAATTTTCATCTTGGCAAACAGTAACTTCTCTCAGTACTGGGCAATGTAATAATTTTGATGTTCTGTTATTAAGTATCGACTGTTATTTTGAAGAGGCTACTGTATAACTCCTGGGGATAGCAGGGCAAATTTGGACCTCTCAAACATGGAAGGACAAAGCTCTAAGTGCTTTGTCAGCCACAAAAAAGCCAACTTAATCACCAAAATTATTATTTTTAATCTTTTATTTTAACAGTGGAACTGCTGTTCCAACAAATTCTACACATCCAACTAAGTTACCAATCACACTTAGAAAAGTAAGGTGTAGAGACTCTTCCAAAATAGTATTTTTGAGGCAATGAATAAACCAGGAAATTGTCAGCATGGAAGGAAAAAGCAGCAGAAAGTCATGAGCAAATAAATATCTGGATGGAGCAATTATTAGAACAAAAACATTGCTTGCTACCCCCTAGTCACCTCACCCCAAATACCATCATCATCATCAAGGAATCATCTGTGGAACTTGTGAAAAAACTTCTATTTATGTTCTATGAACAAAAAAACAGAGAACAGGTACCTAATTTGATGTTGCTGAAGCAGAAGTTCTTTTTGGGTCTGTGAACCTTTTTTTTCAGTGACTGAAGTTCTTCCACCTGTCGTGGACAGATGACACTGCAAACCCCTAAAGAAAAGGCAGTGTGAACAACAGCTTGTAAAGTGGAATTTGCTTCCTTTTTCTTTCACCCTGAGCTGTGGAAATGGGCACGACACGGGATAAGTGCCAGCAATAAACCCAATTTCCAGTTGGGATCAGTGCTGGAGTACCAGCACCTGCCACCCGAACTGCACAGTGGCATTTGCACCTCTTCATGCCATAACCCTTTCCTTAGGCCAGGTTAGGAGGGAACTCGTGGAGTTCTCAAAAATATTTCCTAAAAACCAGAAAACTGAGTTTGGGGAGGAAAATCAGCACTTCTTTCACATACCAGGACAACCTTTTGTTTGAGGTATGACACCTCTGAGTCTAAATCCCTCAGGACATTGACAGTTGCTGTGCTCAGGCTGTGGAGGAGCAGGCTGGTAATATTCTTGTGCTCACAGAGTTTCCTGCCTCTGCTGTCTTTGTAGTCCATTAGGATGCCCTGTAATTCCAGAAGTACTTCCTTGTGGCCGTGGACCATCTTTTTCAGATGCTCAGTTTGGCTCTCAGCCTCCCTCAGCATCTCCTCCTGCAGCTGGTTGGTAGCTTCCAGCTCTCAAATAGCATTTTTCAGCTGTAATTTTTCATTCTCTTGGCTCTGCAATTCCTTTTGTCTGAATTTGGAAATCAAAAAAAAAAAAAAAATTAGAAAGCAGGATTCACATGGATTTTTATCCTAATAGGTATGGAACTTCTGTTGCTTAACTGCTGGTTTTTACAAGTAAATAACAAGTTGTTTTCTAAACCAAGATGCTACAGTCTTATTCCTGAAGGGAAGTTTCTCCCTGTGTGCTTCTCAAAGCCCAGACACTCTCCATAACACAAATCTGCCTTGGCCTTCATACCTGGTATCCAGAAGGGCATCCCTTTCCAACTGCACTTCCATCAGTTTGCTCTGCAGGACTTAGATGGATTTGCTGTTGCTCACATAGCTCAGTGGTCTAAAGGAGAAAAAAACCCCAACAAATTAAAATATTGAATACATAATCAAAATAAAAGAGGCTGCTCAAACAGGACCCTTCTAAATTACATAACAGTCTGCAATGTTTACAGTAAATTACTCCCAAAATTTGTTCTGAAATCTGTTTAATGCTTACCCACACTGGGCATATTGTCCCTTGGTAAAGATTTCTTGTGACACTAAGAATCCATCACTGATTCCACCGGGCCTCTGGTGGTTTCTTCATGGAGTTTTGGAGTCTCTCTTGTCTTTCCAGCACCTCCCTGCAGAACAGCACATGAAAACATCCCTGCCTTCATATTAGCACATCCTGAAAAAACTGGGTTTTCATTCTATAACATTACTGATAAAAACAGATTAGGAGATTCAGATGCAAAAATACCACTTTTTCCCGACCATTTTCCTGTGTATCTAGTACTGCACACTGGTGTAATAAGCACAGTGGTGAGGTGACACTTCAGTCTGATTCATCAGTCTGAGTGAATCAGTAAAACAAAGCTTTAGAGAAAAACACCATCCCTGTTCTCAGCTGGCCATTAATTTTCAAACTCATCAACGGCCCTTCTGTAAGGGAAACTTTCAAATATTAGACATACAACTGCATATAGAAATCACTGAGACCAAGCACTCTTCTGGGGCGGGGGGGGGGGGGGGAAATCACCTAGGCAGTAAAATCTCTGAATTTTCACAAGTATCACTTGTTTCTCCCCCTTTTCAAGCCTTCTGCTTTGTTTTGTCAGGATGAACCCAGAAGCAGCTTTATGCAATGCCACCTTCCTAGGGTGTTTCCAGATAAAGAATGTCTTTTACAAGAAACCCTGAAGATGAGATTTCCATAAAAGTCTGCCTTGATTATATCTCCAAATGCTGTCTGTTATCTCAATCTGCTTGACTAAAGCCAAACCAAAGGGGACCTTTTCCCCCTTTCACAAAAGTGCTTTCGGAGGTACGGCAAAAGAAAAGAAAAACTTAATTCCAGGGTGAACCCGAGGTGCTAAAAGTGTAGACTTGGACAGCTTGATTTTTGGGGAGCGTGATTGCTATTGACAGCCCCTGGAGGACAAGTCTGTGAACCTTTTACCTCGGGGGAAAAGGAGAAAAGAATAAAAAAATAAAAATAAAAAAAATAAAAAAAAAAAAAAAAGAAAAAAAAAAGAGGGGAAGAGGAGGGAAAAGGGGGGTGGGTGGGAAAAGACACGAGACGGGAAAAGGACGAGAAAGAGACAAGAAAGAAAACAAAAAGAAGAAGAAGAAAACAAGTAGGAAAAACAAACAAACAACAAAAAGAAACAAACAAAAAAAGAAGAGAAATCTATTAGTCGGTGGCAGCTTTGAGACGAATGTATGGGGAGGCTTCCACGACCCCTCACCTGCGCCCCCCCCGCCTTCCCGCCGCGCGCACCGAGGGACCCGCCGGGGCGCCCCTCAGTCCTCCATGACACCCCCACACCTGCGCCCCTGCGGGTTCGCACCTCCGAGCAGGGCGCTGCTGCCGACACGGCTCGCAGAGAGGAGGAGAACCGCCTCGCCGCTCCTCCTGCCTCCTTACCCCCCGGAAAAAGGCCATCCCGGGCCGGCCACCCGCTGCTGCGCGGAGCTCCGGCTTCATCCCAGCGTGGCACGGGGAAGCGGTGGCGGCGAGCCTCTCAGCCCCCAAAATGGCCGCCCCCCCCCCCCCGTCCCCTCATGCGGTGGGCACCATGTTGTGGTTTGGGATTCCAGGTGTTTTAATGATGCCCTTTGAGACGGGAGATAAAAATCCCCTTTACGCGGGACCAGGGAGGAGTCTGGGTCATTTTCCTCGTGATATTTGGCCGGCAAAGTGGCACATTTTGTGGGGGTGACCGTGAGCTGACTGAAGGCAGATATTGGGGTGAGGAGGCTTCCTACCGACACAGAAAAGGTCAGAGGGCAAAAGCAAAATATTCAAAAGCATCTTCTCCAAAATCCAGTTCAGGAATAAAAACTGAAATATTTTTGTTATTAAACCACTCTCGTTTCAGAGATCAAATGTTTTTGGGTTCCCAAAAGTGATCGTCTGGCTGGTATTTTCAGGGTGAGGGAGCGGGTGCAGAGTCAAGAGGCAATTGCTTCACTTCAGCAATTACGTGTCTGACTGTCCCGTTTTGGATCTTGATTTCAGGAACGAACGCACAGGAGACTGTCCCTCTTTTCAGGTTATTCTAAAGAATAGGCAACAGCTTCTCCCAGACACGAGTTTTCCGGAGCAGGTGTATGAACCGGGCCCACAACAAAATCCTCAGAGCTGGAGAGCTTATGTCTGAGGCAGACAAGTAAGTTTATATATTTAAATAAGTGATTAGAAGAAAAACACATAACCGTTCCTCAAGGATAACACGCCAATTTAATTTACAAGAGAGGGAATCCATTCTCCTGGTGCTAAAAGACACACCAAAGGAGAAGAGTGGTTTTACACGGCCTACTTCAGAGTGAGCGAAGAAAAGTAATAACTAACCAGCTAAAAACAGACCTCAGGTCTCCATTCTTGCTGCACTGCTATCCCGAGTGGAAAACAGCTCGAGGAAAGGGCTTTTTAATGCACCGCCCTCCTATCCAAAGAGGAAAGAGGCAAATGAGTTTATAGGTAAATTCGCTCTACAATATCCAACAGTCTCAGGTGTAAACAAAGCATGAAAACTCACCTGCGAGGGGGCCAGCCCCTACCTCTGGCAGGCAATGCTGGAGGTTTGTTTCTCCTGTATTTTGGATGGTGCACTGAACTTTTGCTCCTGGCTGTAGGGCTGGGAAAGGGAGGGGGACACTGATCACTACGCATTCGCTCCTACTTTTGCCGTGCTGTGAGCTGGGAATCCAACTTCCCAAGCCCCGCTGGGTACCACCTGCTCGTTACCCCAACTCCTCTGCCCGACTACGAAACCTCGGGAACAGACTCCTCCCTCAGGAGCCGATCATGTGCTTGAGGGAGAGCCAATAAACGCCGCGTTCAGGGTTTGATTTATCCCCGAAGTGTCATTCAAAGTCTGGCTTCGGCGGGAAACTTGATACCTTTTCCCCATCAGGGCCCTGGCAAGGTGCTTTCTACGGAACACCACCTGTCCTGACTGCAGGTGACTTTTTTTTGTCCCATATTTCCTGGGAGTCCTGGTCTGGAGCACCCCAGTCTCTTTGCTGCTTCTCCCTGAAACAGTAGTTATAACCTGGGGACAGAGTAACTCTCTTAGGATCAAATTCCTGAATAACTTTCCTCCTGTTTGGGAGTACTTCTGAGAAGAAAAATCTGAAATCACCACAGGTTTGCCAGCAAAATGCAAATATAGACTTCTTGTGTTTAAACTAATCCACTCTCCCCAGAGAGAGGACTATGAGGTGTGCAGAGGGGATAGAGCTTCAGAGGGAGGGATTGGAGTAATTTATGCCCGCAGAGACTCTACTGAAATACCTGGCCCATACCCACCAGACATTTCAGAATTGGTTAAAAGCTTTAATAATGGCTTGAACTGTTAGTAATCATCCTGTTTGGGGTGGGAACACTGTAGGATTGTGGTGTCGTACTGTGATGACTCTTGTTTTGATTCCTGGTTCCTGATTCAAACCCTATTTTCAGCAGGGTGATGGCATCAGATGCAGAGAGGAAACCAGCTGTGAGTTCAGATGCCCCGAGTTCACCTCCTTCGGTTGGGACAGCGCCTGTGCTCTTCCTAGAGGGACGGATCTATTCCTCACCTTGGCTTGCTGCTTTTCAGTTTGCTTTGAGGAACTGAGGGACCAGAGCTGTTCTGTGCTGGAGGCAATATTACATGAAGAGACTCTTTTATGTTCTCCAAAGAAAATTCTTCCTTTTCAGACTTAAAGGCAAGTGCATTTTCCAACACAGAAATGGATGTGGATTCACTGATTTTGCAGCTTACTTCTGTTTCTCAGCTTTGTTCTTTCACTCTCAGATCTCTCTCTTTCCTTTTCTCTGTCTGATCTTTCATATTTTTATCTGAGACCTGTCCAGAAAAACAAGCTTATTCTGTGGCCTGAATTTCCTCTTTTAGATGCCAGACTGACATTCTCCAGAGCTGAGGGAATGGATGTCTTAGAGTCAGCTCAAGCTGATCGGAGGTAAGTATAGGAAAGCCTTATTTTCTATTAATTAATTTCTAATTTTTTAATATAATAAACCTTCAGGAGAATTGTTATCCCAAGAGGAAATTATTCACTTCTGTAGGGATCCTGAGCTGATCCAGGAGAGTTGTGTCTTCTGACACTTCTGTTCTGTTCCGTCCTCCTGCAGATTTAGGTGAATGGCTTCAGGTCTCCAGGGCAGAGGAGGAAGCTGGGCCCACTGGTGCCTGAAGGATGTCTATTATTTAAAATTCCTGATGCTCCTCAGCTTACACAGAGTCCTGTCTAGAAGAAGAAGTGAAGTTCTTCTGTGAGAAAACCAGTGAGCAAGGAAAAAGAAGCACTTTTTTCCTTTGTCAGCCTTTTCATGCCACCTGTATGACCATGAGCAAGTCACCCCTTGGCTGTGTTTGTGAAAGGTACGAGGACCCACATTATTTTATAAGAATCCTCTTTAAAGATAAATTGTGAATTTGCTTCCTCTGAACTTATCAGATACAGCCAAGCAGCAGGCAGATTTAAACTAAGCCTAATGTTTAATTCCCCTGACAAATAGGCATTAAGAGATGTGTACAAAATTTAGGAGCTGAATTTCCTATCTTTGATTTCTGGGTTTACTTTTAGTCTGACTTAATGACTTGCCAGCTCAGGGACCCAGGAAAAAACAGTAACGCCACTCTGAATACTCAGGAAAGAATCTGCTTCATTTTTGAACGGGAAAAGCATAGCAAATGCCTATTAACTAATGAAATGTTTGCATTTAGATCGATCGACTTGAACTGTAACAATTTCTGGTTTCAGCAGATGGGGGCAGTGTTGCTTCACTGAACT
The DNA here is from genome assembly GCF_025592945.1 of Manacus candei. Classification (NCBI taxonomy): domain Eukaryota; kingdom Metazoa; phylum Chordata; class Aves; order Passeriformes; family Pipridae; genus Manacus; species Manacus candei. The sequence goes on along the minus strand of NW_026138155.1, from coordinate 393,994 downwards.
TTATTGGCAAAAGAAATACTATGCGAAAGCATTTAGAAAAAGTCAGAGCAACTGCCAGCAAGGAGGCAGTGCCTTTACTGATGATAAATGCTCTCTGTGCATTGTGAACTCTGACGAGTGAAAACAGTGGTAATTTCTCTTGCTTTAGCAGCGTGGTGCTTGATGAGGGAAAGGGTTCTAACAACTGTTCCAAATTTATTTCCTCTTACACTGCAACAATGCAAAATTTCAATTGAAATATATTACTCTGTGTGGAAAGCACTTTTCTGAGCCCAGGTCTGTTCTGTTGCCCCTTAGTAGAAAGTATCTCAGCTCTGTCCTTAGAGGTACTCCTCGTAAAAGAATTCCTTTCATGTAGCAAACAGTGCTAAGGTACTCAAGCTATTTGAGGTTCTTGGCAGAGGCAAGATTTTAAAAAAGAAAAAAAGGTTTGTATTTAATACTTTGAATTGTTTGGTAGGAGAATGACGATTTTGCTTTAGTTGTATTCAGCACTGAAATCTGTTTCTTGGAAGGGGAGAAAATGATGTGATTGCCATGGCGATAAATTTAATGGAGTTCATGGCAAAAATGATGCTGGATTCAGCACCTGAACTTAATCACAATGCTGGAAGAGAAGAAAAACTGTACCTCAGAAATATTTTGATAGCTGTTAATCATCAGACACAGGACTGACAGTGTCAGCTCTTACTGGAAACCTGGAGTCTGCAGACAGGTGTAGTGACCAATGTTTTGTATGGGAAATGGATGTAATCCAAAGAAATGCCTTGGCTTGTTAACAGGCTGGTGTGTTCTTCCACAGCCTTAACTAGTCCTGCTGGCTATGGAGAGGAGGAGGTACAGCCCCAGGAGAGCTCCCAGAGCCCTCACCCGTCTCTGGAAGGGCCGTGGAGGGGATGGAAATGAATTGCTCTTTGTGGTGCCTTGGAATGAGGGTTTTTACAGTGAAACCTTAGGAGTGTAAGACCACAGAAATCTGATTTGAGTCAGGCTAAAGGGTGAGTTCTGGATAATAGCAATCCGTGAGCCTGACCAGGATGTGAGGCTAATGAAAACTCAGCCCCTGGGAGGGAAGTGGAGGGGACAAAGCTCAGCATAAGCAAGGATTGAGGATCATCTACCATGAAAAATAAAGCGAGGGGCCTCTTTCCTGCATTCCTCTTCATGGCTATTGGGAATGAGAGCTGGGACATGTGGGGCAAATAGAAGGCTCTGGGAACCTGTAGCATCTTAAAGGGAGTGGGAACGGGGCAGCATGAACAAATGCAAAGATTTCTGGGGTTAAAATCCCAGCTTCAAAGCTTTTCTCCCCGCAGTTCTTTCAGGTTTTGTAACGCAAGATCTCCACAGCCCTAAGGAGAAATAATGCACATCCCAGGCACTGTAAGATCAAAAGTGCAGGTGCCTTAGAGGCAGAGACACTACTACGTGTTTCCTCAGCTATGCCAGCAGGAAAGGGAGTGAGCTCTGTGCTCCTCTCTCTATTGTCCTGTTCCAGGTCCAATTAAAGTCAGGAAAGGTTTTGAACACCTTCAGGTGTGACACAATGAGTCAAATCCCTAAGCCTATCTGCATGTATGCAAGAACAGATGCACACACATGGATATGTTCTACAGGAGTCAACTGCCTACATTAATAAAAGTATCCCGAGTTCTTAGTGTTATTTCTTTTTCCATGTATTAGGAAAGGATTGACCTTTTCTAGCAATGTAAATGAGGAAAAGAAATATGTCCATGGAAGTTGTTGGGCTCCATGTGGAGGAAAAGTGCTTTATGAGAGCAGAATTATTAGCAGTGCTCCACTGAGCTGGTTTGGAACAGGTCCATTGTGTTTTCAGCAACTGGCAGTTTGGATTGTTACAATTCCTTGGCAAGTACAATAGAAAGATGGTGGTTTCCGGGGCCATAATAAAAGGGTGAGCCCCAGCTTTGCACACTGCATTTTATAATTGCATGCTTGGTGTGCACAATTGGGCAGTGCTGCCTTACTTGCCCTAATCCACCTCTCTCTCTCTCTCCCCCTCTCACTTCCTCACCCTCCCTCAGAGCAGCAGTAGCTGCTGCAGCTCTGGTAGCTCATCAGGGAGAGCACCGAAAATGAAAAGAGTTCGGTTTTCATCTTAATGTTTTTCCCAAAGGATTCATTCCACCTGCTTCTCCAGCTTTCCTGATAGCCTTTCCCCCCCCTTTTTAATCCAATAAGTATGGAATTATTTCACATTTTAAACCCCGCTAAAGGGTTTTAGGAACGGGCTTTTCTCTCTCCTCCTCCCCCAGCCTGGCTTTTTTTTTTTTTTCTTTTTGACAAGTCAGAAAATTGTGAAGTAAGCGAACAGAGTAACAGAGCTCGAGAGGGAGAAGACGCTTCCATTCTTTTAGTGCAGTGGGCTGAGGCAAAAAGGCCATTGTAATGGTAAATCGCAGGCAGAAAGGAAGAAAAGACTGATAATCAATCACAAATGAAGCATTCGTTTGGATTTTGGCAATTTGCTGCCCAGGGGCTTTTAAACCTATAAACTTTTTTTTTGGTCTTTTTTTTTTTTCTTTCTTTCTTTTTTTTTTTTTGCTCACATCCTTAAAAGCACAAGTTTGATCTACTGAAGACAGGAAGAGAAATCTTTACAAGGCTGTCATGCCCAGAGCACCTGGCAAAGGGGAAAGCACGGTGCCGAAGCGGCAGTAAAACGTCGCGATCCTGAGGGAGAAGCAGCGTGCTTCAATGTGCATGGCAATGTTTTTAGCCCATCACCTTGGACTCTAGCTCTGAAGAAAAACTTTCCATCTCAGGCTGCTCTCGTTTCATGCATTCAGGGATGACTCGTGGCGGGGCTTCTGGGGAGCTTAATTTGCAGCTCGGTCGTTCTGTGCTTGCCTGAGTGGGTTTTTGCGTTTGCCTGAGTATGTGATGAGGACAGATGAGGATGTTAGACAATATTAACACCAGCATCTCACCTTCAGAGTGCAGCATTACCCACAAGGGAAGATACATCTACCTGGAGGCGCTGCTGCACGGAGGCGCTCCATGGGGATTCACGCTGAAAGGAGGGCTGGAGCACGGCGAGCCATTAATCATCTCAAAGGTACCCTTCTGATTTTCCATGTGGGGAATTTTCCAGCTTAGGAGCGGTGCCCGACTTACAGGGCAAGAGCTGTAAAAGTTAACACTGAAACGTTATATTTCGTGCTGTATTTGGCTTGGTTTTTACAAGTGTTGAGCACCTATTCAAGCCAGCAGGTTTGCTCAGGAGCTGCACGTTTGAGAAACACGGGAGAGCTCTCAGTGTTGTTTAACTCCCCAGTCGCAGGTTTTGTCCCACGGGAAGTATCTCGGCTTGCAGAAATTGCCTGTATTTGTTTCACTGCTATGAATGGGAGGGAGTAGGGGACTCTTATGAGGTGATCTTGTGTCATGAAGTCACTGTCAGTAATCCATCCCCACCGCTCCTGAAGTGAGAAGAAAGTGAGTGTTTTACATCACATGTTGGCTAATTAAAAGTGTACCTGGGAAAGAGCATTGTAAATACTTGCACCTATCGGGTAAGTGTATGTATTGTGCTCTGTTAATGGTTTGCTCACACCACATGACTCTCTACTTACTAAATTTCTATTAAGTATGGTACACCTCCAAGATTTTTATTATTTAATGATTGAGTATTGCCAACAGGCAACTGGTAGCATAGCTTACAAGGATATTCTGAGGGGGAAAAAATGGGAGAAGGAATTCCTCAATGTCATCAGAAGTGGTCTGATTCAGTGCCCAGGTACCTCAAGATGCAGATGCCGAAGACAATGGATTTTCAAAAGCCTCAAATCGAATCTAGGAACATCTAAAATCTGTTTGACCTGTGGTCCTTAAACTGTTCTGAAAATAGGATTTAGGTAACTCTGAAATTTTGCCTCCAGTGGGTCATAAACATATTTGTCTTGTGGTGTCTGTGTGGTGCTTTCTAGTTTCAAATCCAATTGCAACTCCCTGTGCAAACACAGTCCCATGAAGAACTGTCAGTCACTGAAATAAATTAGTTGTGATTAGTGCATTTACATGTCAAAAGTAAAAACAGGGCACTTCCATAAAAGTCCTTTCATCATAAGGGGATATTAGAAATTTCACATAATATCTTTCTTGCAGGGCCTTCTTGGAGAGAGTTTGGTATAGCCACAGGCAGCAAAATGGTGTTATAATTTTCATTTTATAAACATGAGGGACTAAACCAGGCTGTTCACTGTTACTGGTAGTGTCCTGCAGTTGTGAGGAAAGACTTTCTTTTTGTTTAGACATTCCTCTGTGATGTAAAAAGCACCACCATCCCTCCCCCTTTTTTTTTTTAATTGGGGGCAGGGAGTCGGAGAGGACGAGAGATGGCTCTGGCTGCTGAACATTAATTAATCTATGGGATTTGGTTTCCACAACAACCAGGCCCCTTAATGTCAAACATGCCTGGAGTGTGCACAGTGCCACTGGGAGCTGTATGACTTGTGCCTGCCTTCCCTGAAACAACACTATAAAAATGGGCTGAGGGTTTTTTTGGTTGGGTTTTCCTATTTTTTTTTTCCTTGTAGCCCCTGCTTGGTTTGTGCTATCAGTGTCAACATTTCAGTGTTTCATTCATGCATGGGTGATGCAGAGCTGGAGAATGGCTGCATGTGAAAGCTGTGCTCTCTGGAATTCAGGCAGCTCCAGTTTCCTGGTTTCCAGTTTCAGCTGAGAAATTCCTCTTGTGCTTGAATTCACTACGAGCTCTTCAGAGTTAATTGCATATTAGTCATTTAGCTAATTCAGTATTCTTCACCTGATTGTACTGGGAAGTAATGAGGAACTGTGGGGAAAAGATAGACTGAATTATGTTACAGGTTAAATTCTGTACAAGACCACTTAGAGAATCATAGAATGTTTTGGGTTGAAAGGAACCACTAAAGATCACACTGCTCATGCAGGCACACACTGGGGATGATCCACTAACAGTTCTATATAACATTACATGTAAATATCAGAAAACGTGGATGTCAGTTTTTAATTTCTGATTATTCACACTTAAGAAGCTTTATTTCTGTTTCAGTTCCCCGTTCTGTTTGCAAATACATTATGTTTATGTCCACTTAACTGTCTGTTAGCATTGACAGAGTGGTGTTAAATGGCCTCAGTGTAAAGAAAATTGCACATTTCAGCAAATAACTAAACTGGTGCCCATGAAAGCTTGCAACACGACTTAAAACAAAGTAACACTGATGTATTGTTATGGAATAGCAGACAGATAACAGATCTCTTTGAATGCAATAGTTCTTTCTAGCCATCTGGAACTGCTGCTCATTTGGGATCCACGAGTATTGTGTCTCATCTTCAGACCAAAGGCTGTGATAGAAGTTCAAAATGAAGGAGTGAATTTACAAAAGGCCCACATGCCAAAAACTAGTTCTCGCAGCCCTGTACAGTTTTTTGGAAAGGCACATTTTTCCATCAATAACATGCCAAGAATTTACCCAAAAGCAAGAGAAGCAGCATTTGGGAGTGTAAGTGCAAAAGCCAGACCTGTACTCTCAGCTGGTTCAGAGATCCAACTACCAAAGCTTTAACTTTTTAGTGTATATTTTTTTTTAGCACTGCCTTCAAAATAAGAACAAGTTATTTACTGCCTTTCAGTCCAATTCCCTTTGCTATACAGACGTATTGCTGTGCCCTGTGCAACAGGACAGGCTGATTTTTTTTTTGGGGGGGGGATGTGGTTGAGTGCACAGAGGGGCAAACTCCCAGTTCAACACACTAGTCAAGCTTTGCTGGCTCAGCCATGGTGCTCAGCACATCATGCAGCCCAGCCTAACTCAACTTGTCAGGAATGTTGGTTGTGCAGCTGATGTGAATTCCAGTGTTTAAAACACACGACCTTTTTATGCTCATGCTCTTCTTTTTTCCATCCCCGTGGAAAGACAAACCTGTATTGAAACAGTTCCATGGCAGGTAAGTCCTTAACGCAGGTCTCTTCATAATTTATTTTGCTGGAGGTGAGAACAGACCATAAATTTATAACATCCAACCCATAGTTTCCCTTCTCCATGTGGGAAGGTGCTTTGACATTCCCTCTTGTCAAATTTTTTCTATCTTGTTTCTGGACTGACTGTAACAACTCATCATGTGAAGCTGTAGAATTATAATATGTTATGGTTCTGGCTGTACAGGACATTTAAAAGAACATACTGATTTTCAATTTAAAGAAATTTGGAAATGCTGACAATGTGTCAGCAAAATAGGAGCTCAGGGGGTTGACTGTCCTGGAGCTGGATTGAGCCATCTTGGGAACATTATGGGAACATAAGGAAGTTTCCTTTCCTTTCAAAGTTTCCTTTGTCTCCTGGAGCTGCCTTTGGGCCACAGTGCTTTAGGATCCTGTGTGGTGTTCCTGGTCTGCCACCTAAGCACAGGTTTGTCAGGGAGCCTCAGAAATAAGCTTGGTGGAATCCTCCCAACATTCGGTTCTAAGGCCACAGCATCCACATCTCTGGCCCTAAATGCATAACCAGGGCAGAGATTGCTCTGCAAGAAGGCATGAGCATAACAATGGCTTTGAAAGGGAAACCTTTACCAGCCCACTCCAAGGATATGGGAAGATAAAGAGAGAAAAGGGGTGGTACCAGAAGGGAAGGAATGGAAGAGATTTGCTCACAGTGGAAATCTCATTAAACAGTTTCTTCACCTGGAACTGGAACTTCCATGAGAAATGCAAAAGTGATTGCAGGTGATACCGAGTGTTTAATTAGAATCCAATTTGCTGGGGCCTCAAAACCATGATAATATCCAGAAGCAAGCCTAGATCTCTGTTTCAAAAATTACTTCTTTGGCTTACTCTGGGCTGTAAGATCAGTATTGCAAAAACGAAAGCCCTGACCATTCTAGGCAGTAAAGACAAAAATGTAACAGAAGTGTTCATGCCCTCTCAGTTTTCTCTAACATTTTTTAACTTCAGGCAATTCATGCTAATTGATCTCAACTATTTTCGAGCCAGGTGAGGTATTTCTGTAGTCTGTTTCTCCTTGCTACACACCAACCTTTGGAATAGTTCGAGCTGTTGTAGAGGCCTCTGAAATGCCCTTTTATTTTGAGCTCCATGTTGACAATGCTAACAAAGGAGCTGTTTCTCTTGTCTAGGAATTAAAGCATCCGAAGCGTTCTCTCTCTGGGACAGTGGCTGTGTGGGAACACTTCGCACATGCTGTGCTGGAGTTCATGGGTTCCCTTCGCTCAAAAGGGCAGGGCATTTACAGGGACCTCATGCCAAACTCTGAGGTTTACCTCTCAGCAGGGATGTAGGAAGCAATAAAAGTTTAATAATAATGGGAACAGTTTGGGACAGAGCCTGAGAAAGAATCTGGAATTCTCATGAGGTGTTTAAACCTTGTCAGGAGCCTGATCCAACCTCTGCTGCAATGAACAGCAGTCGGTGCTTGCAGGAGCTGGATCCTTCCACGAGCCTCCCATACCTGTGCTACTGCTCTTTTTGGTTATGATGTCTTGTTCACCTCACTTGAGGGAGCTCACAGAGCACTTACTGACACACAATGAGAATTGTTCCTCCATTCTGGACAACACAAAACCCAAAAGGCCCTTCTGTACCCAGGTGATCCACAGATGCTTGGCCATGTCCCTGACCAAAACACTGGGAATCAGTGTTCTCCCAGTACCAGGAGCCCATTGATTTCCCCACTTGAATGCCCTCAGTCCCCATAAACAAAATTAAATTATCTCATGCGCTAACAGGCAAAGTTTCTTTGCACCTGTTCCCTGTATCCCTTGGTGTGACAAATGGCAGTTTAGGAACTGTTACCCTTTTTGTAGGGCTGCAGGCACAAAAACCACAGCCAGTGCTCACGTCAGAGAGGCTTCTCTGGAGCTGGCAGAGTAATGAGAGACTTATTGGCTTGGACATGAGGACATGAAACTGAGCCAGAAGCTGGTGACCATGAAACTGGTGACTTCTCCTCTTATTTTTTTATTTTTTTTTTCTTTGAACAGTTCCACCCTTGTTCTTGTCAGTATGGACTTTATTTTTCTCCCCACTGCTGAAGAATAGCTTGGGGCCTCTGTGTTGTTAATGTTTAAAAGAACCACCCCTTTTCCCTCTTTATCTTCCCATATCCTTGGAGTGGGCTGGTGAAAGTTTCCCTTTCAAAGCCATTGTTATGCTCACGCCTTCTTGCAGAGCAATCTCTGCCCTGGTTATGCATTTAGGGCCAGAGATGTGGATGCTGTGGCCTTAGAAATGTCGAGGTTTTGTGGAAGAACAGAATAAGAATAGTCTATAAGAATAGCCTGAGTGCTGATCTCTTACTATTTAACTACATAAGCTTAGAGGCAGATGCCTGATCCCAGACAACGTGGGAATCTGGATGGTGCAGACAGGGAACTGGCACTGTAATTACTTCAGAAAGCAGAGGCAGTTCCTCACCACTCTTCCTGGTTTCTCAGGGCTCAGCTTAGGGCCTCTCCAAAGACTGCTGATCCCAGCACAAGGGACAGGATCGCCTACCTTCTCTTAAAGCCAGGGAGTTGCTGGATGAAAAGGCTTCTATTGTCAGTCCCTCCATTAGGCTGCCGAGCGTTCCCCGGCACAAAAAGACTTCTGTTCCCTTCCACAGCACTGAATTAGCAACCGCGGACAAACCGCCTGCCTGACGTGAGCAGGGCCGTGCTGGGCACTGCTGCTGCCCCAGCAGGGTCAGGGGCAGCTCTCAGGCAGCTGAAGGGGCAGTGCTGGCTGGGCTGGGCTGGGCTGGATCACGATGAGCCCGGCTACAGGGAATATCTTGCTTGTCCTTCCTAACGCAGATCAGCAGGGGTGAGTCCCAAGGTGCACAGGCAACTCTGTGATGCCGCTTTTACGAAAGTGCATGTGGAAGGAAAGGGTGAAAAAAATCATCCCTCTGTGCTGAGAAGGGGTGGGGACAGGGGCCAGTCTCCAGCTGACCAGTCAGCAGCAGTGTCCTCCTTACCAGACATCAACCCCAGCTGCGAAGTTTGGTCCCAAATCCACCTGAAAGGTCAGGTCTTCACCACTGCATTGCAGCCACAGGAGTTACAATGTCATGTCCTTCAAAGTCATAAAAAGGTGTAAGAGAAGAAATATCTGGACAGAGAGGAATCCTGTGTGATTAAACACAATGTGTAATCCTTAGGGTCAGGAAATGGAGCCTTCATAAATCCTGCTCTGGCTTTAGCTTACATGAAAGATTAGACAGAAAAATGCCTTGTACCCTTGTTTGCTTGACTGTAGCAGGTATAACCAGAGTTCAGGTTTACACTGATCCTAAAATGAGACTCGAGGAACTTACTCTTTAAATCAGTGTTTGTGCAGAATAGATGGTTGCTTGTGAAATTCCACCTTTCCCATGCTTCTTGGAAGTCCAAGGCAGAAGAAAACCCATCATCAGTAATAGGGCTGGAGCCGAGGTGATCCCATCTCAAATTTCATTGGTGTTTGCCTTCAGGATCTGGTGATGGAGCTCAAAATTGTGGAGCATGAATCCAGTATGGATCTATTATGCAGGAACTATTTGACCAGTGACAGGACTTCCCCAGTGTCAGGGCAGGGTTCCGTTGGACATTAGGAAAAGGCTCTTCCCCCAGAGGGTGGTCGGGCACTGAACAGGCTCCCCAGGGCAGTGATCATGGCCCCAAACCTGTCAGAATTCAAATAGTGTTTGGACAACACTCTCAGGGACATGATGGGATTGTTGTGTTGTCCTGTGCAGAGCCAGGAATCGGACTCGACGACCCCTGTGGATCCCCCCAACTCAGAATATTCTGTGAACTACTCAGACTTGGGAGGGATCTTTGAAAGTGAAAATGAGAGGAACTGTAATTTGCTTTCCAACAAATATTAGTAGTCAAAGAAACAAAGTCCAGAGGCATTTGAAAATAGACAGGTAAAGCACAAAATCTCTGTCACTCGTTTGTGTGCTTCCAAAGCCTTGAGTGGATCCCCATCTGGTGGCAGCAGAGAGCATCCAAGGACAGTGTCAGGAAACGCTGAAAGATGTTGGCACCCATCAGTCCCAACGGAGTACACCTGAGGGGTGGAGAAAACCTCTTCCCAAGTGTTGTTTGTTTTAAGTAAGAGAAGGTTTGTGTCAGCTCATTCTCAGGGCTGAACTGGAAATAGACTTCTGGTCTTCCTGTTTTCAGCCAGACACTGCCTAAATCTTAAAAAAAAAACCCAACAAATTATTGATTCCAGGTTTCCTGGTCAACTGAAATTAGGAAAAGGACAACAGGAACAGAACAAGAGCAGCTTATCCAGGACACAGCTTGTTAACATCCTATCTGGTATTCAAGCATAATATTAATTTTTCACACTTGCATTAAAAAATCCCACCAGAAAAAAATCAAACCCCAGTGAAGAATGATTCCTGCTGATAAGAAAATCACTGTGCTTAAATTCATTAATAGAAATAGGCTGTGGGATACATTTCAAAGCACGGGGTGAGAAATAAGCTCCCAAATCCCATTAAGAAATAACAGGATTTATGTGCATTCCTCCCATATATTAACTTTCCCCTCTGGAAACGTCTTGTGCTGAGCTGGTGCCATTTTTCAGGCAGGTGCAGTGTTTTGCAGTTCCCACAGACCTCTCCAGATAATCTGCCAGCCTGAAAGCCATTCCCTATTCTCCCTCAAGAATGGGGATTTTCCGATGCGGGGCTGAATGAGGAGTCTGGCTGACAAATGCCCCAGCTCGGTGTTGTACCGGGCTTCTGTCACACATTCTGCAGTGATGCTGTAAGCACCCATGTCCTGCCCATATCCGCCCTTCCGATGTTTTCAGCCCCAGCCAGCAGAGATCCAAGAGATACCGGCTTTAACAGCCACTGTCAGGAGCGGGGCCTTGCCTGGACACGGCTTGACCTGCAGAGGTACAATTTGGGAGCTGAAGTTTTCTGGGAATTGCTTTGTAGCATCAGCAGGGTCAGAAAATTTCCCAACACCTATAGAGAGCTACTGAGAGACACTTTACTGAGAAAGTGTCCACTCTAGCCATAGGGAAGTATTTTCCTGGTTTTCCGTCAGCTTGCAAGCAGTATTTATTTTTTCTATCATGGCAGTGCCAGCAGGACACAGTTAAAAGCTACAACCCTTTTATGCTGTTTATGAGTGTAATAAAAAAATGTGCTCCCAGGTGGCTGGAATTTATAGTTGTGATGCAGTCACGAGATGTGAGTATAAAACCCCAAATGTGGGAATGGGTGCAGAGAGAAGCAAGAATGAGTCTGCAACTGCACCAGGGAATTTACTACCTCATACAACAATGATGTTGCTTGGGGTTTATGCATTTTTTCACATTGGCTTTTAAGCTGTTTACAATGGGACATAATCGCTGGAATAATCGTGCCCTTGAAAACTTGCAGTAGTGCTGGATCCATTATTTCTAATTTTTTTATTTTTCTGTAAAAATATGTATTCTTTAAAGGAATGCTTCATTTACAAAAGTGGATTGGTCCCCAATGTCAGACCTCATGTTTTCATACATGATTGATGATCAGCCTTGCCAACGGACTGAGAGAGACCCACATTTCTCAAATGCAGTCTCATAGAAACTGGGAAATGAGCTGATGGAATTCAGACCAAAGATCTGGCTGTTTTCCAGGAGCAAATACATGGCAGGACACATTTCCAGTTTCAAGAGAGAGGCATGACATGGAGAAAGAAATGTGAAACATTTGGACAGAGAGGGGTGGGGTCTGGGGGGAATCTTCATTTACTCAATGGTCCCACACTTCCCTCCCTCCTGCCCTGCTCCGTTTCTTGTTGGCTTAAAAGCAGTTGCCAGTGTTTGTTGAATAGTGTCAGCACAGAAGGGATGCAGCCGCTGACCTGACTATAAGGCAACAGCAAAAGGTTAGTAGAATTAGTCTTGTACTGCAGACTTGTATTAATAGTTGTATTGTGGGGTTGTTGGCACAAACTCTGCAATTAAATAAGTTGTTGGCACTCTTCCCTAGGTTAAATTGCTACGGCTGCTCCCCCTGCTTGCAAGTCAATGAATACAACACTTTTGGGGAGGCAAGTTCAAACATTTTTGTTCTTTGGGGATTCTGCACATTTCTGATCTCAAGCTAAGAGGTTTCTGCTGGCTGTCCAAGCAGACCTCTGTTGTTGTTCTGTCTCTGCAAACAGCCTGTGCAAACTACTGCTGGAATAACCAAGCAGGGAAGGAGGTGGGTGAGAGGGAGAGACACCACAAAAGACTGATGGAGAAACAAATGCACTTGGAAAGGGTCTTTGCTTTCTCTCCTGCCCAGACCCATGGATGTTTCTTAGCACTGGGCTATTGTTGGAGAGGATTAGTTTTCCATCACAGCTTCATCAGGGGCAACTTACCCTTTTTGTCAGCCCAAAAACACAGCCACAAACACAGGAGGGAGGGACTCCCTGCCTATCCTTGCCCATAAGTGCAAAGCAGCCCCTTTTTCCAGCCCGAGGCCTCTCTCCACTCTTGCTCTAGTCAATGGCAGTTGTGTTTGGCCCAGGGGCCCACACAGTCCTCTGTGCTGTTCTATGGGGGCCATCCTCAGCAACACACCTTCCCAGGTGGAAAACTTGGGATTTCCAATTGGTTAGCAGTTCCTTCTACTTTGGGAAAAGGAGTACTGGCACTTCTTCCCGAGTCTGTCTCTGATGTAAGAACATGAGAGCTACCAGCAGCACCTGTGTCTTCACCTGGAACACCTCAGACATGAGAACTGCCAGTGCTTCAGTCCCTCTTTCCCCATGGTCAGTGTTGAAGGGCAGCAAGGCTGTGGGGAGACTGTGCTCTATATGGTCTGGGCTGAGAAACCTGTACATAGAACATCCAAGTTTTCGAAGAGACTGGTGCTATACAGAAAAATATGCAGGGAGGACCTTCATCTGTGCTTCCCTGAAGGCTGGCTGTTACTTAGTCAGGCACTGGATGTTAGTAAAGAACTGTGTTGAGGTTTCCCTGCCTACCAGGGACATGGGCTTTTTATGGCTTGTATCAGTGTTTGATGGAGATTGATGGAGAGCGAGCCACGGGCACACCAATGAAAGCTGGAGAAAGGAGTGAGCAGAAACAAAAGTAAGCACGCTTGAGTGACTCTGCAACTCCTTGTGTGTGTCTCATCAGCTGCTAAAACAAAAGGTTCCTGTGCTGCTTGGAGCTGAAGAGAACCAGGCTGAGCATCTATTCTTCTGTATGTTGTATTCTTCTCGGGCTGGGATCTTGTCAGCTCTCGTTAGCTTAACAGGTTGGACTGTGTCACCCCTTGGACGGGAGACGTTGAAAGGCAATGAGAAATGACACCAAGTGGTTCAGTCCATGGCCCTGCTCCCGCTGAGTCAGTGCTGAATCACTGACCCATCAGGGTCTGGGGGGGAGGGTGTGATAGTGCTGCTCTGGGAGACGTTCTGGCTTTGGGGATGAGATATTATAGAAGCTCAGTCAGTGGCATAAGGAAAAAAATGTCATGGCACAAACCAAATTCTGTTTGGGATAAATTGCATACCATCTTAATTTTTCCTGAGTCACCTTGGGTTTAAGCCCTCTCTGTAATTCACAGGGGGTTGAGTCTGCCCTTGTATTTTTGGTGACCAGTTGTAGGCCAAGCAGAATCCTCAGTCAAATGTCTTTTGTTAACTGCTGAGTCTTCAGCACTCCACAGTGAGTCTGCCTCTGTTTCAGCAAGTTGAAAATGGTGGTAGTATCCTGTCATTTCCAATAAAAACATCATCTTCCATGATGCCTGTGGCCATGGCATTGCCCAGTGACCGAAAGGGGACAAGTGTCTCCAGTGGCAATGGGATCTGAGGGCTGGTGTTGCGAGGCTCCCCTGCTGCTGTGGGATGTCTCTACCCAGAAACCTTGCAGGGCAGGTTTACTGTGCCAGAGCAGGGCTTTAAAGTACTTCCTAACAAAGTAGTTCAAGGTATGAATGAGTACACCTTCTAAAAGGTGGGAAGGAATGCCAAAGAAAGACACCTTTCTGCATGTGAGAGACTGTGCCTTTCCGAGCTCTGTAGCTATCCCTGGAAATTCCCTAGCCAAAAAAAAAAAAAAAAAAAAAAGAGGATGGACAAAAAGAGAGTGTGGTTGTCTCATAGCTGCTCAACAGGCAACCCTGAGATCCTTCTGGCAAGAGCAACTGAGGCTGAATTTGTCATTGTTTGGCTTGTGTCACCCAGCTGGTCGGGTCAGAGAGCTCCTCTGACCTGAGCCCACGAGTGATGGACAGGTCTGTAACGGGCATTATCACAACATAATCACATGGAGTGAAAGGAAAACCCTGTGTGCCTTTCTTAACTTTTTCCCTCCCTGTTCTCCAAATCTTTAGGATAATACATCTTTTCTTATTTTACTCTGAATCTGTTAATGCTTCTGTTGTGTAATAAGGTTTTCACAGCAAAATATGGCCTGGAGAGTAGTAAATGGAACTCTTCCAAGGATCCCCAAAGATCTGCAAGGATTCTGTTCCACTGCTAAAAGAAGCATTAATCATGGTCAGAAATATTTCCTGCTGGGTTGTAGTGTGCTCCGTGGTTTCCTCTGTCCCTCGGGCACTAGTGGAAATTCCAGCTGATAAGGAGGTGAGGGGTTTTTTTCATGGTTTAAGTTAGCTAAATCGGTTTTGGAATAGAACAGAGGGTCTGTAAGTTCTTAGTGGTATTACTGCTCTTGCCAAAACCAACAGCAGCCAGGAAGAAAAACACTGGAAACCCAAAGACCCGGGTCAGGAGGAGAACAGGGGAAGAATTTTGTTGGCCTGGGGACTTGGAAATTCCTTTTGTCTTTCTGTATATCTGGATATATATGTGTTATTTCTGTGTTATACAAATATATGGATATATATGTGTTGCTGGCTTGGGGAAGTAGAGGAGGAGATGGGCATTTGGAGCAGGCAGGGTCAGGAGTTTGGCTGTTCATTTGGATTTTCAGGTTTTATTTACTCACAGCATATTGACCATGGCATGAATACCAATTTTAATACATGGAAAGTTTAAAGAATGTAAAGCTATGTAACATTTTTGGTTAGGTGGCCTGTATAAAGAGATCAGTTCCTGTGAACCCTGAACAAAAACTGTGGCAAGACAAACAGAATAGAAAGAAAATGAGTGGCTTGTGTTGAACTGACAAGTTTTGTTTGAGCCTGTAAAATCCATGCAGGTGAACTTTGAAATGAAAATAATCACCTAAACCCAAACTGATGTATTCTGATTTTAAAATGTCCAAGTTAAAAGTTTCAGTCTTTTAAATGATTCCTTCTTTGCTGCCTTTTAGGGATCAGCACCCTTTACTGCACCTAACCTGCATGTGGAAGCAGCCTTGTTCCTGCCACTCAGAATCACACCAGAGTGAAATAATGACACCCTGCTCTTGTCTTTCAAACTAAAGCTCTGCTTGCCTGTGGAGCAATTTAGCCTTCATCCCACCTATGAATGACATTCCTTATTATCTTTGGGGCTTATTTTGGCCTTTTGTCTTCTAGTGACATAGAGCTGAACCTTGGCAGAATCCCCCTTTAAGACCTTTGCTTAATAGTACAAGGGATGTATTAAGCTCCTAGGAAAATTAAGGTAGTGAGGCAGACTTTACACGAAGGAATGGATGTGATGATATCACTGGATATTATTCCTGTGCATTTCGTATTTCTAATCTAGAAAAATATTTTGCTTTCTTTATTATCATTGGTAACTGGCGCTGAGTGAAACATGGATTTTCAGGTCACTGACTGTTAAAAAAAATATTTGGGATGTTAAAAAAAATATTTGCACTTGATTCAGATGGTGTCTTTTAATAACATTTTTAGTTTTGACAATTCCTAGAGATAACTTCAACTACTAAAATCAAATCAGATAATGCAATTTTGAATTCAAACTGAAAATGGCAACTTTTTGTTTTAAAAATAGTGACCTTTGGGGTGTTTTCTTTGCAATGAATATCTTATCAGAATCAGTGGGTATTGGGAAATGTGTCCACTACTAACATGACACCAATTGGACTTAATCTCCCAAGTCACACAGGCATTAGAAAAGTTCATGAGCAGTCTTTAAAGCCAAGTAGATGAGAACTGGATTTGCAGGAACACTTAGTGTCCAGGAAAGTTCCCGTGGTCCTTATTTGAATACTCATTAAAAAAAATCTGGCTTTTCTCCCTCAAGTTCCTTGTTGGCAACTGCTCTTATTTATTCATGCCCAGAATCTCTCACCCATGGTGTCTTTCCACCCAGAGAGGATACTGTGGCCCCTTGCTTGTGAATGCTGCAGTGGAGAGAGACAGGGAAAGAGGTCCTATGATGACCATCACCCCCTGGTCTGGCAGGAGGACCAGAGTTCCCTCTGCCTGAGCTAAAAATCTCCACTCCAAGCAGAAGCTTGTGAGGAACTGAAGGCCAGGAAGAAGGCACTGTGTGCTCAGCATTAGTGCTTAACCTTCCCCCAGAGCCCCGGCTGCCAAAACCTTGTTATTTCAACTCTTCTAAATAACTTGTGAGATTTGTCTCTAAATCTAGGGGTAGCACTAATCCAGGCAAAGAGGGTTTGGTAGTGTAAGGCCTTGTCAGTGGAGCAGCTTGTGAGAGTGAAGCAGCTTTTCTTAAAGCTGGTGTATGCACACTGATCCAGTTGTGTGTGCAGTGTGAGCCCTTGGCTTCGGGCATCCCTGGGAGTGTCCAAGGCCAGGTTGGACGGGGCCTTGAGCAACCTGGTCCTGCAGAAAATGTCCCTGCCCATGGCAGGGGGTTGGAACTCCATGATCTTTCTGGTCCTTTCCAACCCAAACCACTCTGTGATTCTACGATAGGTTAACCCACGTGGGCCCCATTTGTGTTGGTGCCGTAGGGTTGGTTACAGTGACACAGGCATCCAAACAGGCCTGTAGCTCACCCATGGCTGAGCCCCAAGGCTGGACAACTGACACTTTCTCATGTGTTTTGCCATTTTTTGCCCAGTTTTGCACTCCCTGAACCTCAGCCACTTAGTTCAGTCTCTGGCTGTGCCGTGCACTTTGTGTTTGGCATCTGACTAGACCTTGCTGGATTTTATCATCCTGGTGGAGCACGGCATGGAGGTGGGAGCCACCTGTGTGCTGGTGCCCAGCATAACCCTCAAGCAGCCCACAGCAGTGTCAGCTGGAAGGTCACAGGACCTGGTGTTTCTGCCCAACCTTGTTCTCCGCTCAGTGTTGCGAGGGCTGTAATTCCCAGCACGTGAGTTCTCGCCCTCAAGAGCTGCCTCTGTCCCAGGGCTTGCCTTGGCCAAGTTGTGGTGCTGAACCACCTCAGCCAGCTCCAGGGTTAACTGAGGACAGCGAGGTGCTGGCTCGCTCCACGCCGGCCTCATGCATCTCCTCCCCATGGAACATTGGGAACGGCGGGCACGCTGCTTGGGATGTGTGCGTGT
Source organism: Manacus candei (assembly GCF_025592945.1). Taxonomy (NCBI): domain Eukaryota; kingdom Metazoa; phylum Chordata; class Aves; order Passeriformes; family Pipridae; genus Manacus; species Manacus candei. The sequence continues at coordinate 376,596 of NW_026138155.1, read as the reverse complement.
GTGTGCTAATGAGGCCCAGAGGTGCTGCCAGCCAGCTCCCTCCAAGTGCAGTTTGCACATGAGTGCACCAAGAATGCACCAGCTATTCAATGGTAATAAGTTTTTATAAGCACACGTTTCTGACCATGTCAAATTTTGTACCCATTCAGCTGCTAAAATCCATGGAATTTGACACTGGGGAAACAATCACGTTTGAGAAGAGCTTGTACAAAGGGGAACTCACATTGCTTCCCAGCTAGAGCCTGAGCAGTTGACTGGCTTTTCTAGCACAATATCACACATTTATTCCTTAAGTAAGATTAAAACTTTGGGAGAAGAGAGATTAGTCAGCAAGATTAGAATAGAAGCGATTCTTAGAGAGTTATATTAACCATAAACAACCATTGCTCACAACTGCAAAATTTGAAGGACATTTTTCTTCCACAGTTTTGGATGGCAGAGGTCTACAAACACACAAATGGGGCCCGGTGTGTTCTCAGCTGGGAAATCCCATTATTTTCTGTAATATTACTTATGTGAGTAAACTAAAACATGCTTAAGGGTACGATTTAAGACAACCAAACAGAAAAGGATCATGTTCCCAGAGATCTTGGTGTGCCAATACCTAGATAACAGCAGAAGATGCTGATGTGCCCAAGGTGCTCTCACACTGAAACGAGGGGAATGCGATATCTTCTCCATTGGGAAAAAAATCATAGGATCTAAATCATGGAAAATCACTGGTGAGAGAGACTCAGTGAGCATCAAGGAGTGACCATCACCACTGCACTGGCAGCAAGGTGTCATCCTTCTTAAGGACAAAGAAAGCCCTTCGATTGGCTGTCTTTTGCCTTCCTGCTTGAAGCACTGAAGTACAGGAGATGAAATCTCACTTCCCACACTGCTGGTCTGATATCAGTTTACCACAATAACTGCCCTCTGGAAAAACAAACATTAGCTCAGCAGAAGGCAAACTACACAACACAAAGAGATGAAATATTGAGGAAATGGTGAGCAGTCACTTGAGCTGGTACAGGAGCACTTAACTTTCTCACCCCAAGGGCTCGAGTGAGGTGAGTGGAGTTACTGGGACTCATTAACCACAGATCCATTGTTCACTGGAAGCTTGTGCTGTGGGGTGATCGATACTCCAAAACCTGCGTGGGAACAGACGGGACATTAGGAACAAATAACAAAAGTGAAACCAGCTTACAGGCCTGATCCTTTCTGCTGTGGCTTGGGGCACTTCAATTCCTGAGCAGTGAGGAAAGCTGTGTGGTTCCAGAGAAGAGGCCCTGCAGGAGGACCAAGGAGCTGCTGCTTACAGTTTTCACTTCTGGTCCCCCCTTGTGCCCTCTTTACCTCACTTTTGTTGCAGGGCTGGAAGAGCCTCAGCTGAGGCTGTTGAGGGTGAAATAAAATTTTCAACTCTGCCATGACAAACTTTCTGCCTTTAACAATGGCTTTGTACAGCACCTCCAGCAGCAAAGGGTGTTTTTTCAGTAACCTGTGATTTATAGAGAGTGTGATGCAAAACACTGATGAACCGTCCCCAGCAATTACAGCACCTGTGAAACCTGCTGTGGGACAGAGCACAGCTTTTAGGCTGAGGATTTGGATCAACATCATGTATATTACCAGCTCAGTTTGGTTCTGGCTATTTAAGTGTGATGGATGAGCATTATTATCTGCCTGGAGAAACGGAGAGACGACGGCAGAGTCATCCAAGGACAGCCCTGGGGAGTTGGCCAACATCCCAAATCTGCGCTATGGCATCAAAGGACAGCATTTTTCATCTGAGCTGCTTCTCTCCCAGCAGCAGGGGAAATAATCTCTCTCCTGCCTGATACATCTTTGCTTCACACCTCCCCTGTCTTTCCTGGGCCACAGCTGCATTTGGAATTAGCTGTTGATGAGAGAAGGAGAAGTGGGAGCTGTGCCTGAGCTGTGGAGAGGGGATCTTTCATAGGACAGAGTGGCCAAACCTTAGGAAATAAAATATGATGGCCTTTTTATTTGAGTTCTGAAGAGAAATGTGTATGATGCTGAATAGCATGTGACCTTTTCCTTAAATCTTGGTTCAATTTTGTCTCCTCCATCATTCCCAAGAAAGCTCCCCGATTCATCAAATCCATTAAATATAATGCATGGAGCAATCATTTCTAGAGGCCAGTGCTTTAGCTGATGTAAATCAACACACTTATCCTACTGGAATGACATCAGGATTTCAGCAGAGAAATCAGCCTGTGTTTTCCTTTCACTGGAGTGAATAATGTGTCCCTAAGGTCCAAAACTAATGACTGGAGGGATATTGCTCTGTCACAAGGGAAGGACTCGGGAGCTCTGTGTACTCCATGGCTTTAGTTCCCTGCACCCAGTGAACCATCTGCACACACTGAATGCTGTGGCCAGCTCCTAAACCTCCTGCTGAGGTAATGGAGCTGGACAATGCCAGATCACTAGATTTTATAACACAGTGATTTCTTTTCTCTAATTCCTCAGTGAAAGAAGCTTCTCTGACACTGTGAGGTACAAGCAGGCACCTAAACATATTGTAAGCATTTAGGCAAAAGCCCTTGTTTTAAGCAATAGTTTTGAAACCAAAGCATAGGGTTGCAGTTTTGCCAGTCTTAATTTTTCTATGGAGCCAGGGAAAAGCCATATTTGAAGTGGCACTAAACCTGCAGGTTCTCTGGCTGCATTTCAGTCTGCCTTACAGTCAAAGTGGCATTCGTCTCCCAGCTCCAGAAATGTTACTGTGATGATGATGTGTGAAATGGAAACAAGACAATTAGCGTTTCAGACACGCCAAGCTGGCACTGGAACCAACTTACTGCAGCTCAAAGGGGACCAATGTGACGTGGAGCCCATTCAGTGTAAACAGCAGCCTCAAAAGAGCAGCACGCCTTTATTTTCTGATCACGGTGGGTTAAGGACTGCTTGTTAGTCCCAAGGTGTTCTCTCCTTCCCCACGTCCATTCCTCTGGAAAAGAAACGGGGTTTGCCCCTATTACCCAAATTAAGAGTTTTGACCATGAAGTGATGAAGCATATGCTATGAGCTATTACAGCTCCGTTGGCAAGCGGCAGGGCAAAATTGTTCAGGGGCTGTGAGCACAGGAATGGATGATAAGAGCCTTTTCATTTATTAATCACTTTAATTCACATCTAAAACTCAACCAGCTGAAAAATAACCAGCTCTGGAGAATGGGCACGTAGAGCACAATGCGGTCAGCTCATAGCTCGGTCGTGACATCCGTGTTTTACTACTTGTACTTTGGGAGGCTGTGCCAGGGTTAATGACTCTGGACAATGCTGAGAAAGTGTTCATTATATGGGGAAGTTTATTAGATTAACTGACTAGGAGACATTTTGTGGAGAACTTCAGGGAGATGCTGCCAATCATGTTTTAAACAATATTAAGTGTTTTCAGTTTAACTACAAAAAATACATCACTAGTGGTTGGATGCTGAAGGTAAAAGATTAAAATTTTAAACTGAAGTGGGGATTTTAATTCCCCTCACCCCCCCAAATCTTCAGATTGATTTATGCAGGAACTAATTACTCATGAACCTGTGTTATCATGGTGAATGTTCACACATTTAACATGTTTTTAGTTCTATTCTTTAAGTCTTCAAGGCTTAAATCCCCAGCAGCCCATGGAGATGGTAATAACTATCTTGGATAGACTGGATAGCTGATGCTGGGAAGCTTTTAAACTCCCACAGCCTAGGAGGAGGAGTATGTTCATGAGGGGAGAGGAGTGCATTTGCAATCCCATCCAAGAAAGCAGTTGACAGACACTGCTCAGCCACATACAGCTGTCCTTGTACCAGGGTTACCCTTGCTGCTACTTGGAGTGGAGGGAGAAGGAGAGGATTTAAAACATTTTTGTTCATTAAAGTATGACAAAAGACCTTATTCTGCCCAGGCATACAACCCACAAAGCTGTTTAGGGACTGAAAGAATCAATTGAGGCGATCCAGCGGTAGCAGGACAAAAAGCCTGGGCCGGTGTAATTAGCTAAGTACTGCATGCTGCTCCCTCAGCCCCCGCTCACTTAATCAACCGGGACACTGAGTGACGAGCGGGGTTTCACAGGGATGGCTGGCTGGGAAACATCCCCCCCTCTGAGATCATACACTGCCCACAGCCAGTGGGCTCCTCTGAAAGCCACGTCTACCTGGTGGGGTTCAGGTATTTTATCAATAATTGAAACCAACTTCCCCGCAGATGGACATCCAAAAGGAAGGCAGTTCTCGTGACAAGCGGTGACAATTCTAGTGGCAAGGAGAGAGGAGGGATTCCATCCCTCTCTGCGCTTTGCATGCTGTTTAACCCTCTGGAGACGTACCCAAGCACACAGTTGCAGCTGTAATTTTCACAGGGATCTCTAGGATCCAACAGGAATGGTAAGAGGCCACCACCATCACTGTGCCATTTTCATACTCCATATATTGGCTCTCCATGTGTTGAAGGCATTAATCCTTAACTGAGTAAAAGCCAAACTGCAGGAGAGAATTAAACTGCTAAGGCTTTGTTCAAATCTGGGGGTCTGTCCTGTCAGCAAAAGGGAGATTCAACAAAAAGAGGGTCAGCTGGCTCTGCTCCTAATTCAGCTTGAGAAGCAGATGCTGGAATTTTACTGTAACTGGTGCTCTGTGCCCCTTTTCAAAGAGCCAGCACTGTATATTTTTAATTATTGTGTTGGCAATGGTGAGAGCAAACAGCAGCAGTTCAATATTAGCGTTCCCAAAAGTCTCTGCTGGGACAGCAGGAAACTCAGACTTGCAGCCTTAAGGTTTGTTGTCCCATCTCCCTGTGGTTTTGCTCTTCTCCTGCCAGGCCCTTTGAATGTGAGTTGAAGTGTTTAAAGCTCATCCAAGCTTTTCATATGTTCAGCACAGTTTGCTTTGATACAGCCTAGACAGTGCCTGGTTTTAACCAAATTGGATAAAGACACTCCCTTTGAGTATCTTTAAAAATTTGGAAGCCTGGAGGAAGAGTCACCACTGGCCAACTGTAGCCATAGCAGAGGAAAACCCCATTCCAAGCCCTCTTACAGTGGGACTTTTTCTCTGAAAAATCCCTTCTGCAAAGGCTTCATTCAAATCCTATGAAATGAAAAAGGCATATACTGAATTTAGCAATGCGTGCTCAAGTCCCTGGAAGGATATTAATTAAACTAATTCCAAACAGCCCAAGCAGTGTCTTCCACAGTATTTCTGCCTTGAGGTTTCCAGTGTACTTTTTGTTCTTTCCTCTTGGAACTTTTACGCAAGTTTTCTGCAGCTTGTTTGACTCAAAGCTGTTGTTGCAAATTCGTTTGCCAGAAAGGACATTGTCATCATTCACAGGACCTATTTTTAAATTCTGCAAAGATTCCTTAAGTGAGAATGTTATCCCAGAGAACTGTACATCCCAGGGATGCTGCGGAGCGACTTGGAGCTGAAACAATTGATCACATTCATGGAAGTAGCAGGGAAACTGTAGGAAACACAATGAAGTTACCTTCACTGGAATTTGGCCAGCGTCCCAGCTGCCACTAATGCCTCTGCTCTTACAGGGCTGCCCTGGGATTTTCATTAATGCATAATTCTGCTTATAAAAACATGTGCCTGCTGCCTTATTCCCTGGAGCCATGGCGATTAAAGAAATGCTGTTTAGCCACTCTGTAACGACTGGCTTTAGCAGGCACATTCCTTTCCTTTCTGGTTATTCCTGCTCCCCTCCTTCCTCCTCCCCAAGACATAAAAGTGAAGTTTCCAGTGCATTGTGTAAGCAGCGTGAAGCAGGAATATGATTTTTCAGTGCTTAAGACCGAAGCTAAGAAAAGAGAAAAGGTTGTGCAATATTTGGATATAAAGTGCTCCTTGTACCAGGATTCATCCATCCCCTCTTCTCTCTAATGGTGATACCTCCAGGACCTGGCACTACATGCAGGAAGAGAGCAGACCAGCGAGTCAAATGGGCTTCTCATGATGCAGGAGTCAGGGCACATTCTGTGTGCTGCTCTGGGTTAGATATAAAACTGGAGCAAGGAAAACGTGCCTTTGTAATCCAATTCTTTCCTGAAATCAAGGGCCTTTCACTGCTGAGAGCCAAACACATCACTTCACATCGCCCTGGTTAGTGGGAATCTCATAGTTGTTTGTCCTGTCACTTTATTTTCAATGACTTTTTGGAAACAGAAGAGCAGAAAAAAAAAAAAAAGAGGAGAGAACTGTGAGAAACCAGGAAATGGGACCAAGTCAGGAGGAAGGGAGTGCAGGGGTTCAGTTCGTGTTTGAGATGCTTATGGGGGCTTCTCCCTGGCACATATGGCAGAACAAGAATTTTAAACCCTTTCTCTAGAAGGGCATTTACATGTCATCCTCGAGATGCAGGGAAATGTGTAAATGCAAAGCTTCCACAAAGCAGCCAAAGCATGCAGGAAGGAGGAAGGTGGTGGGTAGTGTGCCTGGTGTTTTCACAGGCCTGTGTGCCTCATCCATCTCCACGGCACCTGACAGAGCTGGAAACTTGGCCCTGCCTCAACCTGAACTGCAGCTAAATTCATTCATGTGTCTACTGCAGCTAGAAATAGTTTTGCCAAAAAGTGTTTGGCTTGATAAATGAATCAGCTTGGAAATACAAAGGTATAAATCCCCTTCCCTGAAAGAAGATCTGGATGAGATAGTTCCAAACAAGATGTGGGTACGTCAGAGGATCTGGGCAAGGAGAGGGATAAGTGCTGTGTGTGACTGTGAGAGTGGCCTTAGGGAGCATCTCTCACTGTCACCCACATCTGAGGGGATTTTTTTAAAGGCAGAGGAGAACAAATGTCTTTCCTCTCACACCCTGGCAGTTTTTGCACCATTCATGTCCCCCATCTGCGGTATAAAATTATCAAGAAAGTTCCTGGATTGCTGTGAAATGCTGACACGTGGGCAGGGGATTTCGGGGGCTGCAGCATTCCCTGGTGAGTCTGCCTGGGTTTTCAATATTTAAACTGAGAAATAAGGCAAATGTCACTCTTCAACAGTTTGTCCTTTTCCACCCGATAAAATTTATTCAAGCATCTGCCTTTGAACCTTTCATATATACCGTGTGAATTAAACGCAGCCATGGCTCTATTTTTACAACAGCAGTAATAATTGAAAAATTATTTCCAATGAAAAATTCCGTGGAAAAAGCAGTTGTCCCCTGAATGTCGAGCTGCCGCGAGGTGGCAGTAGGGGACAAAGATAGGGACTGCGGGGACAAACCGACCGGAGCTGGGTATCTCCCTCGCAGAGTTCATTGCTCCATCTCCCTGCTGCTCCCAGCAAAACCAGGAAGCCCTTCAAGGCATCCACACAGCCGGAGCAAGAACAGGCTCTTCAGTTCCCATGCTCTTTTCCGTTTGGGGAGCCTGGTACACAGAAATGTCCATTTTTAAAAATAGCTGCTGCACTTAGGTCTGTGGAGCTGAGCACCCCTGAGGATCTCAGAGGAGGAGTCTTTCTTGGAGACAAAAGGAAGAAGGGAGAAGTGGGCAGGGAGGAAGGGTGACAAACTGATCTGTAGGCAAGGAAAAGGAATCTCCAGGGCTGTGAGCCTGGCATCCTTCATGGGCACTAAATTCACTTGAGAAGACTTTTTAATAACTACAGAGGGCTGGGGGAATAAAGAAAAGGTTTGCCAAGTGTGATGTGATGACAATGGCTTGCACCGTGAAATTCCTCTTTTGTCCCGGCACCGTCACTCTGAGCCATGACCTGGTCCGAGGGGAGTTCTGGCTGTGGAACTGGGCAGTGTGTGTGACCTGGCAGAGAGTCAAGAAGCACCGAGCCACCGAGCCACCGTGCTGGGATGAACCGGCCCGGCCCCTTCTGCAGAGTCCATTAGCACTTCCTTCTCATCCCCGAGGGATGCCAGCGGTATTCCCATGCCCTGAAGGACACGGCTCTTGATGTTGAGCTGAGCTTTAATTGCTCTTGGCTGCTCTAAGCTTCGATCTTCAAAGAGTCCCTAAAAATTGTGATGTCTGATTCTCATTAAAATGAAAGGGAAGTGAATACCTAAATCCCTTCAGCAGCTATTGAATCCCTGGCAAGAGCTTTGGTCAGGTCATCAAGCATGGCTCTGCTGCATCATCTGGTTTTCTTCCTTTCACATATAGTCTGTCTAGTGGTCATTAGTTTATATTAGTGGGCTCATGGAGGAAGGAGGAGCATGAGGAAAAAGTGAATATAGGGCAAAAGGAAGAAAGGGAAATGATAGCACCATGAGGGACAGGACGACCGCAACAGAGAAGAACAAAAACTGCGGAGACAAGTGGGAAACCAGAAATGATGACAGAAGGACATCCAAGAGCAGCTCCTGTTGGTTGTAGGAAAGGGAGCATTACCCTGAGAGAAAATGCCTCAGTGCTGGAGACGTGGATCAAGTATTAGAGGGGGGAGTCTCGTTTGGCATCAGTGCAGCGTGACCTCAGCCAGAGCAGGGAGTGCGGCTCCAGCGCTGCTGTGTGGCTCCTTCTGTGACCCTGGAAAAGCTACATAAACATGGCTTCTGTTTTTATTCCTCTCTAATTTAGGAACAATACTTCCTGCTGTCTTCCCATGGTGTTGAAAGGTCAAATTAGCTAATGGAAGGAAAGTTCTTGAGGATCATTACTACTGTTGTCTTTACCATCATTATTGCTATTTATAACAGGTATAATGGAAGTGTTAATACTGGGGAAGGGAAATAAGGGAGAGAGAAGTGGCAAACATCAAAAGCAGTAACTGGCCCTGCTGGGGCCAAGGATCTGTCATCAGGAAAGATAAGCACTACCTGTTCCAGTAGCCAGAAAATCCCATAGCTTTAGATTTACCTAATTTATGGAATTACCTGATTGCAGGGTAGATTTTCTTGACATTTTTACGAGTTCATGTGAGCAATATGCCAAGGCAGGAAGTTCACTGCCTAATCATGTGGTGAAAAAAACCCTCAACAGCTGTACTCTGAGAGTTGCTGGTTGTCTTCTTTCTCCTCCAGGCTGATCACAGGTGCCTCATCCATATTTTCTAATGTGGGAATATTTTCCGGTTACCCCAAAAAGAAACAACCCAAAGAAAGTCTCCTGGCAATTGGTCACCCTGTCAAGCTACAACCTCTGGGGGTCACGGAAATACAGGTCACAACAGCCACTATAAAAATGTAATACAAAAGTCTGGGAAAGCCTGTAAAGCACCCCATAAAGAAGGGCACAAGCCAGTGCTGTGCAAAAAGGATTGAAAGGCAAGTTCCAAATGTTGTCATTTTCTCCTTGTTTTTAGAACAGATCTGAGGGAGATTAAAGAAATAATTGAATGTTGGTCTGTGACATGGCACAGTTTGAGGGATACACTGCAGCCACCAAGAAGGGCTGCTTGGAGGTGGTGTGTGGGCTCTGTACAGGTGCCTGTGGAAAGGATTAGGGAGCAGCTGATGTCACAGACTGAATTTCCTAAGGTTTGTAGGTAACGGGCTCACTGTCTAAATGTCATAGGAACTGGGTGTTTAATTATTGAAACCTTGTGAGAAATGTGAGAAAGGATTGTGAGTTTGGGGGCAGGATGGCAAAGCAGGGTGAAAAAAAGAAGTCCTTGGGTGTGTTTGGGGCAGAGCAGAAGACCTTTCCAGCAGACTCTTCGACAAGCACCTATTTTTAACTGTCACACTGCAAAGCAAATATTAACTCTCAGCCATGTGCAGCCTCTGGCTTTGTGTGCTCTGGAGGGGGATGAGTGTATCAGCTACAAGGGGTGGACAGGCAGTGAGTTCTTGTAGCCCTTGAGCTGATACCGCCCGATAATCACCACAGACCAAACAGGATCAAGTTAACATGCCCCAGGCCCCAGTGTTTGTATCACCTGGTGCTGTACCCTCTGTGGCATGCTTGGAATGGCTTGTTTGCAAGAACCAAACAAAGAATTAAGGGCGTGCAGGCAGGAGCTACAGGGAGCCAACCTGGCCTCCTGCAGCAAAGAGATGAGCAGGAGGAAGCAGTGCCTCTGGTTTTACCATGCAAAAGGGGGAGCATTGCTCTGCACCTGCCCCCTGTTTGCAGCTGACCCAGGTACCAAAAGAGAGGCCTGATATGGCTCTAGGCGTTACCCAGAGCAAACACAGATTAGTTCCTTCTCTTGTATATACGGGGAGGGGTGGAGAAAATTTATTGTTAGTTTTGCCCCTTGTTGCAGGAAAGGTCCTGGAGGCTTCTTGAAGGCCTGAGTCAAAGCTGCACCATAGGCCCATCTTTCTCTGCCCCTTCCTCTTTTAAATGTAAAAATCTCTGTGAGAGCCGAGCAGTTTCGTGCTTAAGAAGGTGGAAAATTATCTTAAGAGCTAAGCCTTCTTTCCTCCGCTGGCTTAGGAATTTGGAGTCACCAAGAGGAGTCAGAGGCAAACTCATCCAGGCATGTCTCCTTATCTCTTGGAGCTGAAGCCAGCAATCTGTTTTCCATTCACTTCTTGCCACTTTTTGCTGAGGGGCTGACTGCTGAGATTAACCTTGCTCCCGGGACAGGAAACAATCACGAAGGAAATGGAAAGGTGTGGAAGTGTTGGGGCCTGCAGGGTAGTCCCAGGAATGACCTTGAATCCTCTCCACTCCTCAGTAACTTGCATCCACCCTGCACGGATCCCACTGGCATTCCTGCAGCTGGATTGCCTTGGTGCCCACAGTCACTTTGCTTTGGTGTCCGCCCTCAGTAAATTACACTGCAACAGATCTTGGTGCTGCAGAGAGCCTCTGTCTGCACTGGTGCAGGAGCACTCCAGTAAACTGCCTGCACTCTTGGTTTCCACATCATCTGTGTTTCAGGCTGACTTGGGAGAAAATATACTGGTTTGCCTCTGTTAAATAACAGATTTATTTTAAATATTGAAAATATTTCAGAGCACTGCTAACCCTTCAAAACGATGAGGTTTAACTTGTTCTTCCACTGAATAACATTCAGCCTCTCGAGGTGAATTCATTCAATGTGAACCTTGTACGATTACCTGGAATAAATTAATCTCTCCACTACCATGCCTTGTACTTGGGAGCAGAAATGTTGCTGCAGAACAATGCAGAGCACTGCGAGAAAAACATGCCTTCCTTGCTTCCCTGCAGCATAAAACCATAACTAACTTGGACACTCTTTCCTTGGCTTGGAGTAAATGTCAAGAGCTGAATTCCCTGAAGATACTTGTCTGCACCAGGGATGGGGAAACCCAGCAGAGACACAGCTCCAGGGGGAGACCTTTGACTTAACTACTTTTTGATTGAATTGTCTTCACTGCTCTGCCACACTGATGCTGAGGCTGGGGACAGTGGGGAAGAATTCCTGTCTGCTGCATTCACTGCCCCCAGATTGTGACATGGCATTAAGGCTGAAGGAGGGGAGCAGCATTTTCTCTGCAGTCATCTGCATTAAGACCAGCCACTGAATCCAGCCCCCAGAGGTTCAAAGCCAGACTGATTTTTAGGTATCCCTCCACTCTGGGCTTGCCAGAGTCACCTCACATCTCACCTTGGCAGAGCAGTTGGCTTCATCCAGCCAAAAGGAAAAAAACTTCAGGCCCTGGCTGGCTCCCACTCCTCCTGCTCCTGTTAGATGAGTGACAATGCTACACCCACAGGGTTTGCTGCCTGCATTTCACCTTGTTTTCCTCAGCTTAAATAAACCATAAGAGGTCTTACTGGCTTCTGATTGACCTCTTGCACCAGGTCCTGTAGCTCATGGCCATTACATTTTTGTTGAGGGTGATTTTGGCAATGCTGGGGCTTCTTGAACCACTCCAGCACAACTTGCTTTGTGCAGCCTCGTCCAGTGAAGCAGGTGTTCATTTAAATAGCTTACCTGTGTGTTGAAGTTTGTTTGCTTTGTTGATAATTGTTACACTGGGTAGAGATAGAGCTTTGTATTCATAGTGCAGCTTGTTTTGTTTAAATCACACAATCCTTCCCATGAAATATCACCACTCCTTAAACACAAATATTTTCAGAGGCATTCAGAGAGGGAGAATGAATGTGGAGCATCTAAGCCTTGCTTTGGGAGACAAGGCCTTGCTTCTGGACTTCTGATGGAAACTTGGGAGTCCTTTTGCCTCTTTTGTCTCTCTGAGCTATAGGGCCAGGTGACAGGCCTGTTGTGAATGTTTTCCTCCAGGAACTTTAAGGAATTTGCAGCCAGGTAACCCCAGCTGAACGGATGACAGATGAGGTGGCTGACAGGTTAGTAATAGATGAGAGAACTGTGTCAACAACAGAACGCAAATCCATATCTCCATTTCTATTCTCTCCAACTCCATAAGTAATACAGTTGTAATGCTGCCATCAAAAGCTTCTAATGGCAACAAGTGTGTCTGAATGTAGCTGTTGCTCATGGACAGTTTAAGTACACGGGAGCAAAGCAATTCCCTCTCAGCCTCTGGAATTCCTTGCAGATGACTCTGCACTTGTGTTAGCAAACTTTCCTTAAAGGCATCCTTTACTCTGGTACTGTGGCTGCGTGGCCTTGCAAGCTGCAGTTGAAGAGCCCTTGGCATAGGGATTAGCTGGAATCCATCAGGTTTTGGAGACAGATTTCTTTCAGAGCTGTTCATAATGTCAGCAGCCTTATGTCAAGTATTGTGAGGTTTGGTCTTTCCTTAAAGTCTTTGATTTCACACTATTTATAAAGGTGAATATGGAAGAGTCCAAATGTCCATTTTCACTGAAAAAAGAGGAGAAAAAGAAAGGTCAGGCCTTTGCAAGTGGTTGCAAACAGAACCTTAAAACAGTGCTCCCATGGAGTGAAAAATCTCCAATATATAAACGCAATTGGAATTATTAGAGGATAAAGCATAGATCACAATTCAGTTGATTTTTTCCACGTCAGGGTTCATCAAGGCACAAGTTAATACAAATGCTTCTGATGGGTATCTCAGCCTTTGAAGTAGCTGGCATTTGTTACAGGAGATATTCTTCCAAGGTGGCCTTTTCTCCATGATACGTGCTGTAACATAAAACAAAAACAAACAAAAAATCCCTTCTGTTGCCTATATCAGGAGCTAATCTAACCCCTGGTACCCCCATTATTGTATGTCATTGAAATGACACCCATCTATTTTCCTTTACAGCAGCAATAAACTGCAGCAATACTGCATTTTTCGTTTGTTATTTATTTATACTGGCAGCAAGGGCTAATGTTTCATCTCTCACCCTTCCTGGTAATTGTGATACAAGGCTCTTTATAGGAAGGCTCATTCCTGTGGTTTTATCCATTCTTAAGAAGAAAAGAAAAAACTCATTCATCAGTGGAAGAGTTCCTGGTAGGATGAATGATGATGATTTTTACCTGCCTTTGTAGGGGGTTTGGAGAATTTATTGGCTGGTGTTTGGGGAAGTCAGATTTTACGTTTCAGAAGGTACACGGGCTGGAATTCTATTGTTCAGGGGAACAGACAGGCTTTGCCCGTGAGAAGTCACTATTCAACACTGAAACTAATGTGCTGGTAAAAACCTGGGCACCGTGTCTGCATGTGCTGAGTTACACGTCTGGGGCATGGCTCACTTACACATTGCTTGGCATGACTTGAAATAAAAGCAACTTCCAGAAGTATGTGTGCAATTTGACTGCTCCCAAAATGGTACCCCTGCAAATAGCAGCCCTTCCTGCCCTCCAATCCAGAGACATTTCTTTGTCTCAGCAGAGACAAAGACAGAGACACTTCTTTGTTGTACTTGTGATGTGCCAGGGGATGTTACGCCCAAGTGTGGGTCCCCAGACAACTCCTAACGCAGGTCACAGCCTCTGTGGAGCAGGGACTGCCAGGGGCTCTGAGTATCAGACTCTGGGGCGGCAAGTCTTGCAATCAAAGTAATTATCAGTTGAACTTGGAACTGCTGGCGCTCCCGAGCCTGCCGAAACTCAGGATTTGCAATGCATGAGCCCATATATAACCCGGCCCTCTGCTACACTAGTACACCTTTGCAGAGAGAGTGCATTAGTGCACAAGGCTGGAATTCACCAATCCTAGGCCAGATTTTCTCATCCTCTGCCTTGTCACTGACTTTGTTGCAGCCTTAGTGTATTTCTGCCAACACACAGATGGGGAATCACTATGCCATTTACAGGACAGGCCATTCAAAGCAGAGGGGAGAGTGCCCTAGGATTCTCCTTCTAGCCTTGCCACTACATAGCCTCGAGCAGGCCTCTTACTTTCACATAAAATTCAAATAATTGTCTACTTTCTCTATATTCCCAGCTGGAAAACCCTTCAGAGGCACTGCACATCATTAACTAACCACACCTGGGTGCACCTGCTTTGCTGCTGAAGCTGTTGTTCATCAGGCGGGTGGATCATGAAGAGGAGCTTGAACAGAAAAAACACATCCAGGCTCCTCTAATCCCACCCTTGCCCTTATGCTGGTGCCTGGGTGCTCTTATCAGGAGCCAGTCCACGGCTGTTTTACTGGCATTTACTGCTTCCAAATACCAAAGGCTTTTCAGGCTTATTCAAAACAATGATTCTTGGCAGAACTCATTTGGCAAGCACACACCTTTGAGCTGGCTGGCAAAGGGAGACCAGGTTTCTTAACCTGAGAGCGGAGTCTGGGGCTGGTAGGCCTAATTCCTTGAGCAGAAAGGCAGGCTCAGCTCTGCAGGTGCAATGTCTCACCCTCACCTTGTCCTCTCCTGTGCAGATCGAAGAGGGAGGCAAGGCAGACTCCCTACCTTCCAAGCTGCAGGCTGGTGACGAAGTGGTGAACATCAATGAGGTGGAACTGAGCAGCTCCAGGAGAGAGGCCATCTCCCTGGTGAAAGGGTCCTACAAGAAGCTGAAGCTTGTCGTCCGCAGGTAGGCAAGATCCACACTGCTTCACACTCCTCACATCCATTCCCCTCACGTCTCCAGCTGAAAGCCTATGGCTTGGCCTAATCTTAGCACAAGCTTTGTTTTGAGCACACAGCCATGAGCCCAAGGGCAAATGTTTGTTCTTTTCAGCCAACATTTCTAGCACTCCTTTGTCACTGATATGTCCCAGCATGTGAAATACTTACCCAGTTCTCTTGCACTGCTCCCCTGCCACATGACACTCCAGGATTCCTGTTCAGTGATGTACAAGCACTCCCATCTTTCTTCCAAGTGCTCGGGGCTCTCTGTGAAAGGGTGGCAGTTCTGTACATAGCTCTTGCCTCATTTGCTGCGTGTTGTCACTGTTGCTGTGACAGCAGAAAGATTTCCAGTGGCCTCAGCAAGATTTGGAGCTGTTTGGTGTTCTGCAGGTGAGTGATGGAGGGTTTTGAATCGGAGATCTTTGGGTCTGGCATTTGTGTTGTTTGTTTTTTTAAAACCTTAATAGAGATGCTTCCTGTATGTTTTTCACTGTGGCAAGTCCAAACAGATTTTTCCATGCCAGTTAGGTGATAGCTGGTATCACTTCATGGAGTGCTCTGTTCTGAATTTCAACACTTAGCCAAAAAGGAAGAAAATCTGGTTAGGAGCCTTCCATGGTTTCATTTCATCACCACTAGAAGGATCAAGTATGTTAACCCTAAGAGATGTTACATTCACACACTATCCCCTTGCCAAGGCACTTCAAACCTTTTGTGCACGTTTAAAGCTCAGTGATAATCCAGAAATTTAGGACTGGAAAATCCCAACAGGAGCTAAGAGCCCAGCCTTCCGTTCAGCTAATTTGACCCAGTCCCAGCTGACCCTGCAGTGCTGGCATGAAGGCAGCAAAAAAACCCCAAAAATGTGAGGTCCTGACTTCTCTGCAGCAAAATAAAGTATTTTTGAGTGCTTGTGTTGCTGATTTTTGTAAATTGACCACAATGATTCCATGGAGTGGATTAGAGTTGCTTGCTGCAAGTACCAGCAGTCTGAAAACTCCCTGACCAGTCATTTGTAACCAGGAACTCTTCCTTAGGGATGACACAAACTCCCACTGCTCAGGTGGCTTGGCTTTTATTTTAGGACAAAGGTAAGCTTTTAGTGGCAGCCGAGTGAGCCTGTATTAGTGTTACCAAACAAAACTGATGTTACAATGCTTTGCATGACTGTAGACTGGCTGATGCAATGATGTGGTATTTCCCTTGGAATGTCGCCTGCAAAGCTCAGCACTGATGTCTCATCATCAGTCTTCATCAGCTGAAGTTTGATTGATCAGTGTAATGGAGGAAAAGAGTGGGAATAGTTTCAATGAAGGGAATGTGAAGGCAAAATCAGAGAAAATTCAGTATGAGAGGAAAGGCTAAAATGAATATAAAAAAAAAAATTACCTGTCTCACGAGGATATTTAGTATTAATAAATATGAATGGTTTTAAATAAATAGCCAGCACGAAAGTAGTTAGTACCTGAGGACCATAGTCTGACTTTCATTCCTGTGCAAACCTCCTGCTGTCCTCAGGGAGTGACTTGCAGGAGGAGAGACATGTGAAGCTGTGAATTTATGCATGTTTTGCTTCCTTGCTCATGGAATTACAGTAAGGCAGATGCAGAAAATGACCAAATAAGCCCTAGTGTTAAGTAAATACTGTGCCTATTCCATAAGAGGATCCTTATTTGGAAGATAACTTTCCATGGGTGCTCTCTAGCTGCATTTTGTTTGTTTCTTCCCCAGCTCTGGAGCCCAATGACAGTTTTCAAATGTTCATTTTTCTCTGCTTCTTCAACAGGGCTGCTCCTATCTCACTTATTTCCAGGTCTGTTCCTAAAGCCAGTTCCTGTCTTTCTGCCATTCCCTCCTGCCTCCCTGAGCTTGTTTTGCCCATTCATTTCCAGGACAATAGCCTCAGAGTTGTGTGTGTTTGTTCATTCCTGTACACCTCAGGCCTGCAACTGGTGTGCTGTGAGGGAGCCTGGTACTCACACTCCATTGTGCTGAAGCCAGAACAAGCTGGAGTAAGATCTGCTCTGCATCCCAGGGAATGACTCGGTGTGTCTGTATCACTGCTGGTGACAAATGTCTCTCTCCATGGGTATGAGCAGAACCAGTTCCATCAAGCCTGAGGAATCCACAGGCTGATGCTGGGAAGATCTTTTTGCTCAGGATTTGCCCATTTGGGAACAGTAGGTGTGAATCACTGGGGGAAACTGGAGAGACAAGTCTGTTGGATTCTGTAGCAGGAGGCTGCCCTACTGTCCTCAGCAATCTGTCCAAGAGAGTTTTGATACGCAGTTGATCTTTAACCAGCTGGAGGGAAAGCTGTTTGAAAGCTAAAGCTACAAAAGCAATAAGACTTACCTGTTTCTTTATGAAAGACGGGGGTTTTTTTCCAGCTTGTTTTTTTTTTTCCTGTTGCTTCCTCTCCAGCTTCAGTATCTAAGCAGAGTTGGGTACAATCAAAAAAAAAGACCCTTTTCAGTGGTATCAGTCTGATCTAATTGTGTTGTGCATGCTTGGATCAGCTGAAGATAAGGCTCAGAGCGTGGGCATTGCCACCACAGTGGCCTCCAGCAGTTACCAAAAATAACCTTTTGCACAGGTCAGTAAGCAGGAATGGCTGTGGGAGCGTCACACTGTTTACATGGTTGGGCATTCAACGTGTCTGCAACAGCAGCAATTAGATCAGCCAGGCGTGGTGGTGTCACACCAAAGGGACCCACAGCCACGGGGACAACTCCACACACCCCTTCTGGCACAAACACTGCCTGAGCCAAGCCTCCAGAATCCATTCCTCAGACTTGCTGTGTCATCTGCCGTTGCCTGGTGCAGGGAGGGCAGAGGTGAACACACCGAGTCATTCTTGTTGAGGGGACAGTGCACTCTAAAGGGTTCCAGCCTCAGTCTCGGTTAATTAATGCAAAGCTCTATTAAAATTTCCTAGTGGAACAGCAAGTACCAATGTTCTGCAGAGAATTACCAGTGTTTTAAGCCCTCACTCTGCCCACGCTGGCATGCAGGAGCCCTGCAGAGCTTTTTCAGGCTATTGTTTTTAGGGCTCAGGCCAGCACAGATTGGGATGTGAGGGGCTCTGATGGTGACACTTGTGTGTGCAGAGCCAGTGAGTTGCATGAAGTCTGAATCCCAAATAGGCTGTGGTTTACAGCACAACTACTTACTCCAAGATGCACCACATGTGTGTTCCTACCATATATCCAACCACTCTGACATGAGTGACCACCAAGTATTATTTACATGGTATCTACAATATTCCATCAGAGATCAGTATTCAAGGCAGTCGATTTTCTGTTTGCAGTGCTAGTGGCTTATGTCTGCCTCAGGCTTAGCAGCACCTGCAGTTCTTTTCTGTCTCAAAGAACCTTAGACTAAAAATACAAGTCAAATAAAGGAGGAGTGGGGATAGAAAACATTATCCTCCTTTTCCTGTTGTGCTAAAAACTGTACAAAAAGAAAGGATTAAGCTTATCCTTGGCTATAACTGTAATCTGCGTGTTCGTTTTCATGCTTCCCTACAGATTCCCTGCATCACTGGGGGTACTTGGCTTATTCTCTTGGCACATCCCTGTCCCTGGGCCCCCTTGCCTGAGTGATGAAAACTGCTGGGGCTGGGAACACGTTTGTTCTGCTCTTATCCTCTTCTTGACACATCTGCTTCCAGGTGGTGTCAGGGGGAAGATGCTGGGCTACATGGCCCTCCCATGGCCGGTATTATGCTTTCAGACAGGTCTGGTTCCAATCAACTCATTTAAAGACCTCTAGGGCAAGATCAGGAATTAAACCCAGACATCCTGAATACTCATACCCGTGCCATAGCTACAAAGTTGTACTTTTGGCAGGAATTTACTATAACTAAGGCTTTAAAAAAAATAAAGGAAAAAAAGTCTTCCTCTCCACCTGATAAATGCCCCTAAGGAGGTGTCGAAGTGTGGGAGGAAGATGTCAGGACAACTGACATCTGAGGCTCAGAGCTGATTCAAGCCCATGGAAATCAGTGGAAAGATTCCCACAGACTCCAAAAGGCTTTGGCTCAGACCCTCACTGAGCAGCGATTTCCCTCATTGACCAGGAGAAAATGGGCTATTCCTGGAGAGAGGGGAAGCTGCTGGCATCTGTACAAAAAGACAAGTGCCAACACAATTCTTCAAAGAACTCTGTCAACTAATCCTTTCCTCTTATGACACTAATGTAATTTTGTGCCGTATTTGACGGTGTGCCAAAAAATTGCATCGAATAAATCCAAGTTTTGTGAATGAAATTAATTGGAATTGGCGTTGGCTCACGCCCCCAGCTCCGCAGCAGCGCAGGAGCGCGTTCCCAAAGGGCTGCTCTGCGCTGCAGTCAGTTTTTGTTCAGTGATGATGACTGGGGGAACGGGACACAGGAAGGTTTGGTGCACATGGAATTCTTAAGGCTGACAGCTTAGAGGCCTAAGCTGGCATGAGAGGGCTGGCAGGGTGGTCTTGTGACGGGCACTTGTTGTATGTGTGTTGTGAAGTCCTCCACAGTTTTCCAGTGTGCCCTTGGTTATATCTCCTTGTGCCTCAGCTATTTTAAAGTGCATCTTTTTAACTCTTTAAACAAATGAGCCTTTGGTTGGAGTTTACAGCTACTCATGTGATGCCAGAGGGTGTGACCAGCCAAAGCCCATCAAGGTCCTGACCCCCTGAGAGGAGACAGGAGTTCTGAGGTCTGTGCACCCTGTACCCGGTTAAGGAAAGGCTTTAAAATTTCCTTATGTGTTGGATCAAGCTGGTATTTTTCATAGAGGAGTTTTCCATGCATTCATCAAAATGTTTGCAGTTCCTGCCTCATTAGGAGGGGCCATGGGACACACAGCTGAGAGATGAACAAAACTTAATTTTAAAATCACTGGCAAGTCCTTACTGTCTAGGATTAAATTGTCTACAGCTCAGGACTGCCAGGCTTTTTGGGAAATTTCCCACAGGGAGTAGTAAATGTGAGGAAGATCTAGATATGATTTTGGGGGGGGGAAAGATTTAGGCCACTGATGGGGACAGTAGGAAAACGCCTTGGAAAGATGCCAGCGACCATGATGTGTTATCCTCTATAGGATGTTACAGGCTGACCCCTCACCTGAAGCTGCATTAGGAACCCAGGGAACTCCAGCCACTGCTGCTCCATATTAGCTGCTCCTTTCCCCCAGTGCCTGTGGATTAGTTTGCCTCCTTCAGGCAATAATCAACCTGGGGTTGGATTTGTCAGTAAGTGACACTGGAAAAGCTGGGAAATCTCTGCCAGCACTGTACAAAGTGCTTTTTAGGGTGTGATGCTCCTTCTTTTGGAATTTCCTGAGGATTAGGTTGGAGCTGGATCAGATCACAACAGGATGAAAACTCAGACAAACAAGCATGTGTTCTCCAAGCACTCTATGCCTTGTTCACTACCTGGGGTGGTGTCTGGGCTGACCTCTAGTCCATAGGGCAAATTGCTGGGCTGGAGCAAGGTTCTGGTTACCTGTCCAGGTGCAGAGGAGTGCAGGGTGACACCTTCACAGGGCAGCTGCAGGGGCAAACTGAGAACTGCTGCATTCCATAATCTCTGCTGCAAGGAGCTGCAGTTGTGTGGCTTTAACTGCAGGAGCTGGCTGTAAATATTGATGTATCGGGGGTTTGTTTGTTATGTGGCACTGCTGTGGGCTGATGTACACACATCCACAGCCGGGTTAAATATTTAGTTGCTCAGCTACTAATGTAAATTCACTTCTCAAAATCTTTTCCTTGCCTTTCCTGCTTGATCCAAGGTTTCCTCTGAAAGGGGCGTGGGGTCAGGAGAGGTTAATGAACACTAATGTAATCCTACTGATATAAATTGTGTTTGCCTGGATTTACTTCAGCAAAACAGATGTCAGGGTGTAGTGATCACTGTAACTCCCTTATGTTCTTTTATGAATGGACTTGTACAGGTCACCCAAATCCCTTGGTATTGTTTCTCCCTTATGGCTGGATAAGTGGAATATCTCAGTCAAAAGAACAATGAAGAGCAGACACTGCACAGACAGTATCAAATGGTCTTTTATATGCACAACTCTTCCTGTGTGTAGCACCAGGCAGCCTCACTCGCTCCCCCAAACACAGGTGGACAGAGCATTCTTGTGTGCACCTGGCCAAAACATTGGCTACACCAACAGCTCTAGAATAGACAACTTTTTTTTCCCCAATCCCCCTTTCTTCACCTTCCTGCCTGTTTGACTGTGGCATCAGAAGGGAGGCAGGACTGATCTTCAGTGCATGGATGGGAAACACACCTGCATATGGACACTCAGGCTGGTGCTTTGGTGCAGGAGCAGAGGCAGTGGGATCCCCAGAGCTGGTGGGTGGCAGAAGGGAACCATTTTGTGGGCAACTTTTCAGCCAAATTGCTGAGCCCTGACTAAGGGGCCAGTGAGCAACAGGGACCAATGTCCCTGCTACACCACTCCTCCACCGTGTTTTTTTTCCCCCACCCTTACTCCCAATTACATTTTTCAGATGCAATTTGAAGGGAGAATTTCGAAAGAAACCATAGAGAATTCCTGGCTGGCTGGGAACACTTCTTTCTTCAGTATAGTTTCATTCCTCCTCTCTTGCCGCCAAGCCCAGAGTTAATTGTAAGAGGGGCCAAGCCCCAGTCTGCGGGGAGTCGGGACAGAGCTGACTGGCACTTTCACTCAGCAAATTCCCCCTTTCCTCACGGTCTCTGCTCCTGTCTGTCAGGCCTGCTGACGACTGCTGGGTAGGAGGGCAGTAATCTGATCTGCCTCTGTGAGCAAAGCTCCTGCTCTTTAGTGCGGGATTAGTGCTGAGGTGCCTCTCAGCGCGGCACCTGTACGTCCAGCTCGTTATCTTAATCGCTGTGCGCCTCTTTCTCCGCCTTCCGAGCCGCTAGTGCCATTCCCCGCTCCGAGTTCTGTGCTCCCCACATGCCAGGCTGCCTCCGGCACAGGGATGGGAATACCTGAGCCTTGGTCCGGTGTCTCCAAAGGTAAGCGGCCTCTCCCCAGACACAGCGGAGCGAGCCAGGCGCAGCTCCGTGCCGGTGGCGGCGGCAGGACCTCACCACAGGGCTTTGGGAGAGGGAGGACAGGAGTCTTAAGGACTCTGTTGGTCCTAAACGTCATGAGCATCATAAACTTCAGAGCAAGGGAGTGTTCAGGCCGTGATCCTCCCCTGAAGTGGGGGACTTTCCAGCTGCTGTTTTAAACGAGAAGCCAGTGCTGCACCGGGGTTCAGGGTCTGTCACTGGGAAGCTGTTGAGCAATGTAAGCAAATCTCTCAGACTTTAGGCTAGAAAAGTGCCAGAAGCTCATGGGAGAGGTGAACTTGGGAGAGTCTCCAGAGCTGGACCGCATGTTTAAGGCCATTCCCACCCTTGGTTTCCGAGGATAATAATAATGCCATGCCCTGAGGATGCTGAGTCTTCGCGAGCAGAGGATTTGACATCCTCACCATGGTTTGTAGGGTGCATTTTACAGTTTTATAGTCTGGAAGGGTCTCTGCTCAAGTAGGTGGCTCTCTTTTTGTGCTTCACCTTCATAAGCTGAGAGTCATTTAAAGTGGGTGTCGGGCCAGGCCAGTGCTCTGCGTCACTGTTTAACACGGATGGACCAGCCCTGCAATCTGGGATATGGGATATGTTCCTGTTTGATTAATATGGGAACATTTCAGGGAGCAGAGGGACAGTGTGAGAGAGGCTGATTCGTAAGAGGTGGCAGTCAGTACAGCTCCAGAGCTGGCAGTCGGTGTGGCTCCAGTTAAGGCCAGCACAAATTTCCTTCCCTTGAAGACCTGCTGTATATTATACACTCACTTCTCCACCCTTTTAGATTGGTCATGAATCAGAAAACTAAGGTCATTGAACTTTGCCTTTGATTATTTCCTGAGACATGAACTCCTTTAGTAAACCTGTTAACAAATCTTTAAACTCATTACCTGCTTCACTGCTATTAGGATATTTTTAAGTTGAAGTTTGTTTGGGGTTGTTTTATCTTTGACTACGGGCCAAACCTTGTGAAAGTTTTTTAACTGTGTGTTTTTTCTACACTGTGGTGATCCAGTCTGGTTAGTGAAAGTTGGCAGTGCAGGTCAAAAGTGTTGCTAGTGGAATACTGGGGCAAAACTAGCCAGCATGGGAGATTCCTGAGGCAGTGGAGCTGACCAAGATCCACAGCCTGTAGGAAGAGGCTGTTTTACAGCAGAGATCTCATCACCCTGTGGCATGGCCCGATGCCTACAGGGATGGCCATGTCCCCAAGCTTCAGTAATGGGAAGAACCTCCCATCTGAAATCTGAAGAGATGCCTGAGTTAAAGAGATTTGGTGGTCATCCCCTTGAAGCAAAGTGAAAAAATCATCTCGGGGTGATGTTACTCTTTTCTCTGGTCTGATTTATAGTCTCTTAAAGATAAGTCTTTTAGATGCCTTCAAAGGGCTAAAGGCAATACCTCAGAGAAACCCAAGTGGATGAAGAATTACCAGATATTAGCATTTACCTCAGTTGCTAAAGCCTGGACATTTCTTTCTGCCTTTTATAAATTACAGCCTGCAGGGACCATTTAGCAATAAATCGTAGCAACTTGGCTGTTAGAGGGCAACCCGTGTACACAGGCACTTCAGGGCTGTGCCAGCATCTCCTTTGTTCAATAAAAGTAACAGCAGGAATTTGATTAAAGACTGATAGAAAAGACAAGGAGGGAGAGAGAGAAACATAGGAAAGATTAAAGAAAGCAAGAGCCACCTGGAAACTTCATTCCTCCTTTATTTCTAACTTAAGCTCATAAATACCAAATCTGAACCATTGTGTGTGTGAGAGGGAGGGAAAATTTCCTGCATGCTTGCACAGAAAAGGCTGCACACACAGTCACCCAAACGACTTTTAGCAAAAGTCAGACTCTTTTCTCCAACCTAGTGCTTGTGCCTTGTCTGCATCAGAAGAAAAACGAAACAGAAAATAACCTTATCTCCCAGCTCTTTGGAAGGACAGTGTTTAGGAGAGTCATGAGAGTTGCAGCCCTAGAGGACAGTTGGGATGGGTGTGGGTTGAGGAGCAGGGAGCACATTTCCCAGCAGCCCTGCAGCCCAGCACAATGAGGATGGCCAGCCCTGCTCCTCGTGGTCAGCCCACAGCATCTGCTGCTTTGTCTCCATCCTTGTAACAACCCCCCCTCAAAAAAAGGAAACTCCAGTGACTCCAGCAGCCAAATGCAAATGAGCCTCGAAGAGCCCTGTTCTGTGTGATCAGCAAGCAACAGGCAAATCACATTCAAATTCCTCACTGCAGAGCCAGCCCGGCTGTTGTTTGGGTGTAGGAGACCAGAACGCTATGTTTTACTGTCCAGTGGATTGACTTTTTCCGAGCCTGGCTGTGCCCTGCAGTCGGGAAAGCTTTGTGCATCACACTCTGAGGCACACTTCGGTCCCTGGAATCTGTGGCTGCTGCTTTTGGTGTCCTTTTTCCATACACCCCGACATCTCTGCTGCTTAGGTCACCTGCTGCTTCTCCTCCCACCTCTGCACTGTTTTCCCTGTGCTCCTTTTCTCTCACACCCTTTAGCTTTGGTGACACCTGATAGACAGTGAATCCCTTCTGGCCGTGACCTTGGCTCTGAGCTGTGTTCAGGGTGCAGTGATGTCCTCTGCAGCAAAGAGGCTGTCTCTGCCTCTGTCCAGCCTTCCCCTCAAGCCGTTATCCTGAAGGCTGCTGCCTCCTTTGTGCCGGGAGCAGGAAGATGCAGAGCCCCGGGCTGGATCAGGCCCTCGGGCCGGGAGGAATGTGGGGAATGCGCATGGCATGCTTGAGTGGACAGCTTCAGAGCCGGGCTCGGGATGGCTCTCGCTGCCATCTGTTGTGAGCCCCGCGGGCCCATGGCAACAGCGGCTCAGGAATGAGGCTGCCGCTTTTTTTTGTCATAAAGAAATTCTTCCCGGCCCTCTTCCCCGCTCCTGCATGCACTCACTCATGAATAAGCGGGAACGGGGCTGGGATTCCTGCTCCGGAGTGAGGCGTGCTGGAGGAGAAAAGGGTCCTTTAGAGCTCAGCTTGTCTTTGCTTTGGGGAGGCGTTTTCTTTCTGCTCTGGAACATGAGCCCGTGTGCGTAATTTATTGTTAATTGCCAAAATCTTGTTCTATTCAACGCAAGAGTGGATCTGTGCTTACCACGAGGTCAGTAAAGTCTCCAGTGGATGTGGAGCCACCTGATTGTCCTCCTAACAGAAACCATTTCTGCCTTATTGTTTCAAATGCCAAGGTTATAACTGGTGTAAATGATCCCAATGTGCTGGTTTGTTGTGCCCATCATTCTCCTGTGGCTCTGGAGCTCTTCTGTTCTAGCTGAGGGGCTGTGCTGCATCGTGGAGTGGTGGGACCAGATTCTCAGAAGTTACAGATAGCTCAGCATCACAGGTGTTACTGGGAGATGCCAGCTTTTATTCCAGGGAAGATTTTGCCACATAAAAACTGTCTCCTAAGGACACCAGTGTGAGATGGCTGCTGGGAAGGGTTAATGCTGGAAGAGCCTTTATTCAGGCAGCAGGGGCAGGAACTGTCTGTCTGCCTGAAAGGTTCTACTTCCTTTCCCCTGGAAATTCTCTTCTGAAACGCAGAAGAGAATGGAGGTTTCTCCCCACACCTTAACCTTTTTTCCTGCTGTCAAGCAGCTGAGGCCTCATTCCTGCAAGTTGCTCAACCCTTTGCTGTGACTCAGCAAGGTGGATTGTTTTTAAGTGTTTTAATTCCTTTAAGACAAGGAATTAGTAAGTTGTAAAGTTACGTGAGCGTTTCAAGAGGTTTGAGGTGAGACATTCAGAACTAAGGGGCTATTTAACTTTCCCAAAGAGTATATTGGTTTATTTAGTATTTCCTTAGTATTTCTATGCCTATCAGCCTGCAATAAATACTGAAATAAGTAGAGAAGAGACCAGAGGGAGTCAGGGCAGAGTGAAACAAACCTCCTGGAGGTTTCATGCAATTTTTTTTTAAGAGATGTCATGCAAGAGGAGAGGGGAGGAAAAGCAGCAGTTTTCCCCCCAGTTCGGGGCTGTGTTTGAAGCTGGGCACACAGCTAGAGTGGCTTGATCACAGGGAGCAGGGTATAATTTCAGTGAAAGCTGATAGGTGCATGAAGGGCGGATAAAACTCTCCCTGTTACAGGTATTTATTATCACTTGACAGCTGTCAGTTTGCAGTAGGGGATTTGCCTTCCTGTCAGCTCTCTGAGAACCAGGTATATTTGCCTAAGGTTGTAGAGAAGGGTAAAATCCTGCTTTCAAGCGCAGGTATCAGTTAACCGTGATAAGAAGGCAGGTAAAGCATTTCTTCTGCGAGACGGCTGTGGAGAACAGGGGAGTAAAGTCTTTCTGGCCCTACCCAGATGGGACAAAACAAGTCATTAAAATCTGATACCTACCTGCTTTTAATGAGAGAAATGTTGTTCGAAGAAATAATCTCAGCCCTATCACCACCGAACTATTTTCAGGAGCCATTAGCCTTTCACCTCCTCATAAGTTTTATCTTTTACTTTTGATCTCACTCAGGGAAAATGGCAATGCTTCTGCAACCAGAGATTTAGGCTTTAATCAGGAGCTTACTCGGCCACAGCCGTGCTCTCGCTGCCGCCCTTTCCAGTAAATGACCCGCAGAAAAACCAGGAGAGTGAGGTGGAGAAAACAGCAATTAAAGTCAAGGCCTTGGTGTCTTTAGTCATGTTTAGTTCCTCAGTGAGCCAGTGTGGGTATTCTTATGGCTCCTACAGTGCTCCCTTCACCTTTAGTCTCTTCTCCCTCCCCAGGAACTCTCTGTCAGCACTTGGGGACAGGGGACTGTGAGTTGCCAGCTTGAACTACAGGCTGGTGGTTTTTCTGGCCCAGTTGGAAAAAGCAAAGAGCAAGAGCCAGCTGTGGAGGAATGTTCTGAGCTGCACTGAGCAGACGCAAACTCTGACTCGGTTTAACTGTACCTTAGCATCATAAAGAATACCTTGGCTGTATTCTCTACTTGAAAGCTGTTGTAATGTAGAATAAGATCCTTGAGCCATGCATGGATGCATTAGATGGACCTTGATGCTGATTTTTTCCCTGCATCTGTTTAACTCACACTGGGATCTGTTTTAATTCCAACCCAGTTTTATTTCAAAAGTTATCCATCATCAGTACATGAGGATAAAGACAAAGGAGTGAAAAAAACCGTGAATTATAAATGAGATATAATATACACACATCTATTTCAGTGCTGCTTGTCCATATTTCTTTATTTCTTTTTCCTCCTTTTATCTGTGGATATCAAAAGCACAAAAAAATGCCAGGAATGCCGTGTCCCATTGGCGTTCTCCTGACAGGACATTCAGAGCAATCCAGGGCAACAGCTGTGCTGCCCATATATCTTGAAGCAGAAAATCGTACATGCTGTGGGACAATGCCCGGCGTCACCGCCCGACACGGGGCCACGGCGCTGTCACGGTGGGAACCGTCCCCCGGTCCCCTGGGCTGTTTGTGTGCACAAGGATCATGCTTATCACATTGCTGGAACACAGCACTTTGCATCTAATTTAAGCAATGCTGGGGCTTTTGTTTGTCCCACGAGGTCTAACCTAAAGACAAAAGCCGTGGTCCAGCCGGCAGGTTATGAGACGTTACCAGACATTGGTGTTCACACATACACGCTCCCGTCAGAGGAATTTATGGCCATTACCATGTTCCCTAATGAGTGCAAAATGAGACCATTACATATTCACATAATTAGTTTGACAGATTTTCATTTAAATATAAAAAGGCTTCTAGTCTTTAGAGAACAAAAGGAAGGATTTGTTTCCAGGGCAGTTTTTGACTCCGCTTTGCTGGAGCAGGAGCTTGGGAGTGACAACTGAAGGGAGACAATTTAGTGTGAATAATTCTCAGCTTTTGATTTCATGTTGCCATTTCTTTGCTGCTTTTCCAGTTCCCCTGGAGCACCTTGAAGAGAGCTGTGTGCTGAGGCCCTTTCAGGTGCAGCCAGGAAATCCTGAGCGAGAACTTGTCTTTTCCAAAGCATGAGGGATGCCCTGAGCTTTGGGGGGGTGAGGGAAATTCTTAAGAATAGGTGGGTGTCTCCAGCTATTTTTCCTGCTCTGGACTTAGCAAAGAAAGTGTCTAATCCTTGCTTTTAAAGCTCTCAATCTGTCAGATACTGCAGTGGCAGGTAGTGGCACCCCAAGGCATGTTCTCTTTTTGCACCACACTCCTCTTGTCTTCATAGGAGAGCCCAGGTGATGAATGGCAGGTTTTGTGATACCTTGGATGTTATCCTGGAGCACCTTCAGATAACACTTGGTACCTCCCTTCCCAAGTCCCTTGATGGCTTTGTTTCTTCCCAAGACAGCAGATAGTTAATCTTGAACTACCTGGGGCTGGGCTTGACCCTGAAAAATGTCTTCGCTGAATTTGCATAACAGGGACCATCTAAAATACAAATAACTTTGAAGGTTTATAGTGTTTTAGCAACATATGAATGACCCAGTGTAAAAAGATCAGTGTTCCTGTTAACCCAGTGTTTTTTCTCTGGTGTCATTTTTGTTTCTTGGATACCTGAGCATCAGAGAAAAAGATTTATTAATTAACTTACAGTGATTTGTGTTTGGAAAGGTTAGCAACAGCTCACCAGCTTGCTCTGTACCTTTTCTCATGCCTTCTTCCCATCTCTTCTGCCTGGGATCCTTCAGGTTATTTATCTTTTTGTATTCCATATGCTCTATTGGCATCACTTCAGCTGTGGGTTTTACTCTTAAATTGATTAGGATATGCAGCTTTTCCGGGCATTTATAAAGGAGTACTTGCTTAATTTCACTTCTGGTTTTCAGAGGCCACAGGTTGGCCCGGTCATCTCAGCATGGTGAGCACTAAACATGATAAATTCCAAGCAGGAATTCTTAAAAGTCAACATGAGGTATCCCCCAAAGAGCCAAGTGTGCATATCCAAGCCAGAAGTCCTTGGATTATGGTAGATTTGGGTTGCTTTAGGCTTGGATCACCCACCTTAGAGCTGCCATCTAATGCAACAGGGTAGTTCCCTTAAACCATTTTGAGTTCCTTTGGTTCATGACGTGGGTCCGAGGGGCCGCTCAGCTTTGTGTACCCAGCCCGCATCCTTATCGGAGCTGACGTTTGTTCCTACACAGGGGTTACATGCTGGGAGCCAGGGCTTAAGAGCACAGCTACTTTATTTACACACCTGAGTGCCTCTTGGATGATGCTGGTGAATTCCTGGACGCTTGAGGTTCCCTGGGACATTTTAAAGAACACCTTTCGTGTGAAAAGATCTTGCGCAAAACCCACGAGGGCTCAGCTGTGACACTTCCCAGCCCTCCCTTTAACCAGTTAGAGCTCATGGCCCTCTTGTCCACTGGTTTACTGGGAATGTCCCATCCAGGGACATGCCTCCCATGTGCCCACACTCTGGAAACAGCGCTGTGAAATTATAGAGAGCAGAAGGCATTTCTGCCACTTCCACATGCCAAATGCTCAGAAATGCCTGATGTTTATCCTCAGCTGCAAGCACACCTGAGAAATCCCTCTGCCTTGTCCCTCCTGGAGATTGCCAGGGAAGAACTGACCTTTTCCCTGACCAAGTGCAAACAGCATTTTTTGTGTTTTATTCAGGATCCAAGCACTTCTATTCCGTGTTGTTCAGCTCTGGCTTCCTTGCCTGGCATAGGCTTTTTCAGAGTATCTCATGAAAAGGAGTTTGGGCTTAGTGATGAATTAGTGCTATTGGAATTTGAACTGCTCTTGTTTTTCAAGTTATTCTTATCAGAGAGGCCTTGTTTCTGGAAGGGGAACAGTGGCTGCTCCGTTTAATAAAGCTGAGAAAGCAGGAAATGATCACTAGCCCTCCACAAAATCCTAACTGAACATTTACTTAGAGCCACAGTGGGAGAGACCCAGACTCATAAATCAACCTATCAAGCCTTCAGACATGAGTTTTTGGAACCTCCCAGGCATTTCTTTTTCCTGCTGCTGTTAAAAAGTCTTTCAAAGGCATGAGCTTCGTGATATTATTCAGGACATGAGCAAGTTATGTTGCTCCAGGCCTGGAACTGAGGCAGTGAGTGACCTCACCCCTCTAGAAACAGATCCCAGCAACTTCAGCTCTGGGTTTTTATTAAACATAAGCACAAACTGAAGTGAGGTGCCAGTTTATCAGCGAGCAGAGCTGGATGTGTCTGTGGAGAAGGGGTAGAATTCCCTGGATTGTTTTAAGAAGGTCCATGCTGCCTTTTATTGCAGAGTGTGAAGGTTAGTCCTAGCCTGAGTGAGTGGCTGAGGGGAAGCATCTAATCCAGATCCATCTATCCGGATCCATCTATCCAGGACCAAGCTATCATCTTTTGGAGTTCAGTTCTGCACCATGGAGGACAAGGAGGCATTTTGGTGTGTCTGAAATGGAGCCCTTCAATATTGGAGACCTGTCTACAGTCTTAGTATATGTGAATATGCTAAGGCACAACAAGCCTTCAGGGGAATGTTTAGGGGCAAAGAAAAACACAAACTGTCAGCACTTAACATTTAAATTTGGGAGTAAGGCAGCTATTATTCCTCACTGTTTAATCCCCTTAGAAGATTAAGGAAAGAATAATTAATATGTGCTGTTAAAAAATCAGCAGTATACTTCCTTCCTCATAGACAACATTAAAATAAAGGCCTGTAGTTACATTGTATAAGGTCTGATTAGTAGGTGCACAAATATTAGAGGGTCAGGATGCCTGGGGTTCATTCATATTCACTGTGGGATGAGAGGCAAGATGTTTACTGCTGGGTACTTCCATTTTTGTGTCCAGGCAGGACGTGTGACAGTCCTTCCTAAGGTGAGGGATGTTGTGAGGCTTAATTACCATGTGCAGAGCGCTTTGCAAAACACACTGCACCACTGAAGGTACAAAATGGCAATTAAAAGGAAAAATATAAGGTCTTCCTCTCTAATTTTCAGAGGAATGTCTTTGTACTTTTGGTTGCTGTAACCACAGCCCAGCTTTTCCTGCTAAGTAGATGGTGAGAGCTGCTTCTTAGAAAAGAAAATATCTCCTTCCTCAGCCACAGTCACCCAAGAACGAGCCTTTGGAAGCTAAAGGGAGAAACAGATCATTCTCCCTCCCATCCAGGGCTTGGAAGATGGGGGCCCGGAGTATGACCTCGGCCTTGCTACTTCCCCTCTTCCTCAGTGCCTGACTGGTTGTTCTCTCTTTATGATGGGACTGAAAGTATGGATAATAAACAGAGACCCCAGGTGCTTGTAGCTCTCCATAAGTGTGACAGTCCATAGGACTGTGGTCTGCTCCCTGCCATCTCAGTAGGCCACAGGCTGAAGGTTTTGTCACTTAACTCAGGATCTGTGCTGAAAATCACTTTTACACTTATAATCCCAGCGTTTCCCTACCCCTGAGGATTCTGCAGTGCTCCAGCTCTTGCAGGGTTCACCAGGAATAAGGAACACATGACAAGGAGCCATAAAGGAGGTACCATAAAGCAATTCTGCTGCAGAGGAGAACCCAGGGAAACTCAGCTTTGTACCTGCCTTTATGTTCTTTGTTTGTTTGCACTTGGAGATAAATCATAAGCCACGGGGCTGGGAATGGGTGTGGGTGGGTGTGGGCACATGCATTGCTTCAGAGTAAATCAAAAGTAAGAGATCTGTGCACGGAAAAAACCAGTAAGGGACAATGGGGAGTTGGGTTATGCTCTTTAAATTGTCCATTTGTCTTTTGGGGTGTTTTGTTCATTATGTGATTTACGTACACAAGTCCAGCAAGTCACTAAAAGCAAGTTGCAGCTCAGACGTGTCTTTCCATGGAAGTAGGGAAGGAAGAACTCTTCTCCCTGTGCTGTTTAGGGAGGCAGCAGGAAGTGCTGGACTGACCCCACGAGTGGTGGTGCAGCCTGAACAGAACTGAACAGCCTGAGCCTGGGCATCAGGAAGAATTTCTTGACTGAAAGGGTGGTTAAGCATTGGAATGGGCTGCTCGGGGAAGCGGTGGAGTCACCGTCCCTGGAAGCATTCAAGAAAGGACTGGATGCGGCACGTAGTGCTATGGATTAGTTGACAAGAGGGGCATCAAAGGTTGGACTTGATGATCTTGGAAGTCTTTTCCAACCTTTATTATTCTGTGATGACGTTGCTACCCTGCACATCCAGCCTGCGACATGTGTGGGCCACCGGGAAACCTTTCCAAGGGCTTTTGCCTCACTGACAAGGACAAATGTTACAGGAAAAGAAAGGCAAAACAAAGGGAAACATGGAAAAGTCCCAACAGGAGAAGTGGCTGATAAAATGCTGCCATGCATGTCTCAGCACAGTTTCCATGGCTAAAGGCTCTCCTCCTTAGGCAGGTTTCCATGGGCACCCCCCCATGGCTGCAGTGGCACTAATCAGACACTAAGGATTGCTCAAGTGAGTAAAGTTTGCAGGCCTGACCTGCCAAGTGTTGCCCACACTCATGTTTGTTCTTCCCAGCGCCATCCTGGGACATGAGCAGAGCAGTATTTTCCAGGGCCCTGAACCTTTTAGCAGCAGACAAAATGTTAATTTGAGCCCTGTCTTACGACCTCGTGACCCACAACATGCTCTGGGGTGAAAGGTGCTTTGTTCCTTGCCCCGGTTTTGTCAGAGCCTCCGAGGGACGGGCAGCGGAGGAGCTGATGTGCTGTCCAGACAATGGACACCGGTCCAGCACTGTCAGCTGAACTGGGTGTTAATGACCCATCCCGAATTTCGGTTTTAGTAGGTGGCAGGCTGGAACAACTCCTTTGCAATGTCCTATGTCTTTTTGTACAAATGGCTTGGTCAACTTCATGAGCTGGTTCCATGCTTTGGATCAGGTTTAGTCCTGTAGTGCCGGAATGAGGGAATCAAGACCAAACATTTTCCAAGTAACCAAGCAAGGGTCCCACATGTGCTGAGCCGGAGGCAGTGAGGTGTGCTGGGTGCAGCAGGAATCAGGACACTGGCTTTGAATTACTGCTGGCTGTTATCTGCATAGCTGTATCTCCTGGGTTAGGAATCAGCAGCGCTCGCTGCTACAAAAGCAGAGCCGAAGGCAGAGCCGGGCCCTGAGGCAGCAGGAATCTCCAGGTGTGCCCTGCGGCATCAGGCAGTCGGCATCAGCCGGGAGGGCCACACGGAAACCTTCAGGGCTGACTCGGCAGGTCACATTTACTGGTGACAGTGTATTGCCTGGGAGGGTACAGCACAGAGTTACTCAGCCCAAAACCATTTATTTTATTAGTGACATTTGGTGTGAGAACAGCTCTGAAAACGGATGTTTTGTAAAGTGTGCTGGTTGGTGACAAACACCGGTAGCTCCAGTCCTGTGCTGGTCAGAGGTGGTGTTACTGATGCTTGCAGCCTTCCTCTGCCCCACAGTCAGTCCATTAGTTCAGACATGGGAGACCCCCTTCCATTCCCAGCTCTATCCCTCACCACTGGATTTGTGGTTTACCTTTGCCTAAAACAGACCTAAGAGCTGAGGGTTATTTTTTCACAGTTAAGGTGTACATTAAGAGGATCTCGCTTTAATCTCAAAGTCATTAAAATATTTTCTGTCATGGAGCTTAACAAATAGACATAATTCATCTGACTCACCCCTGTGTGTGTGTGGGCTAATGAGAGTTTGTAACAAATGGCTTTTTTAGAGAATGAATAAGGGTTCGTAGTTACCATAAGCTGCCTAGGAATTCTGAAGGATCTTATCTTTTTAATGAAAATGACTCTGGTGTAAATCATATGCCAGCTCGGAGTTGATGCTGTCACATTTCAGGTTCCTTACCAGCCTTTGCTCTTAGGAGCTAGTGTTCCAAGCTGGATTCACCAGGGCTTAAATTTGCCTGTTAAGAAGGTTTTTATTGTTCAGTATCACTGCCATTCCCACTTCCTCTCCAGGGAAATGAGAAGTGCAGTGTAACAGCTGCTGGGATTGCTTGCTGGCTGAACAGAGCAATCACAGCTCATGCTGGAGGGAGATGGTACATGGTGGTGCTTCAGTAAGGCAGGAATGAGTAAAGTTTATAATGGTATTCCAGGGAAAGCATTCACTGATTACCTTTAGGAAGATTTCACTGTGATGTTGTGCACCTCTGGTGCTCTTCGTAGTTCCTGAGCTCTGCCACCAGTTCTTCTCCAGATACCCAACATCTTGCTGGTTCCTTCTTCTGGAGAAAGAAATGGGGTAGGGACTGGAAAGAGGATCCTGGGGAATTGTCCCCACATCTTGTGCCCAGGTATCAAAAAAACAAACAAAAAAGGTGATTGCTTGAGTGCAAGCCTGTGTGTTTTAAGGTTAGGCCAAGCAGGATTCCTGATGTCTCAGGGCCTGATCTCTAACCATAGTGATCACCTGACACAAGGACAGGACAGGAGGGTAGGGGGATGTCTGTTCCCTAAAAGCAGGGGCAGGATTTGTTCCTGAGGTCAAGGGACCAGCTTTGCCTCTTTGCCAGATTGGAAGCACAACCTTTCCAACCAGTTTGTCAGCTCAATTATTTAGCAACCTGCTTTGTTTATGCTATAAAATCTGGCTCCTGCACTGAATGTGGATTGCCAGAGGGCACAGGAACAACAGAGTGAGCTGCTTTAAATCCTGTCCTTAAACTCCATCAGGCCTTAGAGATGTAAAGAGGAGGTTTCTCTCTAGCTGACAGATTTATTCTCAGTCACATTCCTGTGACCCCAGTAGAGGAAACAGGCTGAGCAAATGGGGTGTAATAAAGCTCCTGGGATGTGGTTAGAATAGCCAGAGCTCCAGAGCAAAGACCCAAACACATCCTGCCCCACTGGGGATTGAAGTAGGGCTTTAACTCCCTGCAGATCTCTCACCTGACATTGTCTTTAAACCCTTTGGGACTCTAACAGAAACCAAGGTGAATTAGCAGGAGATTTTCCCTGAAACCTGAGCTAAAGAGTTTTGAAGATGTGAATGCTCTCCTAGGGCTCAGACCTGCAACCTGCCTTCCATGGTGAGCCCAGCAGTTCAGGGAGCTGCTCCAGGCATGCAGCTTGGGAGGTTTCCTTTACTCACAACTACTGGCACAGTCAAAGTCAAGCCAAAAATGAACGACTGGCTCTGACCCATCCCAGAGTTTGGAATTGCTCCCCTCATAATTTCATTGCCTTTGCTTTCTTACTGGGGGTGTTTGCTGGGCTGCTCAAGCAAAAGGGCTCATAGAATCATAGAATATGATTCACCAAAAGATGTGGTTCCTGAATTACCCAGTCCTCCACACTGCCAAATATTCTGGTTTAATCCAGCAAAGCTTTTAAGATCATGATCAGCTTTAGGAATGTGAGTAGTTGCACTGAAATGATCTGGATTACCCTGGTGCTGGTTGTGGGGACAGTGGGCACAGCCTTGCAGGATCAAGCCCCTGGATAGAGGGGCCAAGGGCCATGTGCTGGAGGAAGGGAGAGGGGTCACTACGAGCAATCCTGTCACAGAGTGGCACCCTGGAATTTAGGGCAAAAGCACATTGGACTTTTTTGTTTAATGCCAATCTGCCTTAAGTCCTCAAACTGTGCAAGCCAAGACCAACAAAGGAGGCTAAAACCTCTAACACCAGCTTCTCTTCTTTGCTGACAGCGATGTCAGGCACAAAATCAAATTCTTTCTGGGTGTCAGGTAAGTCAAAGACTGCAGAGGGCCCCAGAAGGGGATTCTTGGGGATTTATGTTCCATCAACAAGACGAGCGATAATTAAAGCCTGAATACTTCTGCTAAACAGGGAAACAAAAAAGAACCGTCTTAATTCCTTAAATTCCTCATGCCAGGCTGTAAAATATATTCCATTCATGCCTGTGTCTTGCTGCTTGTTCTCTCTGTGTCTCTTTCTTTAGCATTCAGCCACCTGTTTGTAACCAGTGTCCTGCAGGTTCTCAGGGTGTCTTTCTTCCCCGCTCTCCCTGCCCTTGGACGTGTTGCTTTGACACTGAGGCCTCCTTGTCTATGGGAGACAGTCCAGCAGAGCTCCCTGGCTCGCCCCGCTCCCATAACTTCATTCTTGGAAAGTTTCTGAGTTTCCCGGGTGATAAAACACGAGCAACATTTGCTCTGACCTGAATCATTTCTGAAGGCATTGAGCCCTGTTTTGTTATGAAGGTTACTCAGGGTGGGTGGTGGGGCATGAGAATTCCCAGTGATGGCAATTCCTGATGGCAGCGTCAGAAAGTCGCCGCCTGCACCTTTCACGCCGCAGGGCTGTTTTGATTAGTTTTTTGGTGTGTGCTGAAAAACACATCTGACAAGCTGGAGGGTGAGAGACACCAGCAGAACAAATCAGCACGTTACAAGATTGTCTGCCGTGGCTTTCCCCCAGCTCTCACCAAAAGGGGGGAAAAAAAGGAGGAAAGGGGGAAAAAAAAGCAAGCCCCAGCTCTCTATATACAACAGCTATCAAACTGTCACAGATCACTGCTGCTACAACTGAGGTTAAAATAATATAATAGCAGAGTGTTTGCTAGTCTTGTAAAAACCTCCAGTTATTCACTGGAGACCAAACTAGTGAATCAACAGGACAGTGTTTAAAACTGTTAAAAAACTATAAAATGACAAAAAAACCCACCCAGTAAATAACTCTGGAATGCTGTAGGTTGGTGGCGTGGGATTTTTACTTTTTTTTTTTTTTCTTTGCCCTGCGTTATTTATCCCCTTAAAATTAATACCGTCTGCATGATGGGTGGCTCGGGGCTTACAGAGACTTACAGGGCAAGTTCACTCCCAGTTCTCAATTACTGTGGAGTCTGATTCTCTTCTCATTTATCCTGGAGTAAATGGGGAATAATTGTTCTTCCCTTGATATGGTATATGCAGGGAATAATAAAACCTCGCATGTCTGGCCTTTGCAAAGAGAGATCCAAGGCCACTCTGAATCCTGTCAGTGATTTTATCTAGTTTTTACTATGTTTCTTGTGCAGAAGGATCTCCTGCTGGCAGTGCTGACATGCTGCATCTCTGCTCCCAGTCCCAGCTCATGAGACCAGCAGCACTTCTGGCACAAATTAAAAACCTTCGGATTGGAACTTCGGAAATGTTCAGTTCCAAGCTTTAATAAAAAATCCAGGGGTTGGATGGCATTGTCTTTATTCATGAAAATAACCATCATTTTCTGCTCAAAACAAAGCATTTACTTTTTAGCTTGAAACTTCATTTCCTCTCAGAGACAGGAAGACTTTGGACCAAGGTCATTTAGCAGCCAGACCCCCGTCATACACCCTGACTTTCCCTTTCCTGAACCTTCCCAGCACGTTGGCAGCTCTCGCCAGCACGGCCGAAGGTCGCTCTGCAGCATCTCTGCCATGGGCAAACAGGAAGGCTCACAGGTAATATTATGCCAAATTAACAGACAGGGTTTTAATTCAACATCAGTTATGTATGAATACTTGCATAAGGAATCAGGGGCCTGCTTTCAGCAAAGCCCCTGGGCGTGCACTTCAGACTGACAAAAGTACCAGTGTTGTGTCTTGGAAGTGCTGAATGCCAAGTTGCCTCCCTGCCCTCCTCTCAGAAATCATTTTGCCTCCAAAGAATCAGGATTTTACTGTGCTGCTGATGGAAGGAGGTAGAATGTTAGATGAGAACCTTTGTGTCCTTTCACAACGTGAAGGAAAAATCTGTTTTTTTCATCTGAGTGAACTACTTCACAGTAGGATAACTGAGTGAAAAGTTGTGTTATAAGCATGTCCATTTTTCTTTAGCAATGTGGAGGTTCTCCACTGTCACAAATTGCATAATTTGAGTTTCCCTCCAAGTTCTCTGTATTGGGTCAGTAACATCCATCAGTACCTTTGGTGAACTATTCCAAGAGGAGCTGTTCCTGAGTGAGTCTTGTCTGTGAAACCCCAGATGTATCCAAAGAGGAGGGAGAAACCAGACCAGGATGATTCGAGAGAGCCATTGGCTACCTGGCAGCCTGGTGACCTTGTGTAATTAAAAACATTCCTGTCTCCAGCACAGGGCTTGTGGATCTGTCCTGGCTGTCTGTAATTAGAGATGTGGAGTGGGTATATTGGTTTTGGAGTGGGATTATTGGTACTTTCCTTGCTTCTGGTCCTCCTGTGTTATGGAGGTATGTCCTTTGGGACGTGCGGGGGAGTTCAATATCCAGAGTGATCTGGGAAGGAGCAGGCTGAAGATCAAAGGAGAGCACTGCCCTGCTGCCTGTGTACTCCTTAAAGAAAACAAGTCGGATTTCAGCACATCATTAAGCAAGCTGAAGGTAGTCTGATCTCCTGTTACCGATTCAGTGAGAAGACACAGCCCCCTTGCATGGGGAGGGGACAATAACCTGTGATGTGCTTGCACCTTCATTCTGCTCAGCCCTGTTTCCCATCCCAGTCCTGACCCACAGGCCAAGCTTTCCATCAGAAGGGATCCTTATCTTTTTCCTCCTTTCCCAAAACTGTGTGAATGGCTGAGCCGGACTCTTTGAAGTCAGTGGGGGCTGCAAACTGCTCTATGCTGGGGAAACTCAGGCCATGAATTTAGGCACCTGCTTTTTAAAGATCTTTGTCTAAAAATTTTAGCAGTGCTTCAGCTTCACTATCCATACGACAGGTCAAGTAATTCCTGCTTCCTTCAGGATCTGAAACAGGGGCAGTAGGGAAAAAATGCCCTTATAGGAAAACACTATTTAACTTAATGTAGATGAGTACATGCAGGGCCTAACTGAGGCATTACCTTTTAGAATATAATAAGGAATGAAATCCTTTTAATCAATGCTTTATAGTACCCTCTATGAGAAACCTAATTGTAAATTTGATAGGCTGGCACCAAATACGCACAGAAAGGTTATCTTGTGTGGTTCTGTTAGGTGACCTTTTCTCACAAGGATTCCCTTGTCTGCCTTTCTCTGGGTTTCTTTGTGGTTTCCCTCATTTCTTTCGGGGTTTCCTTATTAATTTCATCCTACTGCTCCTTTTTCATCTCTTTCTATTCCCCCCTGGGGCAGAGGGAAGCAGCAGCAGAGAAGGAGAAGAGGGACGCGTGTGACAGCAGCTTTTCCCCAGTCTGCCCTGCAGTGTCACTCCATACTTGGAAGCACAGGACGTTCCCAGGACCGGTTCTCATTGCTGGAGGAGGAAAGGCAGTGTCTGAAGAGGCAGTGTCTGAGCCAGGAAAGATCAGGATGTTATTCAGCCAGGGCCTGTAGTCCCCAGTGTAAGGGCTGGGCTGAGAGCACCCGCAGGTGTGGTTGTGAAACTGGCAGTAAAAGTTGCTTCCAAACTTTCTTCATGAGTGTTAGAGATCACACAGGGAACCGATTGAAACCAGGAAGGAAGGGAGAACTGCTGGCATGGCCTTGGTTTCTTTATATTATCATTTCCCAAGGAGCTGTGACTCCACTGTGACACTGGAGCAGGAGCTTTTACAGTTTTAAAAACATTCCAGGCTCTGGACAAAGCATCACATGAGGCTGGGATAAACCATCACTCCTTTGTGCAAGCCTTTGGGGCAGCACTGGTCTGTTTGAGCTCAGACAGTTCAGGATCACTAAAACCCGGGGCCCAGCCTTAGCTCCAAAGCAATGGCACTACTTTTCTGAGGGGTAACAAGTCACCTTGTCCCCCTTGCATCCCTTCTGCTGCTCCTGCCTCGGTTTAGTCACCTCACTCTGCTGTCCTCTTGTCTCCTCAGCTCAGTGCCTGCAGCAAGGGCAATTACTGCAAAGCCACGGCTGGCTGGCTGCTGGAGAGCAGAGCTCTGTCATTATTCCTGCCTGCCTCTTAAAAGGGTGAACAGGGCTGGCTCCTTCCTTCCTGCCCCTGGCCTGCCTCCCCGCGCGCTGCCTCACCTTGCCCATCGCAGCCTGACGCGCCGATGGTGAAGGAGCTTCCCCTCCTCTCCGAGCACGGGCTCCTGGCAGCGCTCCCCATGCAGGACAACCTGCACGCCCTGAAGAAGATCCTGGCCTTCTGGACCGTGCCACGACGGTGCGTACCCAGCTCCACAGGCTGCAGCAGATCCCTTTGGGATTTTACACCTCCCTTGGGCACCCGGGCCTTTTGCTGTGGCTTCCGCATCCCTCGGGAAAACTTAAGCTCCCTTTGGTGACAGTGGAAAGCAGTTCAGTGCTGCTCGTTTCTGGAGGGATGGGACGCTGCCTTTTGCTGTCACCTCTCGCTCTGTTTGGTGTCATTTGCTTGTTCTTTTAGGCATGAAGCTGTACAGGTGAGCCCAGTTGTGCTGGTGCAACCAGCTGGGCAGAGGAGATGGCATTTAGCTGCAAAGCAGTGCCAGCTTGCACCAACCTGTGCGTGCCTGGTTTGCTGGCTGCTTTGTGTCGTGCACTATATGGGCTCCATGTTGTGAGAATGAGAGTTTCTGGTGTTTAGATGATGACAGATTGATCAGAACAGCATCATATCACCTGGGAGCTTAATCACAGGTGGGCATTGTGTCACTCAGACAAGTCCTGCCTTGGCTTGGCTCTCATGTTTGATCACCAGCTGTATAAAATGCATAATATTTGCTCCTTTCCTGATGGTTTGTTTATTCAGGGGCTGGGGATGAGATTCAGGAGTTAGTTGAAGTACCAGAGATTGCAGAGAGATCTGTTTTGCAGCCCCAACACTGAATTTGCAATCCTTCCAGTCTGATTCTAGGAAATAAACCTCTTTGCCTTTGCAGGGACACAGAAGGTGGTGGCACTGAGGATTTTTGACCCCACAGGAGTTAGGGCCTAATGATAGCAGGTGTGGAGCAGCCTTGTTTTATAGCACCAGTGTAGCTTATAATTTAATCTTGAGTCTATAAAATTCCAGGACACCTTCCTTTTCTACCAGGGCACTGTGGCTGCCAGTGCCACCATACTTAGTGCAGATTGCTCCCAGGTGTCTGGCTGGTGGATTGAGGGCATGGGCTTGTTTTCAGCTATTAAATGAACACTCCTTCAGTGCTCTGTTGCTACGTAGTCTTGGATTACTGTGTGATTCCTGAAGACATCACTGTTCATTCACTCCTTTTCTTGGGGTAGAAATGTTTGAGAATTAAGATACACCTGGCTTGGCTTTTCAGAAATACTTAGTATCTATGACAATCCCAAGGCAATTATCATGAGTTGCAGCGTAGATATACTTAAATTGAGACATTTTTATTTAGAGGTCAAAGATTTTAAGTGTTTTACCCAACCCTGGGTTATGTCATTCTCTACCACTTACAGATTCAAGTGTTACTTTTGTTATTTAAGTGCTAAGTGTGAATTCCTCTACTTCCAATGTAAACAAACCACAATTTGTTTGAGTGCTGGAAGTTAACAAGAGTTTAATTGATGTCAGCACAGGGTGTGTTACATCAGGGTAGCACGGCACAGGAGTTCGATGTGGAGCAGTTCCCTGGGCATCCAGAGAAGAGGGATTTTCTCTCTGCCAGAGCTGTTGGATCACAGGGCTGGATGGGAAGCAGCAGGTTCTCATAGTGCCACTGCAAAACTTCTGGAGAAAGTGGATGGAACTGCTGGGCGTAAGCACGGGGGAAGGTTTTGAGACCAGATTTGAAAGTTAAAAAAAGATCAAGGTTAATTTAAGTGTGCCTTTACACCTATGGTAAGTGCAGTTCTCCTTCTGGGAAGGAGCTGATGAGATGCCTCTCAGAGGACTAATGACAGGGTAGAGCAGATGGAGTCCCTGCCGTGGGAAACAGCCCCGTGTCCTCGGAGCAGGCACAAACAGTGACTACCAGCAGGGCCTGGCACAGGCTTGGCCACAGGCTTGTTCCTCTGCGTTACAATGGGACAACTCATGGGCTGCTGGTTCTGGGGAGAGGCTCAAATGAGCTCAGCCTATTCTGAGACAGAGCATGAAGATCTTCCCAAGGGATCTCCTAGGATAACAAATGAATTCATTTCATCAGCATCTTGAAACTGTCTCAGCCCAAGTTCCTTGCTGGACAGCAGGTGGGACCGATGTGCTTCAGGGCTTCTGTTCAGCTCAGTGATTGGCATTTGAGGCTCCTTTTTTCGTTTTATTGGCTTGCACAGTGGCTACTTGTGAAACAGCATGTGGAACTATTCTTCATGTGGAACTGTTCTTCTTACCAAGACTTTGAGGGATCCCACATGTATTTTAGATTCAAATATATTAAACTCAGGCAAGCCTCGGGCACTTTTGTTTCCTTTTATTACATAATATCCTTCCTTTCAGGAAACAAATTCCAGCTGCCTTGAGCTCTTGTCACAGAGGGGTCCATATATACAAGGGGCAACTGAGCCCACAGCTCTCACATTCTGACAGAACTAGACCTGGATCAGAAGCCTCGTGCTCCTGATACCGTTCCAAGCGGTTTTCTTCATTTTCCCTCACACCATTCAAATTTTTATCTCTATTTTTGGGCCATGTTTTCTGTGCTCTGGTGACTCTCCCTTTCCCTCCTGGTTTCCCTGAGCTGTGTCAGTAATTCAGTGTAAACTACCCCCCACTGCAGCTGTGAGGCTCAACGGACAGCGCCTCTCGTTAGTCACCAGGCTGCTGCCTGGCACCCAGGAATGCAAGCAAAAACCCCATTTGTGCCTTAAACCTTTAGCAACCCATTAAAGCAGGAGTGACCACTGACCTAGAAATGTGGCAGCTGCAGCCCTGGCCAGCACTGCAATAGCCTCCTGCTGACCTAGTTTGTCCCAGCCCCGAGCATCTTGCTGCACAGGGGTGGATCCTTCCCAGTAAACTCATCAGCAAATGCTTCTTGCTGCTGAAATTTGGGAGAGGTTGGAAATTAAATGGTTAAACGGCAGGAACCATGAGGTTCCTTTTTTAGGAGCCTTGCTGCTTTACACCCAGCTGTCAGCCTGTCCTTATCTCTGTAGTTACAATAGTTACAAAGGCCTTAGACATGCACTTAGGAAGCCCCTGAAGAAGTTGTCCAGCCTCACTGGCACACACCAGGCTAGAGAACTCCCTCCTATACATTTATTTTGGTTTAATTATCCTTTTGCGCTCCCCCATTTTGGTTTGTGCAGAGCAACAGTGACATCCATTGGCTTATTAAGCTAATCCAGAGTATTGTACAGACACCACGTGTTTACTCAGGACCACAGTGTGTGTGAGAGATTATAATATGTTGACTTCTCTGAATAATTTTCAGTGCTGCAGAACCAACCCAGCTGGAAGATGTTAGAGCAAATTTCATTCAGCTTATTCACTCCTGATAATATCTCAAATTTCAATTCTTACCAAAAAGTCTGTTTTATTTTAAAAGCTGCATCCTTTCTTGAAGACAAGAGGGTTTAGAAGGACCACAGGAGAAAGAATTGGGAGAGATTGCGGTGGAGGAACTGACAGCCAGAAGGTTGTAAAGAAAAAAACCTGAATGAAAGACTCAAAGTCTGAAATAGAGGATTCAGTGACAAAAAAATCCAAAACAAAATAAATTATTCAGGTGAGAGGGAGATCTGGAGGATTCTGATTTCATTCCAAAAACCCTGAAAACAGTTCAATTTATTTTTAACCGTGTGAGTGAATCAGTAGACATTTCCTGCAGTATTTCATTGAACAGAATCAGTGTCTGCAGTAAATTTTTCACCAGTGTAGTTCCCATCCCATTCCAAGGTCCAACACCGTGTCTGTGACAGGGAGTCCCCATGAGAAGGAGAACTGAATTCATGAGCCCGGGGGCCTATTTTTGTTGCCCCACAGCACAGGGCTGTGTCTGCAAGGAGGTGCAGCCTCTGTCTTGTGACTGGGACAACTGGAGCTTGCAAAGGCACCACAAGGGTCTCCCTTCCAGCATCACCAGAGACAGAGGAAAAAGGGAGTTATGCTGATTGATGCTGTGGCTCTTAGTAAGAAAGGGAATTGTAAGTGCTCTGCAGGGCGTTCGTAACTGAGGGGAGCTACAGGTGCTACAGGTGCTCAGGTTTCCATCCCATTCAGCAGCTTTGGATCAGGCATCACGTCCACAGCACCTAAGAGGGATTTTCCATTTATTTAGATGGTCACTTGCAGTGGGAGAGGCCAGGAAGCATTCCCAGGTGATGCTCAGTGTACTGGAGAATTTCAGTCTGCCCTTTGTGGGTGTGTGCACAGCGAGCAGTGGGGAAGCTCATGAAGAAGCTTTGCTTCCTGTCCCTCCAAACTCCAGCAGGCTGGACATGCTTTCATCCAGCTTATGTGATTTTAGCCCTTAGAGTCTCCCTCCTTTGCCTGCATGCCTCTTGGATTGCCTTTGGATGCCCTCACAGCTTGCAAATCTTTCTGCTGGATACTTCATTGACACTGACACCTTACTGAACCCAGTCTAGCCAGTCTGTTCCCTTTGGAAACCCTCTCTTCTCCCTGCCTGACTTTGGGAACTTCTCTGCAGAGATTTGTTGATGCTTTCCTTGTTTTTTCACCTCTTTCTGAAGTGCTTCCTTGCCTCTCCATGGCTGCATGTCTGCAGCTAATGCGAGGGCATTGTTGCTGTGCTTTCAAGGACTGAGAGAAGAGCACATAATTTCTTTTTTTCACCTCTCTTAGTCATTCTCTGGCTGATT
Organism: Manacus candei; assembly: GCF_025592945.1. Lineage (NCBI taxonomy): Eukaryota > Metazoa > Chordata > Aves > Passeriformes > Pipridae > Manacus > Manacus candei. The sequence continues at coordinate 332,277 of NW_026138155.1, read as the reverse complement.
TCTCTCTCTCTCTCTCTCTCTCACACACACAGGTTCTTTGCAGGTTGGCCCCACACAGCATTTGAGTTTGCAGGGGCTGATCTTCCCCAGCCATTACCAAAGGCTGAAATTTCCCTGGGTGTTGACTTTTTGGTGCCTGTTGAGTTCCTTTTCTCATTCCTGCGCTGTGTTTTCCCGGGGAGTGGCTGGCTGTTGGCTCAGTTCCTTTGACTACACCATGTATACATTTTCCATGATCAGAGAGGAGGACCGGCGGATAAAATCCTGCTGTTTGCGGATAACAACGGATAACATTGTTGTGCTAAGAGACATTTGCATGAGAGATATGAAAACAGCCCCATTCATACCCTTCTGTGACAGTGCTGAGTCTTACAACTGCTTTGAAATCTGAGGTGAGCTGTTGGCTCCATTAAGGCACCGTCATTGCCACGGCTTTCCACGGCCTGCAGGTGCTCTGGACTTGTCTGTCCTGGCTCAGCCTGCCAGCAGCAGGGGGATAAGGACAGCATTCCTGCAAAGCTCCCGGCATCCTGGGGGAAGCTACAGACTGCTCACAGGTGTCTTGTCTCCAGATTTCCAAAGACAGAAGGGAAATATTTGCACTCCAGAGCAGGCTTAGCCCTGTTCTTACCCATAACATGGGATAACTAGCAAAACACCACAAGTCTTGGTAAGGAATAAGCCAAAAAGGTGGGCTTCTTCCACAGAAAATCCTGACATTTCATTGAAAACCAGAACCCCCCCAAAGCACAGCTGCACATCCAGCACCACGCACGGCACAGACTGCACCGACCAGTTTTATCCCTGCGAGGCTGGCGTTCAGTCGGTCCTTCCGGCGAAGACAAACACGGTTATCACCTCGAGGGTGCTTGGAGCTGCCATGAAAGGAAGGCTTTCTTCCCCATTTCCGAGAGGAACCAGGCTTGATGCTCTCCTATCACTTGTGGACCTTGTTCTGCCTGCTTGTCCCCAATTAATGGCATCCGGTGCTGATTACTGCTGGCACACAGTAGCTTCCAGTACTGCCCACTCAGGTTCTTTATTTTCCTTGTGCTGCTACACCAGATTGCCAAAATGGAGTTGATTTTAGGCAGCAAGGAAGCTTTGATTTAGAAAATTCAGTCCTAGGGTTCTGCTGGGAGCTACTTTAGGACTGGCAGAGGTGCCTGAGGTGGCACCATGTGGCCCATTCCTCTGCCCTGCCTGGGTTGTGGTGGGGCCGAGTCCCTGCCATGGGCTTTCATGGCTCTGCTGTGCCAAAGGGGAACAGCTCCCAGTGTTTCCCTGCTCTCACATGCTGGAGCTGTTTGCACATTTTGAGCAAATAATGCTTTATTACTGTTTTTGTGAAAGAAGGAAGGCAAAATAAATAAAAAAATAAAAGAGAGTGGGAACATCTTGTGAACCTGCTGTTCTCAGATCTCCCCGATAAGGACAGTTCCAAGTGCGTGAGAAGTTTCCTACTCCAAGATTTATTTACTTCTGAAAGAAAAGCCACCTCCATCTCATTATTTTATTTTCAATACAGGTTTTAATTTGGTGAGAAAATATCTTCCCCATAAAGAACCTATTCTGCCTCATTAACTCCTAAAAAAAGCACCCCCCCAAGCTCAAAATGTTAAAAGAAGCATAAATTAAGGCTAAGTTTGTTGTTTGCCGCTTTAATCAACAAACAACCTTAAAAAGGACTCACAAAAGGTTCTGTAAACTAAATTTATTAGTGAACAGGAAAACAGGCCCTCAGCTGCAGCCTCCTCCCCTTCCCAGCCCCCTGGATTTGGAAGGGGGTGGGTTTTTGGAGTGACTGGTTTTGTTTAGTGTCTTATTCTCTTGGGCAGGTTGTTGTGGTCCCATGGATCTCTGTCAGACTTTTGTGATGCAGCTGAACTGAAGTGACTTGGGACAGTCTGTTAATTATGTCTTCAAAGCCTTCTCTTTTTTTCTTCGCTGTACAAATGTCCTTTTTTCCTCTTCTTTTCCCTAAATCTTCTTGTCAGTAGCTCAGAGGCAAAGAGGGGATTTTTTTTCACAGCAAGAGAAAACTGCCATTCCATTTGCCTTCCTTTCTCCTCTCTGGGATGCTGGGGGAAAAATAGGTGGACATCTCTTTTCTGCTGTTTTCCTCTCCTTGAAATGTTTAGGAACCCTTTTACTATTTCCTCTTTGTGCTATCATCATCCTCATTTACTTCTACCCTGAGGGATATCTCCACTCACAGAGTGGTGCTCCCAGTGACTGTGGTACCAAGAACCAAGGAAAAATGTAGGGACATGGTCTAGGAAGTATCAGTTTAGAGAATGGGGTAGTTGGATAAAAACATTAGGAATTAACTTTCCTGAGTTTGCACATGTAAATATGTAATTTCTTTCTGAATTCCCCTTGACATTACGGTGAACTTCCTTACAAACCTCTTGTGTTCAGACTCAGTTCAATCTTAAACTGTTTTTTTGAGAGAAATCTCCATGAGAAAATTTAATAATGGATTTTGTTCACTGCTGCAAGATTTGGACTTCTTCAATCCTTATTTTTTTTCACAGCTATCTTAAGCTCAGTCTGAGATATGCAGTGTAAGAGAGATCCAAGAAAAATCCCTTTTGTTCACTGGAAAAAACAGCCTTGACCCATTAGAGAGCGGTTTCTGATATTTATCTGAACAGCTCCTCACCTTCCAGGAGTTAATTTGAATTGGAGATGAGCCAATGGGGAGTCTCTCTAAACTTCCCCTGGCTTTATGGGCTTGGATTCAAACAGTCCTGGCTCTGAACAACTCGTGGTTCAGGTCTGCAAAACCAAAAGGCGCCTGGGCACGTTTTGGAAAAGCGGAGCCTCCCGGGGAGTTCTGATTGATGGCCCTGGCTCCAGCCCCTCCATACTCTCTCTCGCTCTTCATGGTCCGTGGGTAGGTCAGCACTGCAGGCACTCCCCAAAGGAAATCATCCTCCTTCAGTGCAGCCCGTGGCTTATTTCAAAAACCAATTCCTTCTGTCCATCCCACGCCTTCCCTCCCTCCACCAGCAGACGTGATGCAGGTCTCGCCTTTCACACCAGCTGCCTGAGCAAATGTCCTCAGCCTGGCATCTGCAGCAGCCAGCGAGCCAGGGGCATGGGTTACAGCCACAGGACAGGCTCCTTTGGGAGCATTTATCATTGTCCTCTCAGCCTTAAAAAATAAGATCTTTTTCCATCTCTGTGAACAAGAGCCCTATCCCAGCTCTGTATCCAGTGGTACTGTTGAGGGTCCAGGTGCATCAGGGGAATACAGCCTCCCAAAAATGCACTCAGCACTCCCCTGCTCTGTGACACCTGGGCTTTCTCATTCTGCCATTTAGTCTTTAATTTGCTGTTGGTCCTCTGATGAGTCTCTCATATTTTTGATGTTCATTTGAGGGTTTGAAGGGTTTTTTTGTGGTGACTAGACAAAAGCAAAGGAGAAAAGACTCCTGGATGAATGGCCGAGTCCTTTGGTTTCCCACAGCAGAGTTATTCCTGTCATCTCTGCTGGAGTATACAGGGAAGTGGAGGGGGATGTGGATGGCACATAGTACTAGAGCATCTTCATCTATTCCCAAAAGCAAATGCAGCCAGTGCCCATCACAGTGGTGTGTATACTTTAGGGTTTTTTAGGCTGTTAAAAACAGCCCTCTGAGTCTCCTTCCTGATTCTTAACCCTTGAAGGATATAACATTTGATACTGGCCACAGGAGTCACCTGGTGGAGAAACCCTGCTTTGTTACAGACATTCTTTCGTTTGTTTGTCTGGAAGGGCTTTTCTTTGCAGAGTAAGCCCCGAAGGCCATAAGCCTGGTCTCTGCAGCACCTCAGCTCCCTGGCATGGATGTTTTGCCCGTGCCTGTTCAGTCTAAGGGAAGCTGTGGTCGCTGCTCCAGGGCGGCCTGGCTGGAAGTGGTGTGGAAGCTTTCGTTTTGTCAGCACTCTGTGCTTGTTGTGATCCCTCCCAGTGAACTCCCACTTGGATTAGCTGCCTGTCATCTGCCTCAAGGCAAGTCCCTGAGCTATCATAAGTACTTGATGCTTCAGTAAATACTCCAAGGTTATGGGGAGCCTCAGGTTTATGCTGCGGGTGGTAATGCTTTTGTTGTTGTTTTTATCGCAGAAGGACAAACATTCACGGGCTTTTATGATCACATCCCAAAACTGGACTTTGTTTCATTGCCTGGTAACGTCTGTGAACCTGTTTGCCACCCGCTATCTCACAGAGTTACTGGCCAAGATGCAAAGTACACTTAAAATGTTTAAAATCTCAACAGAACCATCTGGAGTGATTTCATGAAGCAAATTAGTGTTGGTCCCTCTAGCTCCTGAGTAGGTGACATGCCCTGCACATGCCAGTGTGGGAAGGTACAGTGTTCCACATAGCTTTCCAGTGAGAGAGAGGAGAAATCCTGCCATCAGGAGGGGTGGTAGCCAAAGCCATGCCTTTAATGACTGCCATCTGCAAGGGGACAGGCAGGCAGGAAGGCGCCACCTGAGTCATCCCTCCTCCCCGTTATTACCAGGCTGTGTAATCCTGCTTCCCAAACCTGCCCTTTCCTGTCATAAGAAAGTGATTTGGAGCTGTTGGAATTATTAACCCATCCCGATGACGCATCCCCTTAGGCACGTGCTCGGGAGGAGGATCGTGGTGTCCCCGATGGAAATCTGGCTGTGAGGGCTCGGAGTCCTCCCAGACCAGGTGTGTGAGAGCACCTCGGATTTTATACTGACAAAATATTTTCCCTAGGAAGCACCAGTGGAAAAAATACGGGGAATGGTACCTAACCTGCTGAGAGAGGTGCTACTTCATGTGGGTTTCCTAGTTAGGACTCGGAGCTAATGCTCTCTGCCTTTATAACCTCACCTCAAGTGTTTCTTCTGCATCTCCCACGCTGGTTTATCGCTATGATTTCTGCAGCTGGTGAAGCAATAATCATTTCAGGCTGGTGGTTATGAGTTTGCAGATAGGGAGAGAGACGTCAGCATGAAAAGCAGCACTGGTTGAACATAATTTCATCTGATACAGATGCACCCATCAAATATTTTAGTTCAAATGAGACTGAGAGGAACCACAGCTAGGCCAGAATAAGTTACTTATAAACAGAAATAAAATTATCTGTGTAACCTGGTGTGATAGCTTAATGGTAGGTGAATAAATGGCCTCGGGGCAGCCAGTGCCTCTTGTGAAGAGCATGTTGGGAGTGGGATCCTTTCCTGCTCAGGTTAAGGGCACATTACTTTTCCTCCCTCTATAAAATATCAGTCTCCTTGTATGTAAAATAGGGATACTTTTGGGTGGCCTTTGGACATTCCTGGATAAAAGATGGGCCAGATACTCTTGTTTTGAAAAACAGCTTTTTCAGTATCTCCTTCAGTCACCTCTTTGGGATCAAAAGGTACTTTCCTTCAGGGAATAAGCATCACATTCCCCCACAGACTTGCCATCTTCCCTCTGCATAGTTCTCTGGTGCTCCCAGCAGCCTGCAGAGGAGCGCTCATTTCGTGCCAGCCAAGAGCAGGGCATTGGAAGTACAAAATCCTGCCTTAAACTTGAACTCCTTCCCCTGGTGTGTACCAGAAATCATTCTGCGGCTTGAAAGGTTTTGTTTTATTTAGTTATTCACAGCAATTTGAGAAATGGGAAGGGTTTATTTATCCTGTCCCTGCCTGTCGTGAGATCTTTTCGTGAGATACAACAGTTGTTTCATGTAGCTTTTAAACTAATTTCACGTAGCTCATTTGCTGATTAAATGAAACAAACGTAGCAGGTGACGGCAGATGCTGTTAAAGCCACCCCTGCAGTGGCTCGCTGTGGCCGGTGACACTCGCTCTCAGGTACCCCGGCGGGACCACCGAGCCATGGACGATCAGGGCAGCGCAGCGTCTGGTTTATGGGATGCTGCGGCTGGACTTCTCTCGGGGAAAGAACGGCATCGCTTCGGAGAGAGCGCAGTTCAGTGCGGTCCGCGCCGGCGGAGGGGGATGGCGGCTCGGTCCCGGCTGCGGAAGCCGGCGGCCGGGCTGTGGCGGGACGGGGCAGCCTGCGGCGGGGTTCCTGCGGCGGGGTTCCCGCGGCGTGCCCGGGGGGCTGCCGCGGGCCGGGGCGGTGCTGGGGGCGGGCTGCCCGCCGCGGCACCTGCCGGGGGCGGCCGGACACGCCGCTGGGCTCCGGCGCCCTCGCCCGGCGCGGCTGCGAGCGCGGAGCCGCCGGCGCCCCGGGGCACGGTGAGTGCGGCCCTGCGGGGGCACCGGGCTGCGGGGGGTGCGCGGGGAGCGGGGTGCGCGGGACCCGGCGTGCGGGGGCTGCCCGCGGTGCGGGGCGGCCGCCCTCCCTCTGCCAGGGCCGGGCTAACAAAAGGCGGCGGCCCCGCAGCCCCGCCGGCACCGGCGGAGCTTCCCGGGCAAGGGCGCCCGCCCCCTCCCCTTCCAGCTGCTGTTTTCTTGCTTGGTGTTTTCGGAGCCTCTGGATGCCGGGAAGGAGCGGTCGGGGAGGGAAGGGGTGTAGGATCAGACCCCGCGTGTGAAACTCGTTACTCGGGAGGGATTCTCCAGGTGGGATTTAAATCCCGTCGTTGTGCTGTGATTGCACGGACACTTCTTGGACCGCGTCATCCGCTGCCCTGCTGGGTCCGGGCTGCAGCTGGGCGAGAGTTGCCGGGTTTGAGGGTCCCTTCACAGCACTTTCTCTAGAGGCAATTGCCAGGCATCAGAACAGCGGGAACTTTCGTGGGTGCTCTCACCGTGTTGCATGCTTTAGTAAGCAGTGTAGTGTTCCTGGAGGGAGTTCTGCTGGCAAGCACCTTGCAACTGGATACGGGGACAGAAGCTGAGAAATTTTGTCACCTGGTTGGAATGACCCCCAGACTCCTTAAAATGGCTAAGAAAAGAATTGTGTTCAAATAGAATGTTATCAGCCAGCATCTGTCTTTGTAAATTTGGGAGGAATGTGACTCACAGACCTCATTTGCCTTCACTCCAACTTTCTCTTCTTCTTCTGCCCAGGAGGTGCAGAGGTCCATTTTCCTCATTCCCTGCTATAATGCCTTTTAAAGACTGACCTCTGCACGTTCTTCTGCCTATACCCAGCCTTAAATTAGGGTGACATTATGTGACACCAGCAGCACCTGTTGAAGCACGTGCATTTTTCATCCCAAACCTCAGCCCTATTTTGCCTTCTTCAGCCCGGTCAGCAGTGGGGTGAAGCTCAGATCCCAGTGTGTTTCCTCAGCCATGGAGGTCTGACTCGGGTCCTGCATGATGCTTGTCAAGATTTTCCTTGACTCCAGCACAAACAATGTTAGGGAAAAATCAGTGCCCTAAAAGTCCTTTGACTCAGAGAGGTGAAGTCCAGGCCAGCCTACAGCTGGGAGAGGGAGGGGTGCTCTGCAGGTCCATAATATGGGGATTTAGAGGATTGAGAGCTTGTTGGCCCATACTGAACAGTGCTTGGCACCTCTGGTTCTTAAATCGAAGAGGGAAGTTCAGTTCGACTGAAATAAGGATTACTGTAATTTTTTATGGGAAAGTTCAGGCTGTCATTTAACAATCCCAGAGGCTTTTCTTCCAGAGGTCAGCAGGCCAGAAGTTTAACTATAAAACATTGCTCAGAAGGCAACAACTGCATACAGGGTCAGCTCCAGCCTCCTTGGCATTGCTCCTTGGAGAGGGCCTGCTGCCACGGAGTGTGGGAGTCCTGCCCCTGGGAGATGGGCAAGCTGTGGTTCTGCAGCAGCCAGGAGCCTCCACAAATGTCTCTGTGTTCAGTAGACCTGAACAGACCCCAGGGGGTTTTATGAGAAGAAAAGCAGGGTGATGTAGAGCCCTTCTTGCTCTGGAGAGCGGCCTTGCTCTTGGCAGCAATGGGAGAAGCAGGATGTGTCGGTGAGCAGATGGACTCGAGAGGGGTGCTGAGGGAACAGCAGTGATGGGAAAGATATCCTTCCTGCATTTGTTTAGTTAGGGTGGACCCTACTTTAATGGTCAGCCCTCTGGGTGAGCAATCATCCTTCCCTTGGTGTTTGCAGAGCAGCTGGCACAGTGGGGCCTGGTCCCTCCCTGGGCTTCCTCTCCTCAGCGGCGGTGTAAGTAAATAAATAAGCAGGATATGACATCAAACAGGGTATAATGCCCCTGTGGGATTCCCACTTGGCTAACATTTGTTCAGACAGAGGGTTCTTATGGCTGGCACTGGGTGTTTGGTAACCACAGCTCGGTGTCTGGCCTTTGGACATCCAGGTGAAGCAGTACCTCTGCTTCTGGAGCAGCATTATGGGTGTAAGCTGATGATTTAGGGGGCTGTTCCCAAGTTTAACTGGAATGAAAAGCTTGGCTAACTGTGATGTGCTGCATGCTTGCCTGTGTTCAGATGAGAGCCACTTCTCTAATCCTTTACATTCTAGTTGCAACAAGGCCTGAATTAGTGGCAGTGTCCTTTGGGTTTAAAGAACCATGAGGAATTTCAGTCATCAGTTGTTCGTGATGGAGAGGGACTGGGTGGGCTTTTGATGTAGCAGTAACTGCTGTATTGGCTCAGTTCTAGTGGTCGGGATCAGAAGGGTAAATTTGTGCCTTTGAAAGAGGAATCTGATGGAAATGAAACCAGCCCACTTCACCCTGATTAGATTTCATCGTGCTGTGCCTTCAAAATGCCTTCAGCATCCTGGCAACAAGGGCAGAGATTTGAGAAACATCCAAAAGTTAAAAGGACACGGTTCCGATGGATTATCAGTGCGTCTGTTATTTAAAAAAAAAACCCTCATCTTTACTATTCTTTCAGCAACTTAAAACGACGTTGAAGAAAAGTATTCAGGGAGACAATAAAAATAGCCAGGCCAAGTGCTCTCCAGCAGGGACCTGATCCCATCTCGTGTGCTACGGAGGGCACAGATTCCTTTGCAGTTACAAGCAGGCTCCGGGCTGGAGACAGACTCCATTTCAGCCTAAATTAAGCAAATGTATGATGATAACTGGTGGCCAGGACAGTTACAGTGGGGCCGGGGCCCCCATGTGAGATGGCTGCATCCTCTTTGTGCCATGGCAGCTTAAATTTCCCTGGATACATGGGAGAAAATGTGTGCTGTAGTAAGGCATGGCTCTTAACAGCTCTGATGGAAAGATCCAGCCTGGAGCGTATTTGTCTCAATACTGTGTTTTCCCACCTAGGCAGAGAGAAGGAAACGGCATATACCACCCCCCAGGGGCAGGAATGATGCACAGGGAGAAGGAGAAGCTGGGATATGTGAAGTGGCTCTTGCAGTCAGGGAGTTTGCCTTGTGAAATCATCCTTTGATTTGTTTGTTTTCCTGTGCAGACATTGTTTGCCTGGGAGCCCCTTACCCCGTGCTAGTTTGAGTGCTTAATTCCCTGCAGCCCAGACTTCAGGATGGGTCTGCTCTGTGTTGGGAAGAGAGTGATTGAGCCAGCAAAGCCTCTCTGGACCAGAGAGAGGTGTGTGTTGAGAGGAGGATTGAGAGAAAAAGGTTTTATGGGGCCCAGTGGCTTTGCTGTGAAGGATGCCAAACCTCCAGGCTGGAAACTGGGAGCTATCACTGTCCAGGCAAAAAGGGAGCTTAGTTTCTAAGTGGCTAATGAGTTTACTACCTTGTTTCTGTCAAGGGGTTTGCAGGAGTGATGCTGATTAATGTTGTGTCCTTCCCCCTAGTCTATCTATCCCTTTCCTCTTCCATCTCACCACACTCAGTCTGACACCATTTATTAGGCCACTTGTCCCTGATTTGTGTGGAATAAATATTGACACTGGTGGCTGCTTAATAGGATTTGGGTTTGTTGTTCTCTCTGTGAAAGAGTTTGGCACTTGTGACTCAATCTGTGTTTGGGACTGGCTCCACCAAGGCTTCATTTTGGGAGGGGTGCTTGTAATGATGATGGTAACAGCTTGTCCTGTGTACAGGGAGAGGCTGAGACTGGGGGTATGTGTTACTCCCCTTTTTTCCTACTGACATGCAGAGATTTCCAGGCTGTGGCTCCCAGTCACTGCATGTCCATAGCAAAGATTCAGCTTCTTTTGAGAGGGTGCTGCTGCTCCAAGAGGAATTTTTGATGCCTCTTGTTATTGTGTAACTGCTGTGGAAGAGCTCAGGTCAGACTGCCACTTGGCAATGCAGTAGGTGCTCATCTCCTCCCCACTTTCTTCATGTGCTTGCTCCAAGGAAAAGCAGTTCATACTGTTTCAGAGTGTTTGGGGTGGATTTTTGAGATGTGTCTGAAGTGAGGAAAGTCCCACTAAACACTGATAGGTATTTAGGCTAAGTGAGGTTTTCTGGGATTCCCAAGAGCTGTGAGACGTTTTTCATCTACAGAGTAGCACCTTCATGTTACTGGAAACTCAGGAGGATCTGAGAGTTTTTCCCTGGACGTCAAAGCCGTATGCTAATCTGTAGTGGAATTTCTCTTAACTGTTCCTGGAGGTGCTTCACCTCATTGGTACTTGAGGGCAGCATCACTGGGGAAGCCCCTGACCTCATCCAGATGAGCTTCCCAAGCCTCTGCAGGTGCTAATCCAGTCCCGCAGCGCTTGCAGAGAACATCCCGAGTCGCAGATCTTGCTTTGAGCCCGAGGAATGATTTGAGTCTGGAGTCAGGATCCTTGGTCCAAAACACAATAGGCAAGGTGATGGGAATGAGATTTCCTGCTGGCACTGAGCTGTAGGAGCAGGTGAGAGGGGCCAAGGGTTCCTCTCTCATCTCCTGTATATTGTCATGGCTGCAGTCCTCATCCTTGCCCAAGCTCATCTCTGCCAGACTTGGCAGATGCTAAAAATATTTTGAGTGACAAGCAGACACTTATTTATTTATTTATTAGCTTAGCAGCCAGCATTTCTGTACCTTGCCTCGGGCACTCTGATCAAGCTGGCCAAGTCCTCATCTCCCTACTCAATCTATCCTCATTTCTCATTTGAGCAAATCTCCTGCTGAAATCTCCAGGAAATAAATGGAATGCTGTGTTGAGTTAAGTATTCAGGAATGTGTCCAGGAAGAGGGTGATGAGTGGGATGGAGAAGCAGCTCATAAGAAGTAGCTCATATTCTGGGATTAGGCATTGCTACACCTGTAAAGGGATTTAGGTCTGTGCACTCCACCCCTCAAGTCACTGCAATTAAAATCTGGAATACCAGGAAGCAGTGCAAAATAATCAGGAGAGACAACTCAGCTGCAGACTAGATTTTTCGGTGCTGAGTGTCCAAATGTGAGTGCCTGTGACAAATGTGAGTATGAGCCTTTCTTCTGCCTCCTCTGAAGAGATGCTCAGATTGTCACTCCTGAGACCAGTTTCTCCAAAAAGCAGCTGAGCCACTGTTCCAGCACTTTGGTAACATCCATATTTCCATAGGGGAGCTGTTAGGGTAGAATTTCAGGGTGTGTTCTATAAAGTGCACCACATATGCAGGTGAGGAAAAGAGATCCAGCTGTGCTGGCGGAAGAGATTAATGCCCTCGCTTGCTCATCGGTGCCAGAAACCTCATCCATCTGCCCCTGGAACAGTTCCTGTAAGCACTCCCTTAATCTTTAGCTTTAAACCATTTAAATTGTTGGTCTGAACTGACCTAGTTAGGTTTGTGTGGAACACATTAGGAAGTGCTCACGCAAACCACTGCACCAGCAGATCCAGCCTGGTCCCAACTCCAAGCTGCTGCTGGAAAACGTTCCCACTGAGGGCTGGGCTTGCCTTTCAGGTCTCAGGTCTGCACCCCAGGGACGGGTCCCAGGTGGGACACATCTTGCCTGACATTCAGACCCCTCCCTAGGATGACCCTTTTGTAGCTGGAAAACATCACTGTTCTGAAGGGTGAGTGTAAAAAGAGTAATTCTGGGGAAATATCTTCTGCTTATCCAGTCTCTTGCTGTGAACATCACTATTCCTTCAGCATGCTGGGTTTGTAGTCTTTTTCCATGCAATCATTTTAATTCCCAAATCCTGAAAACTAGTCCTTGTTTATAAAAGTATGACTTTTGCTTCCTCCTTGTGGCTGCTTTCCTTCGTAGGAGCTGCAGTTATACTTTTTGTTTCACTTACGCTTGTCAGTTAGAGCCACCTTGTGCTTCGGTGTGTGTTACATAAGAAAGGTTAAACGTTGTCATTTTTACAGAATGACTTTTGATCCCCATGATTCAGTGTTGGGATACCCCAGAACCTGGCAAGACTAACATTACTGATTGACCTTTGTGTGATGCTGATCCCCCAAGCTGATCCTACAGCATCTCCAAAAGTGTCTCTGAAAAACCTCAGGAGATGTTCAGTAATGGTCAAGAGTTTACAGATAGTCCTGTTCGTGGTGGGGTGGAAAAGAATGAAAATGCCATTGCTCTATATTTTTATTCCTGTTTTGACACAACAAGTAGGCAGATCTGTTTTCTGAGGGGGTTTTCTGAGTACAAGGTGCAGGAAAGCATTTTCCTTTTTAGTAGAATCAGGGTGCAGCATGGATCCCACTCCACTCTTTTGTGGTGGGACCATTAGACAGATCAAGACAGTTGTGACCTCCTGAGAAGGTGAGCTCTCCCCTGAGCAGGCAGAGTGCTGCTCAAGTTGGTACTAATTTAGAGTTCTTTGCTTCCATTGAACCACCTCCCAAATTAGTACTTTACAGAATTAAGCCACAATCCTAGAAAGATTTCGGGCAAAGCTGCACAGGGCACGCTTTGCCACTGTGGGAACACCAGGCTCTCTGGGTGGCACTGGGGCACAAACAGCTGTAATTGAGTATAACCATAAACTTCTATTACAGAAAGCCAGGAACTGAGTAGGGATAAAAGCTAATTCCTCATCCCTCCAGGTTCTTCCTTCCAGCTGGGATCCAGGTCTTTTTGGCAGGCAGCCGTGCGCTCCGGCTGGCAGCACAAGGAAGGGCTGTGGGCTCAGGGCTGTGTGCCCAGCTGAATTCACACAGGGCTGCCAGGGCCAACTGCTCATGCAAAGCAGAGAAGGCCCCAATTCAGAAAGCGTGGGTTTAGGGTGCCTTTAAAAGGGTGGCAGTCTCTGGGGTCGAGGTCTGGGTGCAGTGGAATGCCTATTGTCAGAGCTAAAGACCAAAGGGAACGCTACACATTGTGGACCCAAATGCAGCTGGCACGAACCAAAAATGTGCATGTGAGTGCCTTTCTAAGTACCCAGTAATCCTCCAGGGCAAAACGGGGATTAGGTCTCTCTCTCCCAGACAAAGAGGGAGTTCATTTTCTCAAAGATCCCTTGGCCAGTGAAGTGAGGAACCCAAATGAATGCCAGCGCTCCTTTCAGCTCCCTGCTTGCAAACAGGTACGGCGCCGGAGCAGCTGGTTTGTGTGGGGCTGTGCAAACACAGCACAGCCACACTGGGGGATTGGGGTCAGGTCAGCTAAAACCCATCCAGTCTCACAGAAAAGGGATGCCAGAAAAATGCTGGACAAGTAGGACCAGACAGCGTTGCACAGGGAAAACGCGGTTCCCTTTCTCCAGGCTTTTTCCGAGTGGACCTGAAGGTCAGCGCTCATTGAGGTTGTTTAAGTTGGAGTCGCATGAGTGAAGAGCCCTCCAAGAAGGAAAGCTGTGGGTCTGGATTAATTCCAGGTGATTTCTCAACCCCTGTTGCTTTGCCCTGAAATTCTTTGTGCTCGGAATCACCGCACAGGAGCCGTTAGACTGAAAGGGATGGCTGCCTCAATAGGAGATGCATCCATTTAAAATTGACCATCCTGTGACTTCTTTAATTTGCCTTCAAGCAACGGCCTGTGCAGTTAGGAAAGCACGAGCTACCTCTGTGCTGTGCCTGGAAAACTTCTTCTTTTCCCTTTTGGTGATTGGCTTATGGCACACAGATCAGCTCTAGTAATCCTGATTTAACAGGTATCAGCAAGCTTGTGGCTGTGATGTGTATAGAAAATGTGTATTAAGTAGTCTTGTTTCTTAGAAGCAGCAGACAGCACCTCTCTGAATGGCTTTGGGTTGTGTGAGGCTTTTTTCCCTGAGCTTTACTGACCCATCTGAATCCCAGACATGGATATTGTTACTTCTGCTTGAGACCTGGATCTTGCTGCAGAACTCTGGGAAGAATGCCTAATTCGGTCCCAAGATTCATGTGCTAAACGAGCCTTATTGAGATTTCAAACCTCAGGATGAAAAAGTGCTTCCAGTGGTTATACAGGTGGAGCCTGTTGGCATTTTGAGGTATCCACGAAACAGTCTTGAATTCCTTATGTGCTATGTAGGCTGTGGACTTGAACCTGGCTCTTTCCCATCTCCAGTAAGTGTGCTAAGTGGCAATCAAGAGATTTTACCAGGGACTGAGAGACTTTCTCTAGCAAAAGCTTTAGAGGTTATTAGTGCAGGAGGTTTCAGTTCAATTGATAAATATTTTTGTTATGAAAAAGTTGTTTTCTCTGCATGTTTCCAGCTGGTCCTGGCTCTTGGTGTGGCTCGGGGGTCCCGTGAGCACAGACTAACAAACCTGTGCAGGCACTGCTGCCTCCAGGAGAGCACCTGGGCCTCTGTGCTCTGACACATGGGGCACTTCCAGTGCAGCTCAAGGAGATTCTGTGAGCGTGACAGAGATGTGGATTAGGGGCTATTTCTGGAGCAGCCACAGGAAGTAACAAAATAAGAAATACGTAAGCAATCCAGTCTTTTCCCTTGAGGCGGAGCGGGAGGATCTGCCTGGCAGGATGGCCGCAGGCGAGCACAAGGTCGGTGCCCAGGATGAGCGTGGTCTCACCCCCCAGCTCTGCATCCCTTCCCCAGGGGAGCCCTCTCCCTGATGTCATGGAGGAGGCAGGAGGGCTTGCTGTTTGCTAGGAGATGGGGGACTGCCGCGGCTGCGGTGCTTTCATTGCCAAGGAGATGCAATTCCAGCTCCTCAGCTGCAAAGAGGAGAGCCAGAGGTGAAGCTGCCCAGCTCTCCTCATGTCACTGGGCTGGGTGGGGATCTGGGGCTGCCCTGTGACATTGTGTAATGTGGAGTGCTGTGAGGATAAGCCAGCAGCTTTAACTCCTCCGGATCCCTCCTGGCTGGCAGAGCTGGGTTTGGCTTTGTTGCTGCTTCTCTGTGTTTTTGTGTCTGTGCTGTGCTGTTGGCTGTTTCTGTAGTGGAGGAGGGTTGCCTCTTAGCATCTGATTTAAGACAAAGGGACAAAAATAACAGGAAATGCAGCTGTAGAAGTTGGAAGAGGAGCTTTAATCTCGATTTCAGAAGAATCAGCCTGTGAGCAGCTATTTTTCTTTTAATTGTGACAGTGGTTATAAACACTCCCGTTGATCCCAAATGATTTAAAAATGACAATTTGACCTCCATCCTCTCTTCTAGGAACAACACTGGACTTAGAAGTAAAGAGACATTAAAAATTACTAAACCTATTAACATTTGGGGATTTTATCCTCTGGACTTAGGGTCTTCTCTTACCGTGGCAGCAAACCAAACTCAGTAGTCGTGGCTCCAAGAGGTGGGACCATTGAAAAATACCTGGTTTAAAATTTTTTTTAAAAACCCAACCAACCTTAATAATTTTTAAACATAGTTCCAAGTGCTGTTTATGGATAATCTCAGCCATTCTTAGATTCATACCTGGAACTACAGCCAGCTAAGCAAAAAAGCAGAGTACAGGATGGTAGTGCAGCCAAGCGTAAGGCTGCTGTGCTGGAAAAGAAATGCTATGAGCAGACAAAACTTCCCAAGTTGGGTTTTGTACAGCTCCCCCTGTGCAAAATCTCTCTCCTCTTTGGGAATTGTAGCCAGGCAGCTGAGCTCACATGGCAGCATTTCCTCAGTGAGAGTGCAGCACTGATTTATGCTGCTGTTGTTACGAAATGTGGAGCTTAATTAATTAAGAATATGATCTCTGCAGACTCAGAGGTAATTTTGGAGGGATCTGCTGGGCAGAGGCACACACCCACACTTACTGCCCAGGCTGGATTTAGGAAACCAGTCTGTACTGGAATGTGAAAATTATAAATAAGGATAAGGAAGACTGAGGAAAGTGAGGAAGAAGAGCCAGGAGCCCAAAAGGTTAAGATAAGTGCTGTGAAACGTTCCAAGTATGCAGGTGATGGGAGGTCAGCGAGGGAGGCAGATAAAGCAATCAGAGGAGGTCAGACTCAGCTCTGGTCAGAGGCAAAGGATCTCCCAAAACCAGCGACTGAATTCCGCAGGGATTGTGGCAATTCGGGAAAGACATGAGACATCGATGGCAGCAACTGGCAAACCAGTCTTGTAGGGATTAATATAAAATAAGGCCACACATGCTCTCTTGAAGAGCTCTGAAGAACGGGGTAAAAAATAGGGAAAGGTTTTGCAGATGGCTGCTGCAGCAAGGCTGTGCAAAGAGAGAGAGATGTGGGCTCAGGACGTGCTGCCTCTCTTCTGGAGGGGCCACTGAAACTCCTGAGGGGCAGGCTGTCCTTAAAAAAAGGCTTAAATCTCTAGTACCGTGTTCTTTTGCATCAAGGAAAAAAATCCTACCAGGTCATATTTTTAGATGAGGGAAGAGCTGAGCAGACTGTACTCATGAACATGTGTGGTATTAAATACCAAAGGCACTGTGGAACTGGCAAGTATAAATAACAATTCATAATTAAACATGAACTTTGCAGAAAAGGAAAGATTTCAGAGGCAGCTGCCAGCCTCAGGTGGGAGGTAAAGGAGTTTTAAATAGACCGTGTGTGCTGGGTTTCCTGTCTCCCACTTGAGAACTTCAGAAACAGCATGATAACAAAAGGAACAACTGCAGGCCCCTCCTTGCCAGGGATACTTTTTAGCTATGGAATTGTGAGGCCCTTTGCAGCATCCCGAAATAAAATGCAGCCCAGGCCTTAAAGAGCATCCCATTGGGCTGAGTGTTCTCCCAGAGAGCCGTCCCAGGGCAGCTCCAGCTCTTGGAGAAGGGTCACTCGAAGGAGAAGACGGTGAGTGGTGATTGCCAAGAGGAAAGGTAGGCCCTCAACCCCTTTGTACCAGGGTGGCTGTCTCCATGTTATGGTGGAAGAAGTGTCTTTATAGAGATGAACACACTCCTGGTTGTTAGACTGAGCTGCCTTAGTTAGAAATGGCACGGAAAACCTTCTGGGAAAAGCAGACAGGTAAGGCAGAAAGCTGCAAGGGGAGAACAGGTGCTGGGTTTAGGGTCCCCTCAGGTATTCTCCCTGCTCCTCCAGCTCTGCTCTCACCAGGGACACCCCTGCATGGGGACCATCCCCTCTGGCTGTGCTCCATCCCTGAGGTGTGTGTGCTTCCCGGGTGGAAGGGTCCTCATGTCTTGTGTTCCCCACAGGCCCTGATTAATGTTATTTATAGCCTGGCTGATTAGTTTTCAATGTCTTCCTGAGCCCGCCGTGCCACACAGAGCTCTGTAATTATAGTTTTTTAAGAGGCTGGAGAAAAACTCTGTCGGGTTTCCCTGCTCCCCCCGCACAGCACCTCCAGAGCCCACACCGGCACTAATTAACGGGTCTTTGTCTCTGGGAGGTAAACCCCAAAGTTATGTGTGCTGGCAAGCAGGGCTTGCTCCCTGGGAGGGGGAACACCCAAGCTGATTACCTTCCTTCCCTCTGCCCACTGAGGGTCGGAGCTCTGTGCATCCATATGGGAACACTTGGAAGTGACTTAGAAAGCTCTGCTCGCAGCAGAGTTTAGAGTCTGCATCGTCTCTTGCTTCCTTAACGTGCTTCAAAAGCTGTTTTTTCTTAAAAAAAAAAAAAAAGAGCCCAAGTGCTGAAAGATCACTAGGCTGTGGTGCCCAGGGAGCTGTTGGCACTCACAGCTTTATATCAGTTTCTCAGGCTGCTGATTACTCTTTTTTTTTTGGCACGGGGCAGTTTCCCAGTCCTAAATATTGTTACTGGCTCCTTTGGAGACAGCTGGCCGGAGAGAAGGCATGAGCAGCTTTCCTCACTGCAGGAGTACAGCTGTGGTGTGGCCCCCGAGAGCCAAACTCTGCTCTTTAGGAAACAGGGAAGTTATGACAAGCGCTCATCAGGAAAGTTAGGAAAGATCCAAGACCTCTCCTGTAACATGGCAAAGATCTGCTCTGGCAGTATCTGCTTTCAAACGGGTTGGAACAACAGTCTGAGGATTGTGTCAAAGAAATCACCTTGGCTCTGGAAATTGGTGATTTCTCATGGTAAACTCGGTGAGCAAAGAGAGTTGGAGCAGTTGAGGGGTTTGGCACTGGCGCTTCCCAGGGCTGCAGTAGAGGAGGTTGTGCTCCAGGTGTACAGCGAGGCTGGAATGGGAGCAGGGAAGGGAATCTTTCTTGTTATGATGAGAGACTTGACATCATCTCAGAGGAGAGGGGTGGCACAGACAAAGCAGGACGGGATTTGGCACAGGGAAAGAAAAGGCAGCCAAGGCAGGATTTGGGGTGAAATCTGGATGAAGATAAGCAGGGCGAGCAGAAAAGGCCGTTCCAGACCAGTCGCTTTCCCTAATCTAGGTGAAAGTGCTGCTGCGCTTCCCTGGGATATCTCACCCGCTGTGTGAGGCTTAACATTCCTGCCTGGCACGTGGGGGCTCGGGGAGGGAGCGTGGGGGAGGACCCAGCCGGACACAAAGACGGCCGGTCTCTCACCGGAATGGCATCCAAGCCATCTCAGCTATCCAAAGCCCCAGATGCCGGCATGTGGGCTCAGCGCACAACAAGAGGCGATTCCAGCTTAGCCCGGGCCAGGCCTGCCGCGGGCAGGGACAGGCGCAGGGGGCCTTTCAGCCCTGCTTTTATTCGGCGCGGGGGGTTCCTTGGGCGTGCCGAAATTTCCAGTTTCTCCTGCGTTTCGGTGCTAAAGTGGGAATACTGGAGCGTTGTGGGCTCTCCTGTGCCTGGGGGAAGGAAGGAGCTGAAGCGATGCTCGCACGGTGTTTGTGTGACGTCTGCACGCGTGTGCTGGACTGGGGTAAATATTGTGCTTCCTGACTTTGGGGAAATATCAGTAGGGGGAGGATAAGTTTCTCTTTCTCCCTCCCACTGCATGGACCTTTCTCTTAGCTTCTCTCTTGTGTGTTCAGAGCATTCCCTGAGCTCTTGCGAGGTGTGGAAAAGGCATGTCCCACGGTGGAACCCCTGAACTCCCCCTCTGGGAATTTTAGGGTCCCCAGATGCAGCTGTAGGATAATGAGTTTTGTGCCGTGGGTGCTGCAGCTGATCTCGCTCCTGTGTGGGGAGAAGCAGCACTGTGGGATTGTGCAAGGGACTCTCTCAGGTGCTGAGCACTGCTTGGGTTAGAGAAAAACAAGGATACACGTGGCTTTACACAGGGGATACATGTGGCTTTCTGTGACATGTTCTTTGCGCTTTTTTAAAAACTAGACTGATGCTCCTGCCTTGCCCCCTGGGTCTGTATAATGCTGTCTTTCCTAAAATGCTGATGAAACATAGGATACAGGGGCTGAGGTTTTTGTGTGGTGGTGTTTATGTGGCCTTGGTTTCTTCTGACAGGGACACACATGCAGCAAAGGGATGCACCGACCTGTCTCCCAGCCCACTCGGTCCCGACTGTGTGAGCACTGACTTCCAGCCCAGCAAAGCCACGTGGTCTGGAGGAGTTAAGTTACGGCTGAAGAGCAGGTGAGAATGTTCCCCTGTGTCCCTGTGTGCAGGGTGTGTTTCATGGCCTCTCTTCTGGCAAACTCCACGGTGGAGCACTGGCAATCCCCAGTGCCTGTGGTGGAAGAGGTCCAGGGCTGTTTCTTAACCTCACAGCCACCTTTTCCCAAGGTTTCCTTGCCCTCAGCACAGCGCCAGGGAAATGAATTCACCCTTTGGACCATCAGCATTGCTGGATGTCCATCTCCATAGGGCTGGATGTAAAATAGTTTCTGCTTTGGATACTGATGTGCTTGAGGGGCACTCACTGGTCCTGGAAGAGGTGTCCTTTCTCCTCAAAAGCTCTTGTCAGTGCTGGTAAAGGTCAACAGAGATGCTGGACCAAAATATCTCCACAGAAGTGGTGTAAGCCTGCTGTGATTCCCCACCTTGAGGTGCCTGGCTTTCCAAAATCACCTGGCTTCTTCTGAGCCTGGGAGCTTCCGTGGGAGCTTGGCATTCATGGTTGCTGAATGCCTGTCTGCAGTTTTAAACAATTAAATGTCTTCAGAAATGGGTTTCCTGAATTGCTCTGGATTGGCTGGTGTTGTGGCAGAGCCTGATTCCCTTCCTTTGTCCGTGCAGTTTAGGACCAAATCCTACAGCATTTACTCAGGCAGAGCTTTTGCTGGCATCAGAAGGGCCTCTTACATCAGTCAGATGTAATCTGGATGACCTCATAGATTTTTTGTCTCAGTCTTCTGAGGTTTGCACCGTGAAGTCAAAGCAGTGCCTTCTATTGGCAACACTGCATTTGGGCCAGACCTTGACTTTTGAAGCTGCACCCACTTCCTGGAGCTGGAGGAAATGTGTCCTGTGAGTGAGCAGCTGAGAAGGGAATGTGACATTCTGATCTTAGCGGCAAGGACACACCTCTGAAGCAAACTTCTGACCTTAGTGGAGATGCTTCATCTTTTGGCCACTGCAGTTACAGATGCTGGTCCTGCCCAGCCTCGGCTACAGCAGATTTTAGAGGCTGAATTCTCAGGGTAGTTTTATCAAGGAGAGATTTATCTCTGACTGTGGAGTGGGACTCTGCGGTTCCCCAGGTATGTGACCCACGGTGAATTTGGGAAAGGAGCTCCCAGACATCCACCACTTTCCTTTAAGCAATGAATCATTCAGAATATGCCCTCTGTAAATCCTTCTTGCCCATCAGTTTAGTAGCAGATCTTCACAGAAGCTCCAAAGTTTAGCATTTCACTTGGATTAATTTGTCTTTGGGTGCAGAGCCAATGTTTTGCTTTACTTCTCCAGCGGTGTCAGAGGCTGTGTGTGCATGCACTCAGCTTAAGTCAGGCTGGAGCTTTGGTTACAAGCAGGAAGTTGCTTTAATGTATAAGAATTTCAGTGTGGGAGGGTATTTCAGACTCAGCAGCCTTTGCTTTGGCCACAGCACGGGGTGCAGTTCCCTGCCAGGTTCTCTTTCTGCAGACTCGCTCTTACCCCCCCAAACACATGTGTACAGCCCCATCCATCCACCTAGAGGACCTGCTGCTTCTCTCCCGTTTATCATCCCTACAGGAGCACTTGAATGTGGAGTTTAGGAGCCTTGCCTGTGATTTGTAGCCTGGTGGCTCAGAGGAGAGCCCAGCTGCTGCCTGAAACACTTGCCCTGCGAGTCCCCTTGGTTACCTGCCGTGCCTCATTGTGCCACGTTCCCGTTGGATAATCGGGCTCTCAGGGCAGCGTTCCTGCTGCCAGCCACCCACTTCCTCCTAAGCACCGAAGGAGACAGGGAAAACACATTCCTTCCATTGTTTCCAAGTCTCTCCTGTTGCAAGTTGCTGTGTGTTGGATATCGGGGTGTGAAAGAATCCAAGCTATGCTTGGGTTTCTGTCTTTTTAACTAATTTACTGACTGGAGAAGAATGAGAAAAAATTATTTGAATTGAGCCCGTTGGGCTGGTTCATCAGTCTGGCTAAATCAGTGCAGCTCTGCAGAGCCACGGGCAGGGGAAGTCGCTGCAGGCTCTGGCTGCTGGGATTTTCCACCCGTGCTCTGAGAGGTGATGTGAATCCCTGGAGAAGACAGGGAATAATAGGGTCTTTCTCAAAGACTGTAAGTCAAGTCAGCTGCTTCTTTTCCACATCTGTTCTTTCTTCCTCTTTTTCCAGCAAAAGAAACAGAGAAAAATCATAGCAAGAAGAGGAAAGTTGCAGAGAGTCTTCCAGTGCTTCCCAGCTCCTCACTGTAGCCTACACATGCTCTAAGTACCAGGCTGGAGACTCTCCTGGCTTCTCCATGTCTGAGCTGCAGTCCTGAGGGACTCTATCCTGGTGGCAAGCACTTTCTCAACAAAGAGACCAGAAATATCCCTTATTTTGCAATTTAAATCCTACTCATCATGTTGCTTGGTAACACTGTCTTTAAAATAAAAAGCTGTCAGAAGATCCCGGTAGGACAAAGTCCTTGAATCCAGTAATCAGCCAGAGTGAAGTTTGTGTACATCACCTCTGTTCCCACTGAAGCCTGTGTCTGGGTAGTGTCAGGGAATGCCAGTGGGACCCTTGTGTAGGGAAAGGTCCCCAGTGTAAATATCACCTGTCAGCCCTGTGCTGGGGCAAAGGGAAGGTGAAGCGGCTCTGAGCCCTGCACTCTGTTTCCTTTGCTGGAAAATGGATAAATGCCCCCTTCTTGGATAAGGCAGCCTGGTGGTTCCCAGAGAAACGTGATAACACAGAGGTGTGACATGCAGGACCAGTAATCATTAATTACAATGTTTGACTGTTCCTAAGTTCAAGGAAGGAGCACCCGTTGCTCACAGCTGCCATCACCTTGGAGCGATCCCAGCACTTCCATCTGCAGCCTGGGCTGGAAAGCACTTCTGTCAGGAAAAACCAGTAGAAAAAAATCTGGCTGTAGATCCAGATGCGTGATTCTCATCTCTGCTTCCACACAGGGATTTTCTTTCCAGGGGCATGGTGGGGAGTTTTTCTCAAAGAGTTGATGATGGTAATCCTAGGAAATCTGAGCAGAAACCTCTGATTCTCTGCTTCCTCATCCCAGAGGGACTTCAGGAAGCTCGGTACCCGTCTCCCGGTTCCCACATGGCACTCAGGGCCTGGGCTATTGCAACACAATTTTACTTTTCCTTTATAGATGAGGAGACACTCTTGCCCAAGATCCATCATGTGAAATGTTTCATACACTTCAGTTCTCTCTAAGGAATCTTCCTTCTTTTTAGTCAAAATTGTGAAGGGACAGAGCTCACTCCAGACCTCTCCTGACCCAGAATTTACCAGAAGGGCTCTATGAGCCTAAAAAGAGAGATTTAGTGAAAGACACACCAAGCTGACGCCACTCTGGTCCGACTCCTTTCTAATTGGCCTCGTCTGTTCTGCTTATTTTTAGAGCCATGACTGAACCTTAATTAAGAGCGACATTGCTTTGAGTAGATTGTTGCCTTGCTCTGTCGAAAGCCTAATAGGCTTCCAAGTGCTTTAGTTTTCCTTCATCTCCTGCCCAACAGCCAGGCAGAGGGGCTGCAGCAGCACGTTCGGGTGTCTGGAAAACGTCTCCCTGTTGTGCTCACGCTCCTTTAGATGTGTCCCTCTTGGAGACAGGTCCATGCTGGTGAGAATTCAGATGGTTTCTGTGGATGCAGGTGCACAGTCACCCCGGAAGGAGAGTACAGGTGAATTGCTGGGATCATGTGTACAAAGGTCCTGCTACTCCATGCAGTGTGGCACAGCTTAGGACATCCTGCCTCTGCCATGTGGGTTTTGTTAGGTTAGAATTATCACTAGCTTGAAATGTTGCCCGCTGTGAGGAGGATGAGGTGAGGATGGGCACTGCCCTCTTGGCTCACTCCCTTGTAACTCAGTGCCTGGAATCGCAGCCTGGAGGCACAAGCTTTGCACTCGCATCCTAACCTTTCTTCTTTCCTGCAGGAGGAGGGTCTGTGCTGCAGGGCCCTTCCTACCTCCCCAGATGGTGGGCTAGGCCATGGCTATCCCTTCCAGGCCATGGCTGTCCCTTCCAGCTCCAGTAACCTCCCACACAGCCACCTGGCCACACGGCTTTGGGGACAAGCACATCCACAGGGATTGCAGTTAGCTTTCTAAGGATGTAGGAAAGGTGCAAATGGCAATTTGAGGAAGCTGGGTTGTGTGCTTTGGTTAGAGATGGGCCTTTCACACCAGAGTATCTGTGCACTCCTGGAGGATGCTGGGCTGGAGTACTTTTGGACTGCAGAGCGCTTGGGTTGTGCGTGTGCTCCGGAATCGGCGAGGAACAGTACGTGAAGAACAGCAGTCAGACTGAATGCTCTGTTCTGGATGGGTTTAGTTTGTAACCTTGGGAAAAAGATAACTCAGCCTTTCAGTTGCACTGTGAAGAAAGCCTCTGATGCTGATTCATTTGTAGTGTTTGTGCCAAGGTGTCCTCGTAAAATTCCATTCCTGTTTTGCATACGAAGTAAAAAACCCAGGGATTACGGAGAAGACCATGCTCAGCTCTTCCTAATAAGAGAAAGCTGCAGAGCTGTTACTGGGGAAGGGCCTCAGAGATGTGAGTGTGATCCTTGCAGCCCAGACTGCATCCAGCCTGTGCCAGGCTGCCTCGAGGAGCCTCTAATGGGCCGGGCACGTTTCCGCCTGCAAACGCTGGGACCAGCGTAGCAGCAGGGAGCACCCAGATAACAGCAGCTGGGCAAGATTAAAGACTCTCCTTTTCCCTTTGGTTTTCCAGTGTACAAGGGTGAATTTGGCAGTATCAGGTCTGCAATCAGTGTTAACAGCTGCCATTTAGGTGCCAGCATTGCATCACGGTCCGCTGATTTCCCCAGGTGTCTTCTCTCCCACGCATTTGTCGTGATGCCAACCTGACCTGGATGCCCAGGTTATCTGATCACTGGAGGTGTCCATGAGGAACCTGGAGTCTCTTTTTCCAGCCTTGGCACTTACAATAGAGGGATCACTTTCTCTATTATCTGGAGTGGGGAATTTTTTAGTAATAAGATTGTCCAGACACCTTTGCAAGTACAGTACAGGTGCAGCCCTTGGGAATATATAAAAGATAAGGCAATGAGGTTGGTTTGTTGTTGTTGTTGTTATTATTACAGTTCTGCACTTTTAAGTCCTACAACCTCCTGAGACAAAGGCAAGAATGTGGGTTATTCTTAATAAACAGTTTTGTCAACTTCCCATCTGGCAGTTTCCAGCTTCCTTGTTTTCTGGACAAGGAGCTTAACAGAAGAGGTCTGTCTCAAACACACCTACACATGTAAATGTAAAATGGTGCTGGGTTCAGCTTGCCCTCTGCAGACTTTAAGTTCAGCTTTCCTTGAGACAGTCCTGCCACAACAGATGTTAAAAGGAAAAGCATGTCCCTTTTTCTTGCTTCTTTTAGCAGATGAGAGAATGACCAGCACTTCTGACATCTGCATGGAAAATCACTGGAGAAATGGTTCTGCTTCTCACTCTCATTTCCATCCTGGTGCCAGTGTTAACTGGTGTTAGGAAAGGACCTGACCCTAACAACCATTTTTTGCTCTGTACACTTTCCTGTATCGTTTCTTCTCACAGTCTTAGGCAGTGGAGAGTCCTCTCTTGGTGTCTGGGTTACATCTGCCAAGGGTATTTTAATCTATTTCCTGACTTGTAAAGGACATACTGTACTGTGAATTTTCAGTGAGACAGAACTTTAAAGGTGTGTTATATCCTCCTGTTGCATTTATTTAGTCAGCATTATCCTGCAGGCTGTCACATTTCAGTGGTACCCAGGTCCAGTGCTACTCCTCCTTCTCACAGGAAGAGTGAGAAACTGCAGAGCAGAGGAGAGATCCCCCTTGGAAAGGAGCAGAGGATTGAGGACAAGCCCAAAGGCTGGGGCAAGGAAGCATCTGTGTGGCCTGTTCAAGGGACTCACTAATCCCCTGCTTTGACTTTCCATTGCACCACTGTGCTTTAAATAAGGCTGCTGGTGGGTTGTTTCTCCTCAGTGCTGACAGGGCCAGGCCTTGGCGCTGGTGCTTGCAGCCACCGAGGGCCAGCCGTGCCTGGGGACACACCCTGGGGACAGCTGTCCAGCCGGGGTGGGATGCGAGGGACACGCATTGCTGGAGCTTGGTTGTCACGTCTCTCCTGCGTTTTTAGGAGAGATCAAAAGAGTCTTGTGCAGGCTCCCACCCCCTCGTGGCATGTGATTCTTTCGATGGCTTTGCCAGTCCTCGCTTTAAAATGAAGGGAACCTTTGGAGAAATCCTCCTCCAGCATCCGTAAGAACCACATCAGCCACCCTGCATCGTGTGGATCCAGGCACAGCCCAGCCTGTAAACTGATCCCTGGGAATGGGCCCCCAGGCTTGGCCCCGAGGAGTGAGGCTAGCTGGGAGGTAGAGGGGAAGACCCCCCGGCATCCAGTGATAACCCACTTACCTCTTGCCTTGGAAATCCAAGGGGGCATGTATTGTGTGAATGTCAGAGACACGTCCCATGGTTGCTGCGGGATTTGCTTGGAATAGACAAGAACATAGCAGTGAAACACGAGTGAGCACGAGCAGTTTTAGATGTTGGTGTTAAATGTCGGTGCTACTTCACATTCCTCTTCCTTGGAGGAGCTGGCCTGTTGCTGATGTGCAAAATCCTTCTGCTTCCACCCAGGCGGAGTGAAACTCCAGGCCGACCTCACTCCTGGCATTCAACCAAACTTGCGGAGAACCAACCCGATCCCAGCATGATGCAAATATCTCAGGGTACGCTTGGCACCCCTTGGCATCAGTCCTACCACTCCAGGTAAGCACTACACAGCTGTGGAGTGAAGGAAAGGGAGACAGAAGATGTGGTGGCAGAGGCAGGTGGGAAGCAGTGCCCTGCAGGTTGGGGCTGCTCCTGGCACATTCGGCACTGGGGCAACTGGAGGAGGGACAAGTTTAAATTCTGCCCTTGAAGGATTTTCCCCGGAAAGGCAGAAGGGTTTCAAACTCTCCTTACAGACTGTGGGATTTAGACATCATTTCTTCTACAGGCAGGGCTGAGCCTTGGCAAAGGGGAGGGAGGAGAAAACAAAGCATTGAAAAAAGTGAGGGGATGGTTGCAGGAGAAATGCGTATTGGTCTGTGGCCTCAGTACAACTCATGCTGGAGCATACTCCTTTCCCACCAAGGGGCTTTGCTTCCCAGGCACAGCTCCTGGCAGAGCCTTTGGCAGCACAGTTCTGTCTCTTGGGTGCTTGAAGAGGAGCACGGGGAACATCTAGTGGCCAGCTGGCCAGGGCTGTGCTGGGCATTGCCAGGGACGTGGTTACTTGAATCCAAAATAGAGTGGTGCATTTAAATGGATAAAGCAGCTTTAATCTGACATTTGCCATCTCTTCCTGCCTGTGTCTCTGTTCCTCTGCATCCCTCTGCAGAGCTGCTGTGACCAGGCTTCCTTCTGCCCTTCCTCATCCTCATCAGCCTTCTCCACACCACCCATCCTTTGGCTGGGATATGATCTGGAGGAAGCTTCCAGCTCTGTGCCTTGCCCTGCCACAGCCTGTCCTTTCCTGCTGCTTCTCTGTGGCTCTGCCAGGACAGTGCATGTAGTTGCACAGGGAACTAGAGAAAGCAATATCTGCAGAAGGGCAGCTGGGAACAGAGGGAAGAAGAGTGAAATCCTCAGGTTACGCTCTCTGATCCTCACTGTATTTGCCTGAATCTGGGAGGGGAGATTAGCCAGAGCAAACTCCACAGAAATCTGCGATGGCCCCTTGTGAGGTGTAAAAAAAGAACTGTGGCCAGCACAAGGAACTCCCTTCTCACAAATAGAAAGATCTCTGAATATCCTTATTTTTGATCACACCTCTGGCAGCCACAAATCCTCTTTGGACATATGTGTATCTCAGAGGAGGTGCCAAGGTGAACCTGCACCTGCTAAGCTACATGAGTAGGCGGCTGTGCAGAATTCCTGGGCGTTCTCAGACTGTGGCTGTGGCTGCACCCCACTTTCCTCCAGGCACAAACACATGCATCTCTTCCCTGTCTTGTCAGTTTAGTTTTCTCACAGCAAGCAAACTATCCTTGGGACAGCTGAATTTCCAGGAAGCCTGCCAGGGCGTAGCCCTCATCTCCATAAAAAGAAATGAAATGGGAAAAAAAGAAAGAGATTAGGTTCCCCCCAGAACACCCCTCGTGCTCCTCTCCTCCTCCTCGGGGGCGTCGGTGCTCATTCAGCTTTCCAAGGGCTTTGGATGGGTTTGCTGGGTGGGGTTGATCCTCCCTGGCTCCAGAGATGCACTGTCTTTCTGTCTGTATTTCCCTCCCACCCTTCTGTGGTAAATAAGAGCCATGTGTTGCAATGTCAAGCAGTTCCTCTTTGTGAACTGGGATGACTCCAAACAGGGGATGGAGTAAGGCCCAAATAAGGGTTTTCATCTCAAAACTAAACATCTTGCTTCTGAGCTCACTTATAAGTAGTTGTGCCTCTCCTCTGCTGTCAGTGGGTTTTCACTCTTGTCTCGCTCTCCCCCAGCTCCTCCACCAGCGATCTCTCTGGCTATGAGCATGGCTATCTGAGGAGGAGTCCGGATCAGTACAGCTCCCGGGGCAGCATGGAGAGCTTGGACCACTCCTCCCCCGGCTACCACCCTTGTCACCTGTCCCCGGCCAAATCCACCAACAGCATCGACCAGCTCTCCCACCTGCACAGCAAGAGGGACTCTGCCTACAGCTCCTTCTCCACCAACTCCAGCATCCCCGAGTATCCCGCCGCTCCATTCGGCAAGGAGCAGTGCTGCTCCCCGGACAGCACGCAGTGCCGGGCCGGGCTGCAGGAGGGCCTGAGGCAGGCGGACATCAGGTACGTGCGGACGGTGTACGACGCCCAGCAGCGCGTCTCCGAGGAGTACGAGGTGAAGCCCTCCCTGCTCCCGAGCGGCGATGCCCGGGCCTCGCTGGATGGCCGCGGCCACGCCAGGCTGCTCGGCTTGGGCCGGCACGGCGCAGCTCCCTCCTGGGCACAGCCCGACAGCAAGAGCCAGCCCCCCAGGGGACCCCCCTTGCCTCCCGCTCGCAGCGACAGCTACGCGGCCATCAGGCACCACGAGAGGCCCGGCTCGGGCGCCGGCCTGGACCTGAGCAAGCCTGGCCGGACCCAGCCTAAAGGGGCCTGGGCGCCGCTGATCAGCTCCCTGTCCCAGGGCCCGCTGCTGAAACCCCCCTTCGGAGATGGGCATCTGCACACCGTGGTGGAGAAGAGCCCGGAGAGCAGCCCCACCATGAAGCCCAAGCAGAGCTATTCCCAGGCAGCCCAGCCGGGGCAGCCCCTGCTGCCCACTGGTGTCTACGCCGTGCCCTCCCCAGAGCCGCACTATGCCCAGGTGCCCCAGCCTTCTGCGGGCAATCCCGGGACGCTTTACCCAGCTCTGGCCAAAGAAAGCGGGTACTCTCCATCCCTCCCAGTCTCTTACGACAAGGCCGCAGCCAGCGGCACCCTGGGCTTTGATGAAAATGGAAACCAAAGCGCTACAAACAGATCGACCGTCTTCTACCAGCCCCCTGCAGCTGAGAGAAAGCTGGAAGCCAAACTTGTCCAGCAGAAACCTCCCAGTGCGGCAGGCCCAGAGCTCTCCCTGGCCATGTCAAGGAAGGAGGAGCTGTTACCCCTTTACAAGGCAGCACAAAGCCACCGTGAGACCCCAGGTACCACCCAGGCCTCAAAACCCATTTTCCAGGCTCCACAACCCCAGCCGAGGGATGCCAGTGAGAGAAAATCCCATTACCAGCCCAAAGAGGACTGGACACCTGGATCCCAGGAGAACAAAAATGGCAACGGGCAGTTAAACGAGAGAGAAGCTACTACTCACCACCAGTGGGGTCACGGCAAGGCCAAACAGTACGGCTTCTCCTCCCTGCAGAACATCCCAGAGAGCTCCAGGAGGCAAAGCAGCTCCGAGTTAAGAGACATGCAAGCAGGCGAGTGTTATTCCAGCACCAAACTGTCCTTCCTGAACAGCAGCAGCAAAGAGGAGAAGGATCACAGGGGACAGGGCTACAGACAGTGGAGCGATGTGGACCCACAGGCCTTCACAAGGCAGGAGGAGGAGGATGTGAGTGTGACTCTGTTCCATGCTGTCGAGCCAAAGTGCAAAGAGCCTCCTTCTCCACAGCACCCAAAGACCTCAGATTTCGGGAGGAGCCGGCTCAGCTCCAGCAGCACCCAAAGCTTTCCCTATGGCAAACCAGAGGCTGGCAAGTCCCGCTGCTCGGTGCTGGAGAAGGTCAGCAAGTTTGAGCAGCGGGAGCAGAGCACCCCCCGGCCCCAGAGTGCTGGTGTTCCCAGCTTCGGCCAGCACTACGGGCCGAGCAGGACGAGCCAGCCCTCCGGCACGAGAGGCTCCCTGCTCAGCCCAGAGGACATGCGGAGCAAGATGCCCACGGAGCTGGCCAGGGGCTCCAGCCCCTCCATCAGGAACGGGAAGCTGGACGAGGCTGACTGGCACCCCGTAGAGCTGCAGATGGCGGCTTCGGTGAAGCAGGCGAGACCCAGTGACTACTACGGCCTGTGTCCTGAGAATGAGGGGCAAGGAAGGGCGGCCCAGCTGCCGCGGAGTAAAAGCACGTTCCAGCTGGCAGGGGAGCCTGAGAAGGACATCCTCTGGAAGGACAACATCCAGGATGCCCACGGGTTGCAGCTGGACACGCCATTTAACAGGGCCTACAGGAACAGCATTAAGGACGCTCAGTCCAGGGTGCTGAGGGCCACCTCGTTCCGTCGCATCAGCCCCCCGTTCGGGAGCACTCCCAAGAGGATGCCCCAGCGTCCTGCCTCGGCCCACGTGGGCTTGAGGAGCACGGCGCCGTCTCCGCACACGCCCAAGGAGAGGCACAGCATCACGCCCACGGAAGACGGTCTCTCCGCCCTGGACTACGCCAGGACACAGCACGTGCTGCGCATCGGGGGCCGCAGGCGGCTGACGGCGGAGCAGAAGAAGCGCTCCTACTCGGAGCCGGAGAAGATGAACGAGGTGGGCATCTCCGATGGGGAGCCGTCGCCCTTCTCCTTCCAGAAGAAGAGCATCCATTTTGTCTTCCCGGAGAACACGGTGGCTGACCGGCGGAAGATCTTCGAGAGGGACGGCAAGGCTTCCTCCACAGCCAGCCTGTCCAAGCCCGAGCTCAAGCAGCTCCAGCAGAGCGCCCTCGCTGACTACATCGAGCGGAAAACAGGGAGGCGGCCATCCTCACAGGACGTGGGGCTGCTGAGGGAGCGCTCCCACAGCTCCTACCTGCAGGTGGGGGGCACAGACAGCCAGAGCCTTTCCTCTGCCTCCAGCATGAATTCCCTGCAGGACCAGAACCTTTACCGACGGAGAGAGTCCCTAGAGCGGATATCCAGGACGGGACGGATGTCTTCTACCCTTCCACCTGGGCTGGTGGACTACTTGGACACGAGTGGAGATGAGAAGGTGGGGCGCCAGGACAGCTTGGGCACAAGCTGGCCAAAAGCAGAGAGGTGCCGGGATTACAGAGCCAGGACGGAGCTCACCAAAGGCACACAGACAGACCCACTGGGCATGCAGAGCCAGCCTCGCTACAGGAACCAGGAACAGGTCTTTGAAACGCCCTCCACCGCCAGGAAATCGGGGAAATCGGTGTCTGTGGAAGACCTGCTCGATAGGTACGACAATCAGCCGGTCCCTGTGCACGTGCGTTCCAGATCGTCTCCCACGGCGGACAAGAAACACCAGGTATGTGGGAACGAGGTCATGTGCACCCACAAGCAGGGCTCTTGCATCCAGGGAATGGGGGGGGTGTCAGAGAACAGGCTGATGTTCAGTCATGGCAATTACTCTGTTGATTGGAGCAAGGTTCAGTGCCTGCTGAGATAGACACAACTTCCTGCACTTAAATTAAAAGCTTGCTGGTGGAGTTCAGCTTTCTCCCTGCTGGGGCTGTTTCAGGGATGGCAGGGATGCTGGGATTTCAGTGCATATGCTGGTAGTGTGCATGTGTCCTTGCTGCTCTGGACATTCCACCAGGACATCCCTGTCCTTACCTGCCAGCAGCACTGGAGAAGCACTGAGCACCTTTCTGGGGGGGTGTCCATTAAGGTGGCGATTCACTGTTGCTGCTGTCCTACCTCAGCCCGTTTTCCTGGTGGAAAGCAGAGAGGATTAAAGTCTGCTTGGAATTGACCTGGCTCCCACTGTGCCTGACAGTGCTGGGAAGTGCTGGGCAGAGGCACTGCCAAATAACCATTATGTTTTGCCTCCAGCCCTGGAGGGAAACATCACAGAGAAAACTCAGCAGAGACCCTGGCTGCTCCATGTCCCCTGCTTGGTGGTTGGGAACATTGCACTGATGTCACAAATGGGGAATTTGACTGACTCTGAGGATGGTAAACAGTAGAACCAACTAAATTCTTAAAGAACAACTGCCCAGACCAGCTCTTGAGCTGAAATCTGTTCAGACCTATTTAGGGAGCTGCAACTGCTCGAGCCACACGGATTTGCAGCAGTGGTGGGTCTGCTGCCCCATCCCTGTTTCCATGCCAAGCTCCATTCATCACAAACAGGGATGCAAACTACCAAAATGTGTGGACAGGCTCCTTGCTCCAAATAGGCTGAGTGTTTGGAGAGGCTTACTTATTTACAGGGTAGCTGAGATCCAGGACATCTCCTTCTGCTCTTGCACTTGCTCCTGGCCCAGAACAGATTCTCCAGGTGCAGCAAAGTGATCCCAAGTCAAGTGACACGGAGGAGGCTCTGGGCAGCACCTCACAAACAGGCCCAACCCTCCCAAACTCCCCGTGTGCTCCATTCTCCACGTCCTCCCTCAGCAGCCCTCAGCTCCCACACCATGTCTTTAAATAGAGGGAGTTAAAAAAGCAGCTTGTGAATATCAAGTGACCGGAATGCACTTCCAGAACCACTCCTGTCTCATCCCACCATCGGTATTTTTCCACCCCAGCCAGGCGTCAGGCTCATCTCTGTGCCATTTTGTCACACTTGCTTTGCATTCAGTAAGGGTCCAGAATGAGTTAAGCTGAAGGCCAAGCTGTGACCCTTCCTCTGCCTCCCAGAACAGTCAGAGCAGCAACAAAACCAGACATCCAGAGAGAGAAAAATCACCAAAATGTACTTGCCAGTGACAGGCTGGACAACAAACAGCTCCAGTTCATTTTTCCCCAGGCCAGTCTCTCAGGGCGGTTCTTGAGATCTTTATTTCCCCCTTTTGGCTCATTTTTAATCGTTCATATGTTCAGCAGCCAAACCAGAGGTTCTGCCTGTTGGAAACCAACTTGAGGAAGAGGGTGAACAGCCCTGCAGACCTGTTCACAGGGTCTTAGTTCAAGTACAGAGGAAGGGAGAGCCCTTACTGCTGTTTTCCAGAGGGATTTAGCTGTATCCAGTTCTGGAATGAGGATTTAGTCCCACAGGCAGCAAAGCACTTGTGAAAACCCTGCTCTTAGATTTGTCTTCCAACATACACACCAATCCATAGGGTCTGTTTGAAAGGGAAGTATATGTTTAAGTGGGTTTTTTTCATTAGTTTTCTTTCTGATCCATCTCCAGTGCAAAACCACAGCTATAAGCATGGGGGACAAAGCCAAACCAACAGGGGGATTTTTATTTATTTATTTATTTGTGGTCTTTTGAGATTTTTTGTGGGAAGTGTTTATTTCCAGCTTAGCAGCAGACTTCCCTGCCTCACTGTACGTTTTTGAGGGCCTTGTGTACAGTGCTAAATGTTCCTTTCAAGCTGCCTACAAATCACGTTGCACTGTCACTGCAGGAATTTGTTTAGAGATAGGAAGGAATGGATAGCCATGGGGAATGACTTGCTCTCAGGCTTCAGAAAGCATTCTCATCAGTGTTTTGGTATTTTGTTTGCTTTCTGCTCGCTGTTAACGCTGTCTTTGTACTCCAGGAGCTGCTGAGAAGGGAGAGCAGTGAATTCGGCCCCATGGTGAGGGATCCCTTCTACGTGGTCAGCGCAGGAGCCAGGTAGGAGTGTGTCCATGTCCCCTCTGCCCCTGCAGGATCAGCTCTGGCCATCCAGCAGTTGTCATGGATTGTCTCACACCAAACTAGGGAAAACACCTGCACAGACACAGCTCTGGGCGTGCTGTGCCCAGCACACTTGGGTTGCTGTGAGCTTTGTTTTCACTACAGACATTCATTTACTATCAAGTTCTCCTCATGTCATCTT
This sequence comes from Manacus candei, assembly GCF_025592945.1. Classification (NCBI taxonomy): domain Eukaryota; kingdom Metazoa; phylum Chordata; class Aves; order Passeriformes; family Pipridae; genus Manacus; species Manacus candei. The sequence goes on along the minus strand of NW_026138155.1, from coordinate 298,589 downwards.
GGGCTACGTTTCTGCAGCAAATTTCCAGTTCCATAACTTCCAAAATGTGTTTGATCTGCTGCTGGAACTCACATCCACGTGCCATCATAATTGAAGGGTCCTGAAGGAAAAAATACCTTGATGGTTTTCTCCAGCTGCCTCCCCAAAAGCAAGGGAACATTTGCAGGGATTAAAACCAGGAGATTTCCCCCATCTTCCTGAACTGGGGGCTGGCCTTTAGGCTGCTTCCCTTCGTGCAGGCAGGATGTTTTGCTCAGCAACAGGGGGAGAGAGAAATGCTTTTAAAAATAGAAAATTGTAATCACAAAACTCATAGTCTTGGGACTTACGTAACTCTCCACTTAGCCGTGGATTGTTTTGAGGTTAACTAGAACTGAAGTTGATCATGCTGTATTTACATTTAAATAATAAATAGATGTTTGCCCTAAGCCCTGAGTGCCCAAACAACCAACTCCCATTACAGTAAAAACCATCAAGAGGGACTAAAAGAATTGTTCACAAAGGAGCTCTGTTCCTCACAAACTTGCAGTAAAATGCCAGCCTGCTCTGTGCTCACAGTGGGAGTTAACGCTGCTCTCTCCAAAGGTTTCTCCGCACAGCTCTGGGGCACGCAGTGACAGCTGGAAGCAGAGGAAAGCTCCTACTCTGGCTGGGCCATTTTTGCCCCTAAGAAGACATAATGTTGTTTTAAAGGGACCCAATCTACCTTCAGGCACATCCTTTTAGGTTTATTTAAAACATGCCCATTTGCTGTGATTTGGAATAACTTTTTTCCATGTTTTTTCCTAAGACAACAATGCAGCTGTTTCAGTTGCTCCTGCCTCCCTGTTTTTCCTGCAGATGGCATTTCATCCTGCTGCTCGATCACTACTTGCAGCTTCCTTTTATTTCTTTCTTTCCCCAACCTATTTTCCAAGTAATGGGATTGAACACCCAGACTGAAAACAAGTTTATTGGGGCACGAAATGCAGGTTTCTCATTTTCCTGCTTCACTGCACAAAGATTATTGGTTATTAGCAGTTTTGTGGCGTTTCTGCTGCGCAGGCATCCCTCATGCTTCGCAAGCACATTTCTGCTGGGAGACGGGAGTTGCTTTCTCTTCTCGCTCAGAAATGGATTTCCCAGAAGATAAAATGAGGATAGGAGAAGCGTTCTCCATGCAGGGAGGCAACACCAGGCAGTACAGGTTATGTTTTTCGGTTTCCTTGGGACACAGCTGCCTAATGTGCTGCAGAGGAGATGGTACCACCCCTCCCACAGCTCTTGCTCGAGGAGGACAAAAACTTGTCAGATGATGAAGTTAGGAAAAAACCTTGGTCAGCAATCACATGGTCCAGTCACATGTGCTCTCCCACTGCTCCCCAGGTGCCACACAATATTGGGAACGGGTGTTGCTCCATCAGTTTTAGAATCTACAGTTGCTTCCACAGTAGGAGAGATCTTTCAATTAGAGAATTGCCATCTGGTGTTCCTGAGGAACACTGAGCATCTGAAAAGAATACACACTGCTACTGTCCAGGAACCACAGACAATACCAAGAGCAGCCTGTCTGGAAAGTTTCCCCAGCCCCAGGCGCAGGCTGCCAAATTCTATTCTCAGTCACACCAGAATAAAGCCGGAACAACCCACGTTTTTGACAGAGTTACTCTTAATTTGTACCAGTATATCTGGGAACAAATCTGGGGCCCAAGTCTCCAGCATCACAGATTGGCAGTGTTGAGAGTGTTTGAACAATGCATCTCAAGAACAGAAAACATATTGGCAGTAGAGCTTTATTGTGTTTTATTGGTTTATGGTACGGCCTCATGTTTTCAGGCCATCTTTTCTGGCATCTGCTGGTGTCATTATTACTGCTCGGTTTGTTTTCCAGCTAAACAGCCATACAGGCAAGTAGGTTTGGCTCTGGATTCCGAGCAGGATCCTCACTCCAAAGGCTAGACACTGTTTCTCAGACACACCTTAGAACATCCTAAAAGACCTGGAAGGAATAACTCACCCCACTGGCTTTGCAGCCTTAACATCTGCTCACAGATGGAATGTGTTGGCTTTGGGGTTTGTCACACCTGCCTGTCTGAGGGAGCTCTGTTTTCTTACAGGGTTCCAAGGCTGTAGGAGCCTTTTTTAATTTTCTCCGGAGTCAAAATAGTGCATTTTTTGGCCTTGTCTTGTTCTTGGAGACAGTTGAATCATTTTAATGGCACCTCTCCAACAGGAGCCGGATAACATTATGGGAATTTTTGGCTCGTAGAGCTTAGAATTACCAGCAATTGAGAATGAGGTTTGATGGGAGATAATGTCAAATAATCTGTCTTACAGAAGTTACTACTAAACCCATCTGTAACAAACCAAATTGAAACCAAGGCTGGAAAGGAAGCCAGGCATTAGGTTTTCCTAAATTTTTTTTCCATTGAGTTATTGTTGTGATGCCTGCTCCACATGTGTGTATTGTAGCACACACTAAGAATGATGGGAGATGGTGAGTGGAAATGGATCCAGCTCAGGATTTGACTTCCATTTTCATAGCACAGCTGCACCTCACCTAGACCAGCAGGCACAGACACTGGCCTCTGGTAGGGTTGATAATTGATTCATTAAGGAGGTGCACAAGAGCTTTTCCTGCCCATTGATTAATTGTTAATCTTACCATGGTCTGTCTCTTGGTGTTTAGGTCTTTCAGCAAGAAAGAAAGAAGCCTCTCAGAGAGACTGGCATTCACCAGTTACTATCCCCACCCTCCCCGCAGCAGTGACGTTGTCGCTGGGTCCACCACGCTGACAGAGAACCACAAGCTCTCAGAACTTTCCAGGCCAGATAGCAGGACTTCTGCATTTTTCCCCGCCCCAACAGAGGCAAGGAGTCACTATCCTGAGCAAAAGCAAGGCTTTAAACCCTTGTTCCTTAACCTTACTCCTTCTGGATCGGGCCAGCCCTCCCCCAGCACACCCACCCAGGCTCCCTCAGACTTCCAGAGCACAGGCGAGGGCCAGGCTCTGAGACAGCACCATGCCAAACGAGAGGCTCTTCCCCCTGAGGGCAACGGGAATCTCCAGCCACAACCCCTGGATGCTGTGCAGGATAGATCCCCAGAGACTCCCATCGAAGAAATGGCGTGGAGAAGGAAGGCCGGGCTGCTCCACAGATCCTTGCCCCCTAGAGCGGCGTGGGTTCCTCCGGTCAAGGACAACAGCTCCGCGAGGGCCGTGGTGTCTCCCCCAGCGGCTGGGCCCAAGCTCTCCCAGAGGTGGCAGTCCCTGCCGACACAGAGCAGCACTTCTTCCGACCCGGAGACTCCTTCTCCCCAGGGGACCACCCAGCTGCGGATCTCGGAGTCGGGGCTGCAGCTCACACCCCCGCCCTTGCTGCAGGACGAGGGGGACGATGAGGTGTTCGTCGCGCCTTCCCAGCCGCCCTTCTCCCCGCCGCCACCATCCCGTCCTCTTCCCGAGCTCAGCTCTTGCACTTCTGCCAATGGCACAGGGGAATTCCCACCTCCCCCTCCAGCCGTGGCACTTGAGGGGAACAGGGCAGCTGGAGACAAATCCCCCCGGCTCCCAGAGGAGGCCAGTGTGAGGTAAGGGCAGGCTGGAACGCGGCGTCTGGGGCGGTGCAGGGCCATATACAGTAAGATATGTGGGGCTCAGACAGCTGGCAGTGACCCCGCCTGCTATGAGACCCCCCAGCTGCCAGCTGGGTGGGGAGCTTGCTGTATGGGCACAGGGACAGACAGACTCACTGCCTGGATGCCAAGAGCATCATCAAACGACGTGGCCAGGCCAGGGCACAAAGCTTGGTGGGCCACCAGCATGTCCACTGGCAGGTGGTCCCCTATAACCCCCAGGAAAGGGGGTTATGGAGGAGAAAGTCTCCTGATCTGGTTCTCCCTGCAGATTTCAGTGGGATCGCTTCTGACTTGCTCCAGCATGAGGAGTTGGAATGGCTGCTGACTCCTTCCAGTAACTGGTTTTTGAGAGACAGCTGTGAAAATCCATGATGGGTTTATCCGAACAGTTAGAATCCCCCAGAATGCATTTTAGACCTTGCACAAAACAATGCTGTTATGAAACAGTGACCATCTGCCAAGGAGTGACAACACAAGTATGTCACAGTCATGCTGTATAGGGCAAATCTCCTGAAGGATGGGACTTTGGGCAAGGTGCCCAGCTGGTTTAACTCAGCACAGCTTCACACTCCCAGGGAGCTGCTCTAATATCCATCCAGGAAGAATCTGGCCGGGGCTATAGCAGTGATTGGCTTTTCCAACATGACAAGGACAAATGGGTAGGGGCTGCTCAGGATGGCACTCCCAGGTAGGGGGACACAATGTCCTCCAGCTGTCAGCAGAAAACAAAGTGACATGTTACTCACTGGTTCTTTTTGTGTTGGAAAGACAATCCAGCAGTGTCCAGACTGGGGGGATGAAATGCTTCTGGTGCCAGGAGCTTCACACTGTATGCCTTTCTGTGTTGGAATGAGAAGTGAGACACAAAAATGAGAGAGAAGGAAAACTTACTTGTTGAAGTTCTTCACCATGTGTTCACAATGGTCCTGGGGCGTAGGTTTATCTTCATCTCACAGAATTTTTCTTTCCATAGCAGCTTCAAAAGCTTTCCCAAAGCCCCGGCTGAGAGGGGGATCACAGGGTTGGGCACCAGTATCGGTGAAAAGAACCGGCCCCTCTCACCAACTGCAAAGAGGACTAGCTCTCCATCTGCTGTGGACCAGCAGCACCAGTCACCTGCCGCTTCTGAAGGGCCTCAAAGCACTGATACACAGCCCATAACTCAGCCTGAAGGTGACCCCAGAGAGCCAGAAAACACCAGCCCAGACTCCGGGATGCTCAGCACAGCACCTCCAGTGAAGGCAAAGAAAAAGACCCCAGAGGATATTAAGTCAGAGGCTCTGGCAAAAGAAATTGTCCACAAAGACAAGTCTCTGGCAGATATCCTGGATCCAGATTCCAAAATGAAGACTACCATGGACTTAATGGAAGGGATTTTCCCCAGTGGAACCAGCTTGCTGAAGGAGAACAACATGAAGAGGAAGATGTCGCAGAAGCAAGTCAGCAGGACGGCTGTCAGGGAAGACACGTAAGCACTGCGGGATGGGGATGAGGGCTGGCACAACTCCCTGCTCCCTCACTTTTAAGGCCAACCTGTGCCCAGTGTGTCTCCATTTCTGCAGGTGGGCTCTGGTGGAGAGCAAGTTCTGCAGTTCCCAGGTGCAGGGCCTGGCAGGGCAGTTACAAATACCCTTTCTCATGAGCTGGGCTGTGTGGAAGGCAATGCTGAGCTTGGTAACGGGAGGAGATGAACCAGCCCTAGAGATGTTACTTGATTTTGCTCTCTGGACCTTTACAAGCTGAAGCAATTCAGTCCAAAGTGCAGGAACAGACACGAGAGTAAAATCCAGATGAAAATAACGACAGGCAGAAAGATAACAAGAGGCCAGATTTTGGAAGGAGGCTTGAGGGGACCTGCTTACTGCAAGGTTAACCCAAGTCCTCCAGTGTGGGGTTTTTTAAGACAGAAGCTGCCAAGTGGCAGCTTCTAAACCATCCAGGAATCAGTTGTGCTGCACCATGCCAGCTGAGATGGCCGGTCTGGCCACCTCCAGCCGAGCTGTGCTGACTGACCCCCAGCAAGGTAAAGCCTGTCCAGGGCTGTAACCAGTCACCTTTAAACCCAAGGGCTGTGCTGGGCTGTGACAGCAGCTGACACGCCCCCTCTGGTGGCAGGAATCCGCCTTGTCCTTGTGGGTAATAACGCTGGGAAGGTACCAAACGGGCAGTGCTGGAAAACCATGGCACGGGGAAAAGTCAGACTCAGACTGAACTCCTCCTTTTTCTTCGCTGTGGTGTAGGAGAGAGGAAAAGGAAGCTCCCGTCACCCTGGTCACCTGTCCTGCTTATTACAGCGTTTCAGCACCCAAAGCAGAGCTGCTGAATAAAATCAAGGACTTGCCAGAAGAAGTAGGTGAGGAAGAGGAGCTGCTGGACATCAACGAGAAGAAGGTAAATTCAGCACACACCACCACTGGCTGCTTAAATTGCTGAAATAACAATAAGCCCTACAGTGAAGTGCATTTCTATTTGGCAGCTCTCAGGTTGCGTGGGAGCGTTTAGGCCACCGGTGAAGCTTCATTAGAGTGACCCAAATGGAATGAAGAGAGTTGATCTGAGTACTCACTGCAAACTTGAGTACAAATCTTGCACCACCCCGAGGCAGGCCTGTCCCATGTCAAATGCTGGGTGTACAGGCTGTAAGGAGCAGTCCCAATCCTGTAGCAAGGAAGGAAAAAGGAGAGGTAAAACAACTTGAGCAAGGCCAGCTCAGTTTGAAACAGGAACAGAGTTTAGCTAGTGACTGCACTGTCTGAGGGTAGGAGGTTTTCCCCTAAGATTTTCCTCTTCAGTGAAGCCAGTTCACCCATTTCACCTGCTGTCTGTACTTATTGCTTCCAAAGAAACATTGGTTTCTCTTTTTCCCCCCACACTTTGTTTCTCTGACCCACTGAAAGCCACAGGGACCTTAGTGGTTCAACCTCCATGTGATGGCTTGGGAGGGAAGAGAGCAGGGCAGGAGGGGAGGAAACATTTTCCTCTCTCGTGGAGGCTACATTTCACTGAGGAATGGCCCCTCCATTTCTCGCTGGAGGCTTCTGTGTCCTGCCTTGCAGGGCTTTTGCAGGGCCTTCTAATTTGCCCCTGTGGTTGTCTCACATTAATCACCTGGTAATTACAGACATGCTGCCTAGCTCCCAAATCCTGAGGAGCCACAGGGATTGGGAGTGACTAAACAAGATGAAGATGCTCCAAGCATCTGACAGGCTTGCAAGTAGCTGTGAGCCTACCATGGACAGCCAGGCCTCAAAGGTTACATTTGCATGGAAAACCAGAAATAGATGGGAGTGATTAGGCCCAGGCAGCACAATCTGCCTGGTGTGTTTGCTCATGGTCTGTGTGCAAGAACATTCTCACAAGGGTTACCTGAGAAGCAGCTCCTCTGGGAGGTCATGTGGCTAAACCAAGCTCATTTGCACTGTAAGCATGCAAAGGTTGGCTGGCCTTTGGGATCGCAGGAGAGTCACTGATTAACAAACACAAAAGTATTTTTTGCAGGCCCCTCCAGCTCCCCCACCTTCCAAACAAAGGTACGTCACTGCCAGCAGTCCCTGCCTCCTGCTCTGGAGGGCAAAGCTCCTGGAGCAGGGAGGAACAGCATCTCAGCCCCTGGGAAGGACAGGTGTTAGGCTTTGTCTCTGGGCACTGCTGAAGGGAGAATCCACAGAAAGGAGTTCCTTTTGATTTAGTACCACCTTTGCTGCCTCTGCCCCAGAACTACCCTGCACCAAGGAGTGACTTAGTGGTCATTCCGGGGAGCTGATGTTTATTTTAAGGGAATATTCCTCACCTTTTGTTCAGCCTCTGCGTGTGTGTGGCAGCTGAGAGCAGGCTGTAATGCAGCCACAGAACAAAGCACACCAAGTGTTCCATCTAGTGGTGCCTGGCCATACACCACCGTGTGCTTCCCATTGCCAGCCCAGCCTTGGGACCCCACTGAGAGGCCACCGTGGGCATTAGGGCCAGCTCAGTGATCCCCCCTGCCTCACCAGTGTTTGAAGATCCTTCCTGTGCTGGAGCAGACTGCTCCTGCCTGCAGTTTGGATGGAAACAGGACTGTGAGACAGTATTTTCACAGCAGATTAACACACGGGTAATGGGGCCTCAGCAGTGCACAAGCTGGAGACACTGAAAATCCTCACCCCTTGTAGGAAGAGCTTTTTCTGCTCGCAGTTCTGAGTAAATGGAAGCAAGAATTGCAAGCCCCAGGCCACAGACTTTCTTTTGCATATGTCTTTCCACTAAATCCTAACAGAAATTAGGATCTTGGGCACATGTGCAGCAGTGCTGTTTGTGGAGTAACCGAAGCCCGGGGGCCTCCTTTTCTTTGGCAGGGAAATAGTTGCCAGCATTTTTCTTAGAATGGGTTTGTGCTCTTTGTGTCTTTGCTTAGACACTGAGTAAACTTAGAGCATCATTGGTGTAAATTCTTTGTTGATGTCTCTGTGTGGGAGGAAGTTGTTTTGTACAGTTCAAGACGTTTCAGGCTGGGGCAGGGAGTGGGGAACATGCCGGAGATGTGGCTGCAGCTCTTTTCACTTGAAGGTTTTAAAGAACATACATCTTTCAGCTGTAGGTACCTGGGTATCAGAACATGGTACACCAAATCTGAGATCTCTTCTATAAATGTTCATGGAGCACATACACGTTCACACAATCTAGTCAGCTACATGGATTAAGTCCTAGATGAGGAATTCCAGTGTTCTCTCCGTTTCCTCCTTAATATCTTCTTTGTCAGCTGTTGCTGACATGACCCTGCTCCTCAGGAACCACAGCCGTATCCTCCTGTTGTCGTCATCCATGTGGTCAGGGTGATGGTAGCAATGTGTTTCCCCTCTGACAGGCTGAGCTCATCGGGAGCTTGACCCACAAGCTGGAAATCCTGAAGGAAGCCAAGGAGGGCCTGCTTGCAGACATTAAGATGAATAACGCCCTCGGAGAGGAGGTGGAGCTGTTGATCAGCACGCTGTGCAAACCCAACGAGTTTGACAAGTACAAGATGTTCATTGGCGATCTGGATAAGGTGGTGAACCTCTTGCTCTCCCTCTCGGGACGCCTGGCCCGTGTGGAGAACGTTCTGAGTAGTCTGGGGGAAAATGCCAACAGTGAGGAGCGGGTACGTATCCGTGGTGTCTGGCCTTACTGGGATGTGGGGCAGCAGCAGCCATCACAACAGCATACCTTACAAGGACTTCCAAGGGCTGCCAGGAAGGTAGCACAGGTGTCCTGGAGCTTATGGATGAGCATTAGCAAATGCAGGGTTTGTCCCTGGGAACCTTGATCCCGTCTGTATAAACGTCAGGGATCCTGTGGCTTTTGTCTCGCCGCAGAAGGGCCATGCTGGGGACAGCCTGTCTGTGCCCCGTGGCCAGAGGAGAGCTTGGATGGTGCTGTGCCTCCTGGAATAACCCACTCAGTTAAAGCCACATTTTAACATTCTTTGGGTGGTTTTTGAAAAGGCAAAGCTGGGTTTTCCTGGTAGTTGTTGCTTTCAGGCAAGTTTTACTGACTTCCTTGGAGCACTTTCTGCCTCCCATTGACTAGAACATTCAGAGTCTGATTCAGTGGGATTCACATTCAATCCATAATGAAGGATTCATCCTCCTCTCCCAGGCTTTTGACTGCGTGTCTGGGAGCGTGGCAGCGGGCCGTGGAGGTGGTGCTGGGAGGAAGGAGGGGGGGAGCAGGGATTTTGGTGCTGCTGGTGCTGAAGGGCTCTCTCTGGTGTGTGCAGAGCTCGCTGAACGAGAAGAGGAAGCTGCTGGCTGGCCAGCACGAAGACGCCCGGGAACTCAAGGAAAACCTTGACCGTCGGGAACGGGTGGTCTTGGAGATCCTGGGCAACTACCTCTCCGAGGAGCAGCTCCAGGACTACCAGCACTTTGTGAAGATGAAGTCTGCACTCCTCATCGAGCAGCGGGAGCTGGACGATAAAATCAAACTGGGCCAGGAGCAGCTCAAGTGCCTCATGGAAAGCCTCCCCACGGACTTCACACCCAGGGATGCAGCAGCAGCAGCTGCCCTGGCTGCAGCACTTGCTACCTCCACGGGGGTCGGTGGTAAAACACCTCCAGCAGCCTCTTCCTCATGCTAACCTGTCCCAGGTGGACCTGGGACATGGTTCTGCTCCAGTCTGTTTAATCCAAGTACTTGGCAGATGGTTCTCTACAAAGACAATGAAAGGAGACAGGTTTAAAACAAGATTTTAATGAAGGAAAAAAAATAGCAATAATAAAGGTTTTGTTTTCCTTTCCTTCCACCTCTGCTTCCTGGAAAGTTACATCAATGTGGAGGGAAATCTCCTCCTGCCAGAGATAAGGAAGAGTCTCACAAGAATTAAACACATGACCTTTAATAAAACACATGACCTCCTCTCTTCCTGCCCTTTCCTGCCTACCTGGCACCTCATTAAATAATGAAGGATCTAAAAGAATGAAGCCTTAAAAATAAAACCAACCCATTTTACTGAACATTATTGATATTTATATTTTTTAAACAACAAGACAGAATGTGTAAGTTTTTGTACATACTCTAATCAGTTACTTGATTCTACTTTGTTCTGTACGTAGAAAAAGACATTTAATTTTGTATTTTGTGAAGACCTTAACAAAAAGAGGGAACCCCAAAGATAGTCATGCAGTAGCTTGGAACATCTCATCGTGGTTTTGTTGCTATTGTTGTGGTTGTTTTTTAATATAATAAAGGGCTACCAGAAGCAGCTTCACCCTGTTTCAACACATGCTAAATATACCATTAAGTGGCCTTGTGAAGGAGATTTTGGCCAGGAAAATACAATCTTTCCTCTTCTGGATCTTGTGATCCTCTGAATCTGGACTTTAAACATCTTTTATGGCAACCTGCATCTCAGGAGTCCCAAGTTAGCCAGAAGTAAGGAACTCACTGCAGGAACAGGGAGGGAATTCTGTCTTTGTTTTGAATCATCAGAACTGTGATCCGTGCTTCTGTTGCAGCCTGAAGGGTCTCCCTGAGATGTGTCAGGAATCTCTACTGACAAGATTTATAGGCCTGGTTTTGTGAGGGGATGATGTACACTAGGACTTTTTTTTTTTTCCATACAGCAATACCTCGTTTGTCTGAACACACTTCATCGGGAATTGTTTTACAAGCTACAAGAAGCATTAACTTGAAATCCAATACTCTCTTCCTGCCCACGGAAATGATGCACATGAAATGATGATGGTGCACCCAAGAGCTTGCTGTAAAGTACATTCCTTCTCAATTCGAATGTTGTTTAGGCTCACGCAGCATTTCACGACAACTTGAAGCAGCAGAACTGCTACTTATGCCTTAATAGCCAAATCAAAGCAAAACTAGAAGGAAAAGCATCTTTAGGGTCACTCAGGAATAATTATTTGAGTGAAGTTTCAGGGAAACAGTGGGGGAAGCTGTTTCAATCCAATCAACACATTTAACTTGCCCTAAAAGAATTCCTATTCTCTACTGCACCTTAGTTTATTAGATTTAAAAGCTGTTTTAATTCAGATTCTTTTTTTTGCAACCTCCCTTCCATCCTACGCTGTGCTCCCATTGTACATAGAAGCATCAGCTAATGAGGCAAGTGATAGTCACTGACATTTTTATAACAGCTTATATTTTCAGGTGAAAATTGGGTTAAGGCCCATATTTCTGGGGTAAGCACAAACTGTCTTTACCCAATTTTGTTCAAAAATCACACTCTTAACTGCAAGGTTTGCTGAGGTTTGTAGCAGCACATCTTGATGCTTATTTAAAGGTAATTAAGCATTGGTCAAACCTAAAGATTTATATCTCAATACCTCTGGCAAAAAGGGGAGCATATTCATTGCTCTTTATCCCACCTTACTTTTCTCTTTTGGTTATAAAACTAGAGGATAATGGAAACCCATTTCCCAGAGTGAGGTACATGGATATCAGGGACAGAATTTTACACTTATTGTCCAGTCCTTGTAAACTTACACAAATCTGCATTTTGGGTCTGGCTGTGTGAGGTTTTTAGACCTGAACCAGTATTTAAGTGTCTGCAGGAGAGAAAGCCAGCAGACCGAATACAGTGAACGCTGTTCTCAAACAGTTGGCATTTCTTTGCTAAAAACGAGCCTTCTTTCTGTCTGAAAACATCCATTTGGGATACTGGAGTGGAATGCCCCACATCCCACCCTGCTGCGGGGACCTGCCTGGGTGGCCTCTGTCTGTAGGTGACAGTGGGGCTCCTTCCCAAGTCACTGTAGGGTACCTGTGTCAAGTGCCTTGTCCAAAGCCATCTCCAGGGAAGTCATGGAGTGTTAAGGATCGTCTGACAGTCCCCCTCAGCTGGCCACAGGTGACTCTGGCACAGTAGGAAAGCACAGTCTCTCTTCAGGGGCTTGAGGAAAACCCTAGTAAGGACAAAGCAGTAGCACTTCTGACATACAGTGCCAATTCCAAGCAAAATCTTGTACAGAAGCAACTGGGCACCTCACTGCATTATATGTTTGCATATCAGTTGGAACACAGCCTTTTTCCTGAAATTATTATCTTCAGTCAAAGCAGGTCTTTTAAACCCTCTCAACACCTCCATGCTTTTAGCAACATGCTGCACCCATGGCCTGCTCTGCTGTGCCATGGATATAAGCACTGAAAAAATCTAGTCATCCAACTTAAAATTCACCTTTTTTTATCAGAGCCCTTGGGCAATTGATGGTCACAAGGAATTCATGTCAGATGCTTTCCTCAAGACCAAATCCAGTAAAGAGTGGTTACATACCAGGTTCTTTGGGCTCTAAGTTTACACACAAGATCTTTTGTGAAGGTTACCTATAAAAAAAAAAAAATTGGTCAAATGCAGAGCACCAGAACAGTTTATGTGTCAGGCCTGATCCATCATCTTTACAACTCAGCTGCTGTCGTGATTGCTTAGGCTGGTAATTAAGAAAAGCAAGTAAAGCAAACTGGATAGCATTCCATACTCCACACAAATCCTGAGTATTAAAGGTGTGGTGACTCGTCATCTGCAAAGTGGGAAACAGAGCAAGCATTTCATTAGAGAGCCCCTGCTTTAAATCAGCATGAGCAAACCAAGGCAGAGACCCCATCCCAGGTTTCTCCATGCCTTATTCAACCAAGCCAATGTTTACATAAGAGCTGTTTATTCCTTTCTATCCCTGCAGAGGGGATGTGTGCTGACCGTGGCACAGCTTTATGGTTTGGCTGCGTTCCTACTGAACTGCTGCTCGTGCCTCTGCACACAGACTAAGTGTCATACACCTCTGGTGCCTTACAGGGTTTTTCTAGCAATGTGTTGCTAAACAATCATCCTTTGTACTGCACAACTAAATGTGTTTGTGGCCAGCTTTTGTGCCGCTTGGTGTGCTTCAGTGCCAAAAATCCTTGCAAAAATCTGCTTTCTCGGTGCGTGTTTCAAGATGTTGGGGAGACGTAGCCAGCCAGGCTCAGCACCCTCAGAGGGGCTTTAGGGGGATGTCAGCACAGCTCTGCCTGTTTTGGGCTTTGGCATTAGGAAAAAGGGCTCGTTTTCCCCTACATCAAAGAGAAAATAGGGTACATGTGAACAGGAAACATTTTCCTCTACGGTTTGCAGCCTAAGGCCATGCCCTTCTGCTAAGGAGGCTTAAAACAAAATGAGAAAAGTCATCCATAACTTTTTAAATTCTCATTTGTTTCAGCACTTAAGTTAATTTTGAGGGCTGAAATGCAAAAGAAAAAACAAGCAACAAAAAGCAATCACATAATTCAGCTGAGGAAGGCAAGAGCTGGTGAAAGCATGACCAAATACTGAGGAAGCTGCTTATGAGGGACCTGCTTTTGCACAGATTGTTGCGATTCTGCTGAGGTAAAATAAAATTGTGATTAATAAAAGGTATCCAGGGCAGTTTGGAGAGGCTGAAATTGGAAGAAGGTCTTCCTGTGGGGGGTGGTTTTGGGGTAGCAAAGGGGCTCTGCACGGAAGCTTCTCGTGGCCCTCCCTGATGGTTTCTGGGCACCATTTTACCTCACGAAGGGTGGGGGCGCCTCGAGCCCCCCGCCGCCATCTTAGGGGGCTGTGAGGGGGGGCTGTGAGGGGAGCCCTGCGTGGCAGGGGGCTCCAGGACACCCCCGGCACCCAGCCCTCACCAACACCTCAGAAACCCTCCCAAACCTCCAAAAGTCACCACAGGGCTCCCTGCCCACCCCTCCAAGTGTTCTTATGGCTAACACCTGTGGGTAATCGGGGTTAACGAGGGACAGCGGTGCCCGGGGGGGCAGCCTGAGGGGAGCCCACACGTGAGGCGCTGCAGGAGGACGCACACCTCAGCTTGATTCTGTGGAGAAAAGGTGAGTAAATTTGTATTTTTATGCATTTTTTTTTCCCTCATGGGACAGCATGACCTGCTATGGAGCAGCTGGGTCAGGGTTGAAGGGGGAAAACAGCAAAATTGTTGGGAAGTAGGTGCTTTGGGTGTTGGGTTTCCACAGGGGTGTCCAAGGGGAGGGAGGGCCCCAGCATGTGGGGATGTGAGGGGGTCTCAGTGTGGCAGAACTTGCCCTCATCCCTTGGCTCCTGTCCAGAGGAGCAGACAGGACAGGTACAGAGTTTGTACCTATCTGATCCCAAGGATATCCCACTCCAGTAGCATCCAGTTTTATGCTGCCCAGACCTCCATCACACCACAGGAAAGGGGAACTGTGTGCTTCCTATGAGCTGCCCCAAAATGGGGCAGTTATGAGGTAATGCAGTGTAAAGTTTGAGGCTGACTTTCTGAAAATGAGTGATGAAGTTGCTTTTGGTTACTAAATGTTGAAACTGGGTCTGAGGGAGCAGGAGGGGAGAAGACGAGGGAAGAACACAACTGTCACCTCTTGCAGACCTGGTCACCTTGTTGCTTTGTACAGTGAACGTCAGTTAATTTTGTATTTGTTTTGTTTGGAGGAAATTGTCACGCACTACTTTGTTTGTAAATTCTGTGGGAAGTGACCTTGCTAGTTTCCCACGCCCCACCTCAACCTGGAGCGCCCCTCAGCTGCCCCAGCACACACTTACCCCACACACCATTTCTGGGTGCAGTGTCCTCCGTCTTTTGAGGCTGTGACAGTCAGTGTCACATGCAGGCTCCTGTAGCCACAGAGTCACTCAAATGGCCTATTTCTGTCAAGTGAAGTTAATGTGAACCACTCAGGGAGAAGTTATTTTTTGAGAAGACAAAGCTGCTGGTCTGTCTTAGCCCTCACTGCTCTTCTGGATTCTGGGTGAAATTTTAACTCCTGTCCTATCTACCATTTCCAGACTCACCTTTTTTTTTTAAACAGTTCATTATTTGTTCTCCTCTCCTTAAGTGTGAGGTGAAAACATACATCAATTAATCTGTATTGATAGAATCATTTAGATTAGAGAAGACCCTTCATATCAAGTGCAACAGTTAACCTAACACCACTAAATCCACCATGTCCCACAGTGTCCCTCCACATCTTTGAAATACCTGCAGGCATGGTGGCTCCACCACTTCCCTGGCCAGCTGTTCCACTGCAGACGTTTTTCCTCGTACCCAACTAAACCTCCATGTTACAACACAAAGCCTCACAGCTGCTTCTCAGGAGGTCTCAAGGTCCGATTTCCCTTGCTGTGATGCTGTAAGGAAGTATAGTGGTGACTGCACACTATGCAGGATTTTGATTAAAAAAAAAAAAAAAAAAAAAAAAGGCAAAAACCCAAAATCTGCATCCTTAGGCCATGCTGTGGTTCTTCCAGCTCCCTGCTTTCCCATTCACTGTGTCCCTCACTCTGCCTGCAGCAGGGCACACTGTTCTGGCTTTTCCAAATCGCTCCAGCAGGAGAGAAAGTCTTGTTACCACTCCAGGAGCCAGCCAGGGCACTCTACATTTCCTAGTGTCACTTAGAGGAACAGGAATATTTATAGCTCTGGGACACAGGAGAACAAAACTCAAGCAGCAGGAAGTGCTGGCAAAGGGATGCTTCCTTCCTACCCTTTCTCCTGTTTTGTGGTCTCCTTAGTGGTAACTGCCAGCACTAAAAAGCAGGATAGGCCTAATTAATTCTTGTGGAAAGTCCAGGAGGGGGGTAGCCCCCTTGAGGGCACTGTTTGTACCCTGAACACAGCAGTCAGGAACACTTGGGGCCAGCCTACCTGGCAACCAGGACTGCCAGCTTAAGGGCAAAAAAACAGGATTAGCTTTATTCTTGTCAGTTCTGAGACACAGACCTCACCTGACCAGGGCAGGCAGGAGCAGGCACACACAGACCAGCTGTGAGCTCCTCTGTGCCTCAGCTACATAAGGGCCTTGTACCTTTTCAGTGCTGTACACTGCACTTAGCTACCTGCAGCCAGGTAATGTGACAGAGGGGGAAACAAAACCTATCCTCTTTTCTCCAGCTCCCCACCCCAAACACCCTGCAAAATAAAACAATCTCAAGACTTACTGGACAAGGCAAAACATCAGCAAGACTGCCTTCATCCTTTTCCTAGTAAAGGCATCCCAGCCTCTAAAAACTAACCTCAAATCCCATAAGTAATGCAGTAGATGCAGGACAGGAATTAAAAACACCATTATCCATGCCCATCCTGCAGCATGGCCAGGCTCCTGCCATCTCCCGTGGGGGTGCCCAGCTCTGGGCAGCTGCTGCAGTACAGGTCAGGACAGTGTTGCTGACATGAGGGCAACAGCCTTGCAGCCTGTCAGCCTTTCCATGAAAAGCCTGGAATGGCTCAAATCCTCCTCAGTGCTGTATTGCCCCTACCCAAGCAGCTGGCCCAACTGCTCAGCTGTTGAAGGAGCAGCAAATGCAGCCCTGCTGATGGATTAGCCAATAGGGATCACATTCCAGCAGTGGAGCAGCATTTGGCTAAGGAAGGCCTCAGCTGTGCAGGCCATTGACTGAGCTGCACCAGAGCAGCACTGTCAGTCACAGAGCCAGCCCCCAAAACCTGGGCAGCCTGTCTGGGCTCCCAGTTCCCCACAGTACATAGGACTTCTTTACCTTCCACCAGGTCCTCAAATGCCACATCAGTCCCAGCTCCAGCTCTCTCCTGGGTCAGCATGGTTAGCAGGATGCTGGGAAGGAGCAGCAGCAGACACACTCCAAGGCATTGCATGAGCAGAAAGCTTGTAAGCACAAGAGACTGTTCACTAAGCTTTTTTGTTCATCTGCCTAACTGGAATTGTTTGGTGCACTTAGGATTTAATACCTGTGGTAACCTAGTTCTGTACAGCCCTTAAGCTGCACCTGGGGTGCAGCAGTCCAGCATTACAGACACTGTCCCACAGGCTGCCACGTGGTCTGTCACCCATACTGGGTATGTTGCTCAGCCCCTGACTTTATGGTACCTGATACTGGGTCTCTGTGTTAAGACCTCAATTCATGAGGCAGCACAGACAGCCTGATCCTCTCACGACCTCACACCTAAGCTTTCTGTCAGACTTCACCTTTCACTCCACATCTGTTTCCTGGCAAGTGCAGTCAGCCTGACCCGCCTGCTCTTTTCTGCTGCTCAGGTATGCTTGTGCCAGCCTGCAATGCACCCGAGTGCTGAGCATGGTCTTGGAAAGCAAAGCTATTTGCATAAGCACAAGCCATGCCTTGTGTTCCCTGTCAGTCCCTCATCCCCAGCGAGGAGATGGGAACAGCTTTTCTTGGTCAGAGATAGCACAGTGAACACCCCACACACCCCTGTTTAAGCTTCCCTGGCTGGACTAATCCCAGATTTTAGAAACCAGACAGGGACCACTTACTGCAGCCAACAAGGTGAAGGGAGCAACTACTGCTAAGGCAGCTTTACTCACAGTCAGTCATGCTTTGCCTGGCTTGTGTCTAAATCAGTACCACCTGCAAATCCACAGTGTAAGGAGGCACGTGGTTGGATACATATCCCCTCCTTGCCCACCCCTGTAGCACACACAGGAGCAAGCAGATTAGAGCAGGAAACAGCAGAGGAAGCAGCCATTGCAAGTTTGGGTTTATTTCACTATGCATGGGGCAGAAAACAAAACAAACCAAGCTATAACTGTTAGCTGAACTTAATGGCTTTGACTTTGAAGTCACCCTCCACAGCCAGGTATTGAATTTTCTCCATGCCCAGCCGATTAGGGAACTTGAACTCCGCCTCAGGCAGCTTCACCGTGGCCTCAGTTTGGTCGAAGGAGATGCACATCTGCAGAGAGCCACAAGGAGAAAGGTTAACACATCACAGCTCCCAGGCCTCCCTCATTCCCCACTACTCCAGTCTGGGTGTGGGACAGGCGAGGTGGCTGCTGGTACAAGGCCATGCTCACCAGCTCAGCCTCCTCCCTGCCCAGCAGAGGCATGGAGGGCAGGAAGGGGGTCTGCTCTGCCCCAAGGCCAGCTCCAAGTTTCTGCAGCTCCAGGATAAGACAGACCCAGTCTGAGTCTCAGGGCACTGTTTTAACTGCTCTGAGTTGTGTGGCTTGCAAAGGAGGGCCAGAGTGGGGCACTTAACACATCTGAGCTGTGGGGCATTGGCTTGACAGCTCATTGGCTTTAGCTGCAAGACTCTTCCCCTGCTGCTTATTCCCTTTCCACGCCTGCTCCTTCTGCTCCACAGAGGCACAGGCAGCATTAAAGAGCTGTGCTCTTGGCCCTTCAGTGCTCAGTACCAGGGCCTTGTGCACCCTCAGGCCTCACCTCAATCTTGTCACCATGCTGGAAGGGAAAGTCAGCCTTCCTGTCCTCCTCACCCCACGTGCCATCCTCCTTGGAATTGCACACGATGGTGTTGATGTCCCCATGACAGTCAAAGCGAGGGTTGAAATGCAGCATGAGGGTGTTGCTGTCCTTCCCAACGTTCACAGCAAACCTGGGGAAACAGTCAGTGCCAAGGAGGTGCCTGTGAAGCAGCTCCAGCTACCCAGTGCTGGCAAGCTGAACACAGCAGGAGCTCTGTTCACACCCCAGTGCCACATCAATTCATTCACCGTGATCCTCCTCACTCACCCTTTGGCATCAGACTTGATCTTCCCTTTGACCTTGACGCACTCACCAGGCTCGATGTCCAGCTGAGTAACGACCAGTCCCTGCAGGGCCAAACCACAGGGGTTAGTCTGTCCCAGGGCAAGGCTTCTAGTCCTGCTTGGGCCAGGGCACAAAGCAGCTCTGGCAGACCCAGACACCAGTTCTGTGCTAGAGGAAGGGTTGAGTCAGGCCCAGCTGCCACAGGGATCTCCCACTCCCCTAAGGTGACACAGAGCCTGGTGGCTTGACCCTGGCTACATGCCAGGTGCCTGCCAAAGCCATTCTGTCATGCCCCTCCACAACAAAAAGTTCATGAGTTGAAATAAGGACAGAGAGAGGTCACTCACAGATTACTGTCACAGGCAAAACAGACTCGACTTGCATAAATTAATTGAATTTATTATTAATCAAAATCAGAGCAGGATAATGACAAGTAAAACAAACCTTAAGAACACATCCCCCCCACCCTTCCCTCCTTCCCAAGCTCTACCTCCTCTCCCCGCCAGAGGCACAGGGAGACAGGGAAGGGGGATCAGTTCACCACAGGTTGTTTTCTGTCACTGCTCAGGGAGATAAGTCCTTCCCCTGGTCCAGCATGGAGTCCTTCCCACAGGCAACAGCTCTCCATGAGCTTTTCCAACGTGAGTCCTTCCCATAGGCTACAGTTCTTCACAAATTGCTCCATTGCACAGGTTCAAAGCCTTCTTTCAGGGATCCACTTGCTCCAGCTTGGTCTCCTTGTGGATCTCTGCCCCCCACAGACCTCCATGGGCTGCAAGGCACAGCTGCTTTACCATGGTCTTCACTGCAGACTGCAAGGGAACCTCAGCTCTGGCTCCTGGAGCACCTCTCCCCTTCCTTCTTCGCTGACCTGGGTGTCTGCAGGGCTGTTTCTCTCACATATTCTCACTCCTCTCTTCTCAGAGTGCAATTCCTTCTGCGCCACAGCTTTTGTTCCTTAAGCGTGTTATCATGGAGGCATCGCTGCCACCTCCGATGGGCTGGGCCTTGGCCAGCAGCAGGTCCCTCCTGGAGCCAGCTGGCATTGGCCCTGCCGGACATGGGGGAAGCTTCTGGCAGCTGCTCACAGAAGCCACCCCTATAGCCCCCCACTCCCCAAACATGGCCATGCAAACCCAGCACAGGAGGGGATTCAAGAGCAGGGGACAGGCACTGCTTTACCAGCTGCTGCAGAAGCAACGTTGCTGACTTGTACCTAACCACATCAGCTCAGGTAGGGAGACCAATTGCAAACTAGTTGACTTGGGCACTGCCACCCAGCCCCAGCTGTCGTTGCCCTCCTGCCTGCTCCCTGCTCTGCCCACACCCAGACTGCCGAGGTCAGGTTCCCCCCCCCGAGTCACTAAACCACTTATCTCCACGGCACTAACTCTGCCTTCTGGCTCTGCTTCTAGTGCAGCGCTGGAACTCAGCACCCAGGGGGTCTTTCGAGGAAAGTAAAGCTGGGGGGGGCAGGGGTGGGTTAGAATACACTGCCAGCCTGCTTTCCTCTCCTGTTACAATAGGAGTTAACCCAGCCCTGTACCCAAAAGGCATTTTGCCAGAAGGAAAACACAAAGTTTAAGGGGAAAAAAAAAAAAGTATAAAGGGTATTTAAACCGTAGAGTTACAAATAGACCCAAACCTTTAGACTACTTGAGGATAGAAACATTCCTCAGCTTTCCCACTTATAACATGCTCGAGGAGGAGAGGAAAACCGGCTGGTCAGTCCTGTTCCTCCCACAGCCATGTATCAGCCTCGCACTTCCTCTCAGCTCATTCTTTTCTCCTCCTACCTCTGGCACCAGGCCCAAAGTCCATACACAGCCCAGCCCTAGTCCTGCTTGTCACACCAGCCAAAAAAGGCACTCACTTGCTCCATGCTGCAGACACCAGCCCCACCAGGCAGGACACCCCCGAGCCCCTTCTCCACAAGCCGGAGTAACGCAGCGCGCAGCTCCAGCAGCTTAAATCCCTCGGGCAGGACCATCACATGATTGGAGTGGGGGGGGCGACGGTGGTGATCGATTGCAGCTGTTCGGGGATGGAGCTTCCCAGCCATTTAAAGGGGACAGCGGGAGATCTGTAGCGATACTGCTCTTTGCAGGCAGAAAGTGTATGATTTTAAGAGCTAAGTGGTTGTTTGCTTCTGCGTGATCCTGGCAATCCTCGCTGTAAGCTCACCTAGCTGCTATGCAGTGTCTCTTGGCTCCTATCCCAGGAGCCGGAGTGCAGCTCTGTGATAGCAGCGAGGTGCTTTTGTTAAGCGATCTCTGTCTAAAATCAGGATTGGAGTCCTCGTGTTACTGCTGCAAAGTGAGTGCCTCTGTGGATACGTGTTCTCCCAGCCCAGCCTCGTGCCTGCAAGGCCTGGACCGACGGGAGCCCCTGGGTACAAATCATCACTGCCTGCAGTGAAATGAAACTCAAGGGTTTGGTATAGTCCATGTCGGTATTTAAAAAGTGCCTGACAGTTCAGGTTGGTGGTGTGGGGCTCTAGCAGATGTGAGAATTCAGGCTGCATCTTTTGAAAAGTAGCCTGATCTCGCTGGTTCCAGTTGCAAATGGCTCCAGAGGGAAAAGAGAAATGCTTTGTTAGCTGAGGAAGAGGCAGGACAGGCCAGTGTGCAGCTGAGAGGACAGGAGAGGAACCTGCTCTCCCAGCCAGTCCCTAATGCCTGCTATTCCCCTTTCCTAAATCCCTTAAAAGCACCCAGCATGACTGCCCCGAGGGCCTTTGCGGGGCAGGGAGGTGAAGGTGGGAGCAGCTGCAGTGCTTTGGGGGCCTGTGTCACTGGATCAGCTTGTACTGTGCAGTGGCTTTAGCAGTGTCCTCAGCCCTCCGTGCCTCAGTTTCCCTCCTACCTGCAGTGACACTACTGACATGCAGCTTCACAATCCCACCTGTAAACCCACAGTCAGAGCTGCTGGATAAATGCAGTGTGCTACTTATTGGCCGAGTCATGACCAGCCTGTGAGACACCTGCCTGCAGGTAACTTTTGGAAGGGCTGCACAGGGCACCTCACAAAACAGTGCATGAATTTACGGCTGGGTAGCAGTGGGAAACATGGTGCCCTGCAGGGGGCTGCTGGAACTTCGTTAGAGCAGCGTGCTCATGGTTACAGGCACAGCATCCTGACTCCTGACACCATCCTTTGTCCCAGATATCCCCCACACCCACTTCAGAACATTCCCGTGGCATTTCAGCAAAGCCGAGCTGTGTTTGAACTAGAAAGTCACCACCCTGGATTGGAGCCTGTGACTGGGATGTGTAAGAGAGGGCAAAATGCTGACTGAAAGTGCTGCAGGGAAAATCCTGCAAATGCTCTGGCATCCAACTAACTCTCTGGTCATCCTGCACATACACAAGAGCCATACTGCAGTCAAGAGTTAACTGGGAACAGAGTTGGTGCAGGTAGCAAATGCCACCGAGAGTAGGCCTCCTCCACACAGAGCTGGGAGAAGCCAAACTAATTCCACCTTAAGTTAGCCCCAATCTCTAGCAATTTTAGCTGGGATCACGTGTTAGAGACAGGCTTTGGATGCCTGCTTGCTGTGCCTGAGTTACTGTGCAGTTGTTCTCTGGGTCACTGCCACTCGTGAGGGGTTGAGCAAATGCTGTTTGGTCGGTTGGGTTTGTGTATTTGTTTTCTGTTCAGCTCTGTGAAATCCCTGGAGACTTCTCTCCTCCTTTCAGTGCCAGGGCCGTGCAGTGCCACAGCGTTGGCCACTCTGACGCCACTTCAGAAATGCACATTTAATGTGAGCTGCTTTTCTGGCCTGAGGTCTCCTCCTCTGACCCTTCAGACAGGGAAATACCTTTCTAATAACACACGGAGACTGCACTGTTTGTTTTTCTGGAGTGCTCTGCACTGGCAGCCCGGTTGGTTTAGCAACAAACCCTTTGGTCTGTAGATTTCAAGCACTCCTGGTTGGATGCCCTGTGAAATCAGAAAAGTGTTTATTCTCAGGCTACAATGCTGAGTTGCCCAACTGCCCTCCATTTTTCTCAGGGATTAAGTGGGGGGAAAGTGGGGGAGTCAGTGGGTCTCCTTCCCTTTCAGAGAGTTTGTAAAGGGTGCAGGCAGAGAAGAGTCACCTTCTGCTCATCCAGAGGTGATGCCCAGAGGAATTTTCTCCTATGGGGAAAATTAAGGGTGCTCTCCTAGTGCTTTGCCTTGCAGGCTTGCTAGAGGACATGGGGGCCTGCCCAAACTCTTCATCCATCTCTTGATTTGCACAAGCTGCAGGCAGACAACTGGCCAGTCTGATTTTCTTGTAGTTCCCTAGAAACACCCCAGATTTGCTGTAGAAAGCTGTAAATACCATAAGGATGCAGCAGGCTGGTTGTTCTCTTTTTAATCTTCTGTGAGAAAAAATACACCCTAGCCATTGGCAAGTCACATCCCTGGCTAATCACTGCTGTCATTAGCAATGGCTTGGCCCTGGTTTGGGAAGGTCTGAGAGCACACCTTGCTGCTGGCTAACTCAGGGACCAGGGTATATCTCCTCTGCCCCGTGTGACACAGGGCCTGCTGGCTCTTCAGGACAAGAACTGCACCAATCCAAGGATCATACTGGCAAAACGATGACAAGGAAAACTCCTCACCCTTTCCTAGTGTGAGAGAAAGCTTACAGTTTGCTTTAAGTTAGGGTTTATCTTTTCATATTCTTTAGGGAAGATTTGTTCTTGTCTCTGTACGTTCATTCTCAGTTCATCAAGCAGAGGCAGCATCTTTCTCTCACGCTGTCTTTAGGAAATATTTGTGTCAATACTGTCTGGATGGGATCCTGCTCTCAGCAATAGCCCCTGGTTACTCTTACAACCTAAATATTATGCTGTTACAGCATAACAGATATATACATGATATTTCTATATACACACACAGGCTGTTCTCTATCTCTTGGAATATCTGGGGACTTTAACTTAAGCAGTCTTCTGCTTCTGCTGTTGAAGTGTCTGATTCTCTCTGTTTCTCCTGTAGCACGTTAGTTTGTCTCCTCTGAGCAGTTTCTGCCTTTTTGCTTGAGCAGCATGACCCCCTGAAGAGTCTGGGTGCACAGAGTTGCTCTGGACCCTTCTACATGGCTGGCTGAAACAGTGCTCTCACCACCATGGTGGCTTCCAGCCCTGTGCTATCCGTGGGCTGGGCTGGAGACCACGGGGGAATGGAGCCATACTCCCAAAAAATCTCTAGCCTGCTCTTGAAAGACAAAGATGACTCAGGAGCCACAGTCCAGTGTGGCAGGAGGTTGAGAGGGCCTCCCAAAGCACTGCCTCAGAGGGAACTTTGTGCAGGTAGAAAGGCTGAAGGTCCAGTCCTCCCTGGAAACCAGCTGGGGTTGCATGGCCACATGTCCCTACAGCGTTTTTGTCCCTGAGGGCTTCCTGATTTCAGCTTTCCCTACATTAAAAGGGAAGCACCTCAATTCCAGGTTAATTATAAATTCAGTTAATTATAAAGAACTTCTTGCACTATCTCAAAGTGATGAAAGGAGTGTGCTGATGGTGTCCCTGGAATTTAAAGTATGTCTTCTCATTTTATTTCCCTCATTAACACTGTGACCCAAGCTGATAATCCCTGTGTTTCTCTCTTCTCTCAGTGGATTACATTTAACTAGAGCAAATTGTTAACTACTCAGAAGAACTGGGCCTTTGTTGTGTTGGACTCATTTCACTTCGGCACCTCCCTCCACACCTTTTAAGTTTGCAGGTGGTGAACACCTCCCCTCAGAGTTTATTGCCTCATCTCTAAGGAGCTGTTTGCATTTGTTCCTCACAGGAGGTGAGGAACACTAAAGTTATGGATCCAGGTCCATCTTTTCCTCCCCTTTGCAGCTCACCAGAGATCTTGGTCAAGCAGCTATTGCAGAGTGAACTCTCAGCACAGCCCACGGGTTACTGACCCTACAAGGGCATGTTTTCTAGAGGTCTGTCAGCTCTGGCAGTTTTAAGTACTTATTTTTCTTCACAACATAGTTGTTTACTTTACATATCTGACCACATTGCAAACTTCTGTGACAGGGAACAGACCCTGGAACACTTTTCACTGGGATATCGCAGTAGGATAGCAGCACTTCCCAAGCCTCATATATTCCTGTGGTCTAGCCCCAGGCAAGCTGGGTTTGATTTGTACCTCATGATCAGCTGCAAGGGGACTTGTGTGGGGGTTGAAGATGGGGAATTGTGCCTTTTCCCATCCCTGACCTGCTGAATAAAACCTAATCCTATACAGGCCTCGAAGTAGTTCACATAGTGTGCTCTAATCAGTGGGGGAAAACCCCTCACAGTGACTTTGGACAGGGCGGGATCAGGGTCCATAAAAGCATTCCAGCAACCTTAGGCTGACTGATTTAGAAGAGCTCTCTTCTATCCTGACATATAGCACATACAGCATGCCAGGAGGCTTTAGAAACTCAAGCCATCTGGAGTTCTTTCCCACAAAAACATGTGTGTGCCAGAATTGGTCTCCTTTGAGCCACCCACAGTGAGAAGGGATTGTATTAAAGCTGGCTCAAGTTTCTTAAATTCAATTTCAGGCAAAAGAAAATTGTCGGCAAGTATTTGGAAAATGCCTTGGAAAGAACAAGCTGATAAAATGTAACAATCTTTGAAGAAACAGTAACATTGTCCCTTCTGAGCCCTAAGACACTGAAGAGCCATCAAAGTGATGCTACGTGAAGTTCCTTCCTCTTCCTGCCATCTTCTCCCTCAGCGTTTTTTCAGCCAGATTTAGAGTTTACCTGAAATGAGTCCAGGGTCATGAGGGCTCCCTTAGTTCAGAGGACAGCTCTGTGCTTCCCTGGTTGTTGAATTGCAGTAGACAAAGATACACTCAGGGTTTAAGACTAACATTGATGGATCTCTTTAATACAGCAGCTATAAATCAGTATCAAATGGAGGCAGATCATTTGATTGGCTCCCACTATTTGTGACAGGCCATTTTACAGGGTGATATGTCATCTCAAAGGTAAAGAAGGAGGAGCCAGTTAGAAATATGCCCAGGCACACACACATTTGGAGATACAAGTGGCAGTTCAGTAAGTTCTGCTTGGAAGCAAGAGCATCATTCCCAAGCACCATGGGCAGAGCAGAAACCCTGCTCCTAAAGCCTCTGAGGGCTGTGGTGCTCTTGGCTGGGTCCATGAAAGGATTCTGGCCACAGCATGATGAAATGAGGCAGTGGTGGGGAGCCCTGGGCACTGCAGGATGCAAGGAAAAGGGAGGGCAGACAGGATTTCTCACAGTGACAGGAAGAATTGGGAGAGTGTGACTCATGCCCAAGGCCTCAGCCGTGGCTCAGGACTGGGGTTGCAGCACGCCTGCCAAAGTCTGCATGATCCCAAAATGCAAGGGAAGCACCACTGCATCCTCCCTCTGCTTTGACCACAGGCAGAGGAGAAGGACTTTCCAGGTGCCATGTCTGAATGCTTGGACACACAGATCCATGGCTGACTGCTGCTCCTCTCGAGCACAGACCATCCAGCAGCTAAAAAGTCACCCAGCATGAAATCAACAGGCAAACACGAGGAACTGCAACTTTGGGCTTGTTGGGAGGCAGCAATGAGGAACCAGGGAGAGGGCAGAGTTGCAAGAGCTTTGCTTGAATCATCTCTTCAGTATTTATAAAGCAAAGAGACAAAAAATCCAAATCAGATGCAAATAACTGCTGAACTCAAGCATCTGCATTCCCCTTGAGCCTGCCATTCAGCAGATGACTAAACCAGCTCTAGTGTTTATGCAAAGGAAAATGTGCAACTTCCCTTGGCTGTGCCCATCTGTGTGCCTTAGCCTGCAGGCCAGGCTGCCAGCCTTACTGACCTCTTGGAGATGTATTTATTAAAGCCACTTGCCTGGAAGCTGCCCTGCCTTGGCAAGAGCACTGCATTCCTTCTTTTTCCCTCTAAAACACTTAAGCCACATCTTGTCCCTGAGATGTACAACTTTGTATGGTGCCATGCAGTGGCTCATCTTTCTCTGGAAACAGATGTGTTTTGATCCCTACATACATGCATTGTGAAACAACGTTGCCCAGCCCCCTCTACAGAAACCAGTCTTTATACATGGGGATTTCTGATGGGTTTTGTCAGCTTCTTGTGCTTGCTGTGAGCTCACAGCTCCTACTGCGTGCTACTTGCTTCTCCCTTGGGCCCCTCTGTCTTCCCTGGCCCATAGCAGGCTTGCAAACAGCCTGGCTGTGAGAGCAAAGCCTGCCCTCATCCTTATCAGCTGCCCATTTGGTTCTCAGGCCACTCTAGATACCCTCTCCAGGCAGCGTGAGAACCACGGGGGAGATAAGGAGGGTGCAGTGCTTGGTGACGGGGGAGCACAGCTCTGCATCCCTGTAGCAACAACACTCCCCACTGAGGCCCGGGAGGTACCTCTTGTCCTCTCTGTGAGTGACACTCAAGACCTTCCCATTTCCCTTAAACATTCTCTTCTGTTTACCAGTGACGTGCAACTCCCACGTGGACTTTGGACAACCTGAGATAACGCCTGCCCTGTGCTTGGCTGTGCAAAGCTATTTGTCCCCTGCAGCGTTGTTATGAGACTCCACACACTAATTCAAATTCTTCTAATTCCCACTTTCACTAGAATATTCCAGGCTACATTAAAGACCATAAAACACCTCTTGTGGTATCAAATCCATCAGAACATTCCTTCAGTCTAGAACCGCGTGTCAGGAAAGCCAAAAGAAAATATTTAAACGAAGAACTCTTTTCACAGAGGCCCTGCAGCAAGGAGGAAGCCCAAAGGATTTTGGCCCTTGCTTCCCATGGCAGCCTTAGAAATGCCAGCTGAGGCCACACAGCCTGACAGCTTGTGTGGAGAACCTTGCCTATGCTTTTGGTGGGTGTTCCCTTCACAACAGAAATTTTGACTTCTTAAACAAGTTGCTTCTTGAACAGTTCACTTATATTTTATGGACAGGCTGTAGAGTAAGAAAGCCCTGATAGACATTAGGAACTAAAATGCCTCTGCCAAAATCCAATCCAGATTTAAAGTACCATGAGCCCTAGGCTTATTTAAACCACCCAGAAAGAAGTTTTCTCTACCAGGTCAAATTAATGGCTCTACTGAAAAAAATAACCTGCATAAAATCATGCATCTGCATCTTTACAGAGAGGCTATTGCAGTATGTGCTCAGTTAAGTATTTAATGCAATACTGCCTCACCAGCAAACCTTTCTTGGTATCTTAAAATACATTCCTTTAAATTAATGGTAACACACATTTTCTTTGCTTAAATAGCCTCATGTTGGGAATGAGGGGTATTAATTTAACCAAACTAAGAATTCTGCTTTTAGTGCTTTCCAGTGGACCCAGTTTCCAAAGAAAATATTTTTCCCTGAAAGGATAACAATTTTCATTTAATGGGGAAATTTGGGCTGGAGAAAACTGTACTGTTAATTGGGGAGGGGGGGTTCTTATTGTGAACCCCACTCTGCTAAGCTGCCATCTGCTGCTACTAGCAGGAAATGTATTCATGAGAAATTCTAACTTTACTGGGATTTAGTAGCAATTGGGGTTGTCTCATTACTTCCCAAAAGTGTGCAAGACTTTCTTCTCACTGTGGAGTTGTATACAAACTATTTCATTCAAATAGCATTCATCACAGTAGAAAAAAGTGCATTTTGTATGATGGACTTTTCAATGGTGGGTTTGGGGTTTTTTTTGAATTCTACAAGTTCTCTTTCTCTTTGCTTCATGAAGTACTGTGATCCAAAGGGTGCCCTGGCCTTTGGCTTGGGTTGCCAGTGCTCTGTGCTACTGCTCATCCTCCTTGCCCAGGGACACTTCTTTAATTGCAAGAAAGCCCCTGGGGTTGTTTGAGCTGGGCTCCCACCACTGCTCCAGCCTTTGGTCCTTGTTCAGAGGCTTGTAAAAAAAACGGAACTGAAGCACAGCAATTTGTTCTCAGATGCTTTCTGCTCTCGGACTGGGAAGCTCGGTGTACATTTGGTGTGTTTGCAGGTGGGAAGCTCCTCTTGATTCGCTGAGTGGGAGGAGCTTCGTATGTTCAGGGAATAGCCCTGCCCCAAAATGGGACTGCAGCTGACTGCTCCCTGTTCTGTGCTGGGTGACCCATCCAGCATTGCTGGGTGCTGGTGTAAGCACTGTTCTCCAGCTCCTGGTGTTTAAGAAGCCATTCTGTTGGGCTTAAGTGACAAGGACCCTCTAGGCAAAGGCCAGCTGGCAATGGACAAATAGCCTTCATTAGTAGCTGTGCAATCACACTGGACTGCCAGCTCACCTGGGCAACTCCTGAGGGAAGGTTGTGGCATGAGTGTCACCAGAGCCACAATTTGGGAACGTAATCGAGGCCTTCACAAGATGCACATCCAGCTCTGCTGTGCTGTCTGCCTTTAGCAATCTGATGAGTGTGTGCACCAGTGTGTGCCCCAGGAGCAGGGGGGTGGTGACAAGGGGGTACCGTGCCTTCAGGGTTACCCTCACCATAACTTTGTAAGGCTCTGAGTGCTCAGGCCTGGCAGGATGTGATGGGCAAAGGCCACTGTGTGAAAAAACACCCCCCTCCTCTAAAGGCCGTGGTTTTTTGGAGTACAAAGCAGTCGGTCAGAGATAAGCATTAAAGAGCAGAGGGGTGGACTTTATCATCAGCAGCTGACAAGTGGGAGGTGTGTCTTCAAATGCAATGAGAGGAGAGGGCAGAGTCCTGCTGTGCATTAATCTATGACATGTCCTGTGTTTCAGGGTGGTGCAAAGTCAGATGCCTGGATTGGGTGTGAATCCAGGAGCCACGTCCAGCTGCAATGAGGAAGCAGGAGGGTGCACAGGTGTGGAAGTGGCCAGGCAGGCTGACAAGTAAGTAGTAAGGAGGTCAGGAGAGCTTTGAAACTGAGATGCTCAGGCTGCATGTGTGTATACCCAGAGGTGGATTATTCCTGGGTGACTGGATCTATGATGCACCAGGGTGGCAATGTGATTCCTCCAGGCATGCCTGATAAAAGATCTGGCCCTGCCTTCCACAGTGGGCTGGAGATGGGTTTCATCCTGTCCATTGCTTATTTCACCAGCACAAAACTTGGAGGATGAGGCTTTCTGTGGGTTAAAAGAGTGGTCATTGCCACAAGCAGTGACTGACTGCTTTTAAACTGTGGTGTAGGAGCTGTGCAGTATTACCAATATTAACAGTTCTAATATCACTAAGGTGATAAACCAGAGTGAATGCACAATGGATCCAGTATGGAAAGTTTTTTCTCAGTTTCAAACTTCCTGAGAGTTGCCTTGTAATTTAAAAATTGGAGAAAGCAGCTTATCTGTGTCATCTCAACTGGCAAGCAACCAGTGGGCACAAAATTAGGTCACGACTTATTTAGTTCAGCAGCCTAACAACACTGCTAGGGAGAGAAAAGGGCTCTGAAAAAGATGACAGTGAGGTCTGCAACAGTGTGCAGAAAAACAAAGTGCCACTTAGGTTTGCATCACAGAGGAAGGTCATGGAAAGCCTGTAAAATGAGAATCCCAAGGCAGCACTGTCCCAGCAGCACGGAAGGGGAAAAACCTTATCCTTTGGAAGCTGCAGGTGTCTGTGGAGAAACAACATGCTCCCATCAGACGGCTTTAGTCAGCTCACACACTTCTTTCATTTGGGGTTCCTTCCATGAAGTTCCAAGTATAGGAAGGCTCCATAATCCTCAGCTGGAGTGAAGGGGAAGGGAAATACACAGGATTCCTTCTGCTGCAGGGAAGTCCTGGAGGGCCCTCCAGGTGCCCGTGCCAGTGGCTCAGGCCACTTCAGAGTTGAATTTCTTACGAGTTCAAGTTTGTGTTGTCCTCTCAGAGAGGAATGATCATTGACAGGACACTGCCTTGGTTTACTGAGCTCTTTCCCCCGTAAAAAGAGAAAACCTAGCTGGGAAAAGGCTCCAGCCTTTCATGGCCACAGAGTCAGGCAGAGTAGCTTCCCTTCTGCAGGAAAGAGTTCCTCCCTCAAATAAACCCGGAGCAAAGCAGAGACCTCAATTAGTGCTTGAGCAAGGACTCGAGGCATTCCCTGGCACGCGTGTTATGCAAGGGTCAGGTTCTGCTGCCCTCATTCCCGTTCCTCCCCGAAACTGCAGCCATTTAGGCACATGCCTCAAATCCATGAGCAGTCCCACCTACTGCTGTGGTCTGCTCCAAAGCCTCCCACTGACACAGAGCCAGCGGCCCCGGTTTCACTGGTCCTACAGCTGGGGTCACCCAGCAGCAGGAGCACCAGCCAGGGAGTGATGGATCTCTGCCTCATGAATCTTAGCTCTCTTCCTGCCTTCAAAGAGGATCTATAGGAGAGCCAGGGTAGCTGCAAGATTAACTTATTGCATTTTTGATGCTTTAGAAGCTCATTTGTGCTAAATCAGAGAGCAGAGTACATTGTAGGACCCACATAATCCAGTGATATTCCCAAAGACAGCTTGTTATTTGTAAGCTCTGAGGAATGACTGCACTGGATATCTCCTCACTGCACTTGGCCCTCCAGTCCCACCTGCTCCCATCACATGAATACCTAATAGGCAATTTGGGGCCGGGGTCTCTGGAGAAATGCAGCTCTGGTTATGAACCTGCCTTCCCCCTGCAAGCCTGGGACCCGTACCACAGCCCAGCTCCATCTCTGCCCAACAGAGACTCCTGCTGCAACACTTTCCATGCCCAGGCGTGGGAACAGGGCTCTACCCACAGTGTGGGGACCGCTTCCTAGTCCTGTGGTGTGAGGAGAGTGGCTGGAGTTGCAGGAATGAGGGAGAGGCATCCATGCTGCTGGGCAGCCCTGGGCAGTTGTGGGGGGGAGCAAGGCTGTGATGCTGCCCTGCATTCCTTTGGGCATGGGCTGGTGGGCAAGGTGGCCTGGGAAACACCTTTCCCTACTCCATGCTCTCCCACTGCCACCCTCTGCCCCAGCTAGTGGCTCTCTGAGGACTCTTGCTGGAAGGCTGGATCTTGATCAGCTGCATTTTTAAAAGCAGGACTCATCCTTAATCTGCTGGGATTAAAAAGGGATGCAGTTTTACCACTCTCCAGAATTTAGGTGGTGTAAACAAGTGTTTTGCAAACATCAGGACCAACAACAATCTGTCACTGTCAGCAAAAGCAAGTGCTCCACCCTGCTTGGGGCCAGGCTTGAGCTTCACCCCAGACCCATGGTCCCACTAACTGGTGACCGTGGCTGCACCCAGCAGCTGGTGCCAGCCCTGTGGGCAGCAGAGGACTTGATTCCCAAGGGTTCTGCCAGCTTCCAGCAGTCACTGCATCCTCTCACGGGTAGAAAAGCAAGAAAGGGGAGGGAGGGCAGAGAGGCTTAGACAACGATTCATTGGAATAATTTAAAAGTACATTCTGCAATAGGTTCAGTCTGTTTCACAGCTTTGTTCTGCCTGCGTGGCTTCCTCTCGCAGGATGGCCCCCAAGGTCCCGTCTCCACAGGCAGGGAATGCCAGGGAGCCATCTGTCAGTCACTCTCGCTGCTGGATCGGTGGGATGCTGCCCCACGGCCATGCTGCACCTTGAGGCAGGAGGGCAGCGCTGCCCTGCCAGTGGACAGCGAGACCTTGCTGACAGAGGACACGCTGCGGGCCAGGGGCTGCGTAGGGAACATAATTATGCCACGGGGTGCCTCCAGGAGCTGCCAGATCTCCCCCGAGGTGGAGCCACGCAGGTACTCCCAGGGCCGGCGCCCGCTGCTGTCCCGCACCTGCACCTGGCAGCCGAGCTGCAGCACCAGCACCTTGATGACAAGCTGGTGGCCGTGTATGGCAGCCAAGTGCAGTGGCGTGTACCCGCAGCCCGAGCGGGCGTCCACGTCCAGGGCCAGCCCCGCCTGCCGCGCCGCCGCCGCCAGCTCCTGCAGGCCGGGCCCGTCGCCGTGCTTGGCCAGCCAGTGGAGCACCGTGAAGCCTGACATGAAGTCCCGCAGCAGGGCCAGCTCCGGCTCTTCCAGAAACAGCCCCCGCACGCGTGCCCAGCACCCCGCTGACATCGCCACTAGCCAGGCGTGCTCCCGCTGTCCCAGTGGCACCGATGGCCCCCGGCTTAGGGCATTTCTAGAGGAGCTCTTGGAGAGCGTGGTGCGGGGCTGCCGCCCGCAGTCCTCGGGCAGCGATGGGGGCGTGCTCTGCACCTCCGACAAAGCGAGCTGGCACCTGATGCTCCTGAAGACAGGCAGCGGTGCTGGGGGACAGCTCTCTGGGGCTTGGGGCTCTACGGGGCCCTGTGCTGGCTGCAAGGGCTGGGATGGAGGTGGCCTGGAAGAGGGTGGTTGCAGGGAGCGGGATGGAGCTGGCTGAGTGGGGGAGTGTGGCAGGGATTGGGATGGGGGTGGCTTGGTAGGGGGTAGGACTCCAGGACCTGACGGCAGTGTGAGGGTTTGGCGTGGGTACAGCAGCAGGACTTGAGGTTGGGTCGGTCCGTTCGGGGTCAGCCCCCTGGATCCCCTCGGCAGGACTGGGGATGGCCTGGTGGGGAGCTGCTGCAGGGACCTGGACTGTGATGGGGGCAGCCTGGTGGAGGGGAGCACCTCTGAGCTTGATAAAAGTGGGGATGAGGAGGGGCTGGCAGGGAGTGCCTGCAGGGACCGGGACAGGGGCAGCACCCCCGGGGCGGACAGCAACGGCAGGGGCCGCGATGGGGGCAGCTCGGTGGGGGACAGCGCCCTGGGGCCCGATGACAGCTGCGGGGACTGGGAGGGTCCGGTGGGGGGTGGCCCCCTCAGGCTTGCTGTGGGCGCTGGGGCCTTCAGTAGGGGCATCGCGGTCGGGGGCTGCGGCGACGACCGGGGCTGAGGCACCCCCGGGCCCGACGGCAGCGGTGGGGACCGGGAGCGGGACGATGTGGCAGAGGGCGGCCCGGCGGCAGGCAGCGGCGGCGATGGGGACCGGGGCGGCATAGCGGGGGCCAGAGCCCCAGGAGCCGAGGGCAGCAGCGGGGGCCGGGAGCGCGGTGTGCCACCGGGGCGCAGCGCCCAGGGCCCCGAGGACAGCGGCTGGGTCCGGTACGGGGGCGGCTGCCTGGGGGGCGGCGGGGAGAGGGAGCGGGGCGGCCCGGCGGGGGGCGGTGCCCCGGGGCCCGGCGGGGGGACGGCGGCGGCGGCGGCGGCAGCAGCGCGGCGCGCCCGGCGGCACTCGCAGCAGGGACCGCCGCGGCCCCGGGCGGAGCAGCCCCCCGACACGGCGGCACTCCTCGGGGGCTGCCCCCCGCAGGGCCGCCCCTGCTCCGCCGCCTCCCCTCGGGGGCCGCGCCGCCCGTCGGGGTCGCGTCGGGGCGGCGGCGGCTCCGGCTCCTTCTTTGCCTCCTCCCGCTGTTCCTCCGGCGGCGGCAGCTCCTCATCGAGGAGGTCGCGGTACCTGCGGCGGAGGACGATGTCCTTGGAGGCGCCGGGGGCGGCGGCGGGGTGGACGGTGGCCAGGGAGTTGACAAGGCTCTTGAAATACTCGCGGCGCTCCCGCCGCTGCTGCTCCGTCAGCGCCGGGTCGCGAAGGAAGCGCTGGAAGTGGCGGAGCAGCGCCGAGTTGGGGGCTCGCCCCCCGGCCGCCCAGAGAAAGTCCAGCACAGCCTCCTGGCTCAGCTCCCGCGCCATGCTCCGGGCCGGCTGGCTCTCGGTGCTCCGCGCTGTGCCTCGGTGCTCGGCGCTGAATCCAGGTGCGGCGGGGAAACCCGCCTCCTGCCGCGCCGGGCCTCTCCGCCTCCTCCTCCGCAGTCGGGCCGCCACCGCCCGGTCGCCTTTGCCCAGGGTGGTGGCCCCTGGGGCGGCGAGCTGGGGTGACAGGAAAGGGGAAAAGCAGGATACGGGGGCTGGAGGAGCTGAGAATTGCGAGGGTCATTTGCTGGCAGGTGGTGAGAAGAAAGAGTGGTTTATCTGTCATTATGTCAGTGAACGGACAGGCGACGATAGACACAAACTGAAATGCAAGAAATTCCATTTGTGTGCGAGGAAAAACTATTTTATAGTGAGGGTGGTCAAGTACTGGAACAGTTTGCCCAGAGAGGTTGTGGTCTCCATTCTCAGGAGATGCTCCATGGGACACCTGAGAAGGGGCTGCACCAGACCGTGTCCAGAGGTGCCTTCCAACCCGAACTGCCCTGTGATTCAGCTACTTAGGAAAACTGGCAGTAAAGAGTCATGAAAGTGCTGTGGTTCGAGTGAGCTGATATTACAAGTGTATGGGATTGTACCCATGTACGACAACCACATACAAATACCAAGAGTGCCTGCAGTCAAATCATATCTCATCTCATCTCTGTATCTGCTGCGTGGCTGAGATAGGCTGGACACACGTTGTACCAGTGTGGGGATCTCACGTTGTTCTTTAGTGCTAATTCTGTTATCACAAATGTGTCTGTAACAGCTGAGAGGGATGGGGAAAGTCAGAGCCCTGGTGGGCAACGTGCCCTGTGCGCACCAAACAACTGACAGCCCCTGCCCTGAGGAGTCTGGGGAGTGGATAGTGGGTGGAAAGTCTAGGAGAGAAGGTGTGCTGGATTTTCTGCCTTACGATCAGAGAACAGAGGCATGGAGGGACTGAACTCAGTGTAGGCTCACTGGCTTTAAAGAGGTCTGGATCAGGCCCTAAGTCACGCTCCAGAAACCATCTCTGCTGCAGGCTCCCAGCTATCCATAAATATTTTTAGCTGCCTGTCATGTAAGCAGCTGGAATATCCTCCAGCCTGCTGCAAACCCTCACAAACCACGGGCAGAGATTGCAATAGATGATGTGTGCAAGCTACATCCCATCAGTGGTGTTCATCTGGGTAGGGCACAGGTGCTGGGAAGAGGGTAAAGGCTTACGTTCATATTTTATCATTTTGTACGCGCTTTTGATGCAGTTCTTCCAGGCATAAATATGTTTCTCCCTCCTCTTCTGATGAGCCCTGGATTGCAGTCAAAACAGTGTTTGTTAGCAGCACACTCTCAGTGGAGGCGTCTGAGATGAAATGAATAGAGCATAATGGTGTAGTTGTGATCACAAATAAGAAAGGAGGGTAGGTTGTGAAGATAAAAAATCCAAGTAAACAACAGTGGCACATGACAATACAACTATGAAAGTGTTGCTTTGGCTTAATGAACTGAAGCATAAGCAGGAGGCTCTCCATGATATCACATTGTCCTGGTTTCAGATGGGGTTTTTACTCCCATCTCAACAGCAGGTCTCTTGATTCTTTGAGTGAAATTTGAGTGAGCTCACAGTAGTCAGAATCAGTAAACGGAGGCAGGACCAAGCACTACTTCACCATGAAAGAATCAAAAATAAGCCCACCACTTAGTCTTGTAGCTTTCTGTCGTTGTGTGATAAAATGTTGCCTTTAGTGAGCTATGCACCCGTGTTTGTTTATAAACAGGAGGTAAGTTACCAAACTTCTGCATCTGCTTGTGTATCTTCTCATCCCCTTTGACTGACAAATTGCCCTGCAACTGATACAAAAGGGCATTAAACGCTGACCTGCCGTGTCTACAAAATTATGTGAAACAACTTTGGAAACATGGAAAAAACTCCTATGGGGTCCCTAGGATGAGGGACTGGCAATTCCCTTTTCTTGGGAAACAATTTGTTAGCAGCAGTTATGAAACTTTCAGGAGCTAGGGGTCTGCTTCTTCCCAGTGAACACTAGGAATGCAAGGAACTACACTAGCTGAGATCTGGGAAGATTGCAGAACATTTCTTGGTGTTGATGTTTTTTTTTCCTGCCCTGCTCTTTCAGCATGAACAGCCATACCCAGGGAAGTGTGTATGCCTGAGTATCGTGGAAACAGTCATACCCAGGGAAGTGTGTATGCCTGAGTATCGTGGAGGCAACTCGACCACAGCTCTCCCAGCCCCAGGCCAAGGAAGGACACGGTGAGTCACATCAAGGGTTTGCAAGTGAAGGAGATTTTCGTGTTGGTTAAGTTGTGCTGATGCAGGAGTATCATGCGTGTCTCTAATTCAGACCAGGGGAAGCAGTGTCTGCCTCACCCACAGGTGCAATGAGGACAACTCTTGAGATACGATCGTCAGGTGTTTCCACTAGAGGCTGCACTGGTCCAAGCGCATTCCCCAGTGCAGGCACGCTCAGCACCTCCTCACCTGGAGCCCTGTGTGCGGGAGGAGTTTGCTACAAGAGCAATAATGAGTCTAATATCGAAGCCTCCCTCGGATATTAGCATGAACACCTAAGATGTGTGTGTCATAAAAGCACTGCATCAGCTCTGCTTCCAGAACGTTCCAGGTAGAACCCCCTCAGGGTCCGTTGGTGTAGCAGCTGTGCCAGTGATGGCTGCAGCTGTGCCGAGTTAAGGGCACTGCCCAGGTGTAGACACTCAGCCCCTGATGGGCGGCGGGGCCGGGTAGTGCTCGTGCGCTTCCACTGTTTCTGCCTCAGGCTGGGGGTGACCACTCTGAAAGATCAGCTCCCGAGTTCTCCCAAACCTGGTCAAAAAAAGCCGCAGGAAGGAGAAACTCTGTAGCCCTCGGCAAACAGCCACGTGCTTCTTCATAGCCCCACAAAAATGGGTTTTGGAGGGAAAAGGTATGAGCTTGATATCAAAGAGCGTACAAATGGTAAGTGCATTGCTGAGGTCTATTTGCTTACCGCTCCCCGGGGTTGTTTGCTTGTAGGAGGTGCTCTCGGCTTTTATCCTGCTGGCTTTTTTGGTTTGGTTCGGTGGATGTTCACATATGGGGGTAGCTCTGATATGTCTGTAATTTAATGTATCGTTCATGTGTGCAGCAAATTGGGTCTGTGTCTTCCCTAGCCTTCTGAGGTTTTATGCTTCACAAAGCACTGCAGGGCTTCATCACTACTTTGGTTGAAGATTTGCAAGCAGACATATTAAGTTTAGCCCTAAGACTCCCACCTTTGCAGGTAAAGGGATGTCATGCTTCACACCGGGATGTTAAGTGTTTTGTCAGTTCGAGCAGCAAGGAGCCAGCTGGGCTTCACTTCGTCCCTGGAAATCACTTGTGGAGTGGGAGAGCGACTGGCCACCATGGCTGTTGTTTGGTATGCCCAGTTGGTTGAAAAACAGAACGTGTGTTTCACAGGAGAGCTCGGAGAAACGAGAGGAGCGAGGTGTCAAGTTTTGCTCTCTGTCGTTATGCAAGGGCGTCAGGGGCTCCTGTGTGCCTCTGTGTTACGAGTATCTCGTTGCCGGTATCCTCAGCCTCGTTCTTCACCGAACTGGTGGCAGCAGAACCTTGTCGGTCGGTTGCTTGGCCATCAAGGGTCCCTGGAGCACACGGGTCTGTGCTTTAAGCTGCGGGGCTGCCAGGGTGGGAGAGAGTGACCCTCCGGGGTGACGGGGACGGTACCAGCGGCCCGGCTCGGGGGGCGCGGGCGGGAGAGGGATTAGCGCAGTCACCGCCGGGGATGGAGCGCAGCCCCGCGGGGCCGCAGCCGGCTCTCGGGGCTCCCCGAGCGGCGGGGCGGCGCCGTCCGGCCGCCCGCGCTGCCCGCTGTGCCCGCGGGAGGGCCGGGGGGGTCCCGCCTCGCCGCCCGGCCCCTTTGCATTGCGCATGGGCCCTCCCCGCCGGGTGGCCATGTTGCAGTGCTAGCAGGCGGCGCAGAGCGGCGGGCCGGCAGCGCAGGGCGCAGCGCTCAGCACCGCACCGCGATGGCCGTGGCCGTGGGCAGACCGGCGGTGCGCGGGGGCAGCGCGGGGCTGGGGGCGGGCCGGGCGGGGGGCCGGGGGCTGCGGGGGCGCGGAGCCGGGGGTTGCGGGGGTGCGGTGCCCGCGGCTGGTTGCGGGGGCGCGATGCCGGGGGGCGCGGTGGGCTCGCCGGGGCGCCGCCGCCTCTGCCCCTTCCCGGGGTCGGAGGGGCCCGCGCAAAACTTTTTGTCTCCGTTTCGGGCCCGCGGCTCGTGACTGCGGCGGGGCCGGGCCGGCGGCGGGCAGCTCGTCCCGGAGCCCCGCGCTCCGAGCCGCGCGGGCAGCGGGGAGGCGGCGGGGGTGGTCCCCGGGCTGCGCCCGCCGGGACTGAGCTGTGCGGCAGTGCTGTGCCGCGGGTGTTTCTGCCCCGCCGCTTCCCGCGGATGGGAAGAGCTGGGAGCGGGCAGAGCAGTACCCCGTGCGGGATGGGCTGCCGGGCGGGCGGGACGTGCCTGCATCCCTTGGGGAGAGGCGCTGGGCTGCGGCGGGAGAGGCACGGCGGTCCCGGAGTGGAAGTCTTCCGAGAGGCACGCGTGTCTTGCGTTTTCCAGCGTGACCGTTTTTCTCGGGATGTGGTGGCCGGGAGTCTTTTTTTTTTTTTTTTACGTGCATGTTGAGAAGGACAAAAGATTTCCCCTTTACGGAGAGAAAGAAAAAAAAACAACCTAAACCCACAAAAACTAGCAGATGCTGCTCCCGAAAAAAAAAAAAAAGGCGAGTCTCTCTTGCATCCAGCTTGAAGAAACGTGAATGAAACTCCACCGTGACCAGACTGAATGCACTTTTGTGCATCGTCGGCCGCGGGAGGGAGAGACTTGACCGACTTCCCAGCAACTTTTTCAGTGCTTGCGAGTAACCCAGATGTTGCCCATGAGCCGAGGACTTGAATGTGGCTCCTTCTCATAATAAGAGAATGGTCTGCGTTCAAGATGTGACCAGAATGAGACAGTTTCTTTTGGCATTTATTATGTGCTTGTGGATCTGCGGGGCTGTAATGTTCCTCTGATGTGGCAAAGCAAATGTATGGAGATGGGGTTTAATGGTGTTACTGGAGGTGGGGAAGTTATGCTGCTAAGCAAAATAAGAGCTGATGTTTGTTAACAGAATACCTATAAATTATATCAGCTATTTGTAAAGCTTCTTCTGAAATGATTCCTTGATCTTAAGGTCTGAAGCATGCTTGGAAATTGAAGTTTGTCTCTCAGTGTAAGAAGATGCATTGAAATCATGGCTTCGGCTGGTTTTTAGGGCAGGCTGAAGGGTATTGCCAAACCTTTTCACTTTGTGTGGAGCAGCAACCTCACAGCATTAATAGGCTGAGGAACGTGGCTTACTGCAAGACGTGATTGCTGTCTGTTCCTGAGTATGTGTTTTGCTTTATTTTTTTGTCATTATGTTAAACTCGTGCTGTCACTCAGCCTCCCGTGTTTCTGGTTAATCCAAGTCCATGAGCAATCCCAAAGCAGCATCCACAGAGGGTTTTGCAGTAGTTAAACCAAATCCCTGTGTGTGTGTGTGTGCTGCTGAGTCCAGTCCAGTGGGGCTGGCTGCAGGATAAAGCATCCTTCAGCATGAGAAGCATGTGCGTGTGGGAGAGGGAAGGACGAGGGCACTCAGCTTCCTTTGCAAGCAGCTGGTGGGCAGACCCTTCACCCTCCCGTGTAGCTGCTTTTTGAAGAAGAGTTGTTTTATCTTGAGGTGATAAGAGAAGAAAGGACAGTGGGCTGACACTCGGGAGGCATTGGGGGTGTTTTGTCTTGCGTATCTTCTTATCTAATCCTGTCTGCTCCCACTTTGCCTGCTGCTGTTGTGTTGCTGGGAGGGTGGCAGGGAGTTGGAAGAAATAGTTAATTATATGTTAGAGCAAGGCAAGACTGGTGAAGATTTGCTTTGCAACTTTCTTACAGAATGTGATTAAGTGGAGCCTTGAGTGGTATGCGTCTGGTTGGAGGGAGAATTAAAGGAAGGGGGAAAGGAAAGGAATGAAACCAAAAGCGAGTCAGTTTGACTTAAAACGATGATAACATTCCTGAGTCACAACCTTTTACGTCCTGGCAGGATATGACATTATGTTAATTGTAAAAGCATGCATAAAGAATAACTTCAGCAAACTGCTCTGAAGTGTCTGTGTTTAATTGTAGCCGAGCAGGGCGTGTTTTGGTAGGATGGGCGGCTTTCATTTTTAGGCCCTGATCCCACAGATGTGAGGGCACATGTGTAATGCGCTGCCTGTAATTTCATTTGCCTTAATGGAGCCCGCTCTGGGTATGTAAATGTAAAGGCATGCATAAGCAAAGCTTTGGCAGGACTGGTGCTGGGAGCTGCCCTGGGAGCTCTCAGCTGATGAAAGCCGAGCATGTGCTTAAACATGCACCGGGCTGGAAGGATGCACGTGGTCATCTGGGCTCAGTGTGAGATAAGCCACTTGCAGTGTGGAAACGGTTGGGGTGTGCTAGATATGGGACCCCTTTCTTCCTCCTGGGTTACTTCCCAGCATCTTGACCAGTGTGGGATGGGTTCTTAGTAGATAAGAGCGTGGAAGAGGGCTCTGGCCTGCCTACCCTTCTCTTTATGTGTTTATCCCAAATGTTTACAGAACCGGAGCTTGGTCTGTTACAGGAGCGAGACTCATGTTTACAGTGATGTACACCCTGCTCCAAGTCAAACAGAAATTGAGGGAAAGTGAAGCTGCAATGCAGATTTGACATGGGAACCATGGAGAACATTATCTGAGAGATTAAAACAGTGTAGTGCACTCTCCCATCTGTTTTAAAAATACTTGATAATGAGAGACTGCTGGTTTCCATGGAGGGGAGGAAGGAGAGGGAGACGGGAAGGTAGAGCAAGAGATGAGCACAAAGAAAGGGGGTGCCCCCTTGTCTCTGTGAGTGTTTCTGTGCTCTCAGTAGCTGAGCATCTGGTCACAGTGAATGTGCTGTGGGCTTGGGTGGCACTGCTGGGGCTGCTGATGTGGCCAGGGCACAGGTTTTGGCTTCCTTGCCTGCTTTCAGCTGCTGAGTGGGGCTGCTTGGGCCTGGCCTGGCTCAGCTGTCTGCACGAGGGATGAAGACCTGGGTGGTGCACAGAGGACTGTATTCTAGTGCGTGACCTCTTCATTTCCTTTATTCACCTCAGCACCTTGTTTGCAGTAGGAAATTCTTCCAGACAATTCTTGTTGCTCCTGTTGATGTTAACAATGGTGGGAACTTGCCTCCTCCTCGCCTTTTTTCAGCAC
The DNA here is from genome assembly GCF_025592945.1 of Manacus candei. Taxonomy (NCBI): domain Eukaryota; kingdom Metazoa; phylum Chordata; class Aves; order Passeriformes; family Pipridae; genus Manacus; species Manacus candei. Next base: position 257,154 of record NW_026138155.1, on the reverse strand, counting down.
AGTCTTGGTTGTGGGGCAGGTTATGTGTCCAGCCCACCACATGCTCGGGGCCTCTAGCTTTTCCAGCACGAAAGGAGCTGACCAGGAGTCAGGATCTGATGGAGATGCTTGGAAAGGCTTTACTTTGTGTAGATGAAATGATCAGGAATCAATTCTAGTGTCTGAGTAGGGCCTCTAAAATAATGATGGGGATTGATTAAGTAACCAGCATGAATCTGAGAAGTAAAATATTCACTCAGCGCTGGGGCATGTTTTGTATGTCCCCTTCCCACCCCTGCAGCCCCCGAGAGAGAGAGAGAAAGCTTGACTGGCTGGCTGCCTGTTCTCCAGTCACTTGAGGGTTGTTGGTTCTCTTTCTGTAGCTCTTCCTCTTGAGGTGATTCCTAGAGCATGGTCACGAGGCTGCTCAGTAGCTTGTGGCTTGCTTTGCAGGAGAGATGCCAGGGGGACAGGGTCTTCTGTTGGCTTGGCAAACGCTCCTGCCTTTCCCAGTCTCGTCCTTGGTGTGGTTTGGCTCTAGGCTTCGGTCCTGTCAAGCTACAGTGGCTCTTGCAGGGAAAGATCCAGGAGCAGCTTCAGCGTAGAACAGTTGGATGCAAGCAGGTGATTTAAAAATAAACAAAAAAGCCTCCCAATAGTATTTGAAGCTTTTTTTAGGTACGCTCTTGAGCTGCCTGTGCTTCCAGCCCTGTGAGCAGCTCTGCAGCCTACTGGAGTAAGTGATGCGGAATAATGGTTCAGACAAACACCACGGCGTGGGGAGGGCTCAGCGTTAATTCTGCTGGAGATGCTCCAGAGCAGAGCCACAAAACCAACTTCAGGGTCTTACTCTCTTAGCTCAGAGCAGTGGTAACAAAAATGAACCCCAAATGTTGTTCATGAGTACTACAATATAAGTGCTGTGTGATGGGAATAGGAGATGCTCCTTCTTCATCCCATCTGGATGCCTTTCCCCGTCCTCTCCATCACGGTGCCTGGTTTAGACATGTGGGCTGGACTTGCAAGAGTTGCCAGAGCTCTTCCTCTCCACAGCTCGGGCAGGTGTGATTAATGTGGCTTAGGCAAGGTCCACTTGGCCAGGCATGAGGCAGTGGAGAAAGAGCCGTGAGAAGGGGGAGCAGCTCCCTGTGCTTTTCCTTTAGCCCTTCTGGAAGCTTTCTCCCTGTGGAGTGCTCTGCTTGGCCCATGTAAGCGATGCCCTCTTGGCATGAGCTGTAGTCCAAGGGCCATTATTGCCATTTCCCTGGTAGTACAGGTATTTTGCTGAGCTCTGATTTATAAGTCTTGAGCTATTTTTGGGACTCCTTACTTAAAAATACACCCTATGCCTGTGTTTAGGAGAGTGTCAAAGTAGCCTTAGGATCTGAATTTGCAGTTAGAGCTTTGAAGTTGCTCAAAATAGGAAGGAGATAAATTTTTTCTTGCAGGCTTAAGCTTTTTGTTTTCCATAGTAGCATCCCACATACAGTGTTGTCAAAGCACAGACTGCTACTGTTTTGGGGAGTTGGGTTTTTTTTCTTCCATCTCAGCTTATAGCTTCTTTAGATCTTTATTGTCTAATGATATTCTGTTGCCATTTCTGCATCCCACATTTATTTTCAGATGGGATTTAGCTGCTGGAATTATGTTCCTGAAGTACTGTAATTGTGGGTTATTTCTTTACCAGATCTGACCATGAATACTTGGCACAAGTTAATAGAAAAAGACCTGTTTTAGAAACGTTTTGGTTTTGCCACAGTTGTTGCCTGCTTTGCCAGCGACTCCTGAGAATGGATTCCTGTGCCGAGCAGTAGTTCTAGTAGAAATTGTTCCTGGAAATCTTCATGGATATTATGTATTTCATTCCGAGATGATATTAACCTCTCTCACGTGGTGGGTGTGGAAGCGAGAAAGTGCTCTGAGTCCTGAGGGGGATCTTTTGTGAATGACTTGCAGGACTTGAGGGCTGTCCGTGGCTCTGAAGGTGTTCTGCCGAGCCTGGGTGTTTCCCTGGTGGGTTCTGTGGGTGCAAAGTGAATGACAGTGTCCTGTGTAAGCAAGAGGATCAACAGAAACTGCTTGCCCGGCACGTGGTGACTGCACCAAGTGCGTGAAATGCTTTGTGTAAGCACACGAACACGGCTTGAATGGAGGTTCTGGCAGTCTGGGGGAGGCAGCCTCTGCTTTGTCTGGAGAGGAAAGGAAGGTGAGAGAGGAGCAAGTTGGGTAGATGGCTTGCTTGGTGACTGCACGAGCTTGTGCTTCCCTCTTCCACAGAGCAGCACGGAGGCTGATTCCCAGGGAAGTACAGGAGTGAGAACTGCAGGAGAGGTGGAATTGCAGGGCTGCTTTTTAGCCTTCCAGGTAGAGGTTCCCAGCTGTAGCCACAGCCACATGTTTGCGTTTTGAAGCACACAAATCATCTCCTTTCAGCCCCTGTGAAAACCCTTCTCCTCCAGTCTGAGTCAGCCTGGGAGCTTTTGGCAGCTTTCAGATGAATGAAGAATGTCAGGCTGATGGTCCTGGCTTAATTTTTCTGGGGCAAAATTTGGCAGTCAGCAGACCACCTTGGAAATGAAAAAGTTTCACCCTGGAAAGGTGAAGGTGCCAGGTTATCACTGACACTTGTTCCTGGCATCACTCTGCAGTAAAATGGACTTCCCCACATCCTCCACATGTGTGCAGGAAATGTACAGTAGGAAACGCCAGTAAAGAAGTGGTGCATAAATATAGTTGAATTTGTTTCTTTGTATGATTCAAGATTTTTCTGTTCTCTGTCTCCTTTTCTTTTAATTGGTAGAGTTACATTTTTCTGTATCCGCACAACAAAAGTAGAAATACCGTGGCTAATGGTATTTCAGTAGTCTTTGTTGTTGTTTTGTTCCTAGTTTGAGGTGTCAAGACTGGTATTGTCAGAAATCGTTGAATTAAATAACTGGAGCCAGTGCTCATTTATTGTCAGCCTTTCCAGCTGAAAGATTAGGGTGTCGTACTGCGAGCAGGTATTGCTCGCGTTTACATGCCGGGAGCGATTATAAGGCTTAACGCAGCCATCTGGGACTGAACATATGCACAGCCCTCAAATCTTCGTGGCAAGACCCCCAGAGGAGCAGGGATTTTGCCAGATCGTCTGGTGACTTGCACTGGTGATAAATCACACCACTTCCCCACCACATCCATTGGCTGCTGCTTTTTCCTCCCTCGGATCTGTTTCATGTCCAGGTTGGGCTCTGGCAGGTCTCAGTGTGCCTCTTGTTTTTTGGGCAGTCTGAGTTCTGAGCTCTGAGACTTTTTGCCTGAGTGTGAGCACAAGGGTATGGACACTGTGTGTGTGGGGAAGTAATTGTTGAAATCCTGTTTCAGCAACTTTATCTGTAAAGCTTCCCATAGTTGTGGCCAGGTAACCCAACTTCTGCTGTTGTGTTTTTTTAACAGAAGAAACAATGAATGCCTTTGTTAGCTCATAGAATCAGAAGATTAAGATTTTTAATTACATTTGAAAAGGGTTTTGTTGGTTTCCTATATATCGTATGTAACTTCCAAGCCAAGAAAAATCCCTGGTGCTTTTAAATGAATGCTTTTCTGCCACAAACTCTCTTTTATCCCAGAAAATGCGAGCCTAGTCTCATTCTGTTTCATCTGCCTCATTAATATTAAATACGTGGCACTTTAATATGGCAACCAGAGCAAAGCAGGGAATTTCAGCTGATATCTGACAATGGCAAGCTGAGATTAAATGACACTGCAGTGCAATCGCTATATATAAAGTAATTGGCGTTTTTCAGGAGCATTTGACCTAATTGTTTTTTGTTTTTTTTCCTCCCCTTGTCTTGTGGGGAAGGCAAAGGTTTGGTGATTGCAACCCAAGTCCCTGGTGTCCAGTGGAGGCAGGATGCAGCACCAGACCCAGGAGCTGCTTCCTGCTGGGGAGAACCTGCATGGAAGTGTCTGCTGGGGCCCAGGGGCAACTCTTGAGGAGGCTGTGGTAAACCCTCCTGGTGCTCTGAGTTACAAGGAAACTGCCTGAAAGTGGAAAATAAACAGCTTCTGGGAGAAGTGCCTCTCCTTCTGGGATGCACAGTCGATGGTCACTGAACAATTAGAGCGATTCACTTTGATTTCTGATACATGATTGAGTAGTGCTGTCAGGGGACCTTGGGCTGTGTGTTTCCAGGTAGCTGGATATTCACCCTAGTGGAAAGCACTCTTGCTATTCAGCATTTGGAGATAAGCAATTATTAATTATTAGAACATTAACTACAAGAACCACTTGGGGTTAGGGCTTGTGTGACTGGCATGCTACGAGTGTTCCACCGTCTGATTTGGTGGGTGGTCGTGGGCAAATGCCTTTGTTTTCTCCATAAGTAAAGCAGAGGATAATTCCCTGCCTTGTCTTACCAAGTTGTGATCAGTGAAATAATAGCACAGCCACAGTCACCTTTGCAAACCTCGCCCTCTTGCACCAAACGGAGTGAGATCTTGTGGCGCAGAGGCATTACCAGACTAATGCTTTTAATTAAAACCACTTGCTAGAAAATAACTATTCAAATAAGGTAATAGGCACGTTATGTTTTCGAGGAGACAGAACAATAAGGAGGAAGGGTTTAAAAGTGAGCAGCATGAGTAACTCTGACGTTTCTCTGGGTTTACGGTAATGCAATTGAGGGCAATTTTCACATAGAGCATTCCTAAGACGCAGTTAATTTCTCTGTTGTAGCCCAGAATTGCTTAAACATGAAAGCCTGAGGTGTTTTGTTGTTTAAGCAAAATATTATTTGAAATTGTGGTCTGATGTGTGACTCCTGTCTGTTTTTGCACACAGCTACGTTTCCTCCAGGATTGGTCTTGCCAGGAATGGAGCTCAGAAGAGTGTTTTTCCAATGGGATGTGCATTACCGGGTTTTGATATAACCTGAGGAAAGCAGTATTTTTTCATAGCCTAACCAAGTAACCTGATGATTTCTTGCAGTGGGATGAGCCAAAAAGCTAGAAGTATAAATCTAGGCTAGCTGTGATACAGCTTACATGCTGTTGTGGTTTCAGTTTGAGGGGAAGTGTAAAGTTCACACAGGCTAGAAAACGGTCCATGTTTCTGGCATGAAGTAGGTGGTTGGTCGCTGTGTAAAATGCACAGTAAGAAGTCCCAAGAGAAGAGTGTGTGGATGTTGTCTGCATCCACACCACCTGTGGTAAATGAGACTTTCCTGGAGTGTGTGTGCTGCAGCATCTGGGCGATTAAAAGCTGTTGAGGGCAGAGGCCTGGTATTCCTAGTTTGGTGCTGTGCCTTGCAGAGATGGGTCATGGTTCAGTGTCTGGAGTCCAGTGGTGCTGGATGGTAGGAAGGAGGATGGAGAAGGCTGAATGTTTGCCATCCTCTGGGGTACTGTCTAAGTAGGAGGATGTGTAAGTAGGAAGATTGTGCAAGTCCACTCTTGAGGTTTATGCTCCAGTTTGCAGCCTTAGGGGCTGAGTGACCTGAGAAAATGTGAATTCAAACCTCATGTGCCCAGGGAAGGGCTGCTCCGGCCTGTGCTGACTCTCCTGGGATTGGAATGTGCTGCTGGCCTGCAGCAGGCACAGGCTTGTGCTGTGTTGGTGTGTGATGTGCAGAGTGGGAACCTCAACCAGGGACAAACCCAGCTTCTCCTCCTGGACAACCATGGAAGGAAGAGCTGGGCATTAGCTTTCCTCTTGGAAGGCTTCCCAAGTTCCTGGAGCAGTTATTTGCCTGTCAGACCCCAGCGATGTGGAGGTGGAGTCTGCATTGTTAATAAGGAATATGCAGCAGCAGATCCCTTGCTTTGATATCTCTCATTAAATAACTTGAGCCAAGGGCAGAAACGTGCACTGCACATGGGAATTGTGCCCCAGTTTTGGGATAGGCAGATCTGCAGCACTTGGAGCCGTAGAGCATGTCAGAGCAGGGAGCTCCTTCATGTGAACTAATCTTCCCTAGCCCTCTGCAGGAGGCGCTCGCTCGGAGCGGTGCCTTCGGGTCTGTTTGTCTTCCCGATTCCCTAGGTTTGGCTCCATGAGTTTGTGACAGGCTTTACCTGCTCTGTCAGGCCTCTGGAGCCTCGCTGCTGCAGAGAGCCGGGCTCGGTGGAGCTCTCGGCAGCAGCGCTGCTCAGCTGTCACAGTCGCTCGTGCTCGGCTGCGCTGTGCTATGTGCTGGCCAAGCTGAACACTTCAGTGCTTGGCTCACGGATGGATACCTCACGTGCCCTACTGCCTGTCCCGGTGCTTCCAGGAGGAGAAATCCAGCACCGTGAGCACACCGAGCTACAGTGTAAAGGAACCGCGGGAGGTGCAAGCTAATGGCAAAGAGCTTATTGTTGGTACTCAGAGAAACAGCCCTGCAAAGTGTTCCGTTCCAGAAGCTGTCCTTGAGCTGTGGGTTTAACCAAGTGGAGTCCAATATGTATTGTGTGTCCTCATAAGGCTGCAAGACTTTGAATTCTGTGTTTAGCTTGACCAGGACAAGTCTGAGCAGCTGGACTGTGCAGGAGCGTAGTACACTGGAGACTTGGTTCTGTTCACTTTGGGGGTCTATGGGAGAAAAACATTGGAGCTGTGGGATTTGTTTAACACTGCGCTGTTACAAGCAGTGGCATGGGTTGTTACAGCACAAGTCTTGACAGGAGGGCAGAAATTAAAATGAAGTCTGTATCCATCTGCTTTTGTGTTCCCTTCAAAGGGCAGACATGACTGGGGTGGACAGTGGGAGCAGAATGTAGTGGCCAACATTAATTAATCTGTGAGGGTGGATACTGGCTCCGGTTTAACCTTTTAGCAGGGCTCCACCAACAGCTAATGGATGTTGCAGCAGCCTGTGTATGGAATAATTTATGAATTTGGAAGAACACGGTTCCAGAGAATGTGGGTGAATGCCAGTGGTTTGCAAATCTCTGCCAGTGGTCTTGTGAGTGGCGGGCTGCTGCAGGAAAAATAACATTGGATTAGCTCAGGGTAATGTTTGGAAGTGTCCCACTTAGTTCCTAAAGCCTGGCCCTTGTGCAGAGCTGCACTGGGCTCTGGGCAGGATACTCAGAAGTTGCAGAAACGTATTAAATACACCAGTTGTGCATGCACCAAACAAGGAGTGAGGAACAACACAGGGAGATGTTTTTAGCTTCTGGCTTTTCCCAAGCACCTTTTGAAGTACTGTTGTCATTGGGGAAGACAGTTTCCTTGTTTCAAGTCCTTGGAATGCCTGGGCACATGCCAGGTTGCTTGATCTCACAGCTCCAAGGCAGCTCAGTCCCTTTACCTGAAGAAATGGGAGCCTTGCCTCGGCCCCAGAGCCGGATGGGATCCCAGCAGTTTTCCCCAGCCTGTTTCCAGCTTTGCATTCCTGCTTTTAATTAAACTGTCGCGACACTGCAGGCAGAGCAGGACTGAGATACCAGAAGCCAAAGGTCCAGCTCACAAAGGTGTTTGGGAGCCTTGGAATGCGGATGGGAAGCCTTTGACAGCGCATAGGGCAGGATCAGGGCCTGCCTCCCACTAATTGTGCTTTATTTGCTCTCTGCTCCTCCAGCCACTCTGTGCCAGGGCCGAAAACACCACTGGAGTCTGGTTCTAATAACCAAGCATAGCATCACAACTGAGGGGCACCTTGTACCACAGCTACCCCTTTGCAAGCCCTCACAAGTGTCTCACTCTGCAAGAGTTCATGGGCGCTGTTTACCTGTGAGGATCTTTGTGGATTTGAGTTAATTACAGAAGGCTCCAAGGAGATTTGCTGTAACTCGGTTGGGATGGAGGACTTGGGGAAAAATAGCTGGTTCTGGAACCATTGTCAGCGGGGCACACCAAACACGAAGCTGATAGTACATTTTGGATCAAGTCCTTATTTGTAAGTCAGAAGAGGATTATTTAATTATTACAGGATGCATTTAATTAGTGTCTGGAATGTAGCCACTAATGTAAGTTTGTATAGAAAGAGTCTTAGAATTTTCCTTTAGGTGTTGTTGTTTTCTACATGTGGGTGTTCAAACAATACTTAGTGTTAATAAAATGTAGCAACAGCCAAAGGGAAAATATTTTTCTTTTGCTTATTTCTTTGTGCTGTACATTTACACAGTTCCCATTTGGATCTTTTTGTTTTGGGAGATGTATGCCCCTTTTTGTAGAGCAAAAATGGAAGGGATTCACAAAGAAAAACTTAGCTTATGAAAACATAACAGTTGGCTGAAGAGTCAGGGACTGGAAGCATCTGAACCTGCTTAAATGAGGGGAAGTGTGGGAGTGGGACTTAGGGGTGTCACTGGAGCCTCCAAAGCCCTGGCTGTGAATGGGTGGACTTGCAGCCTCTCTGTTGGAGACTGACTTTTAAAAGGAAAGAAACTCCAACCCCTTCAGATATATCCCTGTCCCCAAACATTGCAGAAGGACCTTTACTGGACAGAAATCGGTTACTGAAATGGCAGCTGAGCCAGCCCTGTCCTCCTCACAGCCCCAGCCTGGCTGTTTCCTGGGGATGGGGAAGGAGGGACAGGGGAACTGTACAGCCTTGTGCTTTAGTAACAGACGTTCAGGAAGGGGGGTTGTGGGCAGGGTTCTCCATATGTGGCGACTTACGCCAGTTTTGCGTCTGACTTTATTTGCATTATTAGGATTTAACTAATAAATCTGCTTTAAACCTGCTTGAAATCCGTGACGATGCGAAATTGCTGTTTTCCAGCGCTGAGTTGCTGAGGAAAGGCTTTCTCCAGGCTGTGTGTCTGGTCTGCGTGGCAGATTACAAAGGTTGTAGCACAGCACGCTCTGCTCTGTCGTTGCTTCCCCTGTGGGTTGTCACCTGTGACATTGCTTTTTGTGTTAACCCTGACATTTGCCTTCACTGCATACTTGAGAGACTTCTGGTGTAAAATGGGGAGGTGTTGGGGAGGTTGCACAAATTTCAGTAAAAAGTTGTTCTGTTGCTTTGCACTGTGTACAGAGAACTTGACTTACGGTGTTGTGCCCAGCTCTTCGCTGTGAGCTTAAGCCCAGGGCAGGAATTGGGGCTCTGGTTGCAGGTGAACTCCCTGCCCTCGGTGCTGGCACAGCCCCGCTGCCTCTTGCCAGGATCCAGCCCTGGGCTGGAAGCTGTGCTCCAACAGCTCAGGGGCCCGGTGCATCCGCTGAGCTGCGGTGTGCCCTCATTGCCTTTACAATGAAATCCCACCTGCACCACTGAAACTATTTATTTTATTCCCCAGGAATTCCTGCCTCAGTAATAGAGGTGTTTGGAAAATAGGTCCTGGCAAAAGAACCTTGTCAGACAAGCCCGAGGTGTCATTGCCTGTAATTGAGGGAAAGATCCCTCATCTCCTGCAGGAAAACTTGTACAAGCCTCTCTTGTTGTAGGGTGCTGGTGCTGCTTGAACCACCTTTGCAGGCCACTGTGGGCTTTGGGTTTCCTTGCTGGTGTGTTTGTGTGTTTTGGAGAGGAGGGCGTTTGGCTGTGCTGTGGTGGGAACTTGTCCTTCTGTCAAGTCCTTCACACTGTGTTAGTTTGTCAAGAGCAGCTTGAGTGCTAGGAAAGCCATTTCTCTTTGGGGGTGTGGGGAGGAATAGCTCAAGATAAACTTCAGTGCAGGAAATAGGCAGCGTGGGGCTCTTTTTATGTTTCCGAGAGTTGGGTTAAATCTCTAGAATAAAAGGTTTATCTCTGATGCAATCCAAAAACTGGAGCTGTAAAACTCATCCTCAGATTCCATGTGACTAGAGAGTTAATCCATTCTTCTGGTGCTGTGAATGTTTATTTAGCTGTACACTTATGGAGTTCAGATGGTCTGCAGTGTGTGTTGGGCAATTGCCGGTGTCCTGTCCAGGGATTCTTTATGACTTGGAGCATCACCAGGATTGTAGTGGCCATCAAACGCTGTTGTGATCCTGCCCCTTAGCAAGTAATGGATGTGGAAAGGACTGTGGGAACATTCCTGTCTGCAGTGAGAAGAATGTTTTGTCTTTCGCTGTCGATGGACTCCAGAAATGTGAGGTCTCTGTAGCAGTTATCAGTGCAGCAAGGCTTGAGGGGGATAAAAAACCTGGTGTAGAGAGGCCTTCTCGTCCCATCTCCTAACAATCCCAGTGTTATGACTGTGCTGAGGACCTAGATCAGATGTGCTTTCCTCTGGAGGAACTCTGGCCAGTTAAGTTTTTTGGAAAGACAAAACATAGTCTTCCAAGGCAACCACAAAAATTTGGAATTAATGAGGTGAAGGGAAGGAAGTCATTCAATTGAAATGGGGAATTGCTCCTATTTATAAAAACTTGAGTGTTGGCTTTCCCTGTTTAAGGCAGAAGAACAAAGACTTGGTGAAGGCCGGTGGGGAACGTTGTTGCTTTTGAGCCAGTTGAGAGCTTGAAGTCTGTGGAGTGATGATTCAAAACTGTCAGCTAAAGAATTGAGTAAACCTTCACCTTTTCCTCTGAGTGCAGATTCAGTTCGACTTAATTCTGCTGTCCTTCTTGCTGAAGCTGGAATGCACACTAAGGCAAACAACAATATTTGTAGTCTTCGATATTCTTTGATTGCTGACCTTTCCTTATTCATGTTGAGTGTCTTTTCTGGTGCCCTAAAAGAGCTTGTGTACCGTAAGGGGTTCTGTGTGTTCTGTTTTCCTTTTCAAAGCAGATGTGAGGGCTGTGACTCAACATTCAGTGTATTAGACCATGCCATGAACTCATTAAAAGCTGGTTTGCTTGCTTTGTTGTTGTTTTCTGATTACTTGGTCAGAACCACACTCAAGTGTACCCATTGCTGGTGAGAGTAGTAACACTGGACTTGGCTAAACCTGAAATATTTTTCTCTGGCCCTTTTATTTAGTGACCTTAGTGTCAATATATGCATGTGCATGTTGCATATGATTTTAAGAATTCAATCCAGTTGATACTGGATTTATACTTCCTTGCTGGTGCTGGACCAGTAAAGTTTCCCTGGGGAATTCCAGTGTGTGTGTGGCACTGGTTCAGACCCTGAAAACCCTGCTAGGGGTTTTCCAAGGAGCTGGGTTGGGTGGTGGTTATTTTGAAGTCAGGACCTGTTTATACACACTGCTGTGGTACCTGGACATTGGATAAGCTATGTTTGTATGCATATCAGTGTTATCTTAGGATGTTGATATGAAGACAATTGCTGTGATGAATCTGAACTCTTTAGTCCAGACTCAGAACTCGTAAATGAATGACCTGAAGCTGTACTAACATGGATCCTGGCTGTAAGTCCCAGTGCTAATTAATTATCCTGAGCACGATGTGGGGCACTTTTCAGCCCTGGAGGTTGCTGAATAGGAGCTGACAGAACGTGCCCTGGATGTGTGGCTGCAGCTTTTCAGGAAAGAACACACAGGGTTAAGGACCTGCAAGGCAGCCCTGCTGGTGCCTGCACCACCTCAAGGAAAACTGCTGCTTTTTGTGTCCAGAGCAGCCCTTACTTTGAGCATGTATTGGAACAGTGCTGCCTTGTTACAGCTTGGTGAGCAAGGCCTTTGGGCTGCTTTCCTTTCTTGAAATCTCTCTTGTGCTCTGGTTGTGTTCACACCCCTGACTGGAGTGCGGTTGGTGGAAGCCTGGGGAAGGTTGGAGGAAAATAGCATCAGGTTGCCAGGTTTGTGTTAGTTCTACCCTCTTGTGCCCGGGAGCAGTGTCCCAGTTTGCTCCTGGCCTGTGTGAGTGTAACTGGGAGTCTCTCTGGGTTTGTGTATCACCTTTCCCTCCGTCCCAGGTTGTGCTGTGCCTCCAGCTAAAGGCTTTTAGCCAACTACAAATCCACTTATTTAAGGGCCCATGGTGCAGCTGTTTCAGGGCTATTTTAAGTGCATGACGGTGAAATACAGAAGGAAATGGCTGTTGTTGGCTTTTTCCTCTCTGCTGCCTTGCTGGACTATATCTGTATTTGTGGTGGTGTGGGACTGTGTAGCCAGAAGGGCTGGAAAAGGGTAAAAGAACTGAAAGCAAGCAAGCAAAGTGTTTCTAATGTCCATATAGCAACATGCTTTCCTGCATGCTGTCTGCTGTCAGGAGAGACATTGGCCAGAGAAGCAAACAGCATCTGGTTCTCATTGGGCTCTGCCTTTGGATCGTCTTCATTCTTGTTTGTCACATTATGTCTCTTTTTTCCCCCCCTTCCTTCCTTTCTCCTTTTTTCTTTTTTTTCCCTGCAGTGAGTTTACAAGCCTTGCTGGAATGCACATATGTTCCTTATCATCCCCCCAGTCCAGCTTTTTTTTTTTTTTTTTTTGCTGGTTAGCAGTTTGTGACATCAGGGGCTGTTAGAAGCATTAGTCACTTTTACTCCAAATAGAAGGGCCCGTGGTTTTTGGAAACCTATGGAGGAAAATGTCTTTTATGTCAGTTCTTGGCATAAATGGAACTGCGAGTGCTCTGAGCTTGTGCTGACCTTTAGCCAAACATTTTGCCCGAAGACAAATGTTCGTTCCCGCTCTCTCCAGCCGCTCCTGAATTGTCAGATTTTGCTGACTGCCCTCTTTCCAGAAGAATGCAACTGTATCCTTTTTCCTCCGTGCTCCTGCCGGTTTCCTGCAGCTTGCCAATGTAAGCAGTCCCCTCTCTTCCCTGCCCGCGTGCCTCAGAGGCGCGGGAAGCGTGTCCTCAGTGTGTGCTGGGACTGCTGCAAACCCGTGCTGGGGAACTGGGACTGGGGCAGGCATGGGGCTGGGTGGGCTGCATCGGGCCAGGGAGCAGCTTGTGATGCCTGCTGGCTGTGCCCTGTGTCATCCTGCCCTTCGTTTAGGGAGCCAGCCTTGGAGAGAGCAGCACTGCTCTCTGTTAGTGCCTGCGCCAGTGGAAGCGTGTCCAGCATCACCCACTCTCTGGGGGTATCTCCTCGGGGAACCTTCCTTGCTGTCATTGGCAGCTTCCTTTGGCTGGTAATTCCACAGGGTTTTATCTGTTAGAGCAGTATTCGTTGCAAGGGGGGATGGCACTGGACCCACACCTGCCCTTCCCCATCTGCTCTGCCCAGTGCTTTGTTGGACAAGTTGCTTCCAGTCTTCCTCCCACAGACCAACCTTTTCTGCTATCCTGATTTGTGCTATCGTGATTCTCGGGGATTAAAAGGAAAATCTGGCATGTTCAAGGGGAGTCTTTTTGTGTTCCCTGTGACTTCCCTGCTTGCTGAGCGAGGGAGCCAACTGCGGCATAGCACTGCCGACAGTATTCCCTGTTACTGGGAGTAGGGAGACCTGGCTGCTTGCTGTTCTTCCAGACATTGCTGGAGGGCTGGGACAAAGGCCTAGTGAGGAGCTGTGTGTCCCTGAGCAGCTGCAGCTGGTGCCAGCTTTCATCCAGGAAGAGCAAGATGGTTTCCTGCAGTCCACCCCTCCGGGACAATGGCTGCAGCAGTGAGTCACTGCTGGGGTGGTGGGAGGCATGGATCTTCAGGCCTTGACTGACACATTCATGTGCAGAATGAGAACATGCCTTCCACAGGGTCTGCTCTCCCTGTTGGGAGAGAAGGGAAAAAGGGAGGGGGGGGACACCAACTAAGGACCTCCCAGACTTCCCAATAGCTTATGGAGCCATCTGCCCAATCCTGCAGCCAACCCAGCAGCATGGGGACAGGAACTCCCCCTCTTCTGCTGATGACACTTATCATAGCCTGAAACAGCAGCCGAGAAGTCCTTCTCTTGATGAGCTGACAAACTGATTGATTGCTATGGGCCCTTTCCTTGTGGCATCACTGCATGGCAAGGAGGGCAAGGGAGTTGTTCCTGCTCTTCGTGTTCTCCCTGTACCATTGTTCATAAGTTCCCTTGTCCAGCAGTTATGGGTTTGACCATGCCTTAAGCCTCTGTAAGGAAGGGGAGGGGGATGGTGGATGCTGTTTCAAGGAACAGAGAGCTTGGCTCTGGCACAGACACTGGGAATACTTGGTGCCCTGCTGGCATGGAGAGGGTATGATAGATCTGTCTCTTGCTGACTGCTCTTTGCTTCTGTGATCTCTGCTCGTCCCTGAGCTGTGTTTTTGTCTGAGCAGACAAAACTGTCCCAGAGGTCCCTGGCTTTGGATATAGCATCTAAGATGACTTCAGAAATGCAAGAACGTGTGCCTAGTAACTGGTCAAAAATGTTGCTGCCCTGAGCTGCTGACAACAATAAGAGCTTTTAGAATTTCTTAAAGGTACCTCCTGAGTCGTGTGGCCTCAAATAACTAAACACTTGCTTCATATTTGTGGTTGAGCTCAATATTTTGCATACCAGCGTTTTCCCCCTCTTGAATTCGAGGCTCGTTTTTGTTTTCTTTAACTCTTGGGAGGCCGTGTGAAGCTGACCCCCAGCCGCCAGCAGCCCTGGGCCAGGAGGGGCCGAGGGAAGGGTTTGCCAGCAGCCTTAAGGCAAAAGAGGCTCAGCCAGGAGCTTGCTGGGGCTGGGGGAACAGTCCTCACCATGGTTAAGTCCTGAGCGAGGAGAGCAGACCCGAGACCAGGGCAGTAACTGCACATGTCCTTGGGGATCTCCCCACATCAGCCTTTTGGGAGCGGTGCTTTTTTCCTACCCAAGAGAAGAGCAATTTTTGCGTTATCTCCGATGAGCTACCACACAGCTTGTGACTTGCATGGACACTGCTCTGCTCCGTGCTGCCTCTGGAGGAGGGATGCATGTCCCAGCACAGGGCCCACCTTTATCTCCCCATCCCCGTGCGCACACAGACCGTGCACTGTTCCTGACTGACCAGGAGAATAACTTCCCCTTTATCCCTGCTCTCTCTGCCAAGCTGCTGTGGTTTAGGAGGAATGAGCTGACTCTGTCCTTGCACGTGCCTTATCAACTGAATTGTTTTATGTGGCTTCAGTGAGTTCCATCCAGGCAGACCCACTGTTTGCCACAGAGCATCCCCTGCACCATTGCTTCACCTACAAAACTTTTGCCACCAGGAGCTGTGTATGAGGAACAACAGATGCAAAATAACCTTGACAGGGTTCTGAGGTTGCAAACCCCTTTTTGTCTTTTGCATGGCAGTTTTTTACCCCCTTAAAATTAAGAGCACTAGAACATGGGTTCCTGAAGATAAATCTCTTTATAGTGATGGTAGGTAGGCAGATGCTGTGCCTTGTCTCTGCTTAGCTTACCCCCTCCCTTCCTCTACTGGAGTTAAAACCAGCAGCTGTGATAACAGCAGCTCAAAGATTGTTGTTGACCCAAGAAATATCGACTGTGGGATGCCTTGTAGGGCTCTCTGGAAGGAGAAGTCAAGTGATCAGCATCTTTCTCAAGAAACAAGCATTTATTTGTTCATGTAGCTCTGCAGTTTTTGTAGGGGTTAGCACACAGCTCTGGAGGTTCAGAATTGCTTCCTGCTCCTGGATGGTGTGGGAAGAGGGAGGGAATATATGCCCTATAATGTGGTCTTCAGTATGACACCCTTCATGGGTGTCATAAGGAAGAGTTTAAAAATAAAGACTGTTTTTGGGATGTCTTAAGCTCTCTGACATCTGAGAACATGCAGACACCCAAATCTAGCAGCGTGTCTGGTGCAAACTGTCTGATCCCTCCAGGAGTCTGTGGAGCTGCAGTTTTACCCACGCTGATCTTGTCCATGGTTCCTGAAGCTGGGAGCAAAGAGAGGTGCTTGGCAAACAGTTACTCTTTTAGTGTGCCTGTAAGAGGTCAGTGCTTCCAGACAAAGCAACTTGTCTCTGGTTCTGAGGCATCTCCAAGGACTGAGTTTCTGTGAGGGACAGCTGAGGGGGTGTTTTAGTCCAGGTGTGTGTTTAGGTGCAGTGTTGGGGGAAGAGGAGCTGTGCTGAGCTCTGTTCATCCGCTGCGGGAAAATGAGGAATGCACTTGAGAAGAAGGCAGTGAGGCAGGGTGATGATGGGCCTTTGCACTTGGGGTGAAGTGCCTGAGCAGCACTGCTGACTTCCTCTGGAAGGAGAGCCGTGTGGCAAGAGGAATAAATCAACGCGTAGTTGTTGGTGCACACGGGGGCTCTGGGGTTGTCCCTGGGGCAGGAGCCTGCACCTCCTCTTCAGCTGGAGTTGCCCAGTTCTCAGTGGGATGACTCAGCTGGGATCAAACCCAGCCCACTGACTGTGCTCAGGAGCTTGTTGGGGCGATTCACAGCCAGAGCAGCGGGGCCATCTGACTTAGCATCCCCTTGTTGTTAAAACACTTCTGTTCTGCCAGACCGAATGCGTGAATCACTTGCCTGTTCTGCTAAAGATACCCTGAGCAATCAGGCTGGTTGCTCTCCAGCAGAGGCTTCCTTTCCATGTGGATAGAGCTATCCCCTTGAAGGGGGTAAAAGCAGGAGCGGAGGCCTGGCTGCAATGGTAAGAGGTTATGCAGCCCTTGGATCCTTCCTTTGGATTCCTCTACAGCTCCCCAAAAACTGTGTGTCCTTTCCAAGCCCATCTCTGTGCTGCAGAACTGACTGTTTGGTTACACGATGCTTTTGTTTGTGGGCGCAGAGAAAGATTTAGAATCCTAGTTCCTTTGGCTCTCCTGCCTTCTCCAAAATGCCTGCCTGTGATACTCGTGCAGAACTGCACCTATTTTCTCTGTCTGCTCCGCTCAGGGAGATGTGCTGCATCCTGGGAACGCTGAGGGAGGTGGAGGCTTGGCTTTGTCTTTGATCTCTGGCTGTGCCTCGGGCCTCGGAGCTTTTCATGAGCTTTCTGGTGTTTGGGGCAGATATCAGACTGCGCTTCTGCTCCCCGTTGTGAGCGCAGCTTGTGAAAAATACTTGGCATTGCAAAGTGCAGGGGTGGTTCTTGTTTATTGCACTGTTGATGTTTGCCGCTCGCAGGGAAAAAAGCAGGGGAGGGAAATAAACCCGAGAAGGTCTGCAGCAAAAAATAACTGACACAGATGCAGGAGATGAGTGTAACTCCTGTTCCTGCTGAGTAACTGGTGATAAGGCAGTACTTGCTTGCCCAAAATATATCAGGGAAAGAGAGACTGGTGCTGAAAGATGTTCAACACCCACCGCTTTCTGTGAAGCCTGTGAGTCATGGGCACTTACTGCTTTCTGGGATCAGCTCTGAGCTCCCTTCACTTCATCATGAACCCAAGCCCACTGATGTTTTAAAAATACTAATGTTAAAAATATTTAATTTAACCCATTCACATAACATATAAATGCTGGGGTCTCCTTCCATTGCCTGGGGCTTTTGCAGGAGAATCGCTGTTGTGGGTCAGTGGTCTCTTCTGTGTTGTTTGTCACTCAACCTGAGTGAAGGAGGTGGCGTCTCTCAATCACACTAAGCTTCTGTGGTGTGGTGCTGATGGAATAGCTGTCAGTCCACAGAGGGGTGGAAGTGAACAGGCTGGTGGATTGGGGTTAAGCCTTCAGACAAACCTGGTTTAGGTGCTAGGAGAAGGCTCAAGTATCTAATACAGGTGTTGGGCCCTGTCTGTCAGCGTGGCAGAAAAGGACCCCTAGCCCCTTTCTGCTGTATGGTGATGGCACAGACAGAGACATTTTCACTTGATGTTGTCTTTCCCAGAGAATTATTGTATTTCTTTGAGTCTGAGTCTGTTTTCATCAACATTCAGCCCAGATGTAATTGGTTTTTTCCTGCAATTGGTGGCTGGTCTTTATGTTCTGAGGGGGGAAGTGGAGCTGCTCAGCAATTGTGCAGAGAGTAGGAAGTCCTTCTCTGCTTTTGATTCTTATTTTATCACCCAAAGAGTGTCTTTTTCCATGTCTGGTCCAAAACCCACTGATTTTGTGGAAAAGAAGCTGCTGCTTCGAGCATCTTTAAACCAGGCTGAGGCTGCCCACAACTGTAATTTAATATGGCCTTGGGGGAGTGACTGTGCTGGAAGTGTTTGGGTTTGGAGGAAGGTTAGTATTTTCTAAGTTAAGGACAAAGCAAACTTTGGGAGAAATATGTGAAATAACAGCAGAGCTGCTCTAGGTCTGCCAAGTTGATGGGGATTTTTTTGTTTTCCCTGTGCCCAGGACATTGGCACAACCGCCATTTGCTGGGGAAGAGGTGACTGGGCTGGCTTCTTTTTCCAAACTTCTCTGTGAATTATGGTACAGCTGTTGTGGAGAAGTCCTAAATATAATCTTGGAGCTGTTTCAAACCTCCCTTGTGCAGGGTCTGTGCTGCCCTGTTCCCCTCCACAGCCTTGGGGTGTTGGATGTTGTCAGCTCAGGCCCCCCGAGCAGCCGGGAGGAGGAGAGCAGGTCACAAGGGGTGACTGGCACCTTGGGGCTCCCTGACCTGGCTTCTTTTCCTGCTGAAGATGTGGAGAGGCAGCACTGGGGGCTTTGTAGGTCATGGAGGAAACACTGGGATCACTGCCCTGCTTTGTCACCCTGGGTCTGATGGGTTATTTGTACACCAAGGCACAGCAGAGCAGCACGCTCGCTTTGTTCCCTTCTGCTCCAAGCCTAGAAAAGCTGGAGAGACATTTAGGTGGCTCTAGAGACACTGTTGCTATCTGAGCTATGTCCTGCTGTGGCCCTGCCAAAGGGATGCTGAGGCCTCAGAAAAAAATGTTTGGGTGTTGCAGATTGGTACAGAATCATGGTTTATTAGTGACAGGCACAGAGAAACAGTCTGGTGGTGTTTGTGTGCCTTGGGGTCAGGGACACCTGAGCTCCTGAGCCCCACGGCAGAGAGCTGGGTAGAAGTAAAAGGAGAGTACTTTGGGAGGGAAACCTAAGAGAAAGATGCTGTGTCCCAAAAACTCTGTGTCATTAACAGAGTTCTGACAGGACTTCTTCCCTGACAGGGGGTTTGCAACCCTGTTAAATGCTTTCCTTCTTGGTCTTACAGAACGATGACCTCAGGAACCTGTCCCTCTCCGGCCACGTGGGCTTCGACAGCCTCCCTGATCAGCTGGTCAACAAGTCAACGTCCCAGGGCTTCTGCTTCAACATCCTCTGCGTGGGTAGGTCACCCTGCCCCTCTGGGCAGTCAGGGCTGCACCCCTCCACAGACTCACACCTCCTCCCTCTGCAAAGGGATGAGCTGAACCACGGGGGACCACAGTGGCAGGGAGGTGACGGTTTTCTTCCCAGAGCTGCTCCAGGGTGAAATCTAGCATCCCTCTTTTCCTTTTCTCTACCTTGTCCCCTGAGTCAAAACGAGGACATTTTTAGCTGTTAAAATCTTCGCCTTTGATCATCCTGTGGTTCTGTTTTCCCCAAAGGCTGCCCATAAGGAAACTGAGCTAACTTGGGTGCTAAATGTATTTTTAAAAGAAAGTGAACTTCGATCTCCCTTTCTCTGGGTTGGGTGCAGAGGCTGTTTCTCACCAAATGACATTCCTTCCCTTCCAGGCTTTGCCTGTATAGTTACATTCTTAGTTTCTCCAATTGGAATCGATGCCCTTTTTGGTCTCCAAGTGATGTACTGGAGAACAAAGCCTGTCACCTGTCCTCTGCTGTATTTAACCTGGGTGCTGCAGGTTGGTTTTATAGCCTGAGTTACCTTTTCCAAATTGTTCAGAGGGTGAAATACAGGAAGGCAACATCTCCTCTTTGCTATAGGGAGATAGGTGCTGTCTTGGTACTCCATGGATACTACACACTTGGAAATCCATTGCTCAGCCCCTGGGAGCTGGGAGCCGAACTAGCTTGGACTTGTCAGTGGACCCAGAATGTGATTCTGCAAAGTGACACAAATGCTGGGTTTCACTCTTAGCTTGGCAGAGCAGGCTATGAACACCATCTCTCCGTTCATTGTTCAGTTAAGCCTGCAAGAAGGGAGTATTGTCCCTTCTAATTAGTTACATTAATTAGCTGGAAAAACCCTGCAGCCCTCTGACTGTGAATTTTGCACAGTGAATTGAGGGTTTCTGTGAGCTGTGTGAATAGAAGTCTGGCACACAGACTGGGCTCCTCTCTGTAGCTTTGCCTGTCAAAGGAGGAGATAGGAGAGCAGTTGCACTTGTGCACACTCGAGCTCGCAGCCCTCACGTGACTGCTGGAGCAGCATGAATCCATTGCAGTTCAGCAGGGAACAGCCCGATTAGCAGGCAGCTCTTTGATCAAAATGGCATAAATTAATTGCCTTTCTCTCTTGGAGTAAATATTCCTTTCTTAGCACGACTTAATATGTCTCCATTAGCAATTTGATCCACCTCTTCTTTTTTTCCTGTAAAATGTGTCGATCCACCAATTTTCACCCCATATTAAAATTTCACACAAACCACTGTAGTCGTCCAAGGAGCAGAAATCTTACTTTGGAAGCAAATTATTTTTTGTAATGGTGACTTGAGAAAGGACGTGATGAACTTTGGCCTTGTAATGTGAGACTTTTATTTGAGATGTGAAAGGCTGCAAAGGCCATCTAGCACAGCACGCAGCAGTTCACACGAGGAGCTCCCTAAAATCTTCAGCTCCAGAGATGAAGATACTGTGCCATCAGTTCAGGACTCAGCTTTTCACGTGAGCTGCCTCAGCCCACCCCTGCTCACAGCATGGGTAGCAGTAGCTGTGTGAGAGTATAATTGCTAAACAAACACTTCTGACTTAGAAATGGGATTTGGGCTAATGCTTTCATCCATATTACTAATTGCACTGGGGATTAGTGAACCTGTAATAGTTTAAAAAGTTGGTATTTGATCAGTGTGCTATTTTCCTTTTCTTTAAAAAACACCTTATGTATTTCTCTGTCTCAAATTTTTATTGCCTCAGTTGTGCTGTGGGTTTTGGGTGACCTTCTTGAAACAGAAACAAAACCGTTTTAAAAAAATAAACCAAAATAAAATCGAGTATCTCCTTGGGAATCAAACACAGTGTTAAGAGAATTTACAACTTGCTTCTGTGAAGAAAGTTCCTGGTTCAGTCCTGGGGAATTGGTAAAGACGGGGACTGTCTCCAAAGACATCTGTTCCTGCAGGGATTATCTTGCTTAGCCATGTGCATGTAGCCTAATTCCACTGCTTCCCAAGTGGAATAACTCCTTAACTTGGCGAACGTGCCCCAGAAGATGAGGAAAAGCAGCCAGACCATCCCAAGTTGCCTTTGTCTGCTCAGGTGAAACCGGCATCGGCAAGTCCACTTTGATGGACACTCTGTTCAACACCAAGTTTGAGAGCGAACCGGCGACACACAACGAGCCCGGCGTGAGGTTGAAAGCCCGGAGTTACGAGCTGCAGGAGAGCAACGTGCGCCTGAAGCTGACCATTGTGGACACCGTGGGCTTTGGAGATCAGATTAACAAGGATGACAGGTAAACTGGGCTCTGGCAGGACCTGGGTGTGCTCGCAGGTCGGGAGGGCGTGACTGGGGGCTCAGTAGGTCCCTCGCTGTTCCTGGGGGTGTTTCCTGATCCAGGAAGTGATGCTGCTCTGTAATATTTCTCCCAGCATAAGGCCCTACTGCTTTCTTTGCAACATGTCTCTGAGGTTTTTGGGCTTCCATGGTCAGAGACAAAATTTCCAGAAGCCAAGAAATCAGAGCAGCAGTCGTGTTATAAACCCACATAGTGGTATCCATGAGGCTGCCCTTGGTGGAGGGGGGACAAATGGAAAAGTTATTTTTTTCCAGAAGTACAGCTCCCTTTTTGGGGAGAAAGTGAAAATCACCTGTAGCGTGGGATGCAAAGCTATACATTTGTTTTCATGCCAAACTGGTTCTTTCCAGAGGGTACGTTACAATGCACAAGGTTTTTTCTCTTCAGCAAAATGGTCCCCTCAAAGTCCACGAGCCCAGTTGTCTTCTGAGCTTTGCTCACAGGCTTCAATTCCGGAAAAGCCCTTTTTATCCTCTTGTCAGTCTCCCTTCCCTCTTTTAAGATTTTTCAGTGAGATTGACAGAGCTCAGACTTCAATTGGAGATGTACAAATACTTTGTTTTTCAGGGTAGCAATCTTGTGTGGTTTCCATGCACCTAAAATCCAGGATCTCTACCACATTATCTTGCTGTCATGTCCATTATGCTTTACCTGTGCACTCGTGGAAACACAACTTGTTAGGAGGGACTGGAGGTTGCTGGGGAAGGGTCTTAACAAGCCGAGCTTGTCCCGTAAGGTCCAGAGCACCCATGAGGCTGCCTGAGTGTCCACCAGTGCCCAGTGTTGTCCCAGTAGCCAATTCCCAATTTCTCTGTGCCTCACCTCTCTCCAGCTACAAGCCCATAGTAGAATACATCGATGCACAGTTTGAAGCCTACTTGCAAGAAGAGCTGAAGATCAAACGGTCCCTGTTCAACTACCACGACACCCGGATCCACGCCTGCCTCTACTTCATTGCGCCCACCGGGCACTCGCTCAAGTCCCTGGACCTGGTCACCATGAAGAAACTGGACAGTAAGGTACTTGCTGCCTGTGTTACGACCCTCACATGGCCCTACTAGTGCTTTTATTGTCTTGCCACCAGGAAATAATGTGTGTTTTTAGCACTGGAGAATTGCAGAGGGGCTGTGTGAAAAGTGTACCTGGTGCAAGCTGCTACAGTGAGTCATTGTTCTGCTTCACATGCTCAGAGATTTATTAAGAGTTTGGACTCCTCCCCTCTCCCATCCCTGCCTCGGGTAGGGAGCTTGGCCCTGTGCTCCCCAGCTAAGCTATAAAGTCAATAAAGACAATTCAGGTCGTCTTACTAATCAGTGAAAACCAAATGGAAGTGCTGTGTCTGTTTGCTCTGACCACATCCAGATAGACACAAACAGTGATTTGATCTTCTGTGGCACATGTTAGTGGTGTTCTAACTGTAATTTCATAAACAGGGATCTGAATAAATATGTTACTTGGCATCTGCTTCTCAGTTACCCTCAAAGGCTTGGTTTAAACCACGGTTTAAAGGTTTCACCTCTTTTCTGAGAAAAATAACTGAGGTACAAATGTAAAGCCTGAGTACTTAAACTAAGCTTTGTCTGTGCTTCTTTACATCATGATTAAGCAATTTAAATCTGTCCACCATGCACCTTTGGCTCGTTGGATCCTGATTCTGCAGATCACTGGTGGCAGTGGCTCTTTATTTCCTGGAGGGGCCTATCGATTGGGTTTTATGTGGCGATGAAGGTTCCCTGCCCTATTCAACTGAAAATAGGGTTATGGAGATTTACCCTAATTGGCATTTGCGTTCTGTCTTTTGGCCCAGGGAGATTTAATATCTCCAGACCATCCTCCAAACAGAATCAAGTGATGTAATAGAAGAGGATTTTCAAGTGCTGTACTTAAAATCCCTTTATATAAGTCAATACCACTGTTAGCCTCCTTATGATTTCTGTCTGCTGTTGCATGGAGAAGCAAATCCTGCATGATCAAAAGCAGAAACTGTCCCTCTGGAGGGACGAGAAAGGAAAAAAGACAGGGTCCTTATCCTTGCCAACAGCCTGTCTAGGGAAGAGTTTCAGTAACTGATCTTTCATCTCAGAGCTGTGTAGGGAGGAATGAGCCCTGCTACTGCAGTACAGCCGTGTCTGGGGGCATGTGAGGGCACACAGGTGGGGGAAGTGTGGCTGTGCTACTGCCAGCCCCTGTCCTGTGTGTCACAGGGTTGGATAGGGACCATCTGCTTCCACCTCCCGTGGGGTGACAGCAGCACTGCTGCCACCCGAGTGTCCCTGATGGCAGCCCCCGAGCAAACACCTGTGACAGGCTCTTGTCCCAGGGAGGCTCCTGCAGTAATCCAGCCTGCTGCAGTGCGAGGAGATGTGCCTAGATGGTCATTTCCTTTTTTTTCTTTTTTGGAACAGTTTGTGATAATCTGTGACAGCATTTCCTGTCCAGCCAATTCGGGCGAGGAGGGGAATACGACAGGACAGGAAATAGCATGTTGCCAAATTGCATTTGACTTCTTTTTAAGGCCATCATCACTGCTGCCTGGAAATCCTGTCTGAGGTGATGCTGGCAGCAGCAGCCCCGAGAAAGGTCATCTGCTGGGGGTGCTGGCTGGTGGCACTGTTAGCGCTGTCCCTGCGTGTCCTGCTCTGTCCTCTCCCGGTGACACAACCTGTGCAGTGCTGTATGTGGAGATGCTGTCTGTGTCCTGCAGGTGAACATCATCCCCATCATTGCCAAGGCTGACACCATTGCAAAGAACGAGCTGCACAAGTTCAAGAGTAAAATCATGAGTGAGCTGGTCAGCAACGGCGTCCAGATCTACCAGTTCCCCACGGACGAAGAGACGGTGGCCGAGATCAACGCCACCATGAGCGTATGTCACCTGGGGGTTCCCTGGGGGCTTCCCCCTTGGTGGGGGCCCATCCTTGATGGTTGTGCTGTATTTTATTTGGCTTTAAAACTGCAGTCTAAGCACAGACACCAGGCTGGCCAAAAGGGCTTTGGGGCTGAAGATACCTGGCCTGATCCGCTTTATTGTCTGCCAAACGAGTCCTCTCTGAGCGTTTTTCATATCCTTCCCCAGTTGCAGCGTTCCCATCTCAGGAAAGGAAAAGGATGGGAGGCAGGGCCCCAGCACAGTCAGGGCAGGGAGCTGAGGTTTGGGTTTCCTGTCCCAAACGACCACTTGTTGCTCAGTGGGGGGTGATTCACTGCTGCCTTTGTTTCGGTTTCCGCAGAGAGCAGGGCACCGTTGGTGATGTTCCAGCTCTCCATAGGACTGGTGGCCATCAGCAGCTTGGCTTTCACCTCCTTCCCCTTCCTCTAGCGGAGGGTGGGATTTGAGGGCACGCAGGGCTAGGGTAGATCAAACATTTTAGTGGAGTTTACGGGTGAAACCACTGTTTTCCATAGTCCTAACTTGGGTTGCAAGGGGAAGAACCTGAGCTTGAGGTTGCTGGCAGTGACATGCAGTATTATCTGGGCATTTTAGGTGGTTTTAGAGGGGCACATAACACCCAAGAGGATGTACCAGCCCTAAGGTGAGTGCACTCAGATGAAGCCATTTCCTTACTACTTGAAGGCTTTTCTGAGTTTCCTTGCACAACTGCTTGTAGATGGGCAATTATCCCATCCAGCTGGATATTAGACCTTCTCCAAAGGTGCCTGTTGCCTGTCTTCCCTGTGTGTGTTGTGTTCTGAGCAGGGAGAAGCTGGCACAGAGAAGGGTCGTGGCTCTACCAGGGTGCATCATGTGCAGTGTTTTGCTTTCCTCTGGTGCAACCTGGCTGTTGGGAAGCTCCTTTGCCAGTTAATCCCATCTCCTCTGCCCTGCCATCTTCCCCACCCACCCAGCCTGTGACACGGCTTGGCCGACACAGCTCCCGGAGCTTGTGCCCAGCCCTGTTGGATGCTGTTAAGGCAGGGAGAGCTCCATGGGCCTGGGCTGGCCAGCTCCCTGCTGGCAGCAGCCACATTTCTGGGAGTAGATCCCAGATTGTCGCCACCACACCCATGGGGAGACTGGGACGGAGCAGAGCTACATGACTCAGACATGTCAGCCCAGGGCTGGGTTGACTCTGCTCTTCCCCTTGCTCACAGCTTTGCTCTTTTTAAGAGGAAGCATTAGCAGTTCTTTGTAGCAGCAGAACCCCCCTGAAATTTTCCTTGGGAGAATGTACTTTGTTTTCTTTTTTTTATTGTTTCACAGTTCTGTCTCCTCAGTGTTCAAATTCACTTCCAGTTTGTGAGACTTGTTCTGGGCTTAAGATAGTCATGCTCTGTAATTACATGGAAAATATGTATGTCTCTGGTATTCTTAGGACATCAGAATTTTGGGCTTTAATTCTGATCAGGTTTCTCATCCAGATTGTCCTGTTGCTCTCCCTAAAACACCAGATGAATTGCAAAGGCGTTGAAGCAACTTAGATCTAGCAGAGCTGCCACAGTAAACAGCTTTCTTGAGGAACAATCCCTGGCAAGGCAGCGAAGGAAATCCCCAACCTCATTGTCCCTTTCCTTTCATAGGTCCACCTTCCTTTTGCTGTTGTTGGCAGCACCGAAGAAGTGAAGATTGGCAACAAGATGGCCAAAGCCAGGCAGTACCCCTGGGGTGTCGTGCAGGGTATGTTACCAAAGGCACAGAAAAGGCCTTGTCGTCCTGTCCCGTTCCGATCAAAGGCACGCTGATCTCTGGATGGTCCTTGTCAGAACCTGGCTTGAGAAAGCACAGCCCAGATCTGGACATGGAGCCAAAAGCTCTTTCCTGCAGGAGAGCAGAGTTTGGCCAGGGCACTGTTTGCAACCCAGGCTGTACTGAAGCTGCCAAAGATAGATAGGGCTGATCCTCACTTCCCAACCAGCACTGAGAAGTACAGGATTGAGATGGTGACAGTCTGCTTGTGGCTTCAGCTGTATGTCCCACTGGATAATGGCCCAGGGAGCTGCAGGGGAACATTCACAGGGCAATTCTGCAATACTCTCCAAATTCTCAATAGTACAGGCTGGCCCTGAAGCAGCTTCAGACTTACTGTCTTCAACTGTATACACTAGAGGATAGTACTGGGAAAAACAGTTAGGAAAGAAGTTGATACGTTTGGGAAGTCTTGGACTCAACACATCCTGCTGGGTTCTTGCTGTTCCCAGGAAACTGGAACCTAGATGGTTTAAGAGATTTAGTTTAGGCATTGCCTGCTTGGGCCCCTGCGAGTGCTAGGATTTAGAGTGGGTCTGAGTGGGAAGTGAAATCCTGCGTGCAAGTGGATCATCACCTTGCTAGTGCAAAAATGCACAGAGGGACGGGAGCTCTGTGACAGATGGGCAGCAGGGAGATTTTTCAAATCCAGGGGAAGGCCTTGAAATCATGCCCGTGTTGGCGTGGGGTAGTTTCACCCCCAGGCCATCAAGGCATTTTGGTGCAGGCTGACCTGGAGTTCTGCCTGTGTGCCTGGAGAACTCGGGGCTTGCTGAACTGGGGCCCAGATGCAGGGAAAGGGGGGACCCAGCCCCTGGGTGTAACATCTCTGTGGATGCTCTGTTGTCTTGGCAGTTGAAAATGAAAATCACTGTGACTTTGTGAAGCTGCGGGAGATGCTGATCCGAGTGAACATGGAGGACCTGAGAGAGCAGACGCACACCCGGCACTACGAGCTGTACCGGCGCTGCAAGCTGGAGGAGATGGGATTCAAGGACACGGATCCGGACAGCAAACCTTTCAGGTGGGGCCCTGTAGGACACTGCTGTGCTTTGCAGCCACCTGCTGTGCTGCAGCTCGGGGCTGGGCACTTCCCGGGCAGGGAAGGGGCATCCGTGTCAGGGAAAACGCGGGAGGGTGACTCGTGCGCTGAGGTGTAGCGGCTCACCGGAGGGGAGATCCTGGGGTCAGCGCTCCCTGACCCTCCGACAGCTCTTCACAGCTGCTCCAAGGTGAGCTGTGAAGAGGGAGCCATGGTCTCATGCTTGAGGTTTGGCTGGTTACTGCACACATAGTTTATTCTGTCAGACAGCTTTATTGGTCTGAAGCCCAAGTCATCAGCCAGGGACAACAGCTGTGTGGGAATTCGGGAGGGAGTGTTTGTTTTCTCCTCTCATTTCCTGTTTCCCATTCCTCCCCAACTTTTCCCCAATAATTGCACCCTCTGCCTTAGCAGCATCCCACGCTCCTCTCTACCCCAGTCAGAATTCAAGTGCATCAGTGGGGGGTTTTACCCCCATAACACCCGTGAGTGTCAGGGATCGGCACTAGTTTGGGGTTTTATTTGACAGGCTGAGTTGATGCAGCTGCATTTCTTCTGCAGCACAGATACTCTGCTGGAATCAGTCAAGCCCAGTTCTGTTACTAAGCCCAAGTGTGAAGCTTTATTGGATTTCCTTTCTGGAGAGCAAGGGCTTAAGATGGGCTGAGCCCTTCCTTTTGAGGAATCTGAGGAATTTCCATTGCTTCCTGTACACGAGGCCTCTTTTTGACCAAGCTATAAGTAGAAAGGAAATGAAAATGTACAGCATTTCTCCATCTGGTACGTGCTAGTTCAGAGCAGTTCCCTCTGGGTGCCTTTTCCCTCCCATAAACAAACAAACCCCACGATCCCAAGCTGTTTGGCCAAGGCTGATGTATGTCTGATATGAGGAAGATGTTCTCTCTGAGCTCAGGGATCAAAAGGATGCCTTTCCCTGCACTGGGGCCCGGGGAGCCACAGGGGCTGCTGCTCCTCGGCCAGCTTGCATCAGCCAGGAGCAGGGAGCCTTTGGAAGATCTCAGGGGCAGCAGGGCAGAAGAGCCCAGCAAACCATTGGTGCTGTGTAGGCGCTTGTGTGAGGTGTGGAAGAGGGGGATTGGTGATGGTTGAGACCCCCACCTTGCTGGCAGAACCCCCCCTGCTTGGCCCAGCTGCAGGAGGTGAGGAGGGAGCAGCACCAGGATCCCCACAGGCATCTGCTCCATGAAATGGGGTCCTCTGCACAGAGACCCTTGTGCTGTGGGCTGGTTTCTCTGCTGCTCTGGTTAACCTTTTCAAAACACATCTTTTTTCAAAGAATATTATTTGCCAGGGCATCCCTCCGTGTGTGTGGGTGTGCTGGGGAATCGAGTTACTCTTGTAATCTGGGCTCATATGTTTGTGTACTTAAAAAGCTAATTCCCTTGTCATCTTTGTCTGTGAGAAGCTGCAGGGATCCCAGTTGGTTTGGACTGTTATTCCTTGGGGCTGTAATTGTTTTTTTCACATGCAGCCTGGGAGTTGCCCGGCCAGTTTCTCTGAGAACTTGTCTCCTCTGAACTCGGAGTCACTGCAGCAGAGAATGAAGCTTTGAACCTGGGACAATTTAACAGGAAGCCCCTGCACCCCTGGCTCCTGGCAGCCTTTTCCTGCTTGTCCATCACCCGGCATTGTGGTTTTGGGAATGAGCTTTGCAAGGGACATTTGCAATACAGGATGGGATGAACAGTGGGCAGAGCTTTCTGGTTTGGTCTGTAAGGCTCTGCTGCTCCCTAGTACAGCGTGTCACTAATTGCAGATTCAGTTTGTGCTCACTGAGCAGCAGAGGCTCACCTGCCCTCTGGGTTTTCCTAGACTCTAGCCAGATCCTTCGGAAGGGCTTAGGAATTTACATTTGTGTCCACAGTCAGAGTATTAAATCCAAGACTGAATTCTAGGGAGGTTTTGATTCAAGTCTCCGGATCCCCTTCTGCTGTGAGAGATCTGGTTCTGGATTTAGTGAAGAACCAAAGATGGCTCTTGCCCTTCTCTCCCATGAAAGGATTTTTGTAATTTTTAGAATCAGTATTTTTGCTTCCATGTGTGGGAAGCTGCTGTGGTCATCTGGAATGGTGTGATCCCTCCAGGGTGGCCAGTGCTCTGCCAGAAGAGCTCTGGGCATCCTGTCTGGAGAGTATTTTAGGAGGCAACTGAAGTGCCTGTTAATTAGCAGAATTAAACACTTGGGATAATCTGTCAAGTTCTGTTCCCCAGTTCAATATCCCACCCCCCAAAGAAAAGCAACAAAAAGCCACCAAAAAACCCAACACTGCCAGGAAAGACAGAAACTTGACTTCATTGGAATTAGGATTTTCCCCTGGTCCAGTGGTTAATGTGTTCCCTGGGCACATGGATACAGTGTGTCTGTGTGTTATCAGTGGAGTTTTCATTTAAAAAATGCATTTTCAGAAAAGCCTCTTGGGGGAAATAGTTATCATTCCCACACTATCGTTACAACTGGGCTATCCAAATCCATTTAAGGAATAAAATAAAGAGGAATTTGGTGTCCAGAGTTCCTGACAGGCTCTGAAAATCTCAGAGGTGCATGGACAGCATATTTTATGTCCCAAATCTGTGCTGCCTATCTCAGTGCTGGGGAAATAAAGGAATGCCAAGGAGTAGAGGGGGGATGAAGGAAGGAGGAAATCCAGTTATGTGGTTATTTGGAGGAGGGGGCTGATGCTTGTTCAGAAAGGCCAAAGGAGAAAGAGAGGTCTCCCGAGGTGACTTTATATAATCAAGCCCCTGATCCAAATCCATTAGCAGTGAGTAGTGAAAATGAGTTTTGCTGTGTGTCAGCGTCGAGATTAAAGAACTACACGAAGCCAGATTTCACACTGTGCCTGCTCCACAAATCCTGCACTTGGAATGACGAGACTCGGCACAAACAGTGGGAGAAGGGAGGGGCTGTGACTCAGGCGGATCACAAGCCCTGTGGGCATCGGGGGTTGGTGTAGGCGCTTACATAGTGGCTGCTGCTTTGCTGCTTTTGGAGGACGGTCATCCTGCCTGCTCAGCGATGTGCAGGATCCTGGTCACGGAGCTCGGCGGTTCCTTTCCCATTTGTCTCCCACTGCTGCCACCTAGCGAGCTGGGGCGGGGTTCGGTGGAGGGGATCGTGCCTCTGTGGTACTCGGGGACCTCTGATGATGTTCTGTGAGGAGACAACCCAAGTGTAAGGTCACCAAAGGCTGGGAGCTCGTGGCTGTGCGTGAAGCACGGCTCTGACGGGGTTCTGTGTGTTTCCAACAGTCTCCAAGAGACGTATGAAGCAAAGAGGAATGAATTCCTGGGCGAACTCCAGAAGAAGGAGGATGAAATGAGGCAGATGTTTGTCATGCGAGTGAAGGAGAAGGAAGCAGAGCTGAAGGAAGCGGAGAAAGATGTGAGTCTGTTGTAACTCGGGGGACTCTGTGAGGGTTTAGGCTGGGGCTTTTCCAGAACATGTCCTGCTAGGGGAGGGAGCTGCTCCTCGTGCCTTGCAGAGGAGCATGTGGTACAGAGAAAAGTATGGCCCTCAATGGCTGTCTTCTTGCTTGGCACAAGCAGGATGGAGTCCAGTCGGTACAAAGCGGTGGGGGATGGAATGTGGGAGTTTGGAAGCGTCCAGAGACCTGTTGTGTTCCTACAACAACAGAAATTGTCACCCTCCGTGTGTGCAAGTGTGTGTTGACTGCAGGACAAGTCAGGCAGGGACAGGCCAGTGACTGGCTGTTAATGCAGGGAGGCTCAGTGCCAGCAGGAACACTGCAGGCATCCTTACCAGGAATGGGGGTGGAACGTGCCTCTCTTCCCATCCAGTTCTCATTGTCTCTGTCCTGGCAGCTTCACGAAAAGTTTGACCATCTAAAGAGGACTCACCAAGAAGAGAAGAAGAAAGTGGAAGACAAAAAGAAGGAACTCGAGGAAGAGCTGAACAACTTCCAGAAGAAGAAGGCGGCAGCTCAGCTGTTACAGTCACAGGCTCAGCAGGCAGGTTCCCAACAAACCAAGAAAGACAAGGACAAGAAAAAGTAAGCGGATGTCACCCACATCCTTTGTAGGGTTTGTTACAGTTTGGGGAGGTTGTTTTTTTTC
Organism: Manacus candei; assembly: GCF_025592945.1. Classification (NCBI taxonomy): domain Eukaryota; kingdom Metazoa; phylum Chordata; class Aves; order Passeriformes; family Pipridae; genus Manacus; species Manacus candei. The sequence goes on along the minus strand of NW_026138155.1, from coordinate 226,141 downwards.
TTTCTTGCTGCATGTCTGTATTTGCTTTTTCCCATCACCAGACTGGAAACAGGGCTTTTATCAGCCTGATCAAATAAAATATTTTTTTCTAAAGGGTGGGCCAGGGACACGATCTTAATTTTTCTCCAGAAGAGTACCTTCAGATTTTAAGTTGAAGTCTGACTGGTGTGGGAGAGCAATCGGATGGTGGAGGTTTGACTTGTGATCTCTCCAGCATCTTCTGGAACAGCTGTGAGATGTTCTGGACTCAGATTTATCTGCCTGAGCCAAAATTATTAAGGGAGTCACTACCTGTCCTTTCTTTCACCGGTGGTCTCCAGTTCCCATTCCTTAAGGTTGTAGTTGTAAGTAGAAGTAGCTTAGAAACCAAAACCACCATGTTGTTTTTACATGGGAAATGCTAGTGCCAAAAGTGATTACTTGGAAGCTTGCTTTAAAGACAAGAAGCTTTGGTTATTTTTTTTTTTTTTAAAAAACAAACTACTATGGTACCGTAATTGCAGTTAAATGGCATTTGTGGTTGTATGGAGTTGACATAATAAGCTAAGAAACCCTTACCTTTTAGAAAGATCATGGCACTGTTTTTTACTATTTTATATCCGTATCCTAGGAGTGTAACCCTGTACCCTCTGTTGGCTTTGCCCATTCCTAGTAAGAAGGTGCTCATGCAAGTCCTTCCTGGGCCATCTGTGCTAACGGTGCTAGTTGGTACCTGCCGCTGGGAAAGCTGTCGAGGGGGGGTGCAGCAAATCTCCCTGGAAAACACTCGGTTAACCCACACACAAAAATGACAGTTCCACACTGCTTTTACTGGCCGAGAGAGCAGGGGGGTGTTCCTTCCAATTAATGCTGGAAGAACCAAATGCCAGTGGGGATGTGGCACAGACAGCTGTGTCTGCCTCGCTAAGCTGGGAGCTGAAGCCTGGTGTGAGCTGTGTGAGAGCTCGAGCCCGGGAGGGGCACTCGCCCTGCAGCTGGACTGGTGTGTTTGTACAGCTTGGCACTTCACCCTCGCTGCATGTCCCCTGTCCTGCTGCTGGGTCGGTGCCCAGCGGTTGTCGCTTCTGCCCCGGGGAAGGTGGGGAGGGCCTGGGGCTGGTTCCTCAGCTGAGGTCAATTGATGTAGCTCCTGTGGAGCCCTGCTGCTCGATGCTGGCTGAGAGCCTGGCCCTGGGCACCTGCTGGAATACAAGGAGTGCTGTGTGCTGCATGCTCTGCTTGGCTAGGAATCCTTACGGACCTGTCGGGTCCAGGTGTGCTGAAACACCCTCCTGCAGCTGTGGCTGTAAAGCAGGATAGGCTGAAACCCCTGTCTTCTCTCACCTGAGAATCCAGACATGGTGATGTGTTCTCTAGAAAGAATAGGAAGTTTTGAAGGCCCTCTTTCTTATCTCTTTACAGAGTTGGTAGCTTAATGTTTTTAAGAATTCTGCAGTGAGATTTTTCATCTTAGATCCGAGACCAGTGCAGTGCAGGATGGTCTGGGGAGTTCTGTCTCTTTGTGTAGCTGCTCTTTGCTCCTGGGAGGTTGGCTGGCACGTGCACAGTGTCGTGGGTGAGACAGGGATGTTTCCAGCAACTGTGACCAATGCAGGTTCTGCTTTGCTGATGCATTCACAGACACCCCGCCCTGAGGAACATCCCCGTGTTTTAGTGTGTCCTTTGTGCTCCACACCAGGTGCTGTACCTGTTGCCATTGTTCTTTAGTGTTGCAGTTACTAACGGAGGCTTTCAAGGGAAGTGCTGACACTTCTGCCCTGTAGCACACCTTGGGTTTCCAAAGGCTTTGAGTTTCTCCTTGCACTCTAATGAGCAGCTGGAGGTTGTGTGGTTAAAGGCTTCCATCCTCTCTCTCTCTCTCTCTCTCTGCTGACATGGCCTGTGGTGCTTCTTGTGCAGTTGCCAGAGGAAGTCCTTGCCATGCCTGACGCTTGTAGCCTCCCCAGAAAGTAAATCACAGGAGTGCTTTTTTTCCTCAAGGTGGGATCAGATTTCTCCAACTTGGAGAACAGAGACTTTCCACTGTGCTGTGCATGCTGGAGGGAAGGCTCAGGATGAAATCTGCTGCTGGCCTGACTCCCTGAGGGAGAGCTTGGCCTTCCTGATTTCCAGGCAATTCCTCCAGGAATTCCCTAGCTTGTACTCATTCTTAATCTGGAATTGTTGGGGCCCGGGCCTGATGGCAGCAGTGTGCTGTTCTGGGGACAGCACATCTGCATACCCCAGACACTTCAGGGGTGACTGGAGAGGTGTACTCTAGAGATCACTTGAATGTGAGGCTGAGCATACTCACCAAGCCCCTGCTGTAATTTTGGGATGGGGCTGTGCTTCAAACCTGTACAGCCTGGAGGCAGTTCCTGGCAATAGCCCAGATCAGAGCAACCAACAGCCTTGTGGTGCTTGCCTGCTGTTTGGGAGATGGCCACATGCCTCAGCATGTACCGCTGTGTTACTGCTCGTCCTCAGCCCCCAGGAGCTGGGACCATCTGTTTGGGGGCTGTTTCGGTTTATTTCAACCTATTTCTGAAAACCAAATGTAAGACTTGGGTTTTTATTTTCAAGTTCCTTTCTATGTAAGTTTTCAGTCCACCATGGCTGCTCTGGCCCAGCTTACATGGTTGGTTGGTCAGTAGTTCTGCCCCCTTGGTTTTTCTTTCTACGTTTGCTTGTCATAGGCTGGAGTAGAGCCTGGCCTTGAGGTTGAGTTCCTTTGTAATTCCATAATCCGTGTGCATGCCCACCCACCGGAGCGAGTTGCTGGTGTTGGCTCTCCTGGCTTTCTTTTATTATTTTTTTTTTTCATTTTGAGTTCAATTAGTGCTAACTTTTTTGTTTTTTGTTCTTTTTTTAACTTGCAGTGCAAGCTTCACATAAAGCCTGTCGAGCCAAGGATGTTCCTGCATTCACCTGCTTTTGCAGTAATGTGTCTCTGCCATCTGTTTTCTTTTTCTTTTTTGGTTTTCTTTTTTCATTTTTTAACATGAATAACTATTAACTCATCTAATAACATAGGGGGAACAAGAAGGAAGAGGGATGGGTACAGGACTGTATGCAACTGGAAGTTCAGGGGCGGGTGGAGGGATAAGGTAACGATACCCATGTGTTTTTGTCACCAAAACCATCAGCTGTAAATCAGTTTTGGCCCCCAGTTTAACCAAGAGTCAGGGCTGGGTGTCAGCAGCTCGGGTGAGCAGGGCTGACCGGCTCAGGTGTCCTCAGTGCTGCAGTAACCTGTGCTGAGGGAGCCCCTGGACCCAAAGAAACCTGCCCCAGGGAATCGCTGCTGTAGGAATGTCACAGCCAGCCCATGGCGTGGCTAAACCTGGAGTTTAGCCTGGCCCATATTCCTGGAGTAGCTGATGTGTTCCAGCAGTAGCTGCTGGGGAGAGGGAGGGGGGTGTGTGTAGATAACCCAGTGTAACTGACCCTGCATGCCATGACATTTGCATGATAATGTGTTTTAGTTGCTGTTTTTGTTGTCTGACCTGACCGTGGCTCGGGTTTGTTGTCCTGTGCTGGCCTGTTTTTCACAGCCACCCTTCCAGTTGAGCGCAGCAGCTGAGGGTGCCCGGGGGCAGGAGCGTTCCCAGCACCGCTGTCCCTGCAGTACTTGCTTGAAACCTTTGGAACCTCCCTTAAAATCCTCCCTGGTTTCCAGCGGGTTAGCAGCCCTTGTGGAACCAAATGCTTGGGCAGGGGGGGGACATAGAGCCTTCAACATCCTCTTAGAGCCTCCAGGAGCGTTCCTGCACACGGTTAAATACAGACCTGCAGTGGGATCCACAATTCCAGGTCAAGGGAGAGAAGGTACCCAGACACACACTCTGTGCTCCCCACCAGCCCTCCTGCACCAGGGGCAGTGTCCCATTCAGGTGTCCCTTGAACGTGCCAAGGACATGTAGGATAAGCCAGGCCTTGCTCTGGGCCAGTGCAGGGTGGAAGGGGATCTGTTTAATGTGTATTTTCTATGCCATTGGTTTTGGACAGAGTCTTTCCCTTCCTTCCCCAGAAGTGGCGAGCCATGCTTATCCTATGACTCCTGGGTTCCTTTCTCTCCTGCTCATGCACAGCCAGCACTTGCTCTGCTCCTGGCTGGGGAGTCTCTTTTCCTTTCTTTAAAGCACTCCTACACATAACTCCTCCCACCTGAGTCTCACACACTGCAGCTCTTTGCTTGTTTCTGGATGGAATTTCTCCAGGGGAAAAAAAAGGGCAGAATTATCACTTGTTTTTGTTACTTATTCCTCAAGTGTTGCTGTTGAGAAGTGTGCTGGGGGGGGTTAGCTTATGGGTTGTCTTGCTTTTAACCCTCACTGCTTAAACATGGCTTTGGGAAGAGGATATCTAAATGCCGTGTCTTGGACAAAACAGAAAAGTGGATAAGTAAGCTGGAAATAAAATGGTTGACCCTTTTATCCCTTTCTTTTCTTTTTTTTTTTTGTTTTATTTTTTTGACCTTCTGGTCTTGCCAACAGTGCACTTTTTGCCATGTTAAATAGGTTTGCTGCAGGGTTGTTTGGAAAAATGAAATTCTGATTCTTGTGGCTTCTGGCAAACCCAGCTTTAAAATCTTGAGTTATGAAGGAAGAAGCTTGGGTTGTTTGCATGAGTTTTTTACAGTCCAATCACATGCCCATCACCGAGCGCTCGTGGCAATATGCTTCACTTCAGCTGTCTCTGTGCATGTCCTCTTTTTAATTACCAGTGTTTTGTGCCAAGTTGAAAACTTAATTTTAACATTTATTTGTACTGCTTCATTTAACAGCCCTTCAAGGGATGTTTAGCAGGGGAAATCAGCTGAGTTGAGCTTTTGCTTTTTGACAGAAAGCAGTGGCCAAGTGCATTAATGACTTTTGGGTTGAGTTTCTTTCTCCAGCAAAAAGCAAGCTGTGTTGGAGAAAGTGGGAATAAACCACAAGCTTGCAGATGTCCAAGGTATTGTTTTGGTTTTCACCACAGGAGATGATAATGACTTCTTTTTTTCACCTTAAACCCCTGGGCCATGTTTAGCTTGTCACTGCTGCACTTCTTGCTTTTCTTTCTAATGCCTTTTTTCACAGTAGCCCCTGGTGTGCATGGAGTGAGTGATACACTCAGGGCTGGCTGGATGTACTTTCACCTTTGCATGTAAGTACAGCAGCAAGAGACTCACCTTCCTGCCTCGCTCCTGACAGGAAACCAGTTGTACTTTTCTGAGAGATTAAGTCCACTTCCTTACAAGTGGCATGGCTAAAACCCCCTAAAACTGCAGGCTGCTTGTGCTGAGCTGTTGTAGAGAAGCTGTAGGGAGCACAACATCCATCTCCTGTTGGGTGCCTAGAGCAACCCTGGGCAGCTTCCCTGCATGCCAGAAGCTGGACACATGGTTGGGCAAAGCCTTGCTTGGGAGGCCCTGCTGCATGGAACATGATTAGACAGCCATGATAACGAGCTGATGATGCTGCGTGCTCCTGACTGCGTTTCCAACCTCAGTCCCATGTAAAGGAGCAGGAAAGCACACTGAAATGTGCCTTTTCTGGGATGGTGGTGTTCCCAGGGCATGAAACAAACCCCCGGGATGGAAAAACACAGTCAGGTTGCTGAGGGGGGCTGTGACTGCTCTGTGCAGGTTGGGCACCCCTGGGTCTGGCAGGCAGATGAAAAGGAGGAGGCGGATGAGGATTTGCTCCCCCAGAACCATCCAGGGTTTGCACAGTTCCTTTCTGGGAGGGCAGTTAAGTGGGAAGGATCCCTTTGAGCTCGTGGTCATTAAATGCATTGTCTTGCATCTCCTGTGGCACGTGGCTCTCTGGGAGCGGGGACAGTAGTGCCTGGCACCCACCCTGGGCTCCTTGTCACAGCCAGCCTGAAATCCCACCAGGGAGATCAGTGTCTCTTTGGAAACCTGTCTGTGTTTACCACGAGCGGTGTTTCTCCAGGCAGCTCTTGTTCTGCTTCTCCTAAACCGTCCAAGTGCAGATGGAAGTGTCTTTTTGTGTGTGATCACATCAGATCTGTCCATTTGGCTCCAGTTCCCTTTGCCCTTCGGAGGTTTTGGAAGGGGGGGGGATGTCCCTTCTCCGGGGGCCCAGGTTGCGTTTGCAGTGTGTGATATCCAGCAAGGAGCTGTACAAATATGAAGGGGTTTTTTTAATTCACGGAAAATAAAGCTGTGAACAGCGGTAGAAATCTTGTATTTGTATACATTTTTAATATCCTGATTGCCTTAAACCATAGATGTAGGACTTTATTACCTTGCTATTGGAAAATAACCCATGTTTGTAACTAAATAATTGTGTAACCGACATACAGTGTTAATGCAAGTGATATGTATGCATCTGTTAGATATTGTCACTTTATTTGATGTGAAAGTATTTCAGTTTTGGAATTACAGATGGAATAATAACCTTAGAGCATAAGCTCAAGTTATTTCTTGTATATGCTTCAGGTTACAGATCCAAATAGTGCCAACACTTGAAGTGGGGAGAGGAAATATATTTTTACCCAAAGCTTTGGTCTTTGCGTGGCCTTTGTGACGTTTGCTGTGTAACAGTGTGACAGGAGGGTCACCTGTCACCCTCTGCCTTCCCAGCAGGTCGTTCTGTGCCTTTGAGGTGCCTCTGTGGGCTCTTGCCGGTGTTTGTCAGTCCCTTCTTGTGGTGTTGTGTGGGTGTTCCCTGCCTCAGCCGGTGTCTTGGGGAGCTCAGGCATCCCCGGTGGAGTTGGTGTGTGTGGCACCTCCCCAGCGCACTCCCTCCTTCATGACTTACTTTAAAATGTTGTTCCTCCTTTATCCCCCCCTCTCTCACCCCTTCATTTCAATTCTGAACCTCTGTTTCTTTTCTCTTCTGTTTTTTCTCTTTTTCTGTAGCTTCTTCTTTATGTAACCGCCACCTTGCCAAAGCCCCCACACCCCCTCTCCCGGTGGGCTGTCGGGCACTGGAAGAGCCTGCGGCTACGGGCAGCCCTGCCAGGAGAAGAGCCATCTCATTCCTCCATCTCGTCCGCCCTCCTCTCCTTCCCTCTTGTTCCCTCCCGTGCGCTGTGCTGTGTGTCTGTGCGGGATCTGTCGCTCCCAGCGCGGCTCCGACAGCGTCCAGGCTTCCCGGGCTGCCAGAGGTAACGGCCAGAATGGCCCACGTTGCACTGGGGTAGTTGGATTTCTTTCCTCCCTCCCCATTTACTCACCTTTTGCTATAATATGCACACGTTGCTGATGACAAATAGCGACAGACTGGGGGTGAGGGTTTCGTTTCTGCCTCAAGTCTGGCTGCTTTGGATACCACGGCTTCATCCCAGGGCCATCCTGTGCTCCTCTGACACGCCTGGAAATCGGTCTGTGGACCCGGGAATGTTCTCTGTATGTCACTGTGTGAAGTGGGGACGGTGGATGCCGCACCCTGTGGTGCTGATGGAGCCTGTTCTGGACAGCCAAGGCCTTATTTTCTGGCTGATGTAGCAAAGTAGGATTTTCTTGTACAGCCGAACTGCACTGACTTGTACTTAGATCGAGGGCTTCGCTTTGTTTTCATGAAGCCTAGTTAGCAATTATTTTTTTAGCAGTCCTGAATGTGGGCAAGTTGTTAAACTTTGTACCTTGTTTATTTGAAATTGAATTCAGTCAAAAAGCTTGAGAAGTGCCAAAGGATTGGTTGAAGGTTAAAACAAAGCCTGTAAGCGTGGTGTGTAGTGATCTCCAGCTGGTTCGGCAGAGAGGGAAGGAGGCAGCCTGAGCTTCTTGGGATGTTTTTTCCTGTGGAGTGATGCACTTTTATTTTTAACCGAATACTAGTGACTGACTCTTTGCATCTGTGAACCTTAATCAAGGAATTCCCCTCCTTTAACCGGGAAATGGTCTAGGTTTGGCCTCTCCCCTGTGTGATGTGCAGGCTGCTGGGAGGCTCTGCTGAAATCTGCTGGGGGTTTTTTTCAGAAGCACAATATTTTGCAGCACTTTCCAGTGACGAGGGTCGGCTCCCTCCAGCCGCGTGGAAGGAAAACTGCTCGTCCTGGAAATCTTTGCAACCGGCCAAGTGACTTTATAGATACAGTCAGAAAGGTTGTGAAGTGTTTGGCCTTGTGTGTGTGGTGTGTTGATTTGCCTGGTGTGTAACTGGCCCTGCTGCCCACTGCTCAGAGCGCAGGGCTATCAATATCTGCACAAATGTAGCTTGGGACAGCATTTGCATTAGTACCAAACCCAGAGCCTGCAGAGGTCTCAGGTGGTACCTGCTCTCCTGCCACCAGCGCTTCCCTTGAGATGGCCAGATCTGGGAAGCTGTGCAGTTCTCCAACTGTTATGTTTCTCTCATTCCTTGGACTTTTTTGTTATATTTAAAAACTGTAGGATGGCTTTATGTGGGAGTAGGAGTCTGCAAGTTGCTCTCGAGACCATGGTTTCTGGGGCATTTGTTCTGCCCCTGGGAGGTGCTGGGCTGGACTGGGGGAGGTGGTGGTTCATCCCCTGCAGGGGCTCAGCTCTGGGTGACCCACCTGTAGTGCTGCTGTGGCAAGAAGGTTAGAAGAGGGGTAAAATCCTTTTTTCCCTGGTGGCTTCTGAACTCCAGATGGGAATTTTTTTAAAGCTTAATCTGAAGAGAAGCACAAACCAAATACCAACACTTACACAGACTGCCTTTATTTTGCAGCTCTATAAGAGTTTTGCTGTGCTGGTGCCTTGAGTCCTGCTTGCAGCTCTGGACTTCGTGTCTCCAGAAGGACATAGTGGAGTTAGAGGAGGGCACTAATGGTAAATGGGATGGAGCAGCAGCTGCCAGGTGAGATGGCTCAGTTTGGCCAGGGAAAGGCAGAGGTGTGAGGGAGGATCAGCCCCACTGTGAGCAGGAGGTGGCAGCACATGTCCTCTAGAGGTCCCTTGCAGCCCAGATTTATTTGTGACTCTTGTTGCAGAGCTCTCCAAGTTATGATGGCGCTGGGTGCCAACCTGCTAAGTCAGCAAATCGTCACAACTAGACCAGAGGAGTAACTTTTAAGGAGCAGGTACTAAACTTGTGGAATTTGTTGCCTCAGGTTGTTGAGACAGATGGTGTCAGCAGAAGGTTTTGGGGTTGATTGGTGGGGTGGTATTTTTAAAGGCGAACTCAGGGAGAAGAGATCCATAGGGAAAACAAGGTGAAATGTCTGACAGCCATAGTCCAGTGGTGGTGGATACTGGGGCAGAGGGAAGGGAGCAGAAGGCCCTGCCGGTGTCCACAGTGAGACTGAGCTGCAGAGGGTGGTGGAGGTTTCCCCACACCCCGGGGCTGGGGAGGGGATGGCAATGTGCCCTTGGGCTGCTGCCTCCGTGGCTGCAGCTGTTGGGGAAGAGGTGCCAGTGTGGGGAGAGGATGGCAACGTGAAACCTGTTGAGGACAGCTCAGAGAGGTTATTTGTCACCAGGTGTCCCCAGCAGAGCTGGGAAAGCCACTTCTTCCATTGGAGGGAGTGGGTTTCTGAGTTAAAAATCATGCTTTGGGCTTAACTCTTTCGTGTGGCTGCTGGAGGGGATCTGTGCTCTCACATCCTCAGAGCAAACCCTCAGGGGGCTGAGGGAAGCTGGGGGGCTGCAGGGAACAGTGCAGCAAGGGAGGGTTTATGGCTGAAGGCATTGGAAAGGAGCAGCAATGCTTTGCTGGGATGTCCCTGCCGTGCCCTGGGGAGCTCCCTGGGCTTGGGCGCTGAGCAGTAATGTGCTGGGGTTTGTGAATGCAGTGGTGTTATCCCAGTGCTCATGAGGGAGAGGGGGCAACAGGGAGCTGAGCCTGCAACTGGGAATTGGTTTCCTCTCCAGCCAACCATTCACCTGCCCAGTGTGCTGGGCCAGACTCCTGCCCTCGCTGCTTCCGGCCCCGCTGGAGCAGGCAGACCCTGGGCAGGTCTGTGGTGGGGAGCACTGGGATGCTGTGAAGCTTGTGGGAAGGTCACAGGAACATGAGACAAGGGCACATCAGGGAAGGTTTTCCTGTGGGAAACGGGAAGCCCTGGCAGCACTCCAGGCCAGCCCTGTGTTCCGACAGCGAGAGCTGCGTACAAGCCAGCTACTGAAGGTGATGGGGGGGCAGCTTGGAAGAGACGTTGTTGCCTGGGGTTTTTTTGGGAGGAAATGTGGGAAGTGGGAAATGGCTTTTGTCTCTGGCCATGTGGGTTGTTTCCAAATCAGCTGGACCTGCTACATGGGAGAGCTGCTCTTGCTGGGATGACTCATTTTCCAAGGTAAGGCTGTGTCTGAAGGTCACCTCGTTAGCCACAGAGCACTGTAAACGTGTATACCAGTGCAGGCAGCACAGCCAGGGAGCTGCCCGTAGGTGTTCAGGGCCTGTGCCAGGACAGCAGGACACTGCAGAGGTGGGTCACACAGACCAGGGACAGGGTTTGTGCCTGAGCCTTTTCTCTTGGAGTTGTCTGGCACAAGATCATTGGCGTGGGTTTGTGCATAGTGCCAGCAAAATAAAGTGTCTGTCTCTCTGCAGCTCACTGGAGCTGGGGGGTGCCTGTGTTTGGGGCTGGGAGCAGGAAAGCACTCACTTGGCAGTGAGGGAGACCGAGTCCTGCCTCTGCAGGATTTTGCCTCCTGGGAGCTTGCCGAGTCGGTGCTGTGGCTTGTGTGGCTCCAGGCAGCACAGGGAGCCTGGGAAGGGTTCTGGGCGGTGACCCTGTGGTGGGATTGGGCTGTGATCCTCACAAGTGCCTGTGTGCTGATGTGCCAGTGGGGCAAGGGGGAACGTGCCCTTCAACCTGGGAGGGAAGCAGCACGTGGAGGGAGAGAAGCCAGCGTAAGTTAACTGGAAAAGGTGTGCAACACACGGTGAACTGGAAGCAGAGAGCACCGGAGCTGGGGCTCTCCTGCACTGACAGGGTGCCTTGCTGGGGCTGTGCTGCTGGCACCCCCAGAGGACTGCACAGCAGCCTGGCTGGAGAAAACCGAGCCACTGGATGAGAAGGTCAGGGTCTGGAAATAGCATAAGGATGGCAGGAAGGGCTGGAAGGGAAGGAAGACACACACCCCTCTGAGAAATATGGCCTGGGGAGGGGTTTTTCAGGACACAAGCAGGAAGAGCTGGAACCTGTGGGAAGGCTCTTGTGGTGGTCTGTGCATGACAAGAGGATGGCACCTTGGAAGGCGCAGGGCAGGATGGGCTCCAGGACGGGAGACGGAGCAGTGTTCCAGCCATGCACTTGGCCTGGAAAGGGAAGAGCCAGGAGTGAGGAGCACCAGAGCTGGGCTAAAGCCAGAACCACTGGAGGCAACGAGTTCATGTTGGTGACTCCCCTGGCACCCCAGGGGCTGCCCAGCACCTCCAAAGGCACTTTAAGGCACTTTGTCAGCTGTCTGGCACAGAGCAACTCCCTGGCAGCATCTGGGTAAAACTGATCCAGGTCTCGGATGAAAAGCACAACACCAGACTGGGAATCCAGGACAACTTTCTTTATTGCTACCAGAAGGCTTTCATCAGTACAATGGCTCCAGATACAATACCTTCCTCAGGGCTGTGGAGAGAGCGTACAGTCGGGACAGGGCGTTCTGAGAACGGGGTGTCACAGGGACGAGACAGGTTTAAAGGTCTGACTCTTGGTTAGAAGTTACATGAACACAAAACTCGAGGATCAGGGTCTTTCGTTTTGGTTTTGTGACTGACAGGGACACACATTCCAAACCTCAGGCATCCACAGCCGCCCCGGCACCTCACCCAGCGGTGCTGGGAAAAGTGTGGGCAAAACCAGGCTCTGCACAATTCAAAGCTTACACTTCATGGAGAGGGTAAAGCATTGGTGAAAATTTACACTGAGTGCAACATTTCTCGGTGCAAACAAGAAAAAAATACCATTTTGGTTCTAGTGCTAGAAAATGCAGTAACTGCTTTCTGTGTTGGGAGAAGCAAACCGGTGTAACTGGAGAAGCCTCTGTGTGAGGCAGAGCACCAGGGCCAGCTGCCCCTGGGTTCTTCCAGCGCACCTTCACACTCCTGTGGGCATTACTGAAGTGTGGGGCAGCTTGCGAGAACCGGTTTGGGGTTTTGTTTAAAACCTTTTGTTTAAATCCAGTTTTGCAGTATTATCACATTTAAACACCCAAGTATTAACAAAAGAAAAGAGGTTTTTTTGTTAGAAGGGCAAAAGAAAAAGCTGTGGGGCAGGACAGAACGTCAAGCACAAGACTGGCTGAGAATTAAAAAGAGCAAGCAGAAGGGGAGTGAGGAGCAGGTCAGAATGGGATCAGAGAGGTGTTGGCTGGGAAACCTGGAACAGCTCTGCAGGGTTGATGTGAGCTCTCAGATGTGGAGAATGGGTTACAACACACAGGAGCAGAAAAACAGTGGAACTGACAACACTAGAAAGGAACAGGTTTTTGCTACTTTTTTTTTTTGGTTGGTTTTTGGGTCTTTTTTTAGATTTTTATACTTTTTTGTGTTTTTAAGTGCTTAAATAGTGGAACTATAATTAGCCGCACAAGAAATAAAATTCAAAAAGGGTTGGGATTTTTTTTTCCTGGGGTTTTTTTGTTTGTTTTTGGTTTTTTTTTTTGGCTCCCTTCAGTTCAGCCTGACAAGGTATGGCCCTTTCTCCCCCCACTGAGGACACGGGCTGCCGGGTCCGGCGGGGCTCCTGGAGCGGGTGGTGGCACTCGCAGCTACATGACAGACACCGGCTGCAGGGGCGGGCAAGGGGACACGCTGCCCTCCTGCCGCGAGACGTCGGCGCCGCAAACAGAGCCCATGTTCTCCAGGGCCACGACCTCCGGGGCGAGGTCCTCGTTGTAGAGACGCTTGATCCCGTCGTAGAAGTCGTCCACTTCCATCTCTTCCACCTTGCGCTTGGCGGAGGCCTGTTTGCAGCCGCCGGCGGGGGCGGGACGGCGCTGGTAGAGCGCGGCTGTACCTGTGACTGGCGCTTCTGGCCGGCCGTTGTCCTTGGAGAGACCCGGCCCTGGGACAGAGGAGGGCTGGCGGTGGAACGCTCCTCTGTTACAGGTCACCAGGGTCTGCTGGAGGGGACTGTAGACATATACAGAGTTGGGCAGCAGAGAAGGCTGCACAGTGGAAAGGTGATGTGCCACGAGCTCCCGGCAGTGGATCAGCTGCGAGCTGTCCATCTGGAGGGGGAAGACAAGCAAAGGTACCGGCCTTGTGGGATCGCCACCATGGTGAGGAGAGAGCATGGGCTCCAACAGCACCACCCAGCCATGCAGGAGGAGGACATGATACAGCACCCCTACCATGATGACCTTCTGGGATACAGGCCCCTGCTCCTTCTTACACCTCATGGGAATAGTGGTGAGGAAAAAGCTTAAAAGATACTAAAGGGTTTCACTGCCAGAGCCTTTCCAATACTTGTCAGTATGCTGGGAATGAATGCCTGAACCACTGACTAGGAATTTTGCGCTGGTGTGTTATTTTCTCCCTGGTGCAGCAGGACTCTGTGTACATGAGGGCACACGGCTCCCACCTCTGTCACTCACTGGATGTGGTCAGGATGGAGCACTGTTCCTCCAGGCAGAAGCCCAGCCATCCCCACACAAGCGTACCAGCAGGCAGCCATTGGCAGCCAGGGATCCCAAAGCCCTGGCTGGGGGGAGCACTGAGCAGGATGTGTCTGCAGTCCCTCCCCGCCCCTCACCTGTGCCTTCTGGAGCAGCTCGATGATGAGAGCCAGCCAGTCGGGGAGCAGCTTCTCCAGCTCCAGGCTGACGATGGCCAGTGCCAGCATGGAGCCCTTGAACTGCAGCAGCTGGAAACAGGCCATGCAGTGCAGCAGCTGCTTGGTGAGCGCTGCCACGTGCTGTGACGGGCTCAGCGTGGGCAGCAGAGCCAGGAGCTGCGGCCTGCTGGACACTGCCATGGCGTGGAACTGTGGGGAGACAAGGACAGGAGGCAGCTGGAGGCACTGACCTTAGGAACACCTTGTGAGATGGCTCGGACACGCTGGCATCCTCCAGCTTAACCTTGGAGGGATTCCCACACCAGGGGGAAAAACCCAGCACATTGAACCCACCAAAGCTTGGTGCAGCCCTTCCAGTGGGACCTGCCTGGCTTCTTTGGCAAGGCTTTTTCATTCAGAAAGTGCTTGTACAGAGGAATTACAAACATCCCAAGGTCTTTGTTCCCCTACAGGTAGGATTTTTGTTGAGGTGCTTCTCAACACATTATTTGGGCTGACAGACACCTGAAAGACCATCAGTAGCCCCTTACTTACAATATGAAGGAAATCCAGTGGCGTTGCCATGTGAAGATCCCAGTTCAGTTTATCCAGGATGATCTTCTCCATTCTGCGGATTTCAGCCGGAGAACAACCACAGAAGCTATCCCGAGCCAACACCTTCAGTACTGGAATCCTCTGCAACAGCCAACACAAAAAAAGAACGGATTGTAATAGAAATCCTACCAAATGCTTCATTCCTGTCCTGGCAAGTGTCAGCCACTGTGTGTAAGCAAAGGCAGGACTGGAAGGACAGATACTCCGACAATGGCAAGGTAGGAAGAACAGTTACCTCATCTTCCTCAATGGTCTTTGCAGCGAGGAAGAAGCAGCTGATTGCAATACAGTTGAGGTACTTTGGACGGGCCTGCAGGACAGAAGAGTAGAGAAGTCTCTGTGTCAGCATGATGCAGAAATGATGCCCTGATCCTTCTGGTTGGACATCCCAAGCCCCAGGGTCTCCATGTGGATCAGCAGGCTGACCTCTAACTGTGCCCTGGCGGTGGCAGGCTGTGCCAAGCACAAATCCATGCTCCGTGACATCAGCTGAGCAGAGATCTGATCTGGCAGCCCCGTGATCGGAACGGGCAGCACTGGAGTGGAAAGAGCTCGGGCTCAGGCACTGCAGCAGAAATGGGAAGGACTGTCTTGCCTAGGGAAGTGTAACTTGGAAAAACACCACTCAGTTGTTTTGCACTACAGTTCCCAAACCTGTGGCCCAGGGATTAGTGGAGGAGAGCCAGCCCCTTCCATGGGAGATGGTTTAGGCAAGGTAAATGAAATTTGGATGGGAGAGGGTTCTGTCTGTGAGCTCTGTCCGTGTGACTGTCTTTACAAAGGGCTTCACTCCCACCATCAGTGTAACAACCACTGGACATGGTCCCCTCCTCCACAGTGGCCAGGGGCAGGGAAAGGCAGAGTCTGTTCCTAAACCTTGGCACAGCTGGAGATGCTGAAAGCAAAGGTAAGTGAAAATCCTGCAGCAAACCTGAAAATCCACTCACAGTCTGTACTTGTGCACTCAGGTGTCCAAGAGAATGAAATCCCTTAGGGCAGGACCAGAACTGGGCCCTGCTGAGGGCTAACGAGTGCTGTGCAGTGACACACACCAAGACTGCTGGCTGTGGGTCACAGCCAGTCCCAGCAATCCCAGACTGTGTTCCTGGGGATGGGAAAGCACCTGATGAACAGGAGTTGAGCTGCATCAGAGGAATGAGAGCTTTATGGGAGAGGAGAGCTGGGGGAAGGAGCACAGAGCCCTGATGCTCATTGCAGGCTAAACCCCTTTCCCAATCCCTGCTCGCTGCCTCAAGCACACAGAGGGCTCCTGACTTGTATTCCCATGCTTTCTGTACACACTCCTTGGCTGCTCCAACTTACTGAAAGAAAAACTGTCCTCCAGGGCATTGGCTGCTGAGGGACTTAAATCTTTCCCATCTCAGCATTTCAGTAAATCAGTTACTTTGGGATCTCCTTAAAAATAAGACCTTCCATGGCTTGTATGAAAACATGAGCAATATTTATTAATGTTTAAAGGGTGGGTTAATGAATGATGTCAGTTGTGTTCTACCAAACTCAGTCACGTTGGAGTGCAAGGGCACAGGCTGGGAATGCATGTTCCTGCTTCCCTTTCCTAAGGGATACAGCCTACCCAACATGCTCGTGGTGAGATGAGACACGTGCAGGTAAGAGCGGGATTTGCCAAGCACAGAATGGTAGCTGAGCAAACACGGTAAGAAATGAACTTCCCAAAGCCTGACCTCACAGCTCCAGGCCAGGGATTCCAGGCTGGAGCAGAGTTTGTTCAGTCACTGGGCAGGTACAAAGCCACAGCCCAAGCACAGCCCAGGTAACTCAAAGGGCCAGAGGAACAGCAGGTCTCACTTGCAAGGAGCCCAAGTGCTGTTTTTTACCCCCTTTTTAAGCAGTTTCTGTGGTGGAACAGCCTTAAAAACAAGGGGGTTCCTCTATTCTCCTGTTGGGGAATAGGCAGTGGGTTCAGCACCACAGGAGGGGACACGTGTCACACAGAAGCCTGCACCTGTGTGTGCTTCCCTGTCTCCTTCACACCCACTGGACATCAGCCAAAAGCTGCAAGTCCATCAGCCTGGCTGTAGAGCAGGCAGGCAGGGAACTGCTCCCAGAACAACAGTGGCCTCTGGCTCTATATTCTTTCCCCTCTTTTTTTTTTTTCTCATTTCCCTGCACCAGCCTACTTGCCAGGCCCAAATCTCAAACTTTTTCTCCCCGCTGGTTCCCTGCTAGTAGGTGCTCCTGGCAATCCGAGTGGAACACATGAGGTGAATGTAGTTAAAACACCTGCGAAATCGAGGTGAGCAGAGACCTTCCCAACACTTGTGTCCGAGGGCGCTGCACCTTGGGCTGTAACTGTTTTAACAGTTCGTGGGCACTGCCTTTACCTTCTGAGTCTGTTCAGGGTGAGACTGGGCTCTTGGTATCTCAGAGCCCACCCCAGATGAGGCTCTGGAGCAGCAGGTGCCAGCCTATCCACGGGGAGCAAGGAAGGGGTGTGAGCACCAGGGGGGAAGGAAGAGTTTCTGTCGGACTGCACACACCAACAGCTGAGTGGGGGGTAGGAATCTATTCCAGTTTAAGGATCCACAAATATTTACCTTTACTGCAGCTAAAAACCTGTCCAGGAGGCTGATGGCCAGGGCTAGCGTTTCTGGGTAAAGGTGGAACTGGTACTTGAGCTTGGCCAGCCACTGGATGACCTCATCCCTCTGCCTTGGAGAAATGGCTACATCCTGGGGGAGAGAAAAACAAACTGTTCCTATACATGGGCTGAGCAAGTTCCAAAACACCAAAGGTTTTACCTCTGCAGGAGTCTCTCTGCATGGGAACAAAGCCTCCTTTGGCAAGAGGAGCCTCGAGCCAGCCTCAATCACCACTTTGTTCCCACATTACTTACCTCATCCCAAAAACCTGCCCTGGAAGAGCAAGCTTTCCTTACAGCAACCCCAAACCTCACTCCAGTGTCACTGTACAGTGGGGATAAGAAGAAGGATGTCTTGTAGTTTCTCATAGCTCCAGCTTAGCTCCCAGAGGTTTATTATTTTTTTAACCTCCTCAGAACCATGTGGATGCACAGGAATGCCCTGCTGGAACAAAACCAGCCCAGAGGGGAGGGACCCAGTTGGAGTTTTAAGAGGAAAGGTTTATTTTTTCTTCAAATTATGGAGATTTTTTAGCTCAGTGTATGTTAAAATAAAGAAAATTGCCAAGAGTGTACAAAAGGCTTTTAGTGGCTCAGTTAACTGGGAACTGGGGTGGAGCAGGTACAGTTTCACCTGCGCTTTGGGTTTGGTGTTCGGTTTAAGGTTTTGGCCCCTGTCCTCCCCATTGATCTGTTTGGACAACAGCTAAATTTCAACCACATGTACAGCTCAGCCATTGACATCAAATCCTTCTGTGTGACCGAGTTCAGAAATATTTACAGCTTTTCCAGAGCCTTTCACATCATCCAAGGAACTGTCTGGTCTCACTCCAGTGGGGATTATTGGGGATGATTAGCAAGGATGTATCCAGAAGCACAAACAGCTGGATTGTTACTGCCCTCCCAGCAACACCAGGAGAGTGAAGCAGCAGAAATTTAAAATAAAACCACCCCCCCAAGATGCAAACCCAATACTTCAGGCTCTGTCTACCACCCAAACACCTACTATGTACCTTCCACGGACAGTAACTTGCTTTCTACCAGGGCTTGCTAACCCTCCTGCCTTGGAGTCCAGCCCAGGTGAAGGCAGAGCTGTAATCACAGAGGGGCCTCCCTGGGAACACGTGTCACCCCTTGCCATGTTACTGGCAGTGTGACATCTTTACTCTGCACTGAGCTCCCTTCCTTGGTGGCACAGAAGGGGTGGGGAAGGTGGCAGGGCTCCAGCCACAGGGCTGGATTCTGGGCTGTGGGACAGCAGGGGCACAGCTGGTGACTGCTGCTCACACGTGTCCCCCTGTTCCCTTGGGAAAAGTACACCAGTCCCAGTGCTGCTGTACCAGGGGTGCCCTGAGGAGAACAAGGGCCTGCCTGCCATTCTGTCCCAAGCCCTGATGGTGCCCTGGTGTCACCAGAACTGTCTGGTGATCGAGATGGGCCTCTGCTCTCAGCTACCACTCAACGCTTCAATAAAAAGTACCTGCCATTTCCTCAATTCCAAGAAATATGGTTGTTTCTAAAACTGTTGATGCAGTTTCAGGGTGAAACATGAGACCCCCCAGGGGCAGGACACTCGCTGCCAGCAGTGCCCTGCACTCCTCCCAGGAATGCCAGTTCAAGGGGTGTGCTGGGAGCACAATGAACACACCACACAGCAGGAGAGTTTATTAAATGCTCCGCTAAAGCTGTTCCGGACACAGAACAGGGACTGAGGGTGTACCTGTGGAGAAAAATGGGCTGAGGAGGGGGTGAAAATGGCACCTGTGGCGCTTCTGACTGGGGAGGGAGGGCCCTGCCTCAGCAGCATGGGGCCATTTCAACACCACCACAGCCCTGCCCCTTCCATCCCTGGAAAATCCCATTCCTGCTAGATCCAGCAGAAATGGGCATCGGCTTCCTGGCAGTGTCTGCCCTGGCTCGGTGCTGTTTTCCCTGTGCCTGCCAAAGCAAAAGGTTAGGCCTTCTCCTAAAAACAGCACGGGTGGGAAGGGTAAGAATGCCTCTCATCCTCAGCCCTCCTGAGATCTGCCCTGAGGCCAAAAGGCCCCAGTTCAGCCCCAGAATGATCTTTACCAGCAAGGCAGTAACACAAACTACACACTCGGTGCCTGTAAGGCCTGTCCTGGCCGTGGGAAGGGAAATGGTGCTTGACCCAAACCCTAAGCATGTGTAGGATGTAAAATTAAACCAAACGACCCTAAAGCCCCTGTGATGGGAAGGAACAACTGCAAACACCCTCAGCTCGGTGTATGTGCAGCACAAGGAAGGCTCCAAAATTAAACTGGCTCCTTAAGAACTACCTGAAGAAGCAAAGGAAAGGAGGTGAGTCTCCAGCTCTTTTCAACATCATCCTACAGAAAGGGTCTACTCCAGTCCCTAACTGCAAATGAGGGAGCAGGAGGCAGGGGGGAATTCCCTCGCCCACACAGACAGAGCAGGGAAGGTTGAGCGAGCCCAGTGTAGGAGACAGACAGCAGTGGGACCTGGTCCCCCCTGCACCCACAAGCCCTGCTGCTGCTCCTGCTTCCACACGAAGTATCGGGCTCTACTCCCCTCCCTTGGAAGTGTCCCTGTGCCACCCTCAGAATAAAAGTAAGAAAATACAGCACAGTAACATTAATTAAGCAGCAAGGTCACTGTTCCTTAGTTAATTGAAACTAAAAGCAGCAATGAGACACTCGGTGCCTGAAAGTGAGGAAGTCCCTCTGGGCTGGAAAGCCCAGAGTTCTTGCCTGGTGCAGAGGTACTTTCTGTGTATGTCCCTTCTGCACCAGATAGGAGGGTCAGGGGACACGACGTGGGTGCAGATCACCTCTAGGAATGCCCTGAGACTTCTGGAATATGCAGGCTAAAATAAACATTATCTGTGAACTCAAACATGACTCAGTTTTATTGCTGCCCCGTCTAGGAAAAACACCTCACCTGATACTGTTTTCCTTCATGTCTGCTGTCCCAGACAGGTGTTTTGCCCTTTCCCCTGTTTGTTCCTGTGTGGCCTCCTGGGGAGTGAGCAGGTGACCTTTATTAGGACTGGAAATAAACTGAGATATTCTGACTCCTCAAGAGGTCCAGAGAAGAAGTGGGAAGACAGGAAGAATGAGCCAGAACAGGAAAGAAAGCAGGCATGACACAAGTGACACTGTTTCTATAAAAAAAAGCCCCAAAACTCTTGGCTCACACATCCCTGTGCTCAGTAACATGCAAAAATCAGCCTCTGACCAGGCTTTACAGCTTGATTTCTAGCCTTAATCCCATGAAAACTTTGGAATGTCACCTGCATCTTGTATAACTCAAGTGGTAGGGGAAACCAGAAGGGAAAAAAGAAGAAAAAGACCAAATCCATTCAGAAGCATGAGGAGTTCCAGACTCAGCCCATCTGTTTTTTCAGGCTGAAAAGCCCTTGTGAGATCTGGCTTTGCTATGTTGCACATACCCGGAGCACTGGCCTGCATTTAAAGTAGGGGA
This sequence comes from Manacus candei, assembly GCF_025592945.1. Classification (NCBI taxonomy): domain Eukaryota; kingdom Metazoa; phylum Chordata; class Aves; order Passeriformes; family Pipridae; genus Manacus; species Manacus candei. The sequence goes on along the minus strand of NW_026138155.1, from coordinate 205,827 downwards.
TGGGAGTTTTCAGACAAAAAGTACTAAGGAAACACAAAATCACATATATTAAACTACCAGGAACAAAGTCCCCAAGAGACTCTGCACCCTGTCCTAAAAATGGAAAGTCTTCCTGTTTCTGTAACTATGGGTTTGTTTCTTCCTTTCAAAGGTCTCAACTGACACATATTTAGAAACTGCATTTGTTCCGGTTTTAAACATTAGAACCGAAAATGTCTCCTCAAGAGTCAAAACTGAAAGTTTCCTCCTGCAAAATACCCCTGGTGTGTCTCCAGTCAGGCTGTTCAGATCTCTGCAGACGCACTCACGTCTGTCCCTGGCAAACCAGGTGAGCTCATTAAACCTTTGTGCAGTCAGCCCACCCTCGCAGCAGGGAATGGAAAGTTCCACACGCTCCGGGGGGCCAGAGCTGATCCACAGAAGACTGCACATTTCCCGACTGTCACGGCAAATAAACAAGCGTCGTACAAGTGAGGTTTTAGGCTGCTGCAGCTGCTTTCAGAAGGCAGTGGCTGTCAGGGGATCTGACCATCTTCCAGATCTTACAGAAAATGGGGTAATTCACACTGAGCACCATGGCCAAAATGAACGCCGGCGGCACACGGGGCAGTTGGAAAAGCTGGGTGTTGTGAACCGCAGGAACAGAGAGAAACCTGTGATTCCACCCAGTGTTCTCAGCTGCCCCGTGGCCTCTCAAGTCTGGATTCCCCCCAGCAGCAGCTGTGTCTATGCTTCCTCTCCATCTGACCTTCCTACAGCTCACACACACGGAGCTCTCGCTCCAATTTAGTGATTCCTCACTGCCAGAAAACATTCAGTAGCACAGCACTTATGTTCATGTCTGAACTGACACGGGGGAAAACAGGAAGAAAAAGGTGACACTAAGACAACAGAGTTTTGGGGGTGGCAATTCCAGGAGCAGAAACCCTTGGGGACAAGCACAGAACAGGGATTGCTGCGAGGTCTGCCTAAGGCAGGTAGGTGGTGGTTTCTGAGCCACCTTCACCAAGGCAGAAACGCAAGTGCCTTGTCCCTGTGAAATCTTCCCCCATGACTCTGGTGTGGTTACACTCGCTTATCCTCTAATCTTATCTCCCTACATTATAATCACCCCAGGAATACTGCCAGCAGGGAGTGACAGCCTGGTTTACCATAAGCCAGAGGCTTAAACTGTATGTGCCCCAAGACAGCCACAGCTACATATGCTTCACACCTCTGACAACCACGTCACTCATTTGGAAACCACAGTGTGGATTAAACAAAACTAATACTGAGGCCCTTAAAAATGTATATGCTCCTACCCAACAGCAGCAGTTTCTTGTTTGCCAGACAGAAAAAACAAACAGCACAGGGATTAGCTCTGACAACAGCTGACCTACCTGTATGAACGTTTCATGTGGTGTAACAACAGCGAGACGGGATCCGAGTCCTTAGTGTGGTTATTTCAGCCCAACCCAGCACCGAAGGAGCAGAAACCCTGTGAGAACCATCCTCACAGTTCACAGTTTGTTTGGAACAGAACTCTGTGGAGCGCAGAGGTGCTTCTGGGTGCACATGTGAGACACGCACCTCCCTCCAAAGGAGCACAGGCCCAGCTCAGGCTGGGTGAGGCCGTGAGCAGCCTGCTCCAACCTCTCTGCTGCACAAATTGAGCAGGGGCTTGGACTACGGAGCCCCTGCCGTCCCTTCCACTCCGAATTTTCCTCCAGTCCTATGAGAACATTCCTAACTGGAACAGGCCAGCGCCTGGCCCTGGTTCCCTTGACACGAGCTTACACCCTGCTCCATAAATAGCCCTACTGGAGTCAGTGGGGTTCTTCCTGGAGCAGTGCCTTTCCCAAGTCAGATCAACACTGTTATTAATGAACTAGTCCAAGAAATGGAGCTGCTTTTAAGAACTGTTGCGAAGTTGGTGCCCAGTAGAAATGGGCACTAATAAACCACACACTTTGTAAAATTAATTTAATTAAGACAATTAAGATAATGTCTGTATGTGCTTTCAGAGATGTACCACTGTGTGCTGCGCAGGGTGTTCTGCACCCCCGGGGGCAGGTGTGCCCCTCAAATAAAGGGGGAATCTCTCCCTGGAGAGGCCAGTTCCCCAGGTAAAGATAACCCCTCCTGAAAACACCTCCAGTTGTTCCCATACCAACACACCCAGGACAGCCTCCTGCCTTTGCTGAGATCAACGATGTGAAGAAGAGATATTACCTGATTGGGCTGAATTTTCGGCACATGTGCTTTCCACATTTGAGCTTCCCTAGAGATTGCCGTCTCCAGAAGGAGAGACAACCTCTGGCTCTCCAGGGGTCCTGAAAACTTCATGGTAACCCTTGGATCCACCTGCCACCCAGCTGGATACAGCTACCTGCAAAACCAAAGACAGCCTGATGAAACACTGAGCCAAAGGCAGCACAAAGGGGACTACAGCTGCAGGAAACAGAACAGGCTCATCTGGGCCACGCAGGGATCGCTGCTTGGCAAACCTGCCCACGGAAACCCAACCCAGGTGGCTCAGGTTTGGACAAAGCTGGGCCAAAATCACCCACAGGTCTCCAATCCCTCTGTGGGCTGCAGATTCCTGTCACACTGAGGTTTTCTGCAAGAGCTCTCCCACCTCAGCACTGAGAGGTGGGAGAGGCTGCTGGCAAACCCATGAGAGAGGGAGGAGCTGCACAGCAAATACAGAGGGGATTTCAGCAAGCTCTGTACAAATGAAGATTCAAGGTGCTTTCCCAGAGCTAAGGGAAACCTTAAAGACTGATAAGGAACAAATATTGTTCTTCATTCACATATCCTGCACCAGGTATAAAACCACATCCAGTACCACTTAAAGCCCGTCAGGTTTTAAGTGGCAAATAAACGTCAAGGCCCTCAGTCCTGAAAAACAACTCCTTTTATTTTGGATTTTTATAAAACAAATGCTTCTCCATGAACAAGGGAGAGGCTGTACTGGGTAGGCATACCCCTACACAAGGTTTCCACGTATCAATGGAACGACTCAAGGTTTTCCAGCTAGAGGGAACACCTTGAATCCAGGATTCCTGAGCAGGGCTCCAGAAGGTCTGCAGTGTGTCTCACAATCACTTCCCACCAACCCCCAAAGGGCCAGTGTGGGCTGAAAAATCCCTATTAGAAGTTCCTCCCATGCCCAGGGGGATACTCTGCCTAGGGAAGCGAAACTCCAGAACCTCCAACCTCACGTTATTTATGTGCATTTAGTCATTTCTGCATTTCTTTTTTAAACCTGGGGCTGATCCCGAGGACACTCACTGTAAATGGGGCCAAGGGGAAACAGGGATGCACATCCACAGCCTCCCTCAGCTCCTTCCCTCCGGGGCTTCATGAGCATCTCATTATCCTCCCATCAGACACCACAGGTTTTCCCGTGAGCTGGGCAGGTTCCCAAAGGCCAGATCCCCCACCGTCTCCAAAGCCACCAGCACTTCCAAAGGAGGGGTAAAGCCCTGGGAAATGAGCATGGCACTGATGGAAAAGAGCAGTTCAAATTACAAGGAACAGGTGAAATATGTTGTTCCCTTCGGCAGAGAGGGGCGGAACTGGGGGACCCTTTCCCACCTTTCAAGTCCAGAGCCCCAAAAAGGGGTTTCTCCAGGCCTGTGCAGGGCAGAAGATGGGTGATTTACCTATTTATTTATTATTTAACCGAGCCTGCAGGTTGCCAGCTGCTACATCCCCGGTAACGCTACCTGGGTCACATCCACCAGTCAGCTACAGCCTCTCAGGACACACCTGGAGAAGAGCCGAGAGCTGCACCAGGTGAAATATGTGCCTGGAGAAACAGGAGCAGGTCAGGACCAGAGCCACAGCTCAGCCAAGCCAGCACAGAGGCCAAAGCCGGGCCCAGTGCTGAGCACTGAGAGCGAGGAGACCAGGAGCTCCTGGCTGCACGCTCGTTAGGAAAAAAGCAGGAGCTATATTTAGCCCAACCATGTCTCCTAATATAAAATATTGATAGTCTTTTCTTGGTTTTGCAGGAAGAGAGTAATTAGCCACCACTGGAGAAAATACAGGAAAAATTTCAGGCCAAAGTGAGCATCCTCAGGCACTGCTTTTTTCTGCGGTGACTGGCAAACATTCCCACTGTATTTACAACACAAACGGGTTTCAGAGGCCTCTGAGCCCAGAAAAGCACTTTTAGTCATCCTGATCCCTCTGGAGGTTGTCCCTGTGCTGCCTGGGCCAGTCAGTGGCCCCAGCAGAGAGCTCGGGGTGTTCCTGGAGCACCCTGACACAGCAGTGAGCAGCGCTGCCAGCTCCTCTTGAGCTGCCGAGGGGAAAAGAGAGGGGAAAATAACCTTTCCTTTCTGAACTAGGGACGTAATTCAATTGAGGGCTGAGGCCTCATAACCTTTGTAAGGGGAAAAAGAAGAGGACTGACGTGCTTGAAAGTTTCCCTTGGAGCAAGAGCGGTGCACAGACTTTTCCAGCACAGAGAGCAGGGCCAGGCAACCTGCCAAGCACCCCCAGGCTGAATCCAGTTTGCATCTCCATTTACACAGCTCTCCATCAGATACATGTATGCCATTTGGAAAAAATGCCAGCACATGTATGCAGGCTTCCCAAAACACAAGGGAGGCACGGCAGAGCGGGATCCCAGAGGACGAGATTTGGGAGAGCCGGCACAGCTTCCCAAAATCCAGCACAGGGAAGTCGTGTGAAGATCACAGAGGGACAGGAGTCTCTTTTCTCTGCTCAGGGTAGGATGATAAAACCTGAGCAGTGCAGAAAGGCAACACCAGCAGCACAGATCCCTGTCAGTGCGGCAGCACCTCTCAGAGAACAGCAGGAGGGTGCTCCAGCCAAAAGCTTCCCTCGTTTTTCTGAGATCCAGGGCTCGAGGAGCTGCCCAAGCTGGGACAGCCACCATGAACTAACTCACCCCAGCTTTCTGCTTCTGTTTCTCTGATTTAAAATTAAACTTTAGCTCCACGGTGGTGGCTTTTTGTTTGGCTTTTTTTTTTCCCTGTGGTCACTTTGGGAGTTTTTAAACCACTGCTCACACAGTGCCTATGGTTTCTTAATCTTCACTGGAAGGTAGAGTGGCTCCGCTGAAACCCCTTAAAGAGCAGTTTGGAAGTTAATAAAGGAGAAGTGAGCCAAGGCAAGGCACCGGCTTTGACGTCTCCTGAGAAGTCACAAGCTGCAGGTCAGATCTTGCACTGAAATTTGAGAGTCAGAACTTTGGTGTGAGGTTTTAACTTGTGAGAGCCATTAAAAATCACCTGCTTATCCATTAAAAATAGCCCGACTTGGTCCACAGAATGTGACCCACCTCCTAAAGATCTCTCTTTGGTCCACGTTTATAGCTAACTTTACTAAAAGAAACACTTTTCAGTTTCCCCGGGAGAAATTTTAGGCTGCAAAGTGCTGCAGGCTATGGTTTCCAAAAGCAGTTTCTGGGGGAATTGGAGCAGACCGCTCTCTGGACAGAAACACTTCATGGTTTTGGGGATGCATTTGTGTAGGATGCAAAATAGGAGGGTTTTTTTATTTTTAGGCTTTGTAATCACTTGCGCTGACAATAAAAAGTGCCTCCTGCAGACAAAGGATGCCGTCACTGGCAGAACAAGCTCCTAACACAGTTCCTGATCTTCATGCCTTCAGCTGCAATTCAGCTGTGCCAACACATCCAGGGCAGTAAGGGAAACCTCTTTGGTTTTGATTGTGGGTTGTTTTTTGTTTGCTTGGGGAGGTTGTTTGTTTGCTTTTTTAACAGGGCTCAATTTGGAAACATTAACAACATCGGTCCAGGTGGGTATTCTGAACAGGAGGGGTAATTCCAGTAGAGCTCAACCACCGATTTCTGCAGACCTTTGTCGGGACCAGCAGCCAAATCTGCTTCAGCTGTAGCAAGCAACAATAAAATCTTACAGATGACCTGCAAACAGATTTTTCTAGGCGGCGGGGGGAAGGCAAAGCAGAAGGAAGAGAGGAGGAGACTGAATTCCTCGGAGCTCCAGCCAGCCATCTGTGATTTCAAAGGATCCAAACCTACTGCTAGAAGAAATCCTCTAACTGCAAGTTGTGATTAGAAATTTCAAAGCTGTGGGCGGGGGGCTGGGATGGATGTTAATTTTAGTACCCGGGGCTTTCTCTCAGCTTAACTCCTTCCTCGCCCTGCAGTGAAGCAGCCTGGGATGTGTCAGTGTCAGACCTAAAGGAGCCCGCAGGGGATGCTGCACTTCAGCCAGCAGCACGGCTGAGTTGTGCCTAAGCCTAAATTCGGGAAGAGGTAATTTCATGGAGGCTGGGAGCTGGAGAGGGCCCTTGCCACTTGTCTGTGTGACTCACCCCGAGCTCACTCCCACAGCCTGCTACAAAGGCAAGCCTGTGAGATATTTTGGCAGCGTCGCTCACGTACATCATATGCTCGCCACTTCTTTTCCTCCAACCAGATTTTTCCTGGGAGTGCAAATAAAGCTGACCTCATTTTAGTGCTGGTTTTCCAAACGGATGAATTTTTCCAAACATCTTAAAGGAACCTGCCAGCTAAAACCACGGGTCGGCAACAGCAAAAAGAGAAGGCAGAGCAATGTTTTGATGGGAGGGAAGGGAGGAGTTTTAAGTCTATTTTGAAAGAGAAATCCCAGGGTCCATTTAGCAGCAAGGAAGGAGGAGCAGGAGCCCTCTGGAAAGGGCTCCACCACAAACTGGACTAGTTTTAACAAATCTTTGCTTCACTTTGTTCCACCAGCCTCGTGACTGACACCAGGGGTTTGCTGTTTAAGGGAAGCTAAAATGGCATTTTCCAAAGTAGGGCCTTTTAAAAAACAAGGTAGAAGCCGAACTCCTGACTGAACTTTCAGACAATGTCACCATTCTTCCCTCCTGGCAGGATGGGCACGATTCCAGACCCATGCCCGAACTACTCTCTGTTCTAACGGCTCTGTTTGGAAATGCCAGGGGAGGGGGAGGAGGTCCGCATTTGCTTTTCGCCTAACAACCGCCAAGATGAGTCCATTCAAGCAGCCTTTGCCCAGAAAGGCCTTTGGTCAGTAATGGCTTAAATGTTCCGTGCCACAGCTCCTGAGTGATGCAAACAAGCTGTTTGAATCACAGCTCCTCCCTTCTGGGGCAGCGTGTGGAAACACATCGAGCACGCTGTGGATAAAAGGTAAAGGCGGAATGCAGCCCTGGGAGAGCAGCTCCAGCTGCACAACGGATGTGTTTGATGCAAAGAGGGGATGAAACTCAATACATTTTAATGAGTTCTGCTGCGAGATTTTGGTTTATTTGAACCTAAAAATCAAAGGAAAATGTAAACTCCTCACAATGCTTATTAAAATCAGCCAAAAGACTGATTTTGGTAGGAATGGGCCCTGCTATTGTTCGGCAGCAGATCCCAAGGCTTGGGAACAGCCCTGCTGCCAGGTCAGGAATGTGAGCCTTTACTGTGTGCACTGGGGTGTCACATCAAGGGCGGGGACAATTAGTGGTCACATGCTGAACAGGTGGTGCCACCTCCTTGTCCAGAACTGAAGCACCAGACAGGAATAAAGCAAAGAAACATGAACGTTTGCTGAAATGATCCCCATTTTTATGTTTTTTTTTCAACCTAAATAAATCCAAGAAAGCCATGGCTGGCCCTGTACCAAGCTGTCTGTACACCATGAGCACAGCTCCCAGTGATGAGCAACCAAGGTTTACATAGCAGCCTCTGGGTTCTGCTTTGGGACCCTCTGGCTCTTTTGGGGACAACATCCAGGATTAGAAGGGAACACCTGGGAACCCTCTGAGAAACTTGAGGGTGCTGCTGTTGAAGAGCCACCAGGCCATGGGCCTGAGGGAGCCATAGCAGCTCCTAAGGAGTATCACCAGCTGCCCCCTAATCAGGGAGGGTGAGGCACCCTGGCAGCAGCACCTGGGCAAGGGCTATATAAGGAGCAACTCGAGGCACCACTACTTTTTGCAGGTTGTGCCGAAGGAAGGAGGGACTCAGGTAGGCCTGTTCCAGTATAACCAGTCTCAGGTTTGGTGTGGCACACCGTGGGGCAGTTTGGCCTCTCCTACTTGCAGAGGATGTTTTGTCTTGCAGGAGCCGTGGCGCCGAGTGAAGAGTTTTTAGGAGGAAGCAAGCAGGCTGCACAACAACAGCAGAGGAGCTTTATGGGAGATGGATGGGACCTTGTCTGGGACTCAGCAGCCGGGAGAGCCTCAGCCCCCCTTTGCAATACAGAAGCAGGCAGTGTCCACTTCCATCCTCAAGGAGCATGTAAGTGTCTGGAGAAGGGAAAGGGTGGAAGCAGGTGATTTCTGGCACTAAAAGGAAAGTTCGTGCCCCACCTAAAGGCTTTTCACAACAAAACAGGCTCACCACTCTTGTTAAAGGGGAGCCACCTGTGCATTTGGGCAAAAAGTATGGGCTACCTGCCCCTAAACCAGGCCAGACCTCTAGGAAGATGGGGTGTGATTGCAGCAGTGATTCAAATGACTATGGAGATCCAGGGGAGGCAGAAAAAGGCTTCTTAGGCCCTAGTGATGTTCTCCTCAGTGCTGGCCACCAGTTGGCTGCAGAACCAGTCTCGGTGAAAGGGTTTGAGGTTCTACAACCACAGAATCCTGCTTGTGGTGCAGCACCTGCTTGGGAGCGACAGGATCCACCTTGCCAAGCCAGGCAAAGGTATCCCTGCCATTGGAATGCCTGACCAAAATTTTACAGAGGGCTTCAAAGCAGGTATGGCAGTGCAGGTACTATGGGAGTGATGGGGCTGGTGAACAAAGGACTTGGGGTGACATGTACACTGAGAGCAGCTCGCCTGTTCTTCAGGCAGCAACTGCTGAAAGCAGAGCAGAAAGGCTTTAAAAGGAAAAAAAAAGGGGCAAACCAAACCTGGCATTATGTAATGTCTCACTGCCAGCCTCCTAAAAGCAACACAGGCAGAGCATGATTCACTTCTCCCACCACCGATATAACTAGGTAGAAATCAACAGTAACTTGAAGGAAGTCACTCCAAGGAAAAGCAAGCTCACAAAGTATGAGAGTGAGCGGTAATTTCATAAAATAGGGCCAGAGGCTTTCAAGCTCATAAAAGCCAACTCTCTACAGGCGAGGGCCAACAGGCATTCGGAACTGAAAGCATCATGCACCACCTTTTGAGTAATATAATCCCCTGAAACCAAATAAATACAATGCCTCTGTGGGCAAAAACAGAGAGACAGGACTCAGCAGCAGCTCTTTTTGTCTTTCGGCAGTAGTCGGTCATTAACATCAATGAACAGCAATAAAACCAAACAAGTTTATACCCAGTTCAACACCCACTTCCAAAAAATGTCTGACTACAATGGCTTGATTCCTCTTGACAACAACAAAAGGGAATTTTGTCTGAAAGCCTAAGTGCTCACCAAGGCCAATATTTTGCTTTGCAGATTCTGATTGGCTTCGGGGTAAATTATCAGTGATTACAGCTAATATCAGGATACAGTGTGAGGCAGTAAAAAGAGATAATTATGAGGAAATGAGGAATTATCTGCTGTTGAAACAATAGATCAATTATGAGGTACAGCACAGTAGCTGCAGAGCAGCATTCTTGGGCTCTGAGGGTACTGTCTTCTCTTTCTCATCAACCAAAGAGAACCCACAGTTATAAAGCTTAATTATCCTCCAGGAGCTCAAGCTTGCTGACTAATTAGTCTCTTGTTGAGACAATACAGAAAAGGATATAATTCCAATTGTCCGCAAAAATAGGATGGCACGGGCACAGTCCTGGCTCTTGCCTATGTATTTATCTCTCCTGCCTTCTGAGTATGAAGGTAACAGCTTTGATATCCATGGTTCTGGACAGCCTAAAAACAGTCCCCAGCCTAAAATAAATGAAGGCAGGGAAGGGAACTGTGGGAGGCGGGGGTCCGGATAAAGAGGAAGGGAGCGGTGTGTGGTGTGCCTGCGGCAGTGTGACACGGCAGGAGTGTTCCCGCTGCTCAGCCACAGAGGAGCTGGGTGAATCCCGCCCTGCTCCTGTCACTGCACACACACACACACACTTGCAGGGCTCTCACAAATGCAGACTAAGCTGGCTCTGCTCAGGGTATTACTACAGCAGTTGCAGGCTCTGTAGTTGCATGGCCACAGTTAGGAGTGCTTAAACTGAAGATCTGCAGTGCAAATTGTTAAAAAAGTAAGGGCTGAAGCTTTTAGGAGCCAAGTTCTTGTCTGACGGACCGCTGTAGTCAAGGGCTACCCCAGCCAAGAAACAGGACCTTGAGGTATACAGCAAAATACCACCAAAAAGGCACAAAAGCCTCTGGCAGATGGGTTCATCCAGCACCTCCCATCACCCCGGTAAGGAAAAGGTTTGATGTCCGGGCTGATGAGCAGCACAGACTATCTGCAGTAACATGTCATTCCTGAGTGAGCTTTTACACGAGTTTATGGCATAGCAAGTGCAAACAGCCATTATGGTTAATAAATCAGTCTCGGTAATATTTGCAGTTAGCAAACACACAGGAAGGGAAAATGTCAGACCACATCTGCTCCATACTGAGACAGGAGACACCTGACATTTCCTTCCACCTCAATGACTTCACTGTGCTTATTTGGCCTTTGAAAACAGCTATTATTGTGCTGAAATCTCAAAGAAACTATTCTCAGTGAACCAGAATCCCCCTTGAAATCCACCTCCTCGATGGCAAGCCTGGATTTCCTGCTGCTCCATTGGAGTGCCCTGGTGGTTCTTCCAGTCAGTACCTCCCCTGCACCCAGAGTCACGGGAGCAAAGTAAAAAAGGCACAAATTGGCAGCTTCCTGGGCAGGTCAGCTCTAGACACCCATTCTACATCCTGCAGGGGAGGAATTCAGATCCCACACTTCACACCATCTGGAGATACAGGTCTTCTTCACTCAGTTTGCTCCCTGCTCGGGCAGTGGAGTCCTAAGGGTTATATAATTTGGCAGTCAAAATATGATGTCTAATTTTCTCGAGGTCCTGCCCAGCCTTTTTAAAATCTGTTTGAAACAAACTGCAGGCTGCTTATCTGTCCCTTCCATCACCAGGTTCAGATGGCTCATTTTCATCAGGGTGACAGATGTGCTGAACCTCATCTCATAAAAACACAAAGATTAGACCTGTGAATGTAAGTGCTCCCAAAAATCCAGTTCAGCAGGAGGTCAAAAGTAATTAACACTTTAACCACTGAATGGTTGCAGGTGTGCAAGGGGAAGCATCTTCCACCACACGGACACTGCTCCAGGCCTCACTTCAGTCCCTGCATGAGCTCTGCTGAGAAGCAGGTCAGCACAGAAGAGTTGGAATGGAAAAGGTAAGGGACTGTAATTACAGGGGACATGCTCCAAGCTTGAAAAGGCTCTCAACACTGTCCACCAAAAAGCTTCTCCCGGGGCAGCAACACGAGCCAATGCAGTGGCATCGAACAGCCTCCTGCCTGGACTGACCTCTATTAAAATTGATAAATGTACGTCCGTGGGCTGCAGCCCCAGGGCATTCTAGCCTGGCATCCACCAAGGAGAACCTTTTGTGGTCCCACCACAGCAAGGCTCTTACCAGTTCACATCAGTATTTTTAAGTAGGGTCCCAGAGCAAACAAAGCACAGGATTTGGAAGTACAGATTGGACACAGCAAAAGGAGCATCTAAGGTCAGTTCTGCCACATCAAACTGTACGCGAGTTCTGCATGGGGGTGAAGGATAATTAAAAGTATATGTATATGTACGCCATGTGAAAGTTCAGTTCCTGCTGGGGAGAAGCCAGAACACCAGCTTCCCACACCCCACACCAAGGTCTGTGTAGGCACAGAGGAGAGCCAGCCAAGCTACTTGAAAAACAAAACTGATTCATTTGCAGGGATCCAAAATCAAACCCTCGAGACAAGGAAAAGATGCCGTGATTTGCTTTTTGGAAGACAAACTCCTCCCCAGCCTCACCTTAGCTAACCTGGGCTCCAGATGTACCTGCAGTGGGGCAGAGCTGGGGGGCACAATCAAAGCTGTCACCTCTGCATGGAAGAGGGGAGACACTCCCCTTTCCAGAGTGTGTCGGGACCACATGCATCTTGGTCAGTTTTAGTATTTTGGTTAATAAAGAAATCTCACCCTTCTGTCTTGAAAAGGGGCTGTGCCATGCACAGGCTGTTGCAGCGCACTATGGAAAGAATGTTTGGGAGCAGACAAAGGCTGATGCTGAAAAGCATTTTTAAATTCAGGCTTGAAACAGTCTGCTTTTAACACCCTTATTTTTAAGAGCAGGAAAATGAGGGATTGTTCCTTTTTCCCTCCTTCGCAGGGTCAAAAGGGGAGGATATGGGAACAGGTTTTCCTGCGTTCAGTTTTCAGGAGGATTTTTTTTTTTCCCAGTCTGCTTTCTTTTTACCACAAGCATGAAACAACCCGCGGCAATCTCGTCCCTTTGAGGTGACCCCTGAAATGAATTTATGGAACACCCCTTTGAAGATGGATTTGCAGAAGGCAACGTTGCTCTTCCTTCAAGGAAACTTAATCTCTGCAAACGAAGTACGTGAAGAGAACAGAACAAAACCGGGGGGCCCACAGGGAAGCCGGAGAGAGACTTCATCAGGTACTGTAGTGACAGGACAAGGAATAATAGGTACAGACTGAAAGAGGGGAAATTCAGGTTAGTTATCGGGAAGAAATTTTTCCCTGTCAGGGTGGTGAGACACCGGAACAGGTTGTCCAAGGCAGGCTGCGGCTGCTCCATCCCTGGCACTGTTCAAAACCAGGTTAGACGGGGCTTGGAGCAATCTGGTCTAGTGGAGGTGTCCTGCCCATGGCAGGGGGGTTTGGAACCAGATCTTTAAGGTCTATTCCAACCACGTAACATTCTGTGATTCTAAATCTTCACTATGACCAGAAAGTCACAGTTGGGGCACAGATCGGGGACCAGCACCGGCACCGCACCCGCACGGACACACAAAGCACCGCTCGCAGGATGCTTTGCGCGTTGGTAATCGCAAGTTAAAACGTTTATACCGCCAGCGCTGCACAGCGATGCCGTGCGCGCAGCCCTCGCACCCCCCGCTCCCCCGTCCCCGCCCGGCTCTCACCTCCCCTGCGCGGCGGCGGGGTGCCCGGCGGGGCCCGGCCATCAGCACCCCATGACGGGGCGGCGGCGCCGGGGCTCCTCCGCGGCGCTTCAGCACCGTGCGGGGCCCATGCCCGGGGCGGCGGCGGCGGCCGGCGGGCTCCTCATGTCGCCATGACGGGCGAGGGAAGGCTGAGGGGAGGTTGGGGGTGGAGGGGGGGGGGAAAGGTAGGCGGGCCGCCGCCGCCCGGGAGGGAGGGAGGGGGTTAAAATAAAATAAAATAAAATAAAAATGAAAAGGGAGGGGGGGGGGGAGCGAGAGGCAGCCCGCAGCCAGGCGCTTCCCGGGGGGATCGGGGAGGGGGGGGTAGGAGGGGAAGAAGCGCCGGCGAGGCGGCGCGAGCGCCCCTCAGCGCGGAGCCGCCTCACCGCCTCCCTTCAGCGCCGCCGCCAGGGGACAAAGCCCCGTGTGAGGAGGGGCGGAGGCCGCCGGCGGCTGGAGGCGGTTCTCCCCTCCCGGTTCTCCCCCCGCCGCCCGGTGAGGGTCCCGCCGGCGGGCGGCTGCGAGGGGGAGTCGGGGAGGGGGGCAGGGACTCTTTTCTCTGGCGGAAGAATCGCGCGTCTCGGTCGCTTCGCGAAGGCATCCTCGGCGCGTGCGCGCGCGCGCAGCTTCGCGAGAGCGTGCAGGGGGCCTCGGAGCCGGCCCGGGGACGGTGTTTAAAGTTGCGTTTAAAACACTCGCGAAGCGATGAGAAAAGGCGTCTGTTTGTAGTTAAACCCCTTCTTGTGTGGACCCTCAGCAAAAGCGCCGAGTTCTTGCCTGTCCTGTGCCCATCCCGTGTCTCCCAGCCTGCGTGTGCTGGGACAGACCTCCTTGTTTATTCCGTATAGATCCCTTATTTACCGCCCTCCCTGCAGAATGTAAACAGGAATTTGCCCTGGGCTTTATTTGCTTCCTTAGGCCTTTCCCCAGCACAAAGGGTGTCACTGCACTTTTCCTTCTCGTAGCCAGGCTATGTCTGGCATTCCCACTGACTGCATGAGTGCCAGGGAAGCTGAGATGTTGTCTTACACCTCCATTCTTTAAGAACTGGACAACTAAACTTGTGAATGTCCCAAATTTTTTGTAACCTAATTTTCTTTTTTTTAAATGGGTTTGGGACTGTGTTACAATACAGTATAGCAGAGACCAGGAACAGAATAAATACTTGGCATGCAAATCCTGGCATGGTGAGGAGTGTCAGAATCTTGCCACACCACCAGAGGTTGAAATGAACAGATAAAAGCAAGAAGTTCAGAGCAAAGGCAACTCGTTTTCTTTAAACTCCTTCCAGTATCTGTAATTATTGGCTGTTCTGACAGCACACAAAGGAGGATTTCCTCTAGAGATAGTAAGCACAGTGACATAAATCAAGCACGGGGAGAGCATAGGTTGGTGTGGTTTTTTTTTCAATTTATTTCCTGACAAATTAACTCTGAATCAGTTTGCTAAAAATTCATCTGTCACGGGCTTTTTTTAACCCTTTCCCTAGTAGCTTATAAGACTGAAATGAAAGGCTATTTTTGCTGCAGCAACCCCTCTATGCATGGGGTGAACTGCTCTTGGAATCCAAGCCTGCCATGTGCTGCTCCCTTCCATTTTTATTAATTTTCACCTTGACTTTTCAAACTGAGAAGGTGCAGAGAAGGGCAAGTCCCGCTGGAATTTTATCCCGCTTTCACAATTCCATTCTAATTCTTCTGGGACTCGTTGCTTAAGAGTCGGCGTTTAAGAAGTCTGTAAAGCTGTGGCAGTTTTCCAAGATCCCACTGGTAGTTTGTGGCAGTCACCACAACCAAGGGATTTAGAGAGACACTGCTGGGAAAGAGAGAGAGGCAGCCGGCAAGAATTCCATGTGTTTGTCCAGGGAAAGAGGCAATATTAAACCCAGGGAAAAGAACTGACCTTGGTGATTGCAATGAGGCACACCTGGAGCACGGCCACTGTCCAACGGCAGGCAGGTGTTTTGCGTTGGACTTGATGCCCTGGACAAAAGCTGGATGTCTTGGAGTGGTGGAAAGACTCCCAAGGGCCATGTCAGCCAAGGAAGAACACTTTGGTTGCAGGGGTTCACAGCCAAAAACTGAAATGTGGAAAAGGGATCTCGCCCCAATAAGGAGGACCTGGGGGTGCTGGTGGATGAGAGGCTGGACAGGAGGTGTCCATGTGCATTGGGATTGTTCAGCCTGGAAAAGAGAAGGCTTTAGGGTGACCTAATTATGGCTTTCCAGTGCTGGAGCAGAGCCTGTAAGAAAGATGGAAAGAGACTATTTACAAGGGCCCGGAGTGACAGACCAAGGGGGAATGGCTTCAAAGTGAAAGATATTAGGTTTAGATTGGATATTGGGAAGAAATCTTTCCCTGTGAGGGCAGTGAGGCCCTGGCACAGGTTGCCCAGAGAAGCTGTGGCTGCCCCACCTCTGGAGATATCCAAGGACAGGCTGAACGGGGCTTGGAGCAACCTGGGCTAGTGGAAGGTGTCCCTGCCCACGGCAGGGAAGTGGAACTGGGTGAGCTTTAAGGTCCCTTCCAACCCAAACCATTCTATGATTCTGTGTATCCTTGCAGCAGACATTTCTGTCTATTTTTAAACATCCTTCAGAGAAAGGTCCTGTGGTTTGGCTCTGTGTGGTGCTGTGGAGACCCAAGTGCTGCTCCCTGCCTGACTTTTGACCAGTCAGTTAAACGCAGGGATGCAAAGGTTAAGGCTCTCATTTTCATACCCACCCAGCTTCGGTGCATTCAAAGTTCAGCAAGGGCTCGCAGAGCTCAAGGAGTTCAAACCTGTGTGCAGACAGCAGCTGCAGAGCAAGGATAGATCCAGCCTCGTGTTGGGCAGGCTGGGAGGCTATATTCAAATAGTTTGTCAAGAATTTGAATATCCCGAGGGGCTGGAAACATGCAAACTTGTAAAAACAACTGCTGTTTGGGTTTAGCTGGTCAGGTTCGCTCTGTGACAGAGTTATCCCTGTGGTTTTCCTTGTGTTTGTGCTTTGGCTCCAGTCATTACATAACTTATCTATATTTATTGCTAGCCTGTGATCCAAGCAGGCTTGGAGCAGCCCAGAGGAGGCAATATTGATGTTGGTTTAGAGAACAGAATCTTTAAAAAAAATAATGGACACAGACTCTCAGGATTTCTTGGTTTTCCAAAAGCTGCAAAGAAAGTTAAACTCCATTTTCTTTGTGAGAGGCACAGTTTGCAAGTGTGGAATGTTGGGAAAAGCAGCAGAAGGTAATAAGGACAATCCTAAAAACACAGTTTATGGTGAAATGACCTGGCAAGGCTCTGCTCAGCTTCCAGGGAGGAAGTGCTCGTCGAAGAAAAATCATTGGCACATAGGAACTTTCCCAGAGGAATGAAATGGGTTTGAGCACTGAACTGCCTGATCTCTGTGAGAACTGAACTATCCAAAATCGTTAGTTAGTTTTGAAAAATCTTACCCTTTTTTGTGCAATGAATGAACCAATGGAATGCTGATTTTCCCAGTAAGTCGTGTGGAAATCAGAATATACGAATTATTGGGCTGCTCTGCCTTATAAGTACATCGGCCGTGCTTGTTCCTACAGGCAATAATTAGCTGCCCTTTGAAAGAAAATAATCCTGTCTTCCTGGAGAATATGTGGCAAAGGACAAAAAGAAACTAGGTGCAGGCTTCTTCGTTTCTCTGAGCTCAAATGTAGATTTGCACCGCAGCTGTTAAAGGCTGTTGACCCCAGAAACCATCAGCAGCAGAATTACAGGAGTGTCACCTCGAGTGGAACATCCCCACGGCCTCTGAGGACTTTGTAGCTGTTCCCACCCTGCTCTTCCTACCAGCAGGAATCTAAATTATTTACTAGGAAAACAAACCCTTGTATCTGAGCTGCACAAGATTCCCTTTCCTGTCTGTTCCCAGCACGGAGCTTCTCGAAACACCGAGACGCAGTTCTGCTTTCCACCGGAGCTGTGAAATACGTGCTCACATTTAGCAAATGAAGCACCTCTTTCACCTCATTCAGTGATTAATTCAGAGAGGAGAACTGCAGGCACTAAATTAACCTTTTTACCTGATTTAGTTTTACTAAATAAACAGCTCCATAATGTAATTTTCTCAACCAGAACAGCTATTTCCTGCGGTTTGCTTTCCTATTTGGAACGTGTTCCATTCCGAATCTATTTCATTTCACTTTGTAACAGTAACACCTTCAGACTGTGTCCCTTTTCCCTAGGGATCACACCTGTAAATCCAGCATTCTTCCTAGAAAACAGATGAGTAGTCAGAAATGGCTGTCACAGCACGCAGGAGCACCAACAGCAGATAGGAATGTGCCTCCTCCTCAACAGCATTCCCAATTTTACCTTTTAGTATTGGCAGCGTGAATGACCCGGGGGTGTCAATTAATATCCAGGTTTTATTCCATTTTTTCCCTTCCAGAACATCAAAATTCCTTCCTTTTCTCCGTTGCTTTTAATCAGCTGACTGTGGTTGTACTCCACTGCAGACATCATCGTTAATAAGTGGGTAGTTTATGTCCTGGGGAGTTGATATCAGCACTGCAGGAGCTCATAACCTTGCCCAGTGTGTGGTGGTGCTGTGCCACTTGTGGCCGTGCCTTTTCCCAGGGATCTTTGCCGCCCCGTAACAGTGATTTCCACTTTTCCATGTGGATCAGGATCATGTTCACTGAGGGTACATCTGAGAAAGTGTATCTGAATTATCTCTTCTGGCAAGTGTCAAGGGGATGTTAGTGAAACGTGCCTGGATACGGTAGCTTAGGACACAACTATGCTGGAAATGTTCTTGCAGCTGTTCCTTGGAAAACATCTGTGGGACTGGCCGTGGAAATCTGTACATCTCTGTTCACACCAGCACAGAGCAATTTTCCTCTCCTGCAACAAAGTATAAATTATTGGGAAATAAGGACATTATGCACCAATGGACATGAAATGACTAAAGGTAGTCATCTGGAAAGCAAGGGGGGGAAATGGAATATTCCTTACTGGCACAGGAATAATATAAGCAGACTCCACAAGAATTCCAGTACTCCAGCTTCTAGTATTTGAGTGGGAATAACCACTTCTCTAGACTCAATTACTTACATTTAGAGTTGGAAAAAACCTTCCATCTGTGACAGTCTGTGTTTGTATTGTCTGATAAAGGGAAGAATATACAGGTTGACGTTATTTCGTATTTATAATTAGTGATTATCCCTATGCAAAGGGAAAAGGACGTTGTCCCAAAGAAGTCAGTGTTAGCAAATGACATACAAGAATTTAAGTAGCTGTGGTAAAGGAGAGAAAGGAGTATTTTGTTTTGTAAGTATCTTCATATTGTCTCGTGGATGCTTTGTGCAAAGGGACCTCGGGCCCCTTAGAGTTTAATCCCAGTTATAATGGAATGTTAAATTAGAAAATAAGTGTTAAATCATAAAATAAATTTACAGTATCCATTCCCAGCCCTCATAACTGAGTGCTTCCTACCAAATCATTTTACTCAGCAGCTGCCTGGTTCTACAGGCAGAAAGGTGACTGCTTCTCTTTTTTTTTTTTTTCTTTTCCATGGGTTAACTTTTAATGACTAATTTAAATTCCATTTATGCAGAATCCCTATGATTTTGAAAACATCTCCTGAAATTATGCACGACTACCTTTCCAAAAAAAAAAAACAAAACCAAAAAAAACCAACTTTCCAATGCCATAAGTACAACACTGCCTAGAATTATCCTGTCAATTAAATAAAAGAACCCACTTAAAATAAGTGACAGAAATACACAGTGAATTAAACGCACCTTCCAGTAACAAATGGTTATTAAAGGAGACCTCTGAGCAAACTGCTGGTTCCGTGGTCATGCTTGGACAAGCACAAGGCTATTGAAACACACAGCTGCCTTTCAGACAATTTAACTTGCACTGAAGGCAAATTATCGCCATTTGATGTCATTCTCTTGGCTTCTCAGAGACTCCCTTCGCTGCACGGCAGTGTCAGGGGGAGCAGGACCGGGGCTGCAGCTCCAGCTGCCGATCAAATGCTGCCTGCAACGTCCTCCTGCAGAAAACGGGCTTGTGCATCTGGTAGTATGAGCTGAAAAAAAGGCAGGGACAGATATTTTAACAGGCTTGGAGGAGCAGTATGGGGTTCTGGCAATAGCTGGAGTGGGAATCGGGGAGGACTAAGACAAAGGGCACCTGAACCCACCCCCTACAGAAGTCATGAATAATAATTGCAGTCACTGGGTAAGCTCTGAAGTGTGTCACACATTCGGAGTCTTTTCTGCTTCCTCCCTTTTTCTCAGTGCCCAGAGAGCAGAGTTTCAACAAGGTGGGGCAACAACAACAACCCATGAGCAACAGAACTGCAGATATTCTTGCCATGGCCGTGGTGAAGTCACCACGAGTCCCTTCCCCTCGGTGCTGTCTGTACGTGAGGGTTTGCACTGCTCTGGGGGTGACGTTCCCCCTTCCTCTTCCCATGCCAGAGCCCTTTTCAAAGCCTCCAAAGTGAGACTGGATGACGTTAAAAATATAGGTTGCACTGGACTGTTGGCTCTTTGCTCCAGATCTTTCCAGCTCTGTGTAGAGAGGCCTTTGTGACAACACAGGCTCACCAAAGAGCCAGCTCACACTCTCCAGACTTTTCCTCGCTCTCTGTCAGTATCAGGGATCATGGAATTCTGTGCTTCCCAGCATACCCTACATGGGCTCGCTCGACGCTGTGAAATAATAGACAGGGGCCTGTCCCTGGTGTTATTTCTGGAACAGAATCCTTTTGTGTCAGTGAAGACTTGGAATTTCCTTCACGATTCAGGATTTTAGCACTACAAGCAATTGAATTTTTTAGCTGCGTTTCACAGGTTTTCTGCCAGCTACTGGGAATAAGGACATTTTCTAGTACATTTTTGGATTTCTCTCCTCTAGTAATCTCATCTTGGGAGCCTTGTCCCAGGACTGTGGTGCAGCTGTGCTGGTATAGAGGTATTTATTTAAATAAGGCAGCTTTTACTTTCAGTAAGCAGAGTATGTGGTATCAGTACATGGCAGATTTATTTAAATGAAAACTTACAGTCCATCCTAAGCTTATTGTTTCCATTGATTTGTGTTTGGGTCCTGTCAGCTCAAAATACTTTCTGCTCTAAGTTTCCTGAGCAAACAAGCTGGGTTTCTTTTTTCTGCCCTCTCCCTTCCTTATTCCAAGAGCTGTTTGGAACTTGGGGTGTGGTCTCTGGGACTAACAGACTCTGGATTTGTCCATGTGGCCGGTGAACCTCTTCCCCAACACCAACCTCCTATGTACACTATTCCTTTATTGGGAAGCCTGTCTCTCCCTTTTTCTTGTGGGCAGCATGTAATAAATCTGAATAAATTCATTTATTTATGAATGCTGAGCCTGACTTCCATGGGCACGAGGTGAGGGGTGTGGAATTACACTCCTCTGGACAGACAGGAGCTGCACTGGTGAGGACATTGCTCCTATGGCTACTGGAGGATCAAATGCCACTTCCCTTCGGGGGCTGCTGTCTGGGGAGCAAGGTTTTAAGTTCTGACAGACATATGAATCATTTCATCTCTTTGAATGTTTCCTCCCAAAGGGCCTGGTGAGGGGAAGCCCGTGCAAAGGCTTTTGATAGCTTGTATCCCCAGGCACCGGTCCCACTGCTCCTAAAAGCAACAGAATCTGCAAAACATTTCTCAGATACATATACATACTTGTGTGTACATGTACAAAGCTGTGGAGCCTCTGTATCTGTTTTCTAATAGGTGCATTTTGGTACAGAAATGCAACTCTGTGACTTCTGCCTTCCACTTGCCAGCACTGCTGCTGTCCTCCATACTGGGGTAATGGGGCAGCAGTGGAGCACTTGGATTAATTAGTGGCCATACATGGTGTGGAGCTCTTTGGTTGAGTGGTTCAAGGGAACTGTTGTTCCAAGTGACCCTCATTTTCCTTCCGTGGGTGTGCAGAGTGGGCAGACTGCTTGTGTCTGGAGTGTTAATTACTCTGTGTCCCTTAATCAGGAAGGTTGTAATCCTATTTCGGTGTGGAAATCCACATGCCACAGGGCCCAATCAGCATCCCTGATATCATCCCCTGCCAGTCAATACACAGCCATTAGCCATCCAGAACTATTCCCGAGGAACTGCTGTGCAGACATGCCAGGACAAGTTTTGCCAAGCCACACTGGAAGACAGTTTAGCAAGGCTGGTTAAAATAATCCCAGTTTAATGGGACATGTATCTTTGGGTTCCCAAAGAACGTCAGGCAGGACTTGCTGCTCTCTAAAGCACAGCGTGTTACAGAACAGATAAATTGTGTTTCCTCAGAATACTGAAAACACTTCTCATCCCCTCCCCCCCACATTCACACTTCCCTGGATCCCAAATAAATGCCACATTGAAAGAAAATTATTCCTTGCATAAGTGAAGAAAAAGAAAACAACAACAGATTTTGTTTCCTGACCTCACCACGACTCCTCCTTTTCCCACAACACTCCATTGTTCTGCCAGGTCCAGACAGCACAGGGAGCAGGCTCGTTTTCCCTGTTTTTAATCCCAAAGCTGGAGTCCATTGCTTACAATAAGGATCCTTGGGGTTTGGTGGGTTTTTTTCTCGATCCTACTCAGCTGTTAGCAACAAATGAGTTAATTACCGAGGAACAAAGATGAGGCAGGGATCCTTCTCTCCCAGCTTGGGAAGTGAGCCATGCTCTGATAAGAGATTTCCCCCCTCAGGTTATGTGATGTATTGAAGGATAATTTTTCAGTGTGTTCTATTAGGTTTAAATTAGTAAAGGGAAAGGAATGTATGTGTTCAAGTAGGTGTCTGAATTGGTATTTTTAGAGCTGTCATGCTCTGTGCTTGCAAAATGAACATTTTCTGTCCTTTAGGTAAACTGGAACTTATGTTCCACTATGTTGGAGGAGGACGAACAGCCACGTTCCATATCTGTGGTGGCAAAATACAGATGTGGGGAGAAATAAAAGGAGTGACCGCCCAGGGCTTTTGGAGAACAGAGACTGGAGCCGAGAGCCTCATCCTGTAAATGTCACCTGGATGTTGTCACTGCATGGAACCAGTCGGAAGTTGGTTCCACTCACAATTGTTAACAATTAATTTTTCAAACTGGAGCAGATCCACAGCTCCCACTTCAGAAGCTACAATGGCTTTTGTCCCCCCCCCCAAAAATCAGCCGGTGCGCCGGTTCATTCCCCGTGTGATGGGAGGGATGCTCGGGTGTAGCTGGTGGTACCTACAGGAGCGCTGGCCCCCGTCAGGAGTTACCCTGAGGAAAAGTCGTGCGTGTTTACGGGGATCTTGGAGCGCTTGGCATCCAAACAAACTCGAAGGAAGCGTTGGCCGTCATCGCTGGCAGAGCAGACAGGGACTGTGCCTCAAAATAGCGCTTGGCAGAGGAACGCTGCTGACGGCTCGGTGGAGAAGGCGGATTTGCTTTTCCAGACCGAGACATTTCATAAACAGTTTCTGTTTGTTGGAGCTGTGGAACCTCACTAGATCAAACCCAGTCCTAATCTGCTGGAGCCGCCTCCACAGGCTTTTGTCTCCAGTGTGTACACACAGCCAGTCGCTGTGGTTTGGGTCTGTCCTAGGACATTTATCCCTTTGTGTTTGACCACGAGCACGTTGGGGCAGCCCCACAAATCCTCCAGACGATGGGGTTTTTGTTTTATCTGGTCAAGCTGCAGGCTGAGAAGGTCTTTGATGTAGCCTCTGACTTAGGGGCCGACCCACCGTCTCCTTCCTGACACACCGAGCCTTGGATTCACTCCACGGGATGGGAAGCTTGGAAGTGCACATCCCAAAAAACTCCGTCGCACCAGGCTGTACGTAAACCTGTCGATTTGAAGCAGGACGCGGAGGGGTTTTAAAATGCAGGCGGGTGTTTGGAAGCCTCAAGGAACAGCACGAGGAGGAGGGTCCCACAGAGACACACACTAAACCCGCGGTGGCTGAGCACTGGTCCTTACCCTGCATGGGGACGCGGGATAAGGCAGGACGGGCGGTGCGGGGGCAGAGGAGCGCTGTGGCACACGGTGCCCGCCGGGACCCGCCGCGGCCTGAGGGGGCGCGCGCGGGCCCCTCGCGGTTGCCGGGGCCCGGAGCTGTGGGCGAGGCAGAGGCAGAGCTGGCCCGACCAATCAGGAGAGACCCGGCCACGACCGGCGGCCAATCGGCGCCAGTAAACAACACGCCCCCCCCGCGGGGCGGGGCGGACCAATCAGGACGCGGGAGATTTGGGCGGTCTTTTCAAAACGGCCGTGGCGCCGCTCGCGGCCCTTTAAAGGCGCGATGCGGCCCTTCGACGTGTCCCTCCGCGCGGCCTCGCCGTCCATCCGGAGCGGCGCGGTGCCGCCCCGCTCCCCACCGAGCCGGAGCGCCGTCGGGCCGCCGCGCCTTTCTCGGACCTCCGGGCGTTCTCGGAGCGCCGCCGGGCCGCGCGGATGTGAGCGGACTACTTGTCTTCCGCGCGCCGCCTCACCAGTGGGAATCGCTCCGCGCGGGACAACAAAAGGCGTGGGCGGGGCCGCGGGGCCGCCATCTTGGAGTGGGGCCGGGGTGGGGGCTGCAGCAGCGGCGGCCGGGGGCGGTGTTGTGATGGTGCCGTGACGGTGCCGTGACTCCCCGCGGGAGTCCAGGCCGCCCTGCCTGGATGCGGGGCCAGCGGCCGAGCCCACCCCCGTCCGCGCGGTGACGGGAGCCGGGCTCGCCTCCCCCTCCCCGAGCGCTGAAGGGCCGCGGGGGGGGCCTGGCGCCCCCTCGTCCCCGGCCTGCGGGGCCCCTTTGTTTCCCAGGTGCGGAGGGGAAGGAGGAGGAGGAGGAAGGGGAAGATGGGCAGCGAGGCGCTGTGGCTTTTCAAACAGCTGAACCTCCACCTGGAGCTGGAGGGGCGGTTCCAGCCCCGCGAGAAGGGGCTCAGCCTCATCGAGGCCGCCGCCGAGGTGGGTGAGGAGGACCCGGGCCGCTGGGCTGGGAAGGGGGGTGGGGGCAGAAAATGCGTGGTTTTAAAGAAAATTCGAGGTAATAGTGGACGTGCGTTACCTGCGAAAAGTTAATTCTTTTCTCATGCACCGCTTGCCTTTTGTTTTAACTCTGCCTTAATTCGTAGGTGTTAGCGTTGCATTATCCGAGAGCTGCGACCTGCAGGGCAAGCAAAATATTTAGGCGTTTAGTATTTATTGTTTAGGTTTAGAGTGAGCACAGGAGCAAGCGGTTCTGTATTGTTTTCGTCAGGGGAGCCTCCTGCCACCGCAGGGAAGGTGGGATGTCAAGCGGCTTTTCATTAGCGAGGTCTGGGGAAACGAACCCAGAAGCGCTCAGCGCTTCGACGGCAAAATGTAAATTGACCGTAAACATCTCCACGTAAAAGACCAAAGTTCCTCGGAGTTCAGGGAGGGCTGCGTTCTATCGGGTGCCTGGGAGGGTTTTTTCTGGGGGGAAGGGCCCTAATGTTTAACAAAAACAGGTCCCTGAAACGAGGCTGCCTGTTTGTTGTGAAAGCAGAGCTGTTGTTCCTTAAATATTGACGCGCAGGCAGACAGCTGTGCGGTCATCTCTAAGGTCAGGAGCCACTGTGTATGCCTGCTCTTGGTAAATAAGTCTGAAATATGCCTTTACATAAGAATTGGAAATGTGGCTGTGCGGGGTGTTGTTCTGGTGAGACTCAGGATCTGGCTGTAACCTCTGTACCTTGGGTGTGATTGGTATCTCAAGTGTCTAAATTTTTTTTTAAAGTTGAGTGAAATAAAAGTATCTGAGGAAAAAAATTGCTTCTGTTTGATATAAATAAAAGATGATTTTGGGAGTGAGTGGTCCCGGTCACTGCTGCTGTTGCCACAGAATAATCGTGACTTTGTCTGTCTTGCCATAGAATGAAAACACTCTGTGTCCAAGACAAAGGAATGCCAAGGTGGAAGATCTTTGGAGCCTGACCAACTTCTTTGGATTTGCAACCGAAACGTTTGTTTTGGCTGTCAACATCCTGGACAGATTCTTGGCCCTTATGAAGGTACAAGTGTGGCCGTTGATTCATTCTGTGCTAGCAACAGATCTGGAGTCTCCTTTGGAAACCTGGAGCACAGTTCTTTTACCTCTAAAGACAAGTAGCAGGTTGATTTATTTCTCTAATAAGTCTGTAGCCTTTGCCATGTAGATGTTTAAGAAAGGAAGAATTAAGAAAAACAAACCTGTTTGTCTTCCAGACTGTCTCTGGGTACTGTGCGAAAGCTTAACTTAGCTCTGGAACTGATACCAAACGATAAATTTCCTGGTTGTTTTTATCGTGTTTGTGCTGGTTTAAGGCAGGAAATCTGAACCTAAAGCAGTTCCCTGTTATTAAATCAGCAGAAAAACTGAAGTTGCATCAGGTTTGTGGTCTGACTGTCCTTGAGGTGGCACAAAACGGGTGGGAGAGAAGAGCAGAGGCAGGAGCAAGTTGTGGAGGGATGGGGCTGCCTGGAACAGGCTCAGACTGGATCTGTGTGGGCTGTCAGTGAGGGAAGGTGAGCACTGCCGCTCGGGGAAGTGAGGAATTACAGCTCTCACTGCAGTGGATTTGTGTAGTGATGTGGAACAGCCCCAACAGAGGCTGCTCAGCTCTCCAGCTTCACTTCCTCTGCCCTGGCAGATCGACGCTGCTTGGTGGGCTCTGCCAGCTGGGTTGTGCTCCAGCTGCACTGCTGCAACTGGTTTAGGCTGGGGGCGGTGGAGGAGCTGGCTGACACCAGGTTTAGTTGAGATAAGCAAGTCCTTGGCTGCTGAACTGGGAATATTCCGGGCGCTGTTGCCGTGCAATCAGGGTGCTCGTGGGGAGGGAAGTACTCACAGTGCTCCCTGTACTTTTTCAGGTGAAGCCAAAGCACTTGTCTTGCATTGGAGTTTGCTGCATCCAGCTGGCCGCCCGTGTCGTGGAGGAGGAATGCAACATCCCCGCTGCTCCCGAGATCATCCGGATCAGCCAATGTAAATGCACTGTGTCCGACCTGAAACGGATGGAAAAGATCATTTCAGAAAAGTTGCACTTTGAATTTAAAGCTACTACTGCCTTAACCTTCTTGCACTTGTACCATACTATTGTACTCTGTCATACCTCAGAAAGGTGAGTGAGCCCTTTTGGCCCCCCTGGTTCCCTCCCAAAGGGTCACAGCGTTGGCTGTAGAGGAGGCAGCTCCTCAATTTTTTTACTTCCTGACAATGGAATGCTTGTTTATCCACATCCTTCTCCTCTTGGGTGTCTCACAGGAAAGAAGTATTGAATCTGGACAAGTTGGAAGCACAGCTGAAAGCTTGCAACTGCCGTCTGGTCTTCTCTAAAGCAAAAGTAAGTAGAAGTAGTTTTCTTTAACTTCTGGGTAGGGTTATGATTCTCTTTACATTGAGTGCTGTTTCCTTGTCCTTTTAGCCATCTGTCTTGGCCTTGTGCCTTCTCACTCTGGAAGTTCAGATGTTGAAATCTGTTGAGCTGCTGGAGATCCTCCTGCGTGTTCAGAAGCATTCAAAGGTAAATATTGTCAGTGGATTGTTTGTCCAGTTGCTGGGGCTGACACTTAGTGATGGAAGATGTTACATTTAAGGGACCCCTTAACTGGGTCCCTGGGTATGTTTTTAGAGGTTCGGTTTGGCATCAGCTGAAGGAAGCAATTAAAAAATGTATAAAATCAGGAGAACTGCTGAGCTGGTGCCCGTGCAGTGTACCCTTTAACAGGCAGCTGACTGAACTTGTGCGGCTCTGGCTGTGTGTTCTGGAGAAACTTCCAGTCTGTTCGTGGGACTGCTGGGCTGGTTATTCTTTTTTTTGCCTGAATAACTGGACCCAAGGAAACAGCATGGAGCTGTGTCAGGGGAGGTTTAGGATGGATATTAGGGAAAGGTTCTTCACCCAGAGGGTGGCCAGGTGTGAAAGACAGCAATTGTACAACCCCAGTTTCTTGAGGGGTGAAAGTAGTTCTTTAAAGGACAGTATTATTCCATTTTAAAAAGGAATTTTAAATTTTTTCATTCCATTTTAAAGTGGAATAACCTTTGTTTCATTTATCCTTGGGAAGTGATAATGAAAACGTTAACAACTTGACAGGCAAACTTGTCAACTCAGACTTGAACGTGGCCTTGTCTGGGAGGTGTGTAGGAGTTGGTGGGAGTTCACCTTCAAAAGCAACTTTGACGAAGGTATCACAGTCATGACTCACTTCTCTCTTGAGAGATGTTTTTTCCAGGGGGGTGAGATGGAGGGGTTATCTTTAGAGCCCGTGTGTAACAGACTAAATAAGTTCTTTGGGTTTTGTTTCTTTTCAGATAAGTGATGGTGACCTACTTTACTGGAGGGAGCTGGTCTCGAAATGCCTGGCAGACTATTCCTCCCCTGAGTGCTGCAAGCCTGACCACAAGAAGCTGGTTTGGATTGTTTCCAGACGAACAGCCCAGAACCTCCAGAACAGCTACTACAGCGTTCCCGAGTTGCCAACGATTCCGGAGGGGGGATGTTTCAACGGGAGCGAGAGGTCGGTAAAACTGCCACCACCTGGTTCATTTGTTGGGAATTCTCCTTTTCCTGTAGTGTTCATGGCAGCTCCCTGTCACTAGGCTTTGTTAAAATGACCTTTCCCACTGTTCCTTCCAGTGAAGACTCCTGTGAAGACATGAGCAGCGGAGAGGAAAGCCTGAGCACTTCTCCTCCCAGTGACCTGGAAGGCACCTTCTTCTTTGAACTCAAACCCAAACCCAAGTGGCAGACTCTCAGCTGTGGGTCTTAGCATTACATCTGGACTGTATTAGGTTGAGATCTCTAATGCACCATAGAGTCTTTTGGCAATAATAAATAAGGTGGTAATCTGTAAACTGTATTAAGGCAAAGACTTGCTGTGGTATATCAGTGCTTTGAATGCCTGCCTTGATTTTTCTTGTTGTTGTAATTTTAAGGAATTAAAAACAAAACACTTTCAGGTCCCCAGATCAGCAAAAAAAAAAAAGTTCTTGTATAGCTCTGTTGTCAGCAGCCATGAATGTAGCCCTGTACCTGGTGGTCCAAACCCCTCAGCAGCTCAACACCTGAGCTGATTTCAAGGTCTTGACTGAGAAGCATGGAGCAAGAGTGAGAGGCTTTCCTGGAATTTAAATGTGCTCCATGGGGACAGTCAAGCATGGGATTGGCCCAGGAGGAGCTGTGCAGTCCTTTTCCTGGGATGTTCTTGGGTTTCAGCATGACAAACACCCGGGCTTGGCTTGAATTCAGCTTTGACCCTGCTTTGAGCAGGAGGTTGGCCTGGAGCCCCTCTGGAGGGCAGCTCCACTCCCTGCTGCGGTGGGATTCGATCCAGCGGGCTGAGTAGGTTGTGTGGAATGGTGTGTGTACGTAGTGCCAGGCTGGAATGATTTACTCTCCAGTGGGCCAAACACAAACTGCTTTTCCTTTTCAGCAGGGTCTTGAGTTCTGTACTCCAAGTAGCAATTTTTTGAAGCTTGGCTTTTATTAACTTCAGGGATCCCTATTTCACACCAGGAGTGTGTGTGGTCAGCAGGAGTTTTCTAGTCAATCTAGTTTTCACTGAGACAGTACAAAGTGCGTGGCCAGGAGTAATTTCATGTTTCCTTTAATACTGTTTTTACCCTGAAATCCACATTGTATACTTCAATGTCTTTCAAATCCTAACATGTCAATCCATGCTATTAGCTTAGACTTCTTAACATGGTAAACCCTGCTAAGTCTACATTCCTTTGAATATTTAACCCCTGTAGTTGTTTTTCAGTATATTCATGTTATTGATTGAGTCATAATCAGACTTGTTTGCATGCTGATGTGAAGCAGTTAGTGCAGGAGAAGTTGGTATTATGCAGTAATATCAGGTAAATGTGATGGTGAAGTAGTTGATGTAACGGTTTTTCCTCTGAACTGTGTTATCAAAGCACAAATTGAAGTATGATGGTGTCTCTCCGTGGTGAGAACACGGCTATAGCAGATTAAACGAGCTCAGAATCACGGTGTGAGGTTGTGGTGGTGCCAAAGTAGAAATGAAGGAGCAAACAAGCTTAAAAGCTGTTCCGTAGGTGCAAGCGTTGCTTTAGGAAGGTAAGAGTGATGCTGTTCAAGTCCATAACTGTTATGTGATTTCAGTTTTCTAAAAACACACAGAAAAAAAAAAAGTTTACAAAAAATGTATATGAAAATGTAAATTAAAAAAATGTACAGAAAAAAAAATTTAAAATTAAAAAACCGAGCAGAAAATACTGTATTTTTTTACATTGTATGTAACTTTTTGTAGGTCTGTGGCATGTAGATAGTAATTTATTGTGTACTCTGTATGATACAAATACTGTACCTCTGAAGACTTCTTGCTGCAAGTCTCTGCTCCCTTCAGGAGTCCTTGGGTGAGGAACCTACTGAGTCTTGTTTCAGTTGAGAACAAAAATAAACCAAGTGCTGTATTTGTTAACTGCTGGGAGTGGTGGTCGGTCACTTTTTTTCCCCGCTGTACAGGGTGTTACGATCCTGCAGCTGGATTCCAGGAGTGCTGGTGAGCAGCTGGCAAAGAAAAGGGAGACACTGCAGTACCGGCTGGGAATCGCCTGTGCCAGGGGAGCCCGTCTGCCAAGGGAAATCCTGCCCCGGATGTTTCTTCATGGCCTTCATAGCTACTACTCTTATTTATTTTTTTTTTAAACACAGGAGCACACTACAGGAGTTCTCACTTCCCACGTGGAACAGGTGAGGGATGGACACTTGGCACGGGGAGCTGCGTGTGAAGGCCCCTTCTGGCTAATAAAGAACTCGCACGTACCGCTGGGAGCTGATCACAGAATGGAACTGTGCCTCCTGCCACTGCTTGCTCCCAAGTTTTCAGAGCACTGGTTGCTTGCTGTCTGGTGTTCTGGCTGCTTTGAACATGAAAGAGATGTTCAGCTTCCACTTCAAAGGTGCCCACTTGGGTCACCTCAGTGCAGCCTCGCTGGGGAGCCGGCAGGAACGTGTGTGTGGCGTAGGTGGGCTCGAGGAAGGTGGGAAGCCGTGGGCAATATCCCTGGGTTTACTCAGCTTGGGAGGTTACTGAAGCTCGAGGTGTGCCATTCAGCCCCTTTTAAGTTCGTCCTGGCTTGGAAGAGCGTTGTCAGGCTCACTTCTGTGGTGATAATTCAGGTTTCGTAATGTGGTTGGATAATTTAGGCTCCACTTTGATTTTGCCGGGTCAGGTGGCTGCGGATCCCTCCGAGGGGGTTTGCCTGGCTCCCTTCAAAGAACGGGAATTTTGGGGGTTGTTTTGCCTGTTTTTTAATGGCAGAGGAGTGCACGGCTTTAAATGCTGTTTGGGGCTTGCTGGTACCACGTGGTGGGGCTTGGAAGGCTTGCAGGCTCCAGGGTTGGAATACGTGCTCGTTTTCATAACTGAGGTGGGAGGGGGCTGAGAGGGAATGCTTGTGTGGGGAAGCCATCCCCTGGGACAGCTCCCAGCTGCATCCCGGTTTTCTGGGATGTGATTCCCTGTGCTCTCGAACCTACTGGAAGTGTAGTGCTGAAGGTTCACGTGGGTTTCTGCTCTCCTGTGGCTGGACTGGGCCACAAGGGATCAGTCGTGGAGCCATTTCTGTTCCCAGTGAGTTGTCATTCCATAATTAAGTAATGATAATGGCCTTTTAAACAGGGAGCTTGACTTCCCCACTGCTTGATGACATATAACAAGTGACACGGAGCAATAAACCATTCAGAATAAATCAGTCAGTGTGTTCAGACCCTGGTCCTTAACAGCTCCCCCTTTTCCTCTGATGGAATAAGAAGGATGTTCCTGTCAGAGCTTGGAGCACTCTGTGCTTGACTGTAGCGTGAAAGGCTGAAACACAGAGTAAAGGGAACAGCTGATCTGAACATCAGCGCTGCCTCACGATCTCGGGCCATTCCTGTGCTTGCACTAACAGGGGGATGAGTTATTCTTATGATCCCACGTGGCTGTCAGGCCTTTGAAGCCCAACAAAATGTGAGTCAGTAAATCCTCAGTGGACAATGAGAATTATTTATTTTAAAATGTGGTGCAGCTGTGGAGCGTCACACGTTACCCTGCTTCGTGGCCTGAACCCGTGTCTGCTTTTAGTAGTGCACCTACTAAAAGGAGAAAGTTGCCATAACAACTGAATGAAATCAATTAGAGTAATAAGCAATTAAAATCTCATCCTTAGTGTTGCATAAACATAGCATTTTGCTTATGAATTATTACTAATCTTGCCTCTAGACCTGTACGTTCTGGTTCTGATTTGCAATCTGAACCATTTTTGAATTAATGAAGCATTTAATTTCTCCTTCAAAGAGTGCTGGTGGGGTTTTCTTTGGCTGTAGCAAGTACATCTTCATCAGGGATGTGAGCACTATTAAACATCTAAATGAAGGAAACACTTGTGATGGGATTTCCAGAGCGCTTGGCTCTGGCTTCCTTCCCACCCAACAAAGTCAAGGATTAGTGTGTGGTGAGAAATTCTGTCCTGGGCCTAGAAAGGCAAATGCAACTCCTTCCTCTGTCACACGCTTCCTCCCTGACCTCCTGCATGTTCCTGAACCTCTGGCTTCCTTTGCTCCCCCTGGGCAGAACAAAGCCAGGAATAGCTCCTTGCTGAAGTTCTCGGTTGTCAAGGGTAAATCAGATGAACCCTTGTGGAAAGGTGGGATGTGCGAGGAACCAGGGCTTGCAGACTGATTTCTGTAGGAAGCAGCTGAAGGCTTGGCTGTTAAATAAACTCCTATTTACACTGTGCCGCCTGTGCTGATGTACATTTTAATCGGGGTTTATCTGAAAGGTTTTCAGTACTGCCACAGTTGTTGGAAGAGACTCGGTGTAATGGAGAATTTACCAACTCTCCTGCTGCTAAAAAAAAACACGTATTTAACGGGTTTTTCCCACAGTTGCCATGGAAGCCTGCCTTTGGAATGCCCCTGGGGTTCATCTCTTTAACAGAAGGTCCACCTGAAGTCACAGGGCTGGACTCTTTCTATATAGCTTTGAGTCCTCGGAGGGTTAAAGCCATGCTGGCTCTGGTCAGAAATCATTTTCTGCTTCACCGGGGTCAAAGCTTTTATGTTATTGCCTCCTTTAGATCCTTCCAGGCCCATCTCTCAGACTGTGCACCCTGTGGGGCCCTTCAGCCAGCGCTGGCCATTGCTCGATATTGTTGCTCTGTGATCAAGTTTATATCTCCTGGCATCACTTCTTGAGCTGGGAGCAGGGAGTGACTCAGATTTTAGTAAGCAAGAGTACGTGACAGTGCCCTGTCATCCCTCGAGGGATGTACAAGAGGCACATAAAAGGCTCTGTGGAATGCCTTGCTCCTCGGGGGTGTTCGGTCGGCAGCCCTGCAGGTCAAAGTCCTTTTTTGGGTAGCTGACATCAGCACACGCCTCTCTGTCCTTCCCCTTGCCCGTGCCTCAAACACAACCTCAGGAGGCAGAGGTGATCTAGGGAGGCAACTTGGATGCCAAACTGGAGCAGCACTTTTCCTGCTGTGTGCAGAGAGGGTGATTTTTCCATCTGCCTCTGCTTTCCGAAGGAGTCGGGGAGATTCATGAGCTCCGAAACTCAGGTCTTGTACATCCTTAGGGTGATCCCAGAGGGAAGACTTTGGATGTAAAAGATCTAATCAACACCTGAGTTTTGCTTGAGCAAGTTCTTATCTCTAGTAACAGGTTTTTGGAAACAAGAAGGCAAAGTTTTACTGTGGGCTAAAAGAGAATGAAGTCGGAATGCTCCTGAACTTCAGGAAGTCTGAAATTCAAATCCACACTTGGATCCTGGGCTAGTCTCCTGATTTCCATTTCAGAAGTGGAAATACCCTGCAGTAGATTGAGCCAGGAGTAAGTGGCCAGACCTTGTGTCTTAACAGCAAGTTGTGAGCAGACAGATAGAAAGAAGAATCACAAAGTGTAAGATGGAGAATCTCTGACCGTTTTATCTTTAACCACAAGCAATTTTAAAGCTCACTAATGATGCTGATTGTACGTGCAGGGAGGAGGATCCAGGCTGGGGCACAATTTCCAGGGAATGAGGGTTTAGGAGAACTCATTTCCCTGCCTCACCAAGGCCAGAGAAAAGAAGTCAGACTCTGTGGATATGATTTTCTCATTAAAGGCCTGAAAATAAATTCCAAACTCATTTGGAAAGGTATCTAAGTGTGCTGACTTATTCGAACCTCGTGATAGCATTTCCATGCCCTTCTGGGTAAGAACACAGGACAATTATTATCCCTGCAAGTGCTTTGAAACTCTCAAAATGCCTGAAGTGCCTTACAAAGATCACAGATATGCTATAAAATATAAAGGGGCTGTGGCTGTCTGTTATTTTTTAATGGAGGGGGATGATAGGTGTGGGTGGGAACGTAGAGAGGCAAGAGAAAGGTTAGAGGAAATTGGGTGTTTTTTTGTGTGGAATTCATGGGAATTGGCAGGGAAATGCTCTCATGTAGAGAAGAAATTGCAGGAAGACAGTCTATGTGGAGAGAAAGGGTTTTGTAGTGGACTGGATGGAAATCAGCCTCTTCCTGGGGTTCAGCTTCAGCAGCACCAGCAGAAAGGAAACCTCCACAGGTGGAAACAACCTGCAAACAAGGAGATCGGGGTGGGGGTAAGAAAAGAACCTCCCAGATGGATAAATCGGCCAGGACAGAGGTTTTCAAGTGCAGCCTGCAGGGTGCTCGAGGCTTGACAAGCCTCTACGTGCAGCCTGTCAGGGGATTGTTTTAAACCATTCACTGGGGTATTTATTGCACTGTGGACGAAGGATACGTGACCCGAGTCTGGCAGCCCCCTGTTGGAGAGGGAGCCTGTGAGCAGGGCTAATCCTGTAGGAGGGCTTTTCCTAGCAAGATCTTGCTACAGCTTCCTCTAGGTTTGAAGAAGGGCAGTTTGAATTTTTTCATCGCCTTCTGTTGGTTTTATTCAGTTTTCTGAACTCCTATTTCTGTTTCTCACTGCATCTGTCCCAAGTAACCTGCCACAAAGCAGCTGGAATAGTCAGAAACTACCCTGCATCCTCTTCATCATGGTTAGGGAAAAACAAGCTCAGCCCTGCATCTGTGTGGAAATAAGAACAAGCAGGAAAAGTCTGGCTGCAGAGCCCCTCCAGCCCTCAGGGCTGTGTAAAATGGGTCACTGGAAGTGTGTAAGCAGAATGAAAGGAGAGAGGAGAGCCTGTTAATCCTGGATTTTTTGGCTCCTTGGGCACAAATTTAATGTTAAGCTACTTTCTGACTTGAGGGATTGGCACGTGCTAAAAAGCTTTGCTGCAAAGTGGGGAGAGAGCAGCAGGACACGAATGACAGGGAACTCCTGTGCCTGTGCAAGCAGCAGTGATTTGGTGATTTTACTAAGACATGGCAGAAGCCTTTAGGAAAGGACTCAGAGGGTAAAATGTCATTAATTTCTCTTCTTCCCATCTCCCCCTGCTGCCCATCACGAGGCAGCTGAAGGAAGGTACCCAAACAAGCTGGCCCCTCACTCGGCCTTCCCAGGTGGGAATGCTTTACAGGGAATTGGGTATTTCCTAGATGAGCCCAGGTGTAGAGACTCCCTTGCAGCTTCCTGCTCATGGTAGCAGAGCCAGTGCCACGTCTCTCAGCAGACTGTGAAGCTCAGTTTGGCTGCAGAGGTGACAGAGCTCTCGCTTCACTGCTCCTCCAGCAGTCAGACTCCCATATGTAAGTACACAAAGCTTTTCCAGTTGTTTTACTAGTAGTTTATGCTGGTGGCTCCTATTGAACTGGAACAGGAACTTGTTTGCTCACAGGAATATGCCTTGTCCTCACCTTCTTTCAGATGCAAGTAGAGGTCTCTGCACAGTGGGGAGCCTTTCTCTTGTTTAGGTGTTGTCATAATACCTGGTGTCAGTGCAACTTGTCTTGGAAGCAGTTGAGTTGAAATTTACTCCTTGTTAGAGAGTTCTGTGCCAACACAGCACTTTTCTAAGTGGTTGAAAAGATGGTCTTGAGAGAAGAGCCTGTTTTCTCTAATGGAGTTGAAATGGGGAGAGCAGCTGTTACCCTGTCGTGGACCTGCAGCAACAGCCTTTTGGGTTGCTTGTGCCTTGTTTCTTCTGGGTTGTTCTTTTTGGGGAGATGGGTATGATTTTGCTTGTTTGTGCTTTCTGGAGAGAGGAGTATGATTATGTTTACCTGACCAGTCTTGTCGTGTTGAAAGTAGAGGAATAAGGAGAGAATGAGTGCAGGAAGGAGCAGAGTCAGGACTCTACTTTTTCCACACAAAGCTTTCCCATCGTGTCTTTCAACCAGCCTGTCTTCCTCAGTGAAAACACTGTTTACAGAACACAGGTTTGGGGTTAGGACAGTGTTTTTACTTCTATTTTAAATACTTGTAAGTTGAAGTTGGTGGCTCCCCCATCCCTGGGAGTGTCCAAGGCCAGCTTGGATGGGGCTTGGAGCAACCTGGTCTATTGGAAGGTGTCCCTGCCCATGGCAGGGGGTGGGACTGGATGAGCTTTAAGGTCCCTTACCAACCCAAACCATTCTGTGATTCAGCGTGCAAATGGCTGCTGTGGGGCTTCTGTTGTGACCCTGAAATGCAGGAACTTACTGTGTGTGGTTACGTGCGCCTCCAAAGAAGGCTTTTTCTGTAGGTGTGGTAGAAACGTGGGCTCCCTGCCCGCGGGTTAGTCTGGGGTTAGGCAGGATGGTGACTAACCTTAGGAGAGGCTGGGGAGGGAGGGGGTGAGTGTGCTGCTGTTTATGCAAACACCCTGATAGCTCGAGCAATTCAGAAAATAGCTCAGAAACTGAGGAAATATCAGCTGGGTAGGGCAAATAGCTGCGGCATTACCTGTGAGGAGGCGGGAGGTGACACAGAGGGGTGACTGGACTTGGGACACAGCTGCCTCACCTTGGAGCTGTGTGAGAGATGGGATAGGGACTGTGTGACCTCCTGCACATCATCAGATATCCTGAGGCATCAGAGGCAGGATGCAGCAGCTTTCCTCTCCTTACCTGAAGCAGGGCAGGCACAATCCTGGGGCCAATACAGTCGGAGTAGCAAAAATACTTTGATGGCATTTAGCACTGTGACCTTTAAACACTTCCACAGGCTGATTCAACAGCACAGAAAACACTGTGGGTGAGGCAGGGCTTGATGAAAATGTGCTGTGAATCACGTTCTTGTGTTGCTGTCGGTCTCTCAGTCCCATGCATGCGAGTTTGGGGCAGATAAACATTGTTTCCTTCAGCATGACAAAGCAAACTGGGGAGGGTCCCTTGCAGTTGCCTCCCAACGCTGGGTGAGTGTTGAAGCAGTGGGGTGGACTTAAAGCATTAGTTTGTGTTGGCTGATATTTCCCAAGTATTGAAAATCCCAGTTTCTGAAGATGTTTGGCACGGAAGTGCATTTTATCCACGCTCCCTGCAAAGCTGGGGAGTAGCTCTCTGGGGAGCAGCTGAATGCCCTCCAGTCCCATGGGGTGGCTTTCCCAGTATCGCTCCCCTCCAGCTGGAATGATAACCAGCTGTACCAGACAGGAAAAGCCAGGCTCGGACATAACCAGCCTGTCTGACAGTTATATCAGTCCCCAGGGCTGGATGCTTCCTGGGGAACAGTTTGCCCAAACCCTGGGGAAAATGCTGCCCCATTCCACAGCCTTTCCCTCCTTCACCTTCCCTCTCTGGAATTGTGACACTGCAGGCTGTCCCTGAGTTGCCTTTCAGCAAATAAGCATCCAACGGTGTCCTGGGGGAAGCATCTCTATGGGATGCAAAACTCCCTTACAAGCAGAAACCCAGGAGAAACTAGGGAAGATGTTTGCCTTGAGCTCCCTTAAACTTGGATCCCACCACGGCTCCTCTTTGGGATTCAAGAGACCCCAAATGTGTGCTCTCCCAGGAACACTGTGAGATCACAGGAGTGATGGAGGCAGGCAGCCTGCTCCCCAGTTCTCCAGCTGCTCCCAGAGGGAAGCCCCAGCCGTTTTGTTTCCCGACTGGCATGCTGGCTTCCAGTGACACTAACAGCTTCCAGCTGCTTCCAGGTGTGCAGCTTGAACAGTAAGGCTCCTGTCTCAGCTTAAGATTACTTAACCTCCCAGCTTTCTAGCTGGGAATAGAGCCAGGGGACACATGCTAAAAAGGCATTGCATCTTCATGCCTCTGGCAATCTCTGGAGTTGGAAAAACGGGCGTGGTGCTGGCTTCATCCAGTCCCCCAGCCGTGCAGGAGAAAGAAGGCATCTCCCTCTCCTCCTCATTTTTCAGGGTGATCTGTGTGGCATCTTCCTCCATCCTCCCTCAGATGAAGGTCCCTTTACATTGCTGCAGGGTCTGCAGGGTCTAACCTGCATTTCTAGATTTCCAGGATGCCTCTGTGCCTCTCCCCACCCAAAAACCTCCCCTGAACTCTGCTTTGCTGCAGAACATCAAGACGAGCCAGTTCTGCTGCTGCTCTTGCCTGGGAATTGAGCAAAGAGCACCAACCTGTGCGTTTTGGGAGAGGAGGAAGCCCTACTTTCATCTCATCTCCTGCCTTCCCTTCCCTTTCCTTCCCCAGGTCTGAGTTTCCCCTGTTCATTCCCACCCCAACACTCAGCCACTTGGTCCTTCTTGGCTGCATCCCATCTCCACGGCCGTTCCTTGGGCACCCCACTCTTTGTGCACTCTGGCACAAAGCCGTGAGCAGAAATGACAGGCTGGGGGAAAAACTCGAAGCTGGTGGTTCAGAAATACTTCTGGAAGCCCCCTTTTCAGGGAACCCACCACCACCACCTTTGTGATGAGAGCAGGCACATGTAACACCTGCAAGGATTTAACTTTTTTTCTGTGCACTGACTCACCGCGGATTGTGATCCTTTACCGACCAACTGGACACTTGGGCAGATCCCGGGCCGTCTGGAAGTCTCCCTTCCCGCCCCGTTTTCCCTTGCTCGGCTGCCGTCAGCAACGCTGGTGTCTGCTGCTCTCTAGTGGCCTGCGCTCCGAGCTGCACTCGCTGGGTCAACTTTCGTGTTGCTCACCCCTGAAAAATCAGTCTGTTAGGTAAAAAAGGCTTCCCCCCCCTTTTCCATTTCAGTGGATTACCAGCGGTGGGGAGCTTCGGGTGTGGGATGGAAAACTTTTCTCGCACGACAAAACCTCAAGCCAGGAGATGCTCTAGTGAGTGTCTGTGAGGGGCTGGCAGGGTGGGGGTATGGAAGGGAGGGGAGATGCCTGAAATGCTGCAGGGACATTCTGAATCCAGCCCCTGGCTGTGCCCTGCGGCAGATTTGACTCTAATTTAGGCCTTATTAGTTTCCAGGGCGTGCGTCGTGAGCGACAAGCGAGATAAAAGCTGAGGAAAGATCAAAGCAGATTTCATGGGTTTTATGGCTTTGTGCTTCTTGGTTTCACTTTCCCGTGAAGCCTTTCTTCTCTCTCTGAGCGCTGCCCTTTCATCTCCCTCCCCATTTCCACCCGGCAGGCCAGAGCTTGCCGACCTTCCATCATGAAGCACGACTTGTGTGCTTGACCCGCCTTCCTTTCATACCCCCCAAACGTGAACTGGGTTATTTCAGCCCAAGACAGCTCCTTTCAGTATCAATTCCTGCTGAGACTTCTGTCCTTAGCAGAAGCTGGGCTCAGGTTTCTCTGTCTCCTTTGAGAGCATCTCCGGGCACAAGGCTCTGGTGTCCAAAGTGCTGATTCAAGGGGTGCTGGGTTCAAGAGGAAAGCTTGAGAAGGGGCTTTCCAAGGGGTGGGAGGGCTGCTCATTTCCCCAGAAGACATTAGTATTGCAGCTTCCTTCTCAGTGTAGACCTGGATTTCCCCTCCTTACCATGCGCACTTCTACTCGCTGCTGGAGAACAGTCGCTCTTGGCTTGAGGCTTTTCTAAGTACAGCTACTCCTGTGGTGGCTTGTGGGTGAAATGTGGGGAAAGCATCTTCCCCGAGGGAAAAACAAGTGGGGAGGCACCTGGCAAAAAGAGGATAAGGAAAGGCCTTGAAGCATTAAGTGGACATGAGCGAAAAAAATGACTCTGGGTTATTCTGCAAGCCAAGTAATGTGGAGACAGCTTAATTATGGGCTCAACTAAAGTGGAAACCACTAATAACTGGAAAAACAGAAAATGTTTAACCAAACTTGTAGCTGCATTTATCAAGATGTCAGACTCCAAGGAGAAGGGGAGGAAACTGCCGTAACACTCCTGGGAGATTGGTGCTAGGACTTTTGGGAAATGTTTGGGAAGGTTGGGAAGGTTGCCCAAATAGGATATGATTTGGCTCCAGAAATCAGAACATGCCTTCAGGAGGCTGCTCCCTCTGGAGCGTGGAGGGGAGATGAACCTGCGGGCCATCCTTGTTGTATTTGTGGCACTTTGGGTATCTCTTTGGTCCTTGTCATGCACCAAGAGGTCTGACTGTGAAAGCTCATGTGACTTCTTCCATATCCTGGTAGTCCCAGAGTCTAATTCCTTTTTCTAGTCACGGGCTTGCTGCATCCTCTTGGTATTCCAGGGAAAGGTGCTTTTGGGGGTTGTTGGGGGTGGCAACTTCCCATCTTGTGAAGCAAGATCTAGCTGGAGGAGTTTGCAGGAGTGTGTTAAGCCATTGTGAGTAGACCTGGATGGCTTCTTGACTACCCTGAGAAGGAAGTGCTAAAAGCCGGAACCCTTCCTCCCGGCTGCTGGAGACGCAGAGAACTCCAGGTTGAAGTGGCTCTGACTGTGCAGAGAGAGCAGCAAGACCCTGTCAACAGGCACTGCTGGCTTACAGTGTCCACTGGCTCCCTCCTGTCGCAGCCCGACTCCGTGTCCCTCATCATCCCGTTGCTCCCATGGCAAGGGGTTGAGCCGTCGCTGTCACCGCGATGCAAATCTCCAACGGCGCCCGGGCGCTCCGCGGCACCTGCGGCGTCTAGACCGGTTCCTGCGCCCACATGCAAATGTGTGGGAAGGGAACCAGGGCTCACGGCCTCGGTGGCACTTTCTGGGAAAGCCCTCGGGTCTCCCTCCTGCCTCGCCTCATCCGTGCCAGGCGGCGTGGTGCTTTCGGCTCTCCCGGTGTGCCCCGGAGGGATAACGCCGCTCCTCGGCTCGGCCTTTCGGATTGACTCGGGTCAGAAACAGAGCGAGAGCTCGGCAGGGCTGTGGGGCGCCGGGGTGCTCCCCA
Organism: Manacus candei; assembly: GCF_025592945.1. Taxonomy (NCBI): domain Eukaryota; kingdom Metazoa; phylum Chordata; class Aves; order Passeriformes; family Pipridae; genus Manacus; species Manacus candei. The sequence goes on along the minus strand of NW_026138155.1, from coordinate 165,680 downwards.
CGGTGCTTTTCTAGTGCAAGTTGGCACAGCAGTCCGGGGCTTTTCTCCTGGGCTCGCTCGGTGCCATTTGCATCTCTGGAGTGGGTGGCCGGGATGTCCCAAAAACTGCCCCTGCTCCAGGGCTGACGTGCTGCTCAGCACCTACTGCGGCTGTCCCTGCCGCGGAAAGCTGCTCCACACAGGTCCTATGGCTCGGGATTGACTGGGGAGGCAGGAATGTCACATTCGCAGTTCTCAAAATTGTCCTTAGTTCCTCTGGTTCCTGCTCGGAGCCTTTCTCCTTCTGCCTCATCCCGTCTCTTTCAAAAGCTCCCTCGTACCGTATTCCCCGTGTTTGGCCCTCAAGCACACCAAACGGTTTTAAAAATGCCCGTAGCAGGTTTCTCACCTGCTTGCAGAGGTGTCACTGCTCTGCTGTCACCAAAAATGAGCCCAAACTGAGATTTTTGTCCCCACGCTGCATCCCCAGCAAGTCTGTTCACCTTGGCTTGAAGACAGTAAGTGACAGTAAGCTCTACAGGTCGCTCAACCAACCTAATTTTGGACTGATTTCGTTAGGTTTTGGCTTATTCTGGTGCTCTCACACTGAGGCTGAAATAGGTGTGGGTTTCAGGTTTCGGTAGGAGGCATCTTTATCTCTGAAGCAGGTACAGGACCACAAACCGCAGCAGTGAAGATTCACTGCGGTTGGGGTTTTTGGGGGGGAAATTTAAAACACAAAAACCCCATAGTTTGTTGGGTTTTTTTTCTCCTGCAAGGAGCCCTGGGTGAAGGGAGGAGCGGGCTGAAAAATTTCGACTGTGATTTAGGTGCTGGGGGAAGGATTCAGGAGGTGTAAAAAATTTGATAAAAAATGACTGAAATAAAAGTCTTGCCTGCAAAGGCGCAGCTGCTGCAGAAAACAGAGAAGCTGTGAGGATGTTTTGTACATGTTTCAGTTGGTTCTGGCCTGGATGAGGCCACAGATCGATATGTGAGGGCCCCTCTTCCGAATTCCTGGCGTCTAGGAAGCGGTTAACTTAAATATAGCGGCAGGTCAGATCCTCACCCCCCCTCTCCCTTTTCAAAACTCCCACTGGTGCGCAGGAACATGGGGCACCGCAGCGACTGTGGCTTTTCCTTCCTGACAGAACACCACAGTGCCCCTCAACTGCCCGTTAGTCATCCATCAGGACCAGTGGGCTGATTCAGAAACCCTGGCGTGGCAGCCAAGTCCTCCTTTCTCGCCGCCTCCACGTTGATTCCGCCTTTCCTGCCTAGAAAGATTTGGAGAGGCCTTTTGTGCTTCCGTAGCAGTTTGTGTAGGTGACTGGTCATCTCTCCCGGTGAATCGCTGCCTTCCCCACCATTTTTTTTTCCGAGAGAACCCTTACACAACCTAACAAAACCAGTCCTAGGTTGGGCTTCTAATAACTCTCTGCAAGGAAATTTAAATCTGAAAGGACTGATCAAAAAGCAGTTTTTAAGGCCATGTCCTTTTTTACTGCTGTGACAGCAAGGTGCTTGTTCCTTCTGTAGGACTTGGGGAATAGCCCATGGAAATTTTCCCTGGCCTCTCCATGACCCTGGTGTACAGGGAGTTAAACTCAATCGTCTCTTTTTGACCTTGATCTCTTGAACAAGGTCTTCACAAGACTTTGGGACTTAGAGGAAAAACCAGGTTTTCAGAGACGGATGAGTAGCTTGAGTGGAAGACTCTTCTTTTTTTTTTTTTTTTTTTAATGTACCATTTTGTTACTATATAAAATGCTGATGCAATTTGAAAGCTCCAAATTACAACATTATCACACAAACCACATCGCTGTTCTTGTGCCCTCTTCCTTCCTCCTCGCCTGTCCCCCTTCCCCTTTGGCTTCCTGGCTGGTGACTTTGCAGACTTTATTCAGGGCAGCCCCTGTCCCATTGACATCCACGGACATGGGATGCTGCTGTGGCCACCCTGGGTGTGTTACTAGTCCAGCCAAGCATGAGATCTGAAGGGTCTGAGTAGAAACAGAGCAGAGATCTTGGTTATTTTTCCACGGCGAGGTGTTTTTGCTGATGAAAGAGGCAGCAAAAATAGCGTGGGGGAAATACAGCCCTAAGAAAGAAATATGTAAATGTCTGAGTGCATTAAACCCCCTCTGCTCAACCAGGGCTGGCGCTCTGGTTTTATGCTGGGCTTTTTTGTGTGGTTGAGGGGTAAATGCTCAAGGGAGCGAAGGGTGATATGAGCACAGACCCAACAGAAACAGGGTGTGGGGAATCCAAATCTGTGCCTCGTCCCAGTGGCAGGTCTCGATCAATAATATTGTCAATTCAGCCCCCGAGGCGGCTGTGGGAGCAGCCGAGAAATGATGTCACCCCTCTCCATGCTCTGCTGGCTGGCTGTTGACTGCTCAAGTGTGAATCTTGTGCCTGAGTCGGCGTGTGACCCTCCCCAATAAATAGGGGTGTTTGTGCAACCGGCTCCTCAGAGCGTCCCCGGGGCCGATCCTGCCGCGAGGATGCGAGTGCTGGCTGGGACAGGGATGGGAGTCCCCGTGCTCCCCTGGCTGCTGCTGCTGCTGGTCATGTCCCACTCAGCCCATGCAGGTGAGCTCCGGGTGGCTTTGCTGTCAGCCCCCTGCTGTGGGTGGGCATCACCTGCATCCAGGGACTGGAGGAGACTGGGATCTTCCTGCCTGTTTAGCTGAGGGGTAAAAGTGTGGCCGTCCTTTGCCAGGGTCTGGTTCAGCTTTCAGGAGCTGTGTGGGAGCAGGGAACTGAGGCAGAGGCACAGCTTCTTACTGTGGTCCCTGCAGTGCTGTCGGTGAAAACATGGAAAGGGAAACTTCCTTTGACTCTCGGAGCTGCTGCATCTCTAACAGCGCGGTTTGTGTCTGTAAATTGCCCCCTTCTCTCTCTCTCAGCCATCCTGGAGGTGAACGGGAACCTGAGCTGTAGGTGTGCCAAGACAACCTCGGACTACATCAGTCCCAAGAAATATGAGAGCATTGAGATAAGGCCCGTGGGCAGCACCTGCAGGCGCACGGAGATCATGTAAGTGCTGTGCTTCTGCCGCCATCCTGCTTCCGTGCTGCCTTGCTGGAAACCTCTCCAAAACTGCTGCTGGCTTCTCCCTGAGAAATATGAGGTGTGGAAATGCACCCCAGGCCACCTGCTACAGGACCCAAAGGAATGTTTCCAGCCAGGGAAAGTGTGATTTCCTCATGCTGGTGCTTAGCAGGGAGCGTGCTGGAGAGGGGGTTGTTTGCAGCTTGGAGGGAGCACACCTTTAAATGCTGGGCCATAACTAATTTTCCCAGAATTCCTTAACTGCTCAGCATTGATACATTTGTAAACCTCCAGAAAAAAACTGTGTTTGAACCATGCTCTGGTCTTCAAGTCTTTGCTCCACACGGCAATGTGTTGCATTTTCCTTGTTCCTAGCCATCCCGTGGCTTCCTCTGTCTCTGGCTGCTTTCCCTGGCACTGTGAGCAAAAGCTGACTCTTGCCTATCAGCTCTGGCTGCTCGAATCCCTGCCTTTGGAGGGGACAGGAATGCTCAGGAGCTCTCCTTGCATTTCAGAATTAAATTAAGAGCTGCAGGGAAGGTGTGTGTGAACCCCGAAGCCCCTTGGGTAAAGAAGCTGCTGAAGCGTATCGCTAGCACGTGAGTTGGTCTGGTGGAAACCCCTTTGGCTCAGGTGGCCTTGGGCAGCATTCCAGCACATCTGCACTCCTGAGAAGTGCTTGTGGATCTGGGGGGCTCTTGGGGGGCTGCTGGTGGCCAAGGCACTCGCTCCCAAGGCAGTGAGAGGCAACTCTTTGCTGTGCAAGTTCCACAAGACCCAGGGTCATGCTCTCCCTGGCTTATATGCACAGTGCTGCATCTCCAAAAACATTTTAGAGGGGAAAAAAAAAGGTGGGGAGCAATGGCAGGAGCAGGGTTGGCTCATTGCAGGTGTAGTAGTGCATCAGTGCTGGGCTGGGAAACCGCCCCACTCTGTGCCCGTGCCGGGTTTGTGGCTGTCCCAGTGAGTGATTCCCACCCTGGGGAAATGGCAGTGACTTCCTTTGCTTGGGGCAGGAGCTTCCTCCCCCCAGGACCCGCTTTTCTCGGCATTCACCCATTTCTCCTCCTTCTGCTTTTCGCAGGAAGAAAAAATAAGTTTCCTGCTAAGGAAGTTGATGCCCAGAGCCCCGAGACGGGCTGGTGGACGATGCCCGGGTGTGCAGACCTGGCTACTCCTCACTTTGCCCTCGCTTCCCCCCCTCCTGAAACACTGGCAGTGCCTGTAGGGAGGGTGGCTCACTGCTGGCCCCAGCCCCACGGTGGGTTTGTGGGGGTGTTTCCCCCTGCATTTGGTCCCTGGATCGGTGTGAACCTGAATCCTTCATTTATTTACTTGCCCGTGGACTGCAAAGCCGTTCTCTGTGAGGGGCTGCTCCTGCTTCTTTAGGAATGACTTTGTGACTCTTTCTGTGCGAAGTGCTCAGCGACAGAGTGTGTGTCTGGGGTTTGTGTGGCACAGCATGGCGTGTCCTGTCCCGAGAGCTCAAGTCCAATAAAATTCAGGATTTTTTCCTGCTGTTGTATTTCCCTGGATCTCCTAGCTTTGAAGTAATATAGGACAGTTTGGGTTGGAAGGCATCTTAAAGCTCATCTCGTTCCATCCCCCTGCCATGGGCAGGGACACCTTCCACTATCCCAGTTTGCTCCAAGCCCCATCCAACCTGGCCTTGGACACTTCCAGGGATGGGGCAGCCACAGCTTCTCTGGGCAACCTGTGCCAGGGCCTCCCCACCCTCACAGGGAAGACCTTCTTCCCAAAATCCCATCTAACCCTGCCCTCTGCCAGTGTAAAGCTATTCCCCCTGGTTGAGGGTCCTTCCTATCCTAACCTGTTGTTTCCCTGAGTCCTGATTGGAGGCCACGATGTTCCTGGCAGGGAGCTGGATCCAGCCAATGCATCCCACATCCGAGTGCTGGTGTTTGCGATGGGGCTGAGGTCTGCAGGCGGCTGTAAGGCTTTAAAAATCAATCCAGGCCGAAAGGGAATGGGTGTGAGGTCACGTGGCAGAGTTCTGAGGGAAAAGACCAAAAGCAAATGTCACCAGAGCTCTGCTGGTCTGCGCCTTGTGGGGGGACAATGTGGCTGTAGGAGAAAATAGTAATATCAGGACAGATATTACTGTAATAATAGTAATGCAGGACAGAGAAACCTCTGGGCTCGTGGGGCTGTGCGGGCCAAGAACAAACTTGGGGGAAACAACTGATCTCTTCACAAGACCCGGCATTCTAGGAAGGGGAAAACGGAGCCAGTTTCGGGAAGCCTGGGCCCCTGCCAAGCCCCGAGCCGCGTTTGACCGGCAGCGCTCACTGCAAGCTCAGCGAGCTCAGTCAGCACAGAGCGGGACGGGAGAAAACCACCCCGACCCCGGGGCCGCCCGTGCCGCCTCACTTCTCCTATTTTCCGGCTCAAATAGGGGGATGCTGCCGGTGCCGGGGTGGGGCCGGCATGGCTGCGTGGGCGGCCCTGCTGCTGGGGGTGCTGCTGGCGACCCACCGCCCCGGGGACGCAGGTGAGGCTCCCCTCGGGCGGGCTTGGGGGGCACATGAGGTTTTCGGGGGTGTTATCCTGCCGCCTCCAGGCTTTAAAGCGGGTGATCCCGGTGAGATGTGGGGGCACACGCATTGCACAGGAAGGGTTTTGGGGACGGCAGTGGGATTTTGGGTGATGGGTGAGCCGCGGCTGCGTGTCCCTCCAGCTCTCCTGGAAGCCAATGGCAACCTGAGCTGCCGCTGCCGCAAAACCACCAGAGCCTTCATCCCTCCGGCGAAATACGACAGCATCGAGGTCCGGCCCGTGGGGAGCAGCTGCCGGCGCCTCGAGGTGGTGTAAGTGTGTGCCGGGGGTTATGAGCCTCCCACTCCCCCCACATTCCCTGAATTACTTCAGTGTCATGCTTATTTTTATGAGGGGGGGGGTTTCGGCGGCTCAAAACCCCTCCACTGCAGGAGGGGGAAGTGACGGTGCTGAAAGCCTGTGTGTTTTCTAGGATTAAGCTGAAATCCCTGGAGAAGGTCTGCGTGGATCCTGATACCCCTTGGGTGAAGAAACTCTTGCAGGACCTCCCTCACCTGTAAGACCTCCCCTCCGCTCCCCCTGAGCACACAGGGCTCCTGGCAGGACCACGGGCATCCCGTGGGGACCTGTCTTCACACGTTCCTCCCCTCTTCTGCTTTTGGCAGGAGGAAGAAAGAGCGTCCCCGCTGAGGAAGCTGCCGCCGGAGGGACGGCCAGATGTGCTGGGCCCAGAACTGCCTCCCCTCCCCATCCTGCTGCCACTTTACCCCAGTCCTGGGGGAAGCGTCCTCCCGCCTGATCCCCTGAGACCCTTTTCCCTTGGCATTTTATTCCTTTAAACCCTTGACCATGCCAGTCCCTGCCTCCCTCCCCTCCCACCCCACGGCCATGCGCTGGTGTCCTTTTTGAGCACAAGCCAACAGGTCCAATAAAGGTGGCAGCCCGAGGTTACCGTCCCTTGCATCCCTTCCTGTGGCATTCTGGGGGCTCAGGGGGCAGCAGGGGCATGGGGGCACCAGCCTTTCCCCGAAAACATGGGGCGAGCAGGAGGTTTTAGGAGGCGGCCGTGGCGGTTTCCGCCTTTCTCGTGGGCCACGTGCGATGGGGGGGAAGCGAAGGCAGGGAAGTTGAAGCGTGGGGGCATCTCCTTTTTCCTCCCTCTCAGGCCCTTCCCAGCCTGTGAAATCCCCTCAGGGCTGGCTATAAGGCAGCCCCTGCATTGGTTCTGGGTGGGCAGCAAGGATGAGGCTGCTCCTGGCAGCGCTGGCCCTGCTCCTGCTCCTGAGCAACTTGGTGCCTGGGGGCAGTGAGTGGCTTTGGGGTGTCTGTGTCCCTCTCTAAATACCTGGATAGTGGCACTGGGTGTCCCAGATGGGGCTGAGTGTGGGCTCTGCTAAGCTTTCAAATTTGTTTCTTGCCTGTCTTTGAGCTTATCTTTCAAATTTGTCTCTCGCCTGCCTTTGAGCTTGAGTTTATCTTTTAAATCCTGTGGCTAAACTGGAGGGGGATGCCTGGGACTGGGGGATTTGTTTCATGCATTTAAGTTGCTTCTCTTCCAGACCCCTGTGAAACATGAGTGCTTGGTGGGTGGGCAGTGGGTTTAATTCATAAAATATTGGTTAAGTTTTCGAACCCTGCTGTTAAACCCCCTCCACACACAGGAAAAGAGGCTGTGCTGGGAGGGATTAGCCTTGCTGCAAACCCCATTAACACCAGCCCATCCCTGCAAGTGGCCCCATGAGTGTCTGGGATGGGATGGGATAATGGGGAGTGGAATGTCCCCCCAATCTGCCTCCCTTCGGGGGGCTGAGAGCTGGTGTGGGCTGCTCTGGGGCGCAGGTCTGTCGCTGGAGAGCCTGCTGACCAACATGAGGTGCAAGTGCATCAAATCGACCGCCCAGGTTATCAATTTGGGACTGATTCTCACCATCGACGTCACGCCGCCTGGTCTGCACTGCCGGAGGAAGGAGATCATGTAAGTGCAAAGTCTGGGAAGCAATCCCTGCAAGTTGTGGGTGCTTGTGTCCTCTCTGAAGCTCCCAAGTGTCGGGGTGACTCTTGCAAGGCGCAGGGCCGCTGCTGCCTGTTTTAAAGGGGGTTCACCCCGGTGTGGCTCTTTTGGGTCACGGCCCAAAAATCCCATCTTCCTGCTGTCCGGGGTGTGCCCATATCCATGCTGGGGAATTTTCTCTGTCGGTTGGAAAAGCTTTGGGGAAGGGGCGTGCGAGGGCGCTGAGGGGGTTTTGTGGCCCTGCAGCCTCACCTTGAAGAAAAACAAGAGGGTGTGCGTGGCCCCCGAGGCGCCCTGGATCCAGCTGCTCGTCCACAGGCTGACGCAGAGGTACGCGGGACAAAGCGGCATCTCCAACGCCCTGGCGGGGCGATGCCTTCCTCCTCACCTCTTCCGTCTTTCCGTTTCTTCCCTCCCACCCACCACGCAGGAATGCCGCCAGGAGGGCAGCGGCGGCGCGGCCGCGGCGGGAGGCTCAGCAGGGGCGGCCGTGCCCTTCCCCTCACGGCTCCCGCGCTCCGGCCCCGCCGCCGTCCCCATCCGTGCCAGCCCTGAGGCGCTGAATTCCCGCTGGGACGGCAGCGACACGACCGCTCCGCGCTGAGACACGCCGGGTGTCGCGGCACAACGCTGGCGCTTGCCCTGCTCCCGGGGTTTTGGCAGGGGCGGGAGCCTTTCCCTGCCGCCCGACCAAAAAAAGGCTTTATCCCCCTCAGGCAGCCGGCGTCTCCCTCCGAGTGGTGCGTGCCGCGATATTCCCGCAGGCTACCGCAGCCCAGCCTGGGCACCGTCAATAAATGATCAATGTGCTTCCCCCCATCAGCTGTGGCGGCTCTTTCTGCCCGGATTCGTGGAAAAATTGGGATTTTTGGGGCGGGCGGTTCGGGGTTTTGACGACCTCCCTTTTCCCAGCTGCCCGGAGGTTATGGAAAGGCTGGACTGCTTAGCTCTGGCAGCACTGGGATTCTCCCCAGGCCGGGTCTGTGAGGGGAGCCTGGGTTTCTGCTGTCCCCACTCCATGGGAATTCATGGAATAAGCAACTTTCTCTGTTTTTTTGCTCAGGTCTCAGTTGAAGGCTGTGGCTCTCGCATGTTTGGTGCTGAGGGCTGGTGTCAAACCCGGGGAGACCTATCCTTGTCCCTGTGTCAGGTGGGAACAGCAGCCTCTGAGGGTCCCCCGGATAGGGACGGAGCCGGCAAGGCAACACCACCTCCAGGGCAAGCAGCATTTCCCACCCCAGGGCACTCTCAATTTAAAGCAAAGCTGTTCTTTCCATAACACAGGGCGTAAATCCCCCTAAAATCGTAGCGTAAGCATGTCCGGGGGTGACACTGCAGCTTCCCCCCTTCCACGGGCACTTCCATCTCTTCAGGGACGGGACCTCATGGGTGCAAAGGCAGCACACAAGAAAGAAATCCGACTAAAAAAAAACCCCAAGCTCCCAAAATAATTGCTGTGGGATGGTCTCCAAAGAGGATAAGCCCAAGCACTGGGATTACTCTCTTCTTCCTCACTGTCACAGGGAGGGATTGCACCATACCTGGATCTAGAGCTTTATAATCTTCTCCTAAAATTGTTTCTAACCTAAAGTGATGCTTGGCAGAGAGGGTTAAGATGTAAGTGGTTCCCACCAGGTTCTCTTGGGGTTTGTGTTGTCTTGGAACACTGAAGGGAAGAGAGAGGGAGGGTCTGTGACCAAACTTGTGTAATCTTAGCAAAAAACTGCATGTACTTTGGGAAGACCCCCCAGAAGAACATCCCACCTCCATGGTGACCAAGCAGGACAAGGACCTGCTGCTCTGTGATGCTGATTTTAGCTGAACCACCTCCTGCTGCTCCCCTGTCCCAGCGTGCCAGGTAAGGATGTCCTTAAGTCCTTACCAGTCTTTCCCTAAATCACCTTCTGAATTAACTCTGAATTTCCACGCCACTTTCTCCCTGACCAAAACCAACCCCAGATTAGAAAAGGGATCTGAACCTTGGAGGTCTCAATTTCTCACTCACAATTTGTATCCGACATCTCCCCAGCCTGGGTGTGGAAAGCTGGTCTCCAAAAGCCCAATATTTGGGATTAAGTGGGAGCTGCAGATGCTCACCACTTTTGTAAAGTGAAGCTTGAGAGGGCAAATGTGGATTTAGGAGTTGGGAAGGTGGGAGCCCATCAGCCCTCCTAGTGTTACCTGAATGCTGGAGATCACGGTGAAGCTGCCTTCTGGAAAGGGGAAGAGTCCAAGATTTTGGATTTCTAGTCCATAAAACACAAAACAGCTGGGACACTCAGGAAGGAAAGCTTGTCTGGGACCCCACTAGGCCATACCTGGAGAAGGAAAGGTGGTCTGAGACCTCACTGGGCCATCCCTGACTGCTCACACTTGTTCCCGCTCCTTAGAGTGAAAGAAGGAAACAAAAATATTCAGCTGCATTGTACAAAATTCTCTTTTTATATATATATATATATGTATATATTTACACACACAAAACCCCCATATGGAACAGATTCACCAGGCTGAGTTTTAAAAAGTTGCTTGTAGAAGGGTGTTGGATTTTGTTTTCTCTGCTTGCTTTAGGCAGTGCTGTCGCTTGGAAGTGGACACCAGGCACCGTGTTTTTGAAAGGAAGGAGCAGGGAAAGGCTTGGAGCCTTTTTTCCAGATACTGGCTGCCACATGCTGGGAATTGAGGAGTGGTGATGGAGAGAACAGCTGGGAAAAAAGCACCATCCCCTCACTGCTCCTGCTGGGAAGGGAAAACAGAAGGGAGCTGGACAGGAGAAAGGCAGGTAAACATGTGCATTGACTGAAACATAAACAAGATTTTTTTTTTTTTGTGCAATGTCTGTTAAAAAAACATTTCTGTGTTAAAAACCACACGGTGTGATGGGTGTTGGGAAGTGCATTTGGCAGCAGAGAAAATCCAATGGAACACCTTCCCGCAATGGAATACTTCCACCTTTAGAAACCAAAGGAAAATCCAACTTGAGCAGCTCACGTTTGCCAGGGTTTGGGTTTTTTCCATCCCCATCCTCTCCCACCCTGATTATTACAAAACATTGGTGTTGGGTTTGTGTTTTTATTACTAAACTCCTCTGCAGTTCATAGACAACCATGGGTGACTTGGAAATTCCATTTTATACAAACAGCTCAAAAAAATACTGGGAGTGAAGTATGGTGGGAAACACTGCTCATGTTGGGAGTTACCACGCGTGGAGGAACAGGAGGAGCAGGTCAGTGCACACCTCCAGAGAAAAGCACACCCCCCCTTCCCAAAAAAACATACAACAGCTGGTTATGGAAAGGTAATGTCCACAGAATTAAGTTTTTCATGCTATTCTACTTTCCAGTACTCTCAAATCCATGTGCCATAGCCAGGTGGGGAAGGCTGAGGTATATTCAGAGATACCTGCACCCAGAGGAAAATCAATCTCTGTAAAGGGCTTTTTTTTTTTTTTTTTTTTTTTTTTTTTTTGGTTTTGGGGTTGTTGTTGTTTGTTTTTTTTTTTTTGCACAAATCAGGTGCCACACAGGAATTTTCCCCAGCTCCAATTGATCACAGACCACTAATGATGCCTCCGTTTTTTAGGCACTTCTTTTCCAAGGGAAAAGTTGTCGTTTGATTGAACCCATTTTTGCATTCTGGCCCACCCCACCCCCTCCCCAACCTCCAACCAGAGTCAGGGAACAGTTTCTCCTCTAAGTCTAATTGGGGTCTTTTTTTCCCCCTATGGATAATATCCACAACAAAGGAAATGTTTAATTAAAGAGAAACAGCCTGACTTGGCAGTTTTGCAAGACAGAAGATGGCTCCTTAGTATTTAAAACTAATTTCACAATTTAAATTGGACTTTTTTTTTTTTTTTAAAGTATACGAATGAGACATAAATATAGGCTTATCAATCTGCTTAAAAATTTCATTCACATCATGGAAAATGTTTTTCATTTATTAAAAATATCACATTTGGAGACTAGAAACAGTAAAGTGCATGAAAAGTTTCAAATAGAAATTCAAGAAAATCTTATAGCAGCAAAAAAGCAGAATAAAGAAAAACTTAAAAACACAGACACGACCTTTTCCTATCACTGTGCCTTTTTTTTTTTTTTAAACATTAAGCAGCCAAACAGGTTTGTGTTTTGTTTTGTTTTGTTTTTTTCAGAAAATTGCATCATGTTTAACACCTCTTCAGGCACAAGGTTTTGAACTGGCCACCCAGAGCATTAAAAGGAAGGAAAAAAGGATTTCCAACACATCCAAAGAGCATTAACAGTTGGGAAGGAACCAGCAGCTTTTTAATTCAACCCTGACCGACAACAGCTCCCAAATAAATTGGCATCAGGAGGATGTAGAGCTCGAATTTGATCACAGATATTTGGCTATCTTTGGTTTTCTGATAGTAGTGAGACGAGGGGCAGGGCCATGTCGCCAGTCATTTATAGTCATGTATTAAGTGCTTCACTAATGTGCAAATTTTATGTTGGATGCAGAGTTCGGTCTCTGTTTTGGGTTCAAACAAACAGTATTTCTAATATTCTTCCTACAAAACAAGCATCTCTAGTTTTGCTTTTCTTTGTCTGAAAAGGTTGGCTCATTTCGCCACGTTCTGGAAAAAAGCATTACCTTGAAATATGTTAAATGCCAAGTTATTAATCTCATTTGTCCGTTTAGAAGTGCAGCTTCCTACTGAAAAGAAAAAGCCAGTTTAAAATAAAATAAAAAAAAAAACCCAAACAACCCAAAACAAAAAATTAAATTAAAAACCTGGAAAGGGGAATAATACTTTGGTTCCAGCCCTAGTGCCAAATGATACCAATATGCACCAAAATGTGCAAAAATCTCATATCAAACACATAAGGAAAAAGGAGCTCGAAGCAGCAGCTTAAGGTTGGCCATACTTCACTCCTATATACTTGGATTTACAACTGTACAGGTCCGTGGGAACAGGTCCGTGCCCTTCCAGGGGCAGGGCGGCACTACCTCCGGCTCGGGAGGTGCACCCCGTTGACGAGAGGCAGGAGTGGAGGGTGGAGTTCCAGCTGGGTGAGCAGGGAGAAGTGGTCGGAGGGGATGTGGGGGTGTGGGCACCCAGTGATGTTGTTGTCCACCAGCCACTGAGGGTCCAAAGGCCCCAGGACTCCGAGCACGTTCATGTGGGTGTTGGAGTAGAAAATGTAGTCAATCACACCCTGCGGAGAGAGGGAGAGACACCGGCGTGAGAACAGGGACTGGCGAGAGGCACCGCCCTGGGACTGAGGTAAGACATCCATTCCCATTAAACCACTGGCCATAGCCAGGCTGGAAGCTCAAAAATTCCAGGAAACCATAAAGCTGCGAGCGGCAGGAACAGCACGAGTAGGAAGCAGCAACGAAGCGCTTACAGGGGCGGAGGGAAAGACACCCAAGGGCCAGGGAATTAAGACAAATCGCTGCTTACTTTGAAATCAAAAGTGTAATTGGTGTAAGGCATCAAGTTGTTCTCGTAGGCGCTCTTGAGCTGGAAGCCGTGCGTGATCCTGCCTTCGGAAGCTCCGTTCTTCCCGTTCCCACTGAAGTTCATGAGACACTCGTTGTAACGCAGCTCCTTGAAGTCCTTGTGGTTGTCAGCCACTATGCCGTTGCTTAAGTATTCCACCACACCTGTTGGCAAGGGGATTTAGGGACACAGGGAATGTTGGCCTCAGAGTTAAAAGCCAAAACACCACTAAGACATGTCAGGACATTGGAAAAGATGTTAACTAGCAAAGCAAAGCCCTCTCCTTAGGAAGTTTTTATCAGGAACTAGCACGTTTCCTACTTGTTATTGCTTCTCCAGGCACGGGGATTTATTTAATGATTTATTTAAGATCTATTTGTGCTTTCCTACCCTTTTGTGGGTACCACCAGCTTTCCTGGAGCATAGAGCCGACTACAGAAAGCAGGTGACTCAACCAGAGGACTCACAGTCTCTCCATTCAGATTCCAAAGACAGCTGTTCCTAGGGGAGCTTTCATCCATACCTACCCAGGGAAGTGGAAACCGCCCCGTCACCCTCAGAGGAAAACGAGGATTCAAACGCTCTAAAAGGCAAGTTAAAAATGAAGGTGAGTGTTACCTGAATCAGGCAGGGAGTTGAGATCCGCACACAGCACCAGAGGGATGGAGTTCAGATCTGCTGTCGGGCTGCTGGGCCTGCTCGAGGCTTTCTCCAGGATGTTTTTCAGTTCCGAGACAAACATCATGGTCTGGATGAGTTTCACATCTGAGTACTCGGGGTCCCAGTGCATGTGGGCATTGGCCACGATGAGCAGCTGCTTGTCCACGTGAAGCGATTTCATACCTGGACAGACAGGTACAATTCTGGCAGTGAAAGGTTGCTCCCACCTGTTAATCCTCGGGGTGTAGCTACTCAGGGCTCAGTGTCAGACACACCATCAGATGGATGTGTTTTCATTGCTCAGACCTGCTGATATGCCTGCAGAATGTACCTGGGTGCGAAACACTGTCGCTGTTTTTACTGTTTACCTGAGCTGCAAGGTGGGGCATAAAGTCCCAGGCAGCTCCTTTCAGGCCTGGAATTTAGCTGTTCTCTTCCTTTGAAGCCACCAAACCCCAGCCACGCAGACAGAGCAGGGTGGCAATTTTATCTATGTTGGAATTGTCTGCTGCATCTTGATCAAACTTAATGAAAATGTGACAGTCAGTCAATCAAGAGGCAGGAAAAGATACCTGATAATCTCCTTCTTCCACATCAGTATGTTAGCACTGACATCTAATTACTGGGGGAGGGTGGAAGGAGTCAATCAAGGGGAGAAAAAAGAGGGTTGAAAATAGAAGTTGAACATTATTGTCAACCACCGGTAAGAGCAAATGTGTGTAAATACAGTGGCCTTGGGAAAGCTGAGTTGTTCAAGCAGAATTTAACAAAGTAAGGAGGGACAAAAGCTTGGGAATAGTATTCTAGGAGATGGATTTACTAGAAATAACTCGTGCCTTTCTGTGGAACCAAATAACCCCTGGAAACACCACCACGGCCATACTCACTTGCTCCAAATAATTCCTTGTGCACCTCCAGCACCACGGCGACTCCGATGTTGTCCTTGGTCATCACTCTGTTCAACATGGCTTCCGAACCTTCCGAGTTGGCCATGGCCACCTGGTTGAACTCCACCGTGTGCTTCTGCACCAGCGTGAACCTGAGCCAACACAGGGAACCACCTGTCAGCAGGGGTGACCCACAGCCCCCGTGGTGCCACCGTGTGAAACCCACCACTTGTCTGTTCTCACAGCCCTCCCTCCGTCCCAAACCACTCCAGCTGTTTCTAGACGTGATCCGAAAGGTGTATTTTTGCTTCCGGAAACAGCGAAAACTCCCAAAGGGAGCTCAGGCTTTGGGAGACTTCATCCTAATCACTGAGAACTGTTCTGAGGTTTGAACTGTTTTTAAAAAGCTGCTCCTGCCCCTTACTTTTCAGTTTTGAAGAATATGGCGCAGCCATCCACATGCTTTTTCTCCTGCTCGGACATGATTTTGGCACGTGACTTCGGAGAGAAGAATCCGTCGTATCCCCGTTCCTTCAAGGCTGGCAGAAAAAGGGTGAAGTATTGCTCTGTTTCCACTTCCTGGAATTGAACACAAACACCTCAGGCTGAGAAGTGAAGGGGAACCCTTCCACGTGCCCACCTTGGCTTGCGGTCAGGAGCTCCCACCGGAGCGAAGAGCTGCTGTTTGCACAAGCCATGTCACTCCCTACACTGGGAGTGCTTCCTGCTGGGAACTTGTCTGCATCCCTGGACACCCTGGGATCCCTCCCAAAGGTGAAGTGACAGGTGTCTTTGGAATAGCAGGAGATTACACCTGGTATTTTTGACACTGGAATGCAGACACCGTCCTGAGTTAACATCTGGGAGAGGCTGACAGATATCCAGGAGGGATTGATATTTCACCTGGGAGCCCTTCGGCACAATGGTCTCTCACCGCTCTGGAATGAGACCTTCTCTTTGTGGTAACATTTGGGCTCCCAGAGGATTTCAGAGGTTGATCCCACAAGCACAGAGCTTGTATTGGGAAGCCCTGGAATTTGGTATCCAGCAGGTGACTATGATGTTCTCAAGGGAACACTTAATTCTAATTTAATGAACATTTAATTCATGTTTTCTGCTGCTGATGGAAAATGCAGTTACTTTCCAGTTACCTGAAGACTAATGATATCTGCATCACAGTTGACGATTTCTTCCATGATTCCCTTTTTCCTGTACTCCCAGTTGAGTGCCCAGGATGGGCAGTAGCCATAGAGCTGCCGGGTGGCGTATTTATCACACAACACATTGTAACACATAACTGTAAATGAAGCTGGAGGGAAAGGAAGAAAGAAAGGGAAAGGTTATCAACCTCTGAAAATTACAATTATGAACTCTTTCGCTTGGGCAGGAGTGGCTGGAAGAGTTATGACAAAGCCTAGCACAGAAAAGAAATACCAGCATTCCAGTCAAATGACAAAAATTGTATTTACAGCACAGCCATACGTTAATTGTTCCAGCACAAATGAACACAAATTGCTGTTTTCACTCTGATCCAGGAAAATGAAGCCCAAGGCGAGTTTTTCAGTGTGGTGTTGTGTGAACACAGGGGTAAGAACCACAGAGTTACCTGAGGGCAGAATTTGGTCTCGTTCTTTTAAAGTAATCCATGGCCTTGGAGGCAGCTGCTCTGGATGAACTACAAAAAAAATTAAAGCAGCGATTAATTCAGGGTTTCTGTTTGTAAGTTGTAATTTTTAAGTCAAAATGGTGACTGAACAGTAATGTGCTTTGTACCCTCAACTCCCCGAGTCTTTTTATGCTCCAGGGGAGGTGAAAATCATTTAAATGACTCTAGTAAGAGAAAAATTGTCAGTTTTAAGATTCATGACTGGTTTTGTCTCTTTTTTTCAGATTTAGAAGCACCACCGAAATATTCCTGCAGCTTGAATAATCTCCTTAAGAAGGAGGGGTAAATCCTGGTGTGCTTCAGACATCCCTTCTCCAAGAACCTTGCCCTATATCCATCATCCCTGCAGTTGGGGGACATCAAGTGGCAAAGCAGAAGGCCCAGTCACAGAACCAGAGAGCAGGATTTAAGTCAGGTACTGGATGTTAATGGCTTTGGTGTTTCTCAATCTAAATTTGACATTCTGTGTGCATTCAGATGATCACTTTTAGGGGGAACTACCAAAACGGCTTCAGCAAAGAAAACTTTGTACTGGGTTGGTAACTGAAGGGTTTCAAGCAGAAACCAGTGGGAGCAGCTGGCTGTGACACGGGAGAAGCTCAGAAAATCCATGTCAGCCTCTTGCAGGGTGTGTGAGGGTGTGTTTGTGGGCATGACTGGAGCCAACTGACAAGAACGCTAAAGCAGGTAGGAAACACTGCAGTGGATCAGAATCTTGTTTTAGCAGCAAACTCTACTTTTAAACCCCCCTTGTCCACCAGATCTGTAGGGGCTGTACCTGCTAGATTGTCAAGCATGTAGTTCAGTAGCTTTCGGGTTCCGTCTGGATCCTGGTAGAGGCTGAGAATATCTTGGGATAAAGGATTGCCTGCCAACAGCAGAAAACAGCAGTGGGGTGATGAGTGTAATATCTCACATGAACTGTCAAAAAGCCTCGAGGTGACAGAAAAAGCTTTTGAGCCCAGACCCCTCAGGAATTCCTGAGTACTTGTAGGATTATGGAACTGGAAGGAGCTCACCTTTCAAACCCAGGGTTTGTAGCTGGAAGAGCCGTCCAAGTTCATAAGGCAAAACCCGTAACAGATTGTTATTTAAAAGCAATTCCCTGCAGCAAATGCAAAAACACTCTGGGTGAGTATCACTGCACAAGAAAACTCCTGATGCACTGTACGCTGCTCATCTTCGAAGAGGACATTTTTCACCCTGAATTTATTATGGAAAGATATGCCAATCTTCCTGTGTCAAAGCACAAGGGAAATACACTCATTAGGGGGAAAAAAAAAAAAGCCACAAAACCTGCAAAACACAAAATGAAACCAAGGAGAATTTAAACTGCAGGCAATCACCAAGCCTCAAAGAATGTTTCAGAGCAGAAGACTTACAGTGATACAGAAGACTTACAGCTTACAGTGATGTATCAGTGATCAGAAAAGAAGGGCAGTGAAGCCAAAAGTAATTACTAGAACTGAAGCTCTGCACCAATCTGGAATTTTTCAGGATTGTTTGGAACACAAGAACAGAAAGCAAACTGAAATTCTCGCTCCCGATCCCACGATACAAAATTTTGAGAGGTCAACCGGAATAACTCCTCTCACCTGAGAGACACCATGTTTCCTAGTTCTGCTGGTAAACTTCTGAGTTTGTTGGATGACAGATCCAGGTAAACCAGATTGTGGAGCTTGGCAATATCAGGTGGAATGCGAGTAAGATTGTTGTCATTGAGGTGCAGAGCCGTCAGGTGCGTCAGCGACCAGAGCGACGAACTTAAGCTCCGCACTCTGCCTGGAAGAGAAGAGCAAGGAACCACCCCTTCACTCTGGAACCATCGGATACAAACTGCAGGGGACATCAGAATGATGAGATTTCCAGCGTGGAAGTCCAGTGCCCCTCCTCCTCCCCCAGAAAAACCACATTCACAACAGGATGCCCTGTCTGGAAGCGTCTGCTGTGATCTGGGGCAGCAACAACCGGAATTCAAACCCAAACCAACTCACCTGAGATCTCCAACTCAGCCCAGTGTGACTTCTTCCCGTTGGCTACCTCTTCTGCTGACATGATGGTGTAAATTCTGCGAGGATCTGGAGGATCATATTTTTCCTTTGGCATCCCTGTTAGTCTGAAAGACCACCACAAGCGTTACCATCTGCCACTCGACAGCGCTCCTTCATCGCCCTGCCCCGGGGACACTCGGCAATAACACGTCCTGGAGTTCATGTCTCATGTTCGTTAGCTCCCTTTTCCCATTAACTATCCAGCTTTTCTCTTTTGTGCTTCTTCGTGTTTGGGATCAGCCAAGACCTTTCCACTCCTAATGACCCAGGAGCTCAGGTAAAGTTCTTGTTAGTTCTGGGCACACGGGGCTCCAGCCCAGTGCAAAACAGGAATATCAGATGCACTCATGTCCTAAGGGCACACCAAATTCATCCCATCTCATTGTCCTGACTCTAGTCAGAAGGGAGCTCCAATGTCCCACTCAAAAATATCAGGAGAGATTTTCTTCCTATACCTCCCCAGACCGTTGTGCTGAGCAGGACTGGGTGTGTTTGGTTATAAAACACAAGCTTAGGTGAGTTTGCTGTTTCCTGGCCTTTTCTTCCCCAGACACACAAAATCCACAAGCCTCGATTTTACACAAATCCAAAGCAGCTGCTCCACAGGATGCAGCTTTTCCCCCACACCTCTCCTACAACTGGCTGCAATAGCTGTGAAGCTCTTAAAACAGCTACATTTGAGGAAACAAGCTGAGGTTTTTTTCAGCAAGTCCAACTAAAGAGACATCCCACAGACCCTTTACGAGCGTACAGCACTGCAGTTTGTTCCAGCTGACGCAGGCAGCCGAAGCCACGCTCCGGCATCGCACGGCAGCGGGAGCTGGCAGGGCTGTCCCCTGAGAAGGGTCTTGGTTACAGGTCTGCTGCTTCCTTCCCGAAGGCCCAGGGAAATTCCAGGGGCAAATGCGAGCCCCACATCTAATTATAGCCCCCTGCTATTTCCAGGTGAAGTCACACGGCGAGGAGAGCCATGGGATAAGAGGATTCTGCGCTCACACCGCCCGGAGCGGGGCCGTGAATGAACGGGTTACTTAAGGACAAGGGATTAGACCCGAAATCCTTCTCTCCTCGTCCCAGAACCCCAAAATCAAACAACACAAACAGGCCTTTCCCAACACAAACAGGCTGTGCCTTGGGAGTGCTAAATCTCTGGTGCTTGGGTTTTGCTGGATTTATCTTCACTCTTCAACAAGTGCATGTGCAGAAGAGGGGAGCACTTGAACAGATTTCTAAGGGGAAATGCAAAAGCTCTGAGGGGGAAAATGGAGCAGAAAGTCAGCAAAGGGTTTATGGCAGAAGGGAGCTTTTACAATCTCTGTGTCTTAATCATCAAACATTTGAACTGATCCAGGTGGGTCTTTGTTTTGCTGTTTAATCTGTCACACTCGAAACAATCTGTACTTTAGCACATCTGGACCCAGGGCATGGCAAACTTTGCTGTCCAGCTCCCAGGATCTGGGCAAGTGCTGCGTGGTGGAAGTCCCTAAACCCACGGTGGTGAGACCATCTGAGTCACCCAGTGCTCACGCCCAGCAGCCCAGAGATGAGCACTGCCCAGGTGACACCATCCGAAAGCTCCGGGACTGCAGTTTCCTCCCTGGCAGGGCACCCAATTAAATTATGTTGAAGTATCACTCATTAAGACAAGTGCTCTGCCAATTCAGAGTGATTTGTGGCTGTCAGAGGCCTTCCAAAGAAATGAGCCCTGAGCTGTGAGGCAAAGACACGCACATTTTTCAGCTGTTACTCACTTTAATATGGCTTTGAAATCGCAGTGAGTCAAACAGGCAGCAGTGTCATTGCCACAGTTACAGAAAAGGGAAAACAAACCTGAATCAAATATACTTTTTTTTTTCTTCTACATAACAGCAACATTGAGCAAGACTTGAAAGCCACTATGTGTATTTCTTTTTTTAGGCAAAAAACGAATTTTGCCTCGTTCCCATCTCCCACCCTGCTTGTCCTGGAACTAAAACAATATCCAGAAATCCCAGCCTGCTTTTGCTCAGTCTTCAGGGAGCTACACTGAGTTCCCTGAATCAGTTAATCCCAAAATCAGATGCGCATGAGTGCAAATTTTCGCTGGCTTTTCTTCTAAAGGCTCGCCTTGGAAAACTTCAGATTCTAAAACCTGCTCTCTGCTACAGATCTAGTCATGTAAACGTATAGTGTGACCCTGATTTCGTGTAAATCAAACACAAAATCTCTTTCTGATTTTGTGTAAATTAAAGAAAACCTGAAGTTGACAACACCGGTGCATTAGTAAGAACAATATTTAAGCTCTGGGGGTTCCTAACATAAGTCTTTGGGTCCAAGTCCATCCCCAAAAACCTGAAGCTCGCTGGCAGAGCAGGATTACTAAGTGTGGTCCCAGGTGAGCTTAAGCAGCCCTATCTTAGGTGTATATAAGAAGGGCCAGGGGCAGGTCCTGGGTTTGCCAGCAGTAGGCCTGTGCCTGCTTTTTTTTTTTGACTTCTGTTTTTTTTATGCTGTTTTACTGACTGCTTTTTTTGTGTATGGCCCACGCTGACTATCATTTAAAGCCTGGGAAAAAAAAAGGCATAATGGAACAGTACTGAAGGTGTGGAGTGTCAAAGAAGAAAGGCTGAGCTGCGAGGCTGCACCACAGGCTTTTTAATCTGAAGGTATGTTTTTCTGGGCAACAAACAACAGGAGCTTCTGGGTTTCAGACAAGCAGTCCCTTCCCCAGGGAGGGTAGAGGATGCATTTCTTAAATTACAGTGACTACAACACGTTTTGTTTAAGCTCTTTCATACCTCAATGCATAAATGAATTGCCTGTCTCTAACGAGGAAGCAAATGGAAAAGAGCTGTGGCTGCATCTCCCTGCAGCCCTGTGCTCACGGATGTCTGGAACAACTCCAAACCCTCCCTCCAGCAGAGTGACATTCTTTGTGATCCTTTTTTTTTTTTTTTTTTTCCCCAGCCTCTGTATATGGATGAGTCAAAGTGCTGAAGCATTTTGAAAACTATGCAGCAGACAGCCCTGAATCACTCCTCCTTCCTCTGCGCCGGCCAGCCCCTTCCACAGGGTGAGCCCTGCCAGGAATCACCGGTGCTGACGGGGCGGGAGCGTGTGCGTGTGTGTACACACGGGCACGTGTTGTTTAACGCTGGGAAGTCGGACTGGGAGCCGGAAAACATTTATATCTGTTGATCTATGATGTGAATATCTGTTTACGTGTTTTGTAAGCAGGCCCGAACGGCTGCAGAGGGAGAGGAGAAAGGCTCTTGTCTGCACTAAGAGTGCTCTGCTTTCAGGAGTGTGTGACAAAAGTCTCCCCGTTCTGGCCTCCCTAAGGAGCTGAGAAGCACAGCCAATACCCACTAATACAAAAACTGGCTTAAGTACTCTGGGAGGGGGGAAGGAAAATCAGGAAAATAAGGTCTTTTTTTTTAAGGGTATGTTAGGGGGATTTTAAAAAACACTAGTAATAGTGGGATATGTATAGATGTGTTAGCTTAAGGTAAACTACTTTGTATATCCATATATATGGTATCTACTGTGCATATACCAGCAGGAAAATATTGAGGAGTGGGGAATTTTGATAGCCTTTTGCTTGGATCTGAGCCTTCTTCATGGTTCTTCCCTGCAGGAATGTGTCCAGCCACCTCTGTGTCCGCTGTCTCTATCAAGAGCCCAACGAGCACCCAGAGTGTACCATCCCAGGTAACTCTCTCTTTTCAGTTTCTTATTCCAAGTAACCTGTTTGGGAGCAAAGATTAGCAGGGAAACAAATACAAATGCCTCCTCGTGGGTTTTAAATTAAAAAAAAACCCCAAAAACAATTTCTGAGGAGATTTCAAATGATCTTAGAGGAAAGTATAATCAAAGTACATAAATAGAGACTCCTTGGCCATGAGTAAGTATCCTACAAACAGGAAGAGAGTTAAACATCTTTGCAACCCTCAGGTTCAGCCTTTCAGTTCCTTAACTTGAGGCTTTTGGGGATCTCTGTACTGGTGCTGATAGGATGGAGAGCTGTTCCTCTCAGGTGTAATTGGCCAGGATGTTTGTGCTGGGAAGGAGAAGGGAACAGACTCAATCCTCTCTGGCACAGAGCACAGGGAAATAAAAATTGGTGGTGGGAACAGGGACAGGTAAGAAGTAACCATGAACCTGCAGCTGGCAGTAAATTCAGCAGTGGTGGGATCTCAGGGGGCTTCCTGTTATCACTCCAACAAAGACCATAAAAGGCCAGACAAACAGAGCAGTCATAGAAGCAAACCCTGGAGAAAACCATTAAAAGCCAAGGGGAGGAGCGGGAAGGGAGGGAACGAGCTGTATTTGATTAATTCTAGAGCCAACTGGCACACACTTGATGGAAATGTTAATTGTCCTACTGACATATACCCACTAGTTATTCCCCCCTTTCCTCATCTCCTCTAAATGAAGCACAGACTCTTTTCTTAAATCACAGGTAACATAAGAATATCCAGGTTTCCACCCTTCCTCTTCCTCCGTGTCACACCCCCACTTATAAGAACAGCTGAACTATTTACTGCATGGCAATACTAAATAGCATTACGTAGGGAATTTTTATTTCTGTACTTAGTTAACATTCAGTTTTCACTCCAAAAGAACAGTTTCTGCTCTGCTGGAAGTAGCCAGTTACCTCTCATTGTGTGCGTGGCAGCTCCTGAATATCTGCACCGAGTCACAGAGTGATACCTGCCTTGGTCTGCAGGTGCCTTTTATACTTTTATGCTTTCAGAGGAGCTCTTGGGGCTGGTTTACATGCAAACACGGGGCAGGTCACTCCCAAAAAGTAAGGCTCTGCTTAACAGAAATGCTGACAAGGGGCTATTATAGAGCAAGAAGCGTTTCAACAGCCAGCCTGTAAATAAATCTAATCAGAAGCCCCCAAAGGGCTGGTTTAAATAGTATATTTATTTATTTACGCAAGTATCTCGCAGCGTTCCAGAGAAATGACCCATTTGCAATGCTGCTCCAGCCCCTGGAGAGTGCTGGGCTTCTAATGAGATCCAGGACAGAGTGGCTTAAAGGATTAGGAACTGAAGTCACTGGGAGCGTGGGGAGGGAAGCAGCCAGTGCCGGATCAAGACAAAAACGCTGTCCTGGGCTGTGGGCACGGGGCAGAGCTTAAAGCGGGTTTTCCTAGGACTGGTTTGACAGCCAGAGGACTGGGGAGACAGAAAACTCCCAGCAGCCAGAGCAGAGTAAGCTCCAAAGTGCTGATGTGTGTGAAAGTCCCTCGGAGCCGTGAGGGAAAGAGCTGCTTTATTGACAAGCCTGATCCGACAGCCATTCAGTCACCGCTTAGGAATGACAAAGACCCTGCTCAGGTTGCTGCCAGCCAACACCTTGTCTCATTCAACTCCTTGAGATCAATAACTGGAGAGGAGTCAGCTATCGACCTATTTTTTGAGGGAAAACTCCACCGGAATCATGAATCGGTAAACGGGGAGCGGCCTTCTCAATGAACCTTTCTTTAAAATACAGCTGGAATCATCAATAACCTTTCATCCCTCAAAGAAAAGTTTGTGCTAGGAGAAAAGAAGTGAGATTATTTCCACGGCCACGACGTTATATTCCCCTTTCAGTGGGAGGCTGGCAGCACTTTCACAAAATAAGCAAAGCCCAGCAACACTTCAGCTACTCTCCCTCCACGATTGAGAGATAAGGCCCGGCTTATCACCCACAATCTGTTCTTCCCAGCAATAATTAACAGCCTGCCACCATAAAAACTCACTGCAGACAGCTTTAAAGTTACAAGGTCTGCCCTGTTCAGCTACAGGTAGGTTTGGATGAGTCAAGATTTTAAAAGAAAGGAAGACAAAGGAAAAAAAACCCAAAGGAAAAAGTACACACCAATAGTGGAAACTGTTTTGCAATCGTTGGCACAATAAATGAGCCCAGTTTGAACAGGCCACAGGATGCTGCCCCAGTGCTCAAAGTAGCTGGGCTTGTATGCTCAGGATAAGAGGGAAGGGATCTGTTTAAAACAAAGCAGTTTATAGGCATAAACCCTGTTCTGCATAGGGTATATTTAAATGTACTTTGCTTTTTAAATCCAGGAAGTAAAAAAAGCTTGTCTGATAGCCTGAGCAAAGCATATTATTTGGATATCGAAAGACTGTTCAGCTGCTTCTCTATCTGATGATCCCAATCTTTCCCACGAGCATCTACACCATACTTAAACTCCCAAATAGAATCACAGACTGGTTTGGGCTCCAAGCCCCTTCCATCCTGGCCTTGGACACTTCCAGGGATGGGGCAGACACAGCTTCTCTGAGCAACCTGTGCCAGAAGAGATGTTGAACCTGTGTGGGTTCCTCTGTTCGGCCACTCAAAGGGATTTCACCTAAAGCCACGAAAAAACTTTGGCAAGTTTTGCTGAAGGTTTTCAAGTAGGTTGGTTTTCTGATATTTCTCAATATACTGGCAGGTGAGAAGTTAATTGCAGATTTCTCTAAAAGGAAGTTAAAGAAGAGAAATACAGTCCAAGCCATCCTGCTTTAGAGAAATGGAGTGTAGAGCAAGAGCACAGACCCAGTGGTACGTGCAAGAGGCAGGTATGGATTCAGGAATGCTGAAGCCTTGTTGACAGCTTCAGGTTTTAAACCACATAATTTTCCAAGTAGAAAATGCCTGTGAGTTATACTCATCTCCCCCACGTACACGTCCAGGGTTGTTTTGTCCAGACCTGCCATGAAATAAATGGCCAGTGATTTAAAACTGAACTATTCCACCTGCCCAGACAGTACCTGGAAGCAAGCAGAAAAACACCTCGCAGTTCAGCACAGGACTAGTCTCAAACCTCCCGGTCTCAAAATACTTAATAGATGTGCTTCTCTCGCCCACTCAAAATATTCCTAATTTGTCTGGTGAACTCCACTCCCTCACAGCCTTTTGCTGGAGACTAAGGAGGAGAAGGAAGAAGCTCCTTGCACAGGTACAAACATGTGCCTGCAGACGGAACTGCTCCCGGTGGTAAAATGCAGTTTGGCCGGAGGAAGAACTGCAAGCCAAGGGCCAGCTGACAATGGGAACCCGGCTCTTCCTGGCACCTGGGACTGTGTTCTGGTATGTGAGAAGTCATCTGGCCCCGCTCTCCTTTTGCTTTCTTAACTTTCCAAAACAAAAAGGGATTCAGAGGAAAGGCGTTCACAAGTGGAAATTTCGGCGGGGCGGGGAATTCATCCTGTGCTGGCTCCTTCCAGGGCCAGCTGGAAATCAGCGGGGCAGAAGAAAGAGAAATTGAGGAAGCAGGAGCGAGTTTGCTGGAACTCCTCTCAGTACTGCCCCGATGGGCTTTTTCCTGCCCGGTGCTGCAAGTTCCACGAGGCCCAGAAAATGTGGAAAGGAGTGTTTTCTTTTACCTGGAGAGGGCAGGGACTGAGCAGTGCATTCCAATACGTGCTCCAACAAGGAGAGAGCGAACCAGCTCTTTGGAAAGGCCAAGAAAGGCTGGCAGTTCCACAGGGCTGGCAGTGGTTCCTGTCTGTGCTGATCCCCATGGATGACTGGGTGACACCTTCACATTTCCTTGTGAGAGTTTAAATTCTGCTCCAGCTCCCAGCCTGGAGCAGGGAGAAGAGCAAAGGATATTCTCCACGTGGAAAAAAGAAAAGCTAAACACCTGCAGAAGCAAGTCTTCAGCGCTCTCTCTAGATTGTTCCTAAAGCCAAGCCAGAGCCTTTTGAGAGGGCCTTTAGATTGATTTCTTGGGAAGGGGAAAAAAAAAAAGAAAGCAAAACTAATTTGTGATTAGAAGGCACAAAGATGTTCACTCAGATGGAAGCATTCCTGAAAAGCGAGGGGGAAACTACCCGAGCAATTCATTCAGCTGCCCTAGAGGGTAAACAGTGAACTTGAGCACCATCCACAAATCCCGATTATTATTAACAGCTTGACCAAAAGCTTATGGTTTTTGTAGTTCTCTTTGTACTTGTGAAATCTGATGGACTGAAAAAAAAATACGTTTGACACCAAAGCAAAGAGGGGGGTCCCTCTGCAGCAACACGAGGCTAAACATTCCTCCCTCTCCTGCACTTTGTGGAGCTGCCTCAGCCCAGAAATAGTTTTTGGCCTTTACAAAAAGCATTTCAGATGTTTAATTGGGTCTTTACTTTCTAGCAGTTGGAAGCAGCAGTCTGGGGAGCTGCTGACTTGCAGCAGCAACTGTGGATGAAGGACCCTTAATCGGGAGCTTTGGTTCGCATTCCCATTTCCAACACAGCCTCCAGAGACCACGGGTGTGTGCATAACTTGGGAAGAGGAAAGGCTCCACAGGTAAATCATAAATGCCATTAACCACTTACATCAGGAAATGCCAAAGCAGGGGTGGACACACACACAGAGCCTTATCTGCTCCTTGGTTACAGGTGCAGGTTACAAGGTGAAGTTAAACTACTGGTGTGCAAGACACCCGACATCTCAGTGGGGCTCTGTCCCATTCCTTGCTGCAGCTTCCAAAATCCCTCTGGTTCACTCACTGCACCTGAGTTGTAGCTAAAACTGCCTTGGAGCATTTTTCTGAGTGATGGTCTAACTTCTCCCCTTGAGAGGGATAAAATGTGTTCCTTGTAGAACACCATATAGTGTATTTCTGCCTATCTTTAATCCCATTTCAGTGACCACTTGTCAAACTGCTTTCTGGTGGTGTCTGAACACTCCTGAAGTTGCTTTTTGGGTGATGCCCAAGAAACTGCAAAGCTTTTTCTTCTAAGCAGGGCTCCAGAGAGATTTTCTTCCACTGCTCTCTGTTATTCAGAGTAAGTTCAGCTTGGGTTGAGGAGTGTTTTTGGGGTAGAGTGGGGTGGATTTTTTTTCGTCTTCTCAACTCTCCTCATACAAGCCTTTTATGACACAGAAGGAGACCAGCAGAATTCCAGAACTATTGTCACCACCTAAAGATCTTGATAAAGAAACACCCTAAAACAGTCTCTTTTTTTTTTTTTTATCATTACAGGTGACATGGAGAAGCTGCACAGCCAAATCACTGAAACCCAAAGAATTAATCAGGTGAAGTTACACTGTGAGCAGCACCCAAGCCTTGATTACAGCCTGTCATCAAGGGAACCACAGAACTTGGACAAAAAAAAAAAAATATTACAAGAGGCTTAGCATTTAATGCTCTAAAGTAGTAAATCCACAGCAAATCCTCCTGAATCTAAATATGCCTAAGACATATTTTAACTTATTTTTTAAAGTTTTCTCGAATGCCATCTTACACTCCCAAACTAAGCTCCACTGTTGCTTTTGCTTTCTCAGTAGTATGCAAATCGGGTTACATCCCATGCCTCGAGTGCCCTTTTGGCATCCCAAAAGCTCCTTCCAATAAACAGTAAGCAAACCATTTATTTGGATTTATCTCTCTTTTTAAACTCAAGTAACCTGCAAGTGTCTTCTGATAATTTTTTAGAATTTTTGGGGGGCAGTTCAAAAAGGTTTGCTTAGATATTATGCATGTTACAGATACATAATTTTACCCCTTAAAACCAGAATGACCTCCTGCAGGTTTTAGTAACCAAAAAAAAAAGAAATACACCTCCCCACTTGTGCACATTGAGTCTGAACAAAAAAGTCAGCAACTGCTGTGATCTACCTAAATGTAAGTTTTAATTCTTGGTGGTTTAGATTTAAATTAAGTAGAGACTTACCCAGTGTGGAAATTAATTAATTTTTCTCCACTGGTGCCTTTTCATTTTCCTACCAGAGTCCACATGCACCTTGGGATCACCTTCTGGCTTATTTCTCCTAAGACTGGTGTGAAAGCTCAACTTGGTCAAAAGCCTGCCTGGGTTTTTGGCAAAACCAAGGATGTCAATGGAAAACAACCCCAGTCCACACGGGAAGAAAATAATCCCAGTTTTAACATGAAATGGAAGTTTTACCAATGCCTCTGGACCAAAAGAAAACAAGCAGCTTTTACATCACTTACTTCCACAAGAGAATTCCCACTGCAAACTGATGGAGCTCCTACAGATTCTGGATAGGAAGAGGAGAGCCACACACAGCAAATACACGCGGAGCAGCCGTCCCTTCCCTTCCGAGCCAGGCAAACAAACACCTGACCACGCTACATCCCTGGAAACACGGTGCTCTACTGGCAGACAGGGAAAAACAGCCTTTAAAAAACGAAAACAAGCTCTATCAGTAAAAGTGCACTTCTGCAGATAAACTGCTCCTGCAGCTGGGACTTCTGCTGGCACAGCTCTGTCGGTCACGGGTCACACTCCGGCACCGCGCGCGCAGACAGAGCTGTGCCAGCAGAAGTTTGCCGTGCAAACCTGGGGGGAAACTCGGGAGCCGCTAACGTGGATCTGCAAAGGCCTGTGTTTTTCCAACAGTCTGACCATGAGGAGCCTGTCTTACCCCTGGCACGTGAATCTCTTGCTTCCAAGCACAGAAGAAAACTGGACTTCACACGGGAACACGTCAGTGCCTCTGAGCCATTTACACTGCACTTTATCCTTCAATTAAATACACAAACTGAGCGAGGAAGAGCCCCCGTAGGAAGGGAAGATAAAAGGGAATAAATTAAGTTGTGCTGTACTTCAGCCCTTGGAGCAGCCCGCCCTCACTTTTAATAGTAAGAAGGGAACAAAACTGAAAGTGTTTAACGGGATTTGTTTAGCAGACAGCAGAGCATTGCAGAATTTCCACTGCTCCGTGAAACCCAACAGCTGAACTGTAACAGGACTTTTGGCATCTTCAGAAATCCCCGGAGGAGATTTAATGCCCGAGTTGGTGCTCAAGCAGAAGTTCTGTTTGGGTGAGTCCACACGATACTGCGGATCGTTATTCCAGAGCACGGAGCAGCGAGATGTCAGGAGCGCGCGCTGCCCATCTGCTCCGGAGAGAAATTATAAAATCAAGCTGGAAGTAACCTCCCACCACCCTCTGGGAGGGGAAGGAAAGCCACGGAGAAGGGCTACGTCCAGGAAGTTGGGTCAGGCTGCGGCGCAAAGCAAACCTCAACCGTCCAGCACGTGGGAGAGGGACGTTTGGCAGCACAAATTTCCCCATTTTCCATAGGGAGAACACAGAAGTAAAGTCCCTGGCAGTCCCGCGTTTGTAGAGGCCGTGCTCCGCCTTCCTCAGAGCTTTCTGGCCCTCCAAAGCGGGACACAGCTTCTAGGAATTCCTTGGGTTGTGTCACGCTGTCGTTAGAAATAATGTACTATTTTTTTTCTTTTTAAAAAATAAACACACGAACATCACTTTCATCAGCAGTCATGTCTGCGCACCCTGAGTGACTTCAGGGTGGGGTGTTCTCCCCTCCAGGTTAGTTTTGAGTGGTGGGGGAGTGTCACAGAGAGGGGAGGACACAGGTATGAATTTAACTGTAGGAAATTCCCCGCTTAACCAAGGCCACCTAGAATCTTTATCAGCAGGCCGGCTCCTGAGAAGCTGCACCTCCCCAAAACAAATACTCAGCCTATTCAAAGTTTCCAAAATGGCCCGATTAAAGCCACTGGTCTAAAGATTTCCAGAAGGTCAGACAAAAGCTGGTGGAGCAACTGAGCCCTTGGCCATGTTTACCACCAGCACTTCAGTTTAAAAACCAAGTCCCAAACTGGGACAAAAACTCCGTGTTCAGGTGTGTTCTACTATTTGCAAGCACTGTGGCCTGGGCTGGCAGCACAGATTTTATTGCAGGTGATGTTGCTGTCATCTTCCTTCTACGGGACTGCTGTGGACCACTGGGAAACCACTAGGGAAAGGTGGTGAGACTAGTGACCCTCACCACAAACACACCCTCACTCCACAAACATCCTTTGCCAAAAAACACCCTCATCAACCTCCTGGAGGGTCACCCACGGTACCAGGTGAAGGTCCCATTATGGGACGTGGGCTGGCACGGAGGAAGCTGCGGCCAAGTTCTTGTCCCACAGCCGAGCTTCACCCCATGCTTTGGGTTCACCCCATGGCCAGGATTTGCCCCACGGCCGGGATCTGTCCCGCAGCTGAGGTTCACCCCATTACTGGCGTTCACCCTGTGGCCGGGATCTGCCTCACGGCCGGGATTTGTCCCATGACCGAGGTTCATCCCATGGCCAGGATTCACACCACGGCTGGGATTCACCCCACGATGGGAATTTACCCCACGACCAAGATTTGCCCCACGACTGGGATTCACTCCATGTCTGGGATTCGTCCCACGACTGGGGTTTATCCCATGGCCAGGATTCGCTCCACGGCCAGGGTGTGCCCCATGACCGGGATTTACCCCACGTCCGGGATTCACCCTTCGGCCAGGGTTCACCCCATGGCCAGGATCTGCCCCGTGATCCGTCCCACGGCCGAGATCTGCCTCACGGCCGGGACCGGTCCGCTGGCTGAGCTTCAACCCCAGGGCCGGGACTCGCCGCCCGGCCGCGGCTCCCCCCCCGGCCGCCCCCCGCAGCCCCGCGGCATCCCCGCCGGCCGCCCGGGGCTCGGCTGCAGCGCCAACCGCGGCCTCCGGGGCCGCGCCGCGGGGCCGATCCCGCTCCCCCCGCGGGGCCGTGCCCGCTCCCCCCTCACGCGGTGCCGCCGGCGGGGCCCGACATGGCGGCGGGGCCGCTCCCGCTCCCCCGCTCACCTGCATACGGCGCGGCGGGGCGGCGGGGCCGGCGGGGCGGCGGGGCGGGCACCCACGACATGCGGGCGGCGGCCCGCGGGCGGCGGGGACGGAGCCGCGGGGCCCGGGCGGCGACGGCGGCGGCGGCGGCGGCGAGCAGGAGGAGGAGGAGGAGGAGGAGCGGCGGCGGCCGGGGAGCGGAGGGCGGAGGAGACGGGGGCGGGCGCGGGGAGGCGGCGGGCGGTGCCGGGGCCGCGGCGGGGGGGACGGTGGGCACTCGCGGGGCCGTGTCACCGCGCACGGCCGGGCCTTGCTACCCCCCCGAGAGATCAGAGAGGCCCCTTCCCCGGCTTCACCCCTGGCTTTTACCCCCCCCCCCCGCTTTCACAGCTGTCACCGGGCTGCGGCGCCCAAGGGGACGTGGCGTGGCTTGGCTTCGCGGGCCGCTCGCCCCCGGCGCTGCGAGAGGGAAGAGTCCACCTTTCCGAAGGGATTTGACAAGTCCTCGTCGGTGCCAGACGCCTTTGTTTCTCCGCAGGCGGCAGCTCCTCTGCTGGGAAGCGTGTTTTTGGCGCCCAGGTTTCAGTGGCACGGCCCCCCGTGAGTCCTGAGGGCGGCTGGAGCGGGGAAGAGCAGGTAAATGTCGCCCCGTCGTCTCCTGTACGCACCAGCAGCCCTTTGGGATGGACGCGAGGAAAAGATGGATTGGAAAATAAAATAAAAGCAGCACCCCGGCACGGGGAGGGATGTGGGTCTCTCTGTACCCAGGTGGGAAAGCAGTGGTAGAAAAGAAAAGCGTCAGGGAGATGGAGGGAGGTGTTTGAGGGAGCAGCAGGTGGCTGGGGGGGGGGGCACAGAGGGGGACAAGAGATCAGGCCTGAAGACTTTTCTTTGTAATTTTCTTTCTACAGCAGTTGCCTAGGCTCGTGCTGGACTCAAAAAACTCAAGGATGCCTGGAGAGCGGGAAGTGCCTCTGTTGGTAGGAAATGGGCTTTGGAGCAAGTACATAATTGGGAATGGGCGCACCATCACCGTGAGCTCATGTTTCTCTCCCAAAATCCATGATCCACAGCAGAGACTTTGTGTCTAACAAGCCAGAGGCTTGCAAGGGGATTCCAGAGTCATGGAGTTAAGACTGTGAAGGATTCAGGTCGTTACCTGCACATTAAACAGTCTCCGGTTACATCTGCCACCACTGTGGGAGTCAAACATTAGGGAGTCCTAATGCCCATCCGAAATAATTCCATTTCCCACCCTATGTTTTAAACTCATGTCACTCCTCACTGAGGCTTTTTAGCCGAGCAGGCTTCCTTTTCCTCCTGTCACCCTGACAATTCCCCATCTCCATCCTTTCCCAGGATGCTGAGCATAGAGTTACATTGGACAAACATGGATCAGTTATGTTGATTCATTTTGCAGAGCCACACATGTCTGATTTAAAAATTCTTAGACATGGATTGATCAGGATTGGGATGTTTTTAGTCAAAAAAGCGCATCGGTGTTGAGTAAAGGCCCTCCCTTTAACCATTATAGTTTGTGGTATGTATCTGATAAGCTTAGGAGACAGTTAACAAAGTCCTTGCAGGTGGATGCTGCTCCACGAGTGGAGCAGTGTGGATCAGGCAACTCTTATCCCAATCCATTTGCAAGGGAAGAGGAGTGAAAATACCATTCTGGAATTACACGGGGCTCGGACGTCACATTATTAAGCGTTAACTAGATAATGTTCGCGTTAACTTGACAATGTTCACCCAAACAGACGTGGTGGAACAGGTGGAAACGCGCCCATGTCAGCGGCTCTGCCTGCCCTCAGCCGCCATGTTGGTTCGGGGGCGGGAACACCAGTTTTGTTCGCGGCGCTATGACACAACCCCGAGATTGCCCCGACACCCCTTTCAGGCCGGTTAAGAAGCGAACTGGAGGCTTTTAACCAGCGCCCGGCATGGGGTCACCCCTCTCCGGGCAGCGAGCACACGCCAGGAGAGGGGGAAAGCGCAGCCGCGGAACGCCAGGCCCAGGGCACGACGGGCGGGTGGACGGCAGTAAAGGGAACACCGTCCTCGGTCTCGGGGAGCGAGTTCCGCGGGGAACGCTTTGGGTGCTGCACCGCGGCGGCTCGGCAAGATGGCGGCGCCCAGCGCCCGCTGCCTATGGAGAGGTGACGGGGTTGTGGTGAGGGAGCCGGGGGCGCCACCGCCTCTCCGCCTCCGTCCGCCGCCCTGGGGCTGCCCTGGGGTCCGGGGAGGGCCTGCCCGGGCGGGGCAGGGGTAGCGGGAGGCCTCGACGCCTGTCTGAAGCGATGTTTGCTCTTCCCCCGCAGCACTGGCCCCGCAGCGCGGGTGGGTCCGCGCCGGGCTGGAGCAGCGCCTCGCTGCCCCCACCATGGTGAGCGCCGCGACCGCCCGGCCCTTCGCGGCGGCAGCCAAGTGAGTGCGGGTCCGGCATCCCGGGAGGCTCCCTCGGCCGCGGGGGTGGTGGTAGCGGGGTGTGTGGGGCGTTCTTGGTGTCTGCAGTGTTGCTCCAACAGCCCAGTGGCCTTGGTGGCGTAAACACTTGTCATAGAGTGTCACGGTTATGGGGAAGGACTGAGCGGGTGTTTTTGAGATGTGCTTTTGGGGGCTGTGGCAGGGTTACAACATGAAGGCTGCTGAGCTCGTGGGCTCGGTTTCAAACACTTCCTCGTCTTCAGTTTGCTTTTTAGTGTTTAATTTGTTGCCTCTTTAATAACACAGCATGACTCGGAGAAGTGAGAAGGACCTCAGTGTACAGGAGTGTGAACAGTGTTGTACACCGAGTGTTCTGAAGTGCTGCAGACTCCTTTGCCATGGTTAGACAGGAATGGAATGTCTAGTTACTGATTTTTAGAAAAACATTTTAATATTTTTTTCCATGCCTTGAGACCCTCTGGAAATAGGAAGAAGGGTGAAAATTGGGGCTGGTGTTTAACTGCATGCAAAATGCTGCAGGGAAAGGAGGAGAAACTTTTTTTATAAGGTGAGACTGCTGCAACAAGAAGAGAAACCTTGCAGTTGTTCCTTCCCTGTTGGATTTTCTCAGTTTAGGCCAGCCCAGGTGAAGGCCAGCCCAGGGGGTGTGTTCCCCTCATGCTGGTTTTGCTTTGGTGCAGCAGCAGGTCCTTAACATGTGACACACCATGTTCTTGACAGGCCAAACTCTTCAACTGATGACCTAACAGGGTTTGTTTTTGTTTTTTTTTTTTTTTGTCTTAGACCTGCCAAAAAAGGTGCCCAGTGGACCAAGAAGGAGAAAGCCAAGGACAAGCCCTCCCGCCGGCGGCGGCCGCTGATGACCAAGCCCGTGGACGACGTGTACCTGACGTGGCTCTACCGGCGCCCCTTCTACGACCTGGAGCAGGCTGTGGGCATGCTGAAGAAGTTCCAGCAGCTGGACTTCACTCACCCCAAGCAGTTTGTCTATATCAATGTGTTCCTGGATATGGCCCTGAAGAAGGTTAGGTCTGGAAGGGTGTGGGGATCTTGGCAGGGTTTTTTTTTTTTTTTAAGGGTTTAAATCTGCTCCAGACTTTGCACTTGCGTGGTTTTGCCAGCACACCTCGCTGTGCTTTGTTCTGGGGTCACTGTTTCACTTCTTCACCTTGTTTGGATTTTTAACTTGCCCTCGAGTCATGATTTTTCTTTGGTTTTTTTACTGGTTTTTTGATTCACCTCCTAGAAAAAGCTGGATCCTTTCTCGGGTGCCGTCGTCCTTCCCCATCGCTTTACGGATGAAGTGAATAAGGTTTTGGTTTTCACAGAGGTGGGTGAACCTGGATTAACTTTATTTGCGTGTGTTTTATGTGTCCAGAAAACTCCTGCAGCTGTTCTTTGCCACTTAATCATCCTAGCAGAACAGACTTCCATATATCTGTATGAGATAGTCCAAAAGAATCGATTTTTGTCCTGAAGCAAAAGCTTGAGCCAAAGTTTTTACAAAAATGAAGCCTTTTTGGTACAGACTAATTGGTAGTACAGCTGTTCATAGCTATGTTTTTCTCTCAACAGAATGAGCAAGAAGCTGAAATAGCTCGGGAGAGTGGAGCTGAGATCGTGGGTGGACTTGAATTAATGAAATGGGTATTGGTTTTTATTTTAATTTTTTTAAGAATTATATATATAGCCTAATTTAAACTGTGTTTGGGCCTGGGGAGGGGAAGAAACCTGATGTCCAGTAAACT
This sequence comes from Manacus candei, assembly GCF_025592945.1. Classification (NCBI taxonomy): domain Eukaryota; kingdom Metazoa; phylum Chordata; class Aves; order Passeriformes; family Pipridae; genus Manacus; species Manacus candei. The sequence goes on along the minus strand of NW_026138155.1, from coordinate 130,639 downwards.
CCAGCTTGCCAATGTGAAGAGTGAGGGATGGGTTTGTGTGCTCAGACAGCTTTGTAGGTCCACTTGTGTGCTAAATATATTGAATTGTTTCTGTTGCAGATCTTGGAGGATGAAATCCAAGCAGATTTCTATGTGGCTGTTCCTGCCATAATACCCAAGCTAGTACCACTGAGGAACAAACTGAAACGGAAATTCCCGAGCACCAGAAAAAGTAAGAAGCGATTCTTCCTCGCAGCTCTCGATTGCTGAAGAGGATTTAACTCTGGAGGTGCCACTGAAAGGTTTTTTTGACGAGGATGTGTAATTACTTCGAGTATTAGACTCTATTTGACTGCACCAATTGTTCTGTCTTTGGTAAAGGAAATTTTAGGAATCCAGATTTGTGCTTTTCTCCTACAACAGGCAAATCCGGGATTAGAACCAAGATAAATTTGCCTACTAATTACCCCTAATTAACCCTGATGAATGAGGAAGGAGGGAAGGTGGAAACTTTTTCTATAATACCCCTGAGGACACCACTGTCTTGTTTGTGAAACTGCATTTTGGAGTGGAGTTCAACTGCCTTAATTAATTACCACTTTACTAATACCACACTTATCTGTGCTAATAAGCATCACTCAAACAACTCTCTTTGCCTTTTTTTGCCTTTATTTTTTTTTTTTTAAATAGATTCCCTGGGCAGTGATATTCCCAAAATGGTGCAGCTCTTCAGGGAATGTCACGAGTACGCCGTGCAAGACGAGAGTGTAATCAAGACAAGGATAGCCAGGGTAAGTTGTATGGAGAGTTTTCTCTCCTGAGCAGAACTCAAGTTAGTATTAAAAGAAAGGGGAAAAAAAAGATGTTTTCAATCTGTTGCCCGAGATTTTTAACCATGTTCTTTAACTGACCCATGAAGGAGATGGAACTCTTTGTTGTGCAGCATCTTCAGCTGGTTTTAACCTCTTTTTTTTTTTTTTTTTTAAGTAAATGAACTATGGGTTTGTAAGTCCATGGTCAATATGGACAGAAGGATGAAAAAGTCTTTGCTTTACCCAAATAATTAAAGACTTTTAATTTTGATAACTGTAGTTCTGGACTGGAGCAGAAAGAACTGTGTTACACCTGACATATAACATTAATTTCTGCTTATTTATTGATTTTCTGTGCCCCAAACTGTGTGTTTTTTATTTTTCCTTCTGGTTTGTCTCTTTTCAATCCTGCCTGATGTTTAGTTTTCCTCTAACTGATGGTGGCACAGGAAGGAAGGGTACTAAACTCCTGATCCCGAGAGAATTGTTCCAAACTTTGAACAGGGAGATAGCTGATGGTGTGCACACCAGGATTTAGTGTGGAATGCTTGTTTGGAAGCTGGGATGTTTAATTGGGTGTGGGAGCTGTGTTGAAATACGTGAAACCCTCTGAGCATTGCCTGTCTTCATTGTGGGGCTGTTAGTGGGATTTTGAACTCCTTAACAGGGAACACAGAGAAGGAAGATCTACCCAAGTGTAGGATAAATGATTACCCAGTGTTTTCAGGTTTATTCATCTGGGCTTCAAGTACTGCCATGTCTAACCTGGCATTGTCCTTTTCCAGCTGGATATGCCTACTGAGCACATAATTGCCAATCTAAAGGCAGTTATCCATGATATCTGCACCTTCAAGCCACCACCTTATGGTAAGAAGCTGCTGTTCTAAGGTGGGAGTTCAAGTTATAGCAAACAAAACTAAGAACTGAGTGGTTTTAACTGATTGTCATTAAGTGACCTTTCTATTCCCAGGATATTTCCAAAATTTCTGGGGCATCTGCTTAGCTGGAGAGGAAGTGGTGGTTCATGAGCATAATTTTAGGGAAGAGTAGCCTTGTGTGAGCGAAGAAAAGAACTTTTTATACTAACACTTGCCTTGTGTCTGCCAAAAGAATCATCTTGCACCTCTCCCAGTGATGCTGTTAATAGTAACTGCTGTACAGAGACCAGACCATGCCTTGAGGAGTCCAAATAAAAAGCATAAAGGGTTGGTTGACTTGAAATATGATAAATAGGTGCAGAAAGGGGTGGTATTTTTGTTCTGGGTGATTTTAAATGTGAATTATGCCAGCCTAGTTCAGTCATCTGGTCTTGGTAGCATTTCTGCCGATTAGTGATTGATTCTTGTGGTGGGCCCTGATGAAAAATATTTCCTGTTTGTGGGAAGCAAACTTGGTAATGAACACATCTTTACAACAGTGGAGTCTAGCTGTGCTTTACTGTCAATCATTTACAGCAACCAGTTATCAATAACTTAATTAGTTCTTGTCAGGCTTTCCATAGGTGATAGCAGGTATCTGCCAGGGAGGATGGGAAACTGTGGGCTGAAGGGATGTGTCTTGTTGGGATTCTGGACACGGTGGGGACCAGTACTGAGGTGATTCAGCCTGGAGCCGTGGAAAGGGGCCGAGTGACCACTTGGTGGTGTTTGTTTTCTAGATCCCATTGTGCAGAGGTTGGTGATCAGATCTTCAACCAGTGAAGGTTTGCAAGTGAACCTTGATGGAATCTTACCTCAGGTGGAGAAAGCAGAAGAAAAGAAAGAAGAAGAAGAAGAAAGAAGCGCAGACGATGAGGATGAAGCAGAAAAACCTGTCCAGGAACCCACTAGTACCTGAGGTCTTTCCTTGTAGATCTGATGATCACGCTTGGGAAGCAAAGGCTGTCGTTCAAATCATGCTCTGTGGAAACAAAAAATAAATGGAACTCGTGAATTCCACTTCCAGTTTCTGTGTAACAATGTCACAAACAGGAGCCTGTTGTCAGAACCAGGGATTTTTTTTTTCCCTAAGGAAAAATTGAATGTGTTCTGTGGGAGGAGTAGCCATGCACCCTCTGTCTCAAACGATGCAGGTTCATCTCTGTGTGACTGAAACTATGTCCCTCAGAGAATCCAGGCAGTTCATGGTTTGCTTGCACTATCCCAGGCAGAACTGTACTTACAATATTTTGGGATGAATCCTGCCTGAAGCTCCAAGTGTCACTTGTCTATTTTCCATCATAGAGGTGGTTCTTGAAGGGCTTGTGAACAACCACTTGGGATAAGTGGATCAGCCCGTCTTGGGTGTGCTTGGAACGTGAACTGATTTCATTATCTGTGGAAATTGCTGTGATTTCTTATTTTTCTCGCTTTCCTCCAGCGCAGTTCTTAAATATACACTGGCAACCAGGATGTCTTTCCCGCTTTTTTTCCCGTTCTTTCCAGGAGGTGGCGTTCCTGCTCTTCCCTCCTGTATAAGTGTTGGAAAAAGAAATTCTCCTTGGGTGGTTTGTTTTTTTTTTTAATGTTAGTAAAACTGTACCCCCAAATGTAAGATGGTTCCTAAAAGGATTGGCTATTTACAATAGGGATCCTGTTGGATGTGCTGATCCGAATCTGGAAAGGTCTGTGACTTGAAGTCGTTCCTGTTATTGGAGGCAGGGCTTGTTTTTCCAAGAAGGTTGCTCAGATATGTCTGCATGGAAGTTCTTGTAGTTCCCATCTGAAGCATTTGGCTGCTGTCAGTCAGGGAGCTTGGAATGTTCCTGTTAGGCCACAGTGATAAATTATGGATTATGTGGGGTGCTTTGCTCAGAGTTTGATCAAAAAATTCTCTTCAGGGGTGTGGAGGAAAGTTTCACACTGACTAAGTAGACTTGCTGGGTTCTATGTGGAAAAAGCAATGCCAGTACACTTGGGTGTCCATCTGAACACATTTTCCCTCCTTCCTTTGTTCTGCACAAGTTTAAGTTGTAGAGTAAAGCTTTTTTAGCTTCCTAATACTGATGTCTAGGAATTTCTGGTCTGGAGCACCAGTTTGAGAAGATAGGTAAGGGTAAGTAATTAAGAAGAAACTTTTTTGGTTGTTTTTTTTTTTTAATTACTTCAGATTTGTGGAGTTTTTCTCCTTTACCCTGTGCTTTAAATAATTGATTGTACAGGTAGCTAGTGGTTGTGTGCTGGCAGGTCTAGTCCATGAGCAAAGGTAGTCACTTAATCAGCCTGCACAAAAGGCTTGATTACTTCTGACAAGTTTTATCTGGATTTTTTTTTCTAGTGAAAAGAAAATTAATCATGTTGCATAAGCTCCTCATCTACAGCCTGTCTCCCTTCATTAGCTCATGTACAGCATCCTCTGCAAGTACATCCCTCATCCTGCCACCTTTTTCCTGCTTGGAATTTGTGCTGAGGACGAGCAGGAAACGTGAAGCCACAGGGATGTGCTTCGGGACCTAGCTCTTGGTGCATCCCAGCTGGATCACCAGCAGGTGATCAGCATTCTGAATTTTAGCAAAAGGTTGGACACTGTTTTACAGGAAGGCTGTTTCACCCTGAAGATCACGTTTTGTGCCTGTGTGTAAGCCAGGAGTGTCTTTATTACTAAGGGATTACACATATAAGGGATATTATGAGGCATTACAGTGGATATGTGCTGTTTGTGACCCCAGAGGAGCAGTGTGAAGGTAAGTTACCTCTTGGTGTGGAGAAGCAAACCTTGTGATATCATTTGCATAGGTTTCTTGCTCTCTTCTCTTCTTTTGGCTAATTTCCAAGGCTTTAATACCCACTGTGGAAAAAGACCTGCCCTTTTTGGTGGATTTAAAAAAGTGATGCTTGAGCATAAATATGCAGGTGAGCTTAAATCGGAAGCTCTCAGACTGCTGAGTGTGCTCTCAAAGAATAAAAGTGTGTGGAATAACAAAGTTCCTGCAGAGATCTGCACTCGGAAAATTCGAATACAGTGGGAATACTGTAAATCTGGCCCTCCAGAAGTCAGGGCAGCAAGAGAAGTAGCTCACGAACTCTGCAAGTTTTCGGGTGTAGTTCTGAATACGTGCTGCTAAATGCTAAAGGGATAATGCCCCTGCTCTGTGTGGTACTGAAACAGTGTTGTACGTTGCTGGCTTCTAGAAATCACAATTTTAGAAAAATTTTATCAAAAAAGAGAATGCTGCAGTGCCTTCGTAATGCAGATAATGTACAGTGGCTTTTAAATTTTTTTTTCATCTGGAGCTGCTGTTATTTAACTCAGGAGAGGAGCAGGAGATGAGCTGGGATTCATGACGAGAGCACACAGAAACATTTGCCCAAACAAGGAAGAAATTGTCCTGGAAGCACGTGTGCAGCTCTGGGGAATGCAGGGTTTAGGCTGACACAGCCTCAACCTGGACTTGTACGGGAATTCATTGCACTCCAAAAAACTTGGAATCTCTGTAGGTCAAACTGAGTTCACGAGGCTTTTGCTGTGAGTTCTGCCACGGAGGTGAGGTTGGAAGAGGAGGGCGGGGATGTTACAAATGCCACATCCAGAACTAGCAGGGGTGAGATGTTTTTAGTGCTGAGCTGGGCATTCCGAGTGATTAAATATGATGACATTTATGTCCTGCAGCACCGTTGGTCAGTGTCAGCTCCAAGACTACTTGGAAAACTCGGAAAACTCCAGTCTTCCCAAACTGCCAGGTACTGGGGGATGCTGGGTTAAGTTAAAATACTACTGTATGCGGTGACTCTGCAGTGACATATTGTTTGGGTCACTGGCAGGGCTGGACAGGGCTGTGGCACTTGGAATGATTGAAAGATGGATTTTATACGTTAATGAGTTAATGAACCCTCTCTGTACTCGGCTTTTACTATTTCCACCCCTTGTCCCTTGCTGGTGCTCCTTTGGGTTTGGTCAAGTTGTCCTGAGTTTCACTTGAGGAATTAGAAGGGAATAAGGGCCTGTGCATTTCTTCCTTTCATCATTTCTGCCGTATCTGAAAGGAACATGAAACACTTGTTTGTATAGTGCTGGTGCGTGCAGAGATAGTTGTTATGTCTCCCTGCTCCTATTTTTATAAAGAACAACCTCCTGCTAATAGCTAATGAGTATTAACTTGAGAAACTCATCATGCAAATCGCTGCTTGGATCTTGGAGCCGTGCCAAGCTGCACATTTTGCATCTCACATTTGTTGCTGGAATTCCAGCACGGTGATTAAAGGCATGCAATCCTGAAAAAAAAAAAAAAGGAAATCTGACCTCCAGCTTGGAGTTCAAGATGGTAGTGTTCATTAGGAAGTGAATCAGAACTGAACAGATGGAACTACCACGAGGAATTATTATCAAATTGAGCTGCCATCGTTGCATTTAATCAGGAGATGAAGGCAGCAGCAGCCCAGCTCTGTATGTGGGAATTGGGATACTGCTATGAAACAGGAACACTGAAATTAGCTGGGAAAAAAAGATGATTTCATTCATGGACTGGTAAAACTAAGCTCACTTTTTTAGTTCCTTTCAGGTTGAGGCTTTGGCTCGTAGCAGTTTAATGGCTGTGACTTCCAGTGTGAGTCTGGTTTTCTTTATCCTCAGACTTAAAGGAGCCCACTTTTCATTTGGAAAAGTTGACTCCAGTATCTTCTGTTGGGTGTGCAGTGCTGGAGGGGTGAGAGAGGGAGTTTTTCATGAGTGGACGTGGCACTGTGTGTGTGTTGAGGTGCTTAAAGCAAGAAAACGCTGTAAGGGGAACAGTTTAGCCTGGGCTTTGGTCGTTTTTCTTAATTTGAGTGCTTGATTTGTGATTGCTAATGTTGGAGTCTTCATCTATTCCATGGATTTGCTCTAGAAAGGCAGAGCAAAGGAGGTGACACGGCAGGAAGAAATGGACAAGGCAGTGACAAAAGTACCGTCGTTTCCCTAAACAGACCCTGCCCCTTTGTTGTACTTCTTGTTACAATAATACAAACAAAACTGACAGACACCCAAACACAACCCCTGAACAGCTTCAAACCCACGGGGAGAGGGTGACCTTTCCCAGGCATCAATGTGCGAGCCAGGCTAAAGGCAGCGGGGCCAGGTCCAACACAAACACGCTTGCTTTGCCTATTCCCGGTGCTGCTGCGGCTGGGACAGGTTGTGGGATCGCTGGAGGCCGTTTCATCCGCAGGGAGCTACCGAGGAGAAGGAGGAGGAGGAGGAGTATGAGGAGAGGCTCCCCTGGTCCCCCCGCGCAAGGTGCGGGGGAGGAGGAGGAGGAGAGGCTCCCCCGGTGCCGGGAGGAGGAGGAGGAGAAGGAGGAGGAGAAGCTCCTCCGGTGCCGGGAGGAGGAAGGAGGAGGAGGAGAAGGAGAAGCTCCCCCGGTGCCGGGAGGAGGAAGGAGGGCGCCGCGCTGCCCGGGGCGGGGCGGGGGGCGGGCGGGCTGCGGCGCGGAGCTGCCGCTTTGTCTGCGGGCAAAGTTTGGCGGCGGGGCGGGGGCCGAGGCGCTGCCCCGGCACCTGCCGAGGGGCGGGCGGGCAGAGCCCGCTGCGCTGCTGCCGCCGCGGGGCCATGGGCGCCCCGAGCGCCACCTGGGCCACGCTGAGCCTCCTCGGCGCTGCGCTGGCCGCCGCCGCCGCCTCCTCCTCAGGTGAGTCGTAGCGCCGGGCGCGTCCCCGTCCCGCGGGATTGTCCCTGAGGAGACACCCAGGTCCCAGCCCGCCGTTTCCCGCGGGGTTCGGGTGGGCTTTCCCCGCCTCCCTCCATCCCCGCTCCCCGGCCCCGGCCCGGGCGGGGGGTCCGCCTCCGCCCCACGCCATTTTGGCGGCCTCTCCTCAGGCGAGGTGAGGGGCACCGGGGCGAGGCGGTGCCCGTGCCCGGCCCTTCCCGCGGCTCTTCCCCGCCGGTGGGTGCCCGGGAGCGGCCGTGGAGCACCGGGGATGGAGGAGCGTGTCCCGCCTCGGCCGTCGCGGGGCTGCTCCTCACTCCGGGCAGGAAGGCAGCGCAGGACAGCAGGGAGCCAATGCCCAGGTGAGGGGGCTTGTTACCCCACAGGCGGCTGGTGAGGGCTTCGGTTGTCCGAACCCACAGGAACCACCCCGTGCCCGTGCGGGAGGGGGCACAGAGCCGGCCCGCAGCCCTCACACGCCCCACGGGTGCCGGTGTCCGTGGGCAGGGCTCGGGAATGCTGTGGTGGGAGCTGGGCATTGCCTGGGATGCGTGAGGGGAGCTGCGGAGAGCGGGCACCGGCCGCCCGCCTTCCCGTGTTTTAAGGAGGATTCATCTGAATGGGATTCAGTTGAATTCGGCTGAACGCGACTTGCTGTGTGTGGATGTCGCTGCGAGGGTGCTGGGGGGGACACCAGGCGTCGGTGTCTTCGTGGTGTTCTGGACAGACAAGGTTATGCGATGCTGCCACTCAAAAGCTGCTTCAGTGTGTGCGAGGCAGAACCATCATTTGCAGGGACGTTTTCAGGTGTGCTTTGCAACAGGTGTCGATCACCCTGGGGACTGGGGGTTGCGTGGAAAATGAGGGCGCTGTAACAAGAGTTGCTCGACGTGTGTGTCATGTCCTTGGCTTGCTCACGGTTGGGAATAAAAATCAGAGGTATTTAAGGATTTTCCAAATCCTGCAAAGTTGGGTTGTATCTTAGTCTCCCCCTTGGTAACTTGTGAGGGAGGGAAAAATGTCTCTGCCTTCTCTGGAGAAGGATTAGGCTTTGTGAGTTTGCTTTCTAGTCCTGTATAGTCCTTGTTCTGTGCTCTGGCCCCGGAGGGGATGAGCACACTGATACTTTTAAGGAACTATAGCTGTGAGTGAGCTAAAAAAAAAAGCAGCCAGCCCACGGGGGGTAAAACATGTGAGTTGTGCTGTTTTTGACCAACTGGTATTAAGTTGTTCGTGGCTTTTTGTCCCCACATGCCTCCCAACAATATGTGACCTTGTGTTTTGCACTGGATTTTGAGGTGCAGCTGCACGATGAACCTTGAAATTATCCTCTCTTGCCAAAAGGAAAGCTATCTACTGAATTTGAGAGGCACATGATTGGGCTCTTGTGGCTCATCTTGGCAAGGGAAAATAATTCCCAGTGGTGCCTCCATGGTCTCTTGCAGCTGAGCTGAAGACGGGCTCAAAGGAGGAGCTTTTGGTTCGAAGCAGTGTTAGCTCCCAGGTTTTCTGTACAGATTTGTCTTATATGCATTTCTTGGGAAAGAACACTCTCTGACAAGGAAATTCTTACTTCTCCGGGGGGTCCCTCAAGGCAACCTTTCCCGCGTTCTCTTTCCTTTTCATCTCCGGGTTTCTTGGGCTGCTTCTGGTTACACATTCCTGTCACGTTTTCAGGAGGCAGATCTGTGTAGTTGTTCAAGAACAACTGTTTTCCCAGCAAATCAATGGAAGAGCTGTCATTCAACTTATTCCTGGTTTTGTTTCCTACCCTTTTATGTGATTAGTGAAGTAGAATATGCAAAGTGTGCTTGGATGGGCGCCTGTCTCTCTCCCTGGCTCGGAGAACCTTTCTCTCAGCCAGCAGCGAGGACAGGGGAGTCTGAAGCAAGAGGAGCCCCTGTGAGCTTGTCCTGTTGTGCATGGAGGAGTGATTTAGGAGTGGCAATTCAGGCTGGCTCTTCTCACCATTATTTTGGCAGCCTCCCCTTTTGTATGTGCCTTGTCTGTGCCTCTCTTGAGCCTGTCGCTTACCCAGGGGTTGCCCAGCTGGCCCCAAACTGCATTTTCCTCGTGGCTGGCGAGTGCATGGCTAGAGGTGGCTGCTCAGCGCTGCTTGTGCTGTACCAGAGCAGGTCCACTGGGGAATGTGCTGCTGTCACTGGTTTCTAACCTGTTTTATTTTCCTCTGCTCCCTCAGGTGCCTGCATCTACCACGGCCTCTTATTTGAGGTAGGTAAAAGCTCACACGTGTTTTGCTGGGGAAAGGTTTGAGAAGGTGCTGTTGAACTTGAGTCTAGTCCTTGATTTTTGTCACCCCTGCAACTGGGGTGCAGGTCACAGCTCTGTCAGTCTGCTGGAAAACAGCAGGGGAGTAACTACTGCCTGTGTCTATCTGGGGTTCCTTTGGCCAGCGTGTGAAAAGATGTGATGTGGGATATTTCCAGGTTCTTGGAAGCCATGTGAGTGACAAATATCCAGTCCTAGGCAGGATGGAGGTGATGCTTTGTAAAATGTAATGCCAGGATGTGTGTTTCTTTCCCTGAATTAATGACAACAGCTCAACACCTTTTCCTCTCAGCTGGTCACAGTGAGCCCTGTGTATAAAGGTGAGTCTCTCCTTTATAAACCCAACATCTTTCCTTTTCTAGTGTCTCTCTTTGCGTGTACATAACCCATGAACGACTTTGTATGAGAATCACAGCTTTTAAGAATTTATGAGCAGTGTTTTGCTCTGTAACACTGGTCTGCCTTGCTTGGGTACTTCTGGCTAAAAGGAAACGGCTGAGCAGCTTTGTGTCTCTGGAATGCTTCTGGACCTGCCTCCGGTCCCACAGCAGGCTGGCTCAGGGATTTGTTAGCACAGGCAGGGAGGCAGCAGCTGTCTGGGGTTCTATTTCTCTTGGAGCAAGATGGGCTGTGTGCTCTGCATGTGTGACACACGGCCACTGGGCACTGTGGAAACAACTGGTGGCAGGGGTTTGCCCTTTGCCCTTCCAGTGTGGACTTGGGGGCTTGGAAGTTGTTCTGCTCCCAAGAGGGGAATTGCTGGAGGCGAGTGTTTTTGGTGGGTGGACTGGGAGGAAGTTGAAGTAGGCTAAATGTGTTTGCTCCCTTTAATGATGTACAGTGGAAGGTCTTGACAGCCACTGGACTGTTTAAAGATTCCAGCTGGAGTGAACTGGATGGCAGGACTCTTCCTGCTGAGCATTGCTGGGTTTGCAAGTGAGGGGTTCATGTCCCTCATTACCAAAGATGTTTATTCCCTTTTGTGTTTTTCTGATGTTTCATTTTTTTTTTCTCTACTCTTTCTTTCACTGCTGCTTTGTGTTTGAAATGCTGCTGTGGGTGTCTCTAGTATCATTTGTACGTAAGGACTGAGGTTATATTCTAGGTTAGGTCATTCCTGTTTGAAAAAACTTGCTCCCAGTATCCTTGAGTTGGTATTTATCGCTGTATTTAGTGAGGTTATTGTGTGTTTATTAATAAATGACTGCAGTAGTTGTCTTTAGCCCAAGAAGGCTGCTCTGCAGTAAACCTGGGGGCAGACATGAAGGTGATACAGGACACCTATGGCACTCACAGAGCTGGTCACAACCTCCAAGAGGAACCTGTAGCAACTTCTTTGGTGTCTTAGACTGTGGTTAGAAACACTGCTTCCTTTCAGTGTCTCCTCTTAGCCAGGATTTTTCTCCATGTTTTCGCGCAGAGGAGGCCACCAAGATTAGAGGGATGGAGCAGCTCTCCTGCGAGGAAAGGCTGAGAAAATTGGGATTGTTCAGCCTGGGGAAGAGAAGGCTTCAGTGTGACCTAATTGTGGCCTGAAGGGAGCCTAAAAGAAAGATAAGGAGGGACATTTTACAAGAGCCTGGAGTGACAGGACAGGGGAAAATGGCTTCATGCTGACAGGGCAGGATTAGATGGGATATTGGGAAGAAATTCTTCCTTGTGAGGTTGGTGAGGCCCTGGCACAGGTTGCCCAGAGAAGCTGTGGCTGCCCCATCCCTGGAAGTGTCCAAGGCCAGGTTGGACGGGGCTTGGAGCATCCTGGGCTAGTGGAAGGTGTCCCTGCCTGTGGCAGGGGTTGGGACTGCATGATCTTTAAGGTCCCTTCCAACCCAGGCCATGCTGTGTTTCTGCTGGGTTTTTGTAGGAATGCCGTTTGCCGCAGAGGTCTCTGAAGTCACTTGGAAAATCCTTGGTGCATAAATCAGGCATTTAAGTGTAGTGGTGCAGGCACTGCAGAGTTGCTCAAACTGTTAACGCTGCAAAAGTTCTGCATCTTGTTTGACTGACCTGGCTCCTTGTGCGTCCAGGGTCAGCTTGTGTTCATGGCTTTCCTCTGAGGAAAAACACCTCTCTGGGTGTGATTTCCACCTGTGTGGAGGTGGTTCGTGTTCCTCCCTCTGGCTTCACCTTTGAGGGAGTTTTCAGATCCACACAACCATCACAGCAGCTTCCTTTACTTAGCAAGGAAGAAAATACACGGTGTTTTTTCTTAGCTGAAGGGCACATTTGTGCCTCTCTGAAAGTCAGGGTGTGTGGGAGGTGTTGATCAAATCCACAGCTGGCTTGTGCCAGGAAGAGTTTTCAGCCCTGGGAAAAGGTGAGTGGAACACAGGGCTGTGAATTAAGGTGGCTTAAATGGCAAGTGTGACTTGATAAATGGCCTGATGGCTGTTAGACACTTGAAAAAGTCCAGCTGAGCAACCTCCAGGACACTTTCGTTTTGTCCTTGCTAAAACATGGATGTTGCCTATGGCACCAGCTGCTGGTAATGCACATAAGGATAAATTTCTGCACTGACATATTCTTTTGGAAGTTTTCTGAGACACAAATATGGCTTTCTTTTAACACTATAAAGCACTAAAGAAGCTTTTCTGAAAGGAAATGCTTTTAATCTTGGAGTTGGAATGAAAATTATGAACAGAATAAAAAGCCCTAACTTAATCCACAAAGTGTGAGGCAGCTGCTTGCTCAGCTTCAGAGCTGTTTTTTAAGTCATTTGGCTTATTTAGCTCATATCAGTGACAATAAACCAGTTTGAAGTATCTGATGTGACCGACTGCACATCCTTATTCATTCAAGTATCCCTTTAAATCTGATAAATTCGGTAACATCTCGTGGTTACCTGTGTACATTTAGTTGTCAGAAGTTTAAAGAAAGCCTGATTTGATGCTTTTTAAATCAAATTTCCATTTCCATCTATAGCTTGTGCTGGACAGAAATGAGAGGGGAAAGGTAATAAATAAAAAATGATGGGTTTTTTCCCCCAGTTTTTAAGTCTCCCGCTGCAGATAGCTTCTACTCTGAATAAATTTAGTGGCTATGTAAAATAAATGTTAGCAGGTGCAGAGCACTTCTGGATAGGGAACATTTCAAATTAGCAGTGGAAAATGAGCTTCATTTCAATTTCTTCAGAGGGAATAACAAGTTACTACTGAAAAATGAGATCAGAAGTGAAGATTTCAGTTGAAAGGTTTGCTTGTTAACTCTTACAGTGGTCAAGATGCTTTTGTTTTTAAATAACGTGATTTAAATGCCACTGTTTAGCCTGGGGCTACATCCTCTTGGTGTACATGAATGCTGTGCAGTTAAGGTTTATTAATATAATAATGAGATGCTTCTCATGCAGCAAATCTCTTCTGCTCACGGGTTTCAGAAAGCTGGGATCAACTGAGGCTCCAAAATAAAAGTGCTTTTTGAACCAAGCGTGTGCTGCACGTGTGTTCTTTCTTTGTTTTGCTTGGAAACAGCAGTGAGATGTAGAGGAATGGGGGTGAGCTCTCGATTTCCTGGGACCAGGTAAAAGAAGCTCAGGTGTAAGGTAAGGATTTTTCTCCCACGGGTGGATTCTTGTCCCTTGATCAGTAAAAGAGTTGGTTTTCATATGAAACAATCTTTCTTTTTTATCTTTGTGGTTCTAAATGTCGCTTTCTGGTCTGAGAAAACGATCCCTCATGTGGTAAGGACCCGGAGCACGGCATAGCTGGGAGTTGGGATGTTCTGGAATTATCACACGTTTCCTTGCAACAGCTTGGACCCGCTGAACACCGATGACACGCAGTAAAAACTGGAGGATTAATTATGTTATATATCACAGCAGACAGGGTCTGATGCAGTACATACCCCTGAGGAAGGACTCTTCCTTGCCACATTTTCCGTGAGCAAACAGCGACGGACACAAGTGGTGAGAGATACATTGATGCAGCACCAGCTTTGTGTGTCTGGGAGCTGGGCACACTCCTGGTATCTCCAGGTGCTGCTCCCTGGGAGTAGCTGTGTCCCTTTCCATGAGGTGTCCAAGTAGGGATGAGGCAGATTTTCCTGCATCAAGCACTGTGCCTTAACCTACCCTGGTGCAGCTGAAGCACAAAGCCAGTGTGTCTCGGCTTACCCTGAGGGTGTTTCTCTGCCCTGCTCGCCCAGTGGGCTGCAAATACACTGAATTTATCATCCACTTCCCTCCTCTTCAACCCTTGTGGTGTCTGTGGTTTCTCACAGCACACTCCCTGGTCAGAAGTCATTCCTTTTCCCTCCTTTTTTTGGATCTCATATTCCAGCAGTCCAGGGCCCAGCAGTAAAGTCATGGTCCTTCTCAGTCATCCGTGTGTGTTTAAGAACAGTGTTTGGCCCCAGAATCCATGGGATGCTCTTCCCAAGCAGTCACACATAGTGTTTTTGGCAAAAAGAGGTTCTGAAACAGCTCCTCTTTGCTTTGGATGGCACAAAAGGTACGTGGAAAAATTGATAAACTCCAAGAGGCAACTCTGGGGGTTGTGGGGCTTTTTGAGCTTTAATTGGAGACTCGCTGCTGTCCACAAGGACTTTTCCTTGGAGGTGGGAGTGTCTGCTGGCTGTAGTGTTCTGCTCCAGGGGTCTTCCCTCTCTGTCCTCCGTCCTGGCTGGTGAAAGACTCGTGCTTTAATCTCCCCTGTGTCATGGGAGGTGATCTGGCATCGGCTTTATTTGGAGATCAGGGTCTTTACAAGGGCTGCCCTGTTCCACATTTTCCATTCCAGTGAGCTCCCGGATGGTGGCTGTTCAGCCACGAGCACTGACTTAAGTAGATGATTAACATTTAATGCCCCAGTTAGAGGAGCTGTGTGCCAGAGCCTTGGCAGGAGATGTTGGGCTCCTCATGGATTCATTCACCAGGACGACAATTTCGCAATTACGCAGCGTTTAGAAATTTCACAGGTCATTGTGCCTTCCGTCTTTCAGGGTGCATTTGGAGAGCTTTCTTAGGAAATAATACCTTGTAATTTGTCTTTTACTTTTTCTTTGTAAATCCCCATCATGCAAAATCTCTATTTCCTTTGCTTGGTCACTTCCTCATTCCTTCCCTTTCCTCAACCCTTTCAAAACCTTGATCAGGATTCCTGTTTACATTTTCTCCTTAGAGGAGGGGCTGTGATGTCTGATGAATTGATAGGAAAAATTATAGAAATCAGGTTTTGCCAGTGGAAAAAGCATATAATGCACTTCCAGTCCCTGTGAGACAGCAGGTTCTTTACACATGGATTTCTTCTGGATATGTGAATACAGGATGGTTGTGTTACTGATGTCTCCTAGTGGGGAATCTGAGTTGTTTGTGACTGTTTGATTGGATCTAATAGGTAAAACCAGAAATGATATGAAGAAAAGGAAAATAGCTAAGATAACTGAGGAAGATGGATCCCCAACTCTTGTTGGCATTGACTGGAAATTGGGCACTTTGCTCTGTACTAGTGCTGGCACATTTGCCAGCCCAAGATGTGTTTGAGACCTTGTTCTTCATCCTCAAAACATCTTGGGTGAAGAAATTCCGAGGAACTGAATGTCTCCTCAGGCTTTTGAAATAGATTATTTGTGTTCTAATCCGTCATAAACCTTAGGCACTGGTGTCTGGACAGTGGTCCCATGTGGAATTTATCATCTTCCAGGTTGGTTTCACTGCATTTTTTCCCCCTTTTTTTTTCCTTCTCCTTAAATAACTCCTGTCCCCATCAGAAATGCAGTTATAGTTAAATTAATTGATTCAGTGTTGTCCAGAATAAATCATTCCCTGAGCCTGTTCAGCAAACATCAGCTCTCCAGTTGGTGCTGTTCTAACTGCTGAATTCACAAGGAGCCCAAGATAATCCTTTCAGGAACACAAAAAATCCCAAATCTGAAGCTCTCCCAGAGGGGAGCACTGATTTCACGTCAGCACTCGGACCTGTCAGGAAGTGGCTGCCAAGAGCCGCGTGGGGCTCAGAAGTTTATGGTGCCGGGATGCTGGTATTTCTGCCAGGCATATTAAACAGCTCCCGGTGGGAATGCAGGCAGCAAACTTCCATTGGGAGACTGCTGTAGTTCTCCTGCTGCTGTGGTTTATTGTTGAGCCGTAGATTAAGGAGCCCCGTTAGGATAAAACACCGGGTTTTGTAATCACCGCAGCGGCTCCAGGATCATCCCGTAACGAATCCTCTGATGAACCCCGGGAGCTCAGCATCCAGAGCATCTTTGTGTTCCCAGCTGCCATGCTGCAGCTAAAGGAGAGTCCTGGGCTCTGTGTTTCAGAGGATCAGCTAGGGGAAATAACCTCTCCCTCCTCCCCCAAAGGATAAATCTCGAGCACGATTCCTTCCCGGATTAATTTGAGTAATTTTAAGCCGGATGTTTCGTTCCTCAAAACAAAACAGAAGAGTAGTTTCCCAACCTGCTTTATGTGTTTTGTGGAGATCAAAATGAAACTTCTTGCAGGCTCAGAACTGGGAAATGTTAATTGAAGTGTAATAAATTTTCAGGGATGTGGACAGGAGCTGAAAGTCGGGGTCTTGCAGTGAGATGGCAAAGATAGGGAACTTGGGGTGGAGGCAGAGTTGTCACTACTGACACGCCGAGAGCCAGTGCTCAGTTAGGGGGTGCAGTAAATCCTTTCATCCTTTGAGCCTGGAAAAGTGGTTTCAGGGGAAAACATGAGCAAACTTGTTAGCAATTTCTCTCCACATTTTTTTTGCAGTTTTATAGATTCCTCTGTATATGCAAAAAGCCTGATCTTCTGTTGTACATAAGAAGTTAGTTTACTGTTGAATTCTCAGAGTAAGAGTGACTTGGTACATTTTTATTGCAAGGGATTATTTTTTCTGTTGTTGTTTTGAGAATCAGAATTTTAAGTGTTCCATAGGTCTGGTTTTAAATAGGAAGCACTTAAAAAATTACATCTACTCCTTTCTATCTCAATTTCCCAGTGAAAATGTGGGATCACCGTGCTTATGGAAGGGGAAATCTAAAAGTGCCTCCATCTGCCATTATGTGGAAACCTCCCAAACTAAAAATTAATCATGTACTTCCATTAAGTGACATAAGGAATAGTTCTTAAGTCTCTTTTCCATGAATTTGCCTTAATACTTTGATTCTTCTGAGCAGAGTTAATTAAGATGACACTGATCCACTGTTTCTTTTGGAAGGTGATGTGGCTTAACAGCCCTGTGTATGTCCTGCTTTGGAACTGTGCAGCACAGGGTTTCCCTTAGTCGTAGGATCCTTTCCAGGCAGTTTCAGAGGGATTTGCTGGCTTTGGGAGAGTGGTGAGACCTCTGGATCTCCTCACTCTTTGGAGAGGAGTGTGCTGGAGTTACCACGGATCCATCCATCTCCTCTGACCTCATTCTGTGGGAGAAGATCTAAGCTCACAAGATATAAGAGTGTCAGTTCTCCTTCTCGCTTCAGGCAGAGAAATATCTGTGAGATCAGAGGCAAGCCTCTTGAATTCCCTAGGAGAAGGCGTCATCCATGATATTTTTTGCATCTTAGGAGTGGGCTGTGCACTTGTGATGCTTTTCCTTGTCCTTTTATCCACTTGGCATTTCTATCTGGTGAAATCTGGCTGTGGGTACCTGCTGTGTCCAGGCTGCCAGGAGCATTGATTTGTGATGTGAAGCCCTCTCAGCACCATTTTTTTAATTATTAACATGATGCTCATTTCCCTAATAATAATAGGAACTGTTAGTGTCAAAAGTAAACTGGGAGTGGTGTTTTCTACACAGAATGTTTCTGCTGGGCTTTCACTGCTTGTCAGCAAGGTATCAGTTCTTGATGCTTTTGAGCCCGTGGCTTTGTTAAGAATGTGCAGGATTAAAATCTAGCACAGGGGACCCCGCAGCTGTTCGTTAATATCCGATCATTTCCCTCCTTTTAGTCTTGCATGGGAACGTGGGTTTTGTTCTGCAGGTACCAGCCAGGGGGCTGATCCGATCTTCAAGGTCATATCTTTTCCTCAGCGTCCTGTTTACACAGATGCCTTCGTTAGCCTCTGCAAATAGCTGCTAAATCCACATGTTGGGGCTGGGGGGATGATAATTCCTCATCTGGCAGCTTCCCCGAGCAACCTCCTTCTTAAAATCAGCAGCAGTACTGTGTGAGAGGCGCAGTGAGGTCTCTAGACTTAATATTTTTAGTGCATTCTGCGTGATGCCAGAGTGTTTTTAACCTCTGCTGAAGTCATTTCATGCTTCTGTAATTCATTGGGTTTTCAGTGTATTTATAGAGGCTGTTTTTTCGAGCACTGCAGCAGAAGTGATGGGAGCATCTGGTTAAATCCATCACGTCTTGTACAACAACCTCTGAGCGGCTGTTTGATGAAATAGAGGGAAAATAACCTTGGTAATTGAGCCTTTCCCCCTTTAGATGATTACACCAGTATTTTGAAGGCTTTAGATATTTAATATCGTTAGAGTGCCATAAGTGTCACTGAAACCACATCAGTCAGCAGTGACATCTGAAACAACAGAGCCGCGTCTCAGCTCACGCTCAGAGATGTGCTGATGTGGAAGCAAGAAAGCTGTGATCTGCTGGGATAGGTATTTGGAAACCTCCCTGAGATGGTGTTGACAGCAGCATCTGTGTGGAGTGACAGAGCAGGGCTGTGTGAGGAGCGTTGGGCAGGTCACAAAAATGAGGAATATCCTGCCTTGTGCTGGCACGGAGAACGGATCTCGTGCTTAATCTTTCAGCCTCCGGAAAGTGATGCCCGAGTGATTTGGGTGGGGTTTGTAGGCTTGCCAGTTTGCAGCGTTGCAGAGAAAGCGGAGGTGAGGCCAGAGTCACTTATGGAAACACGATCAGCACCTTTCTATTTGGGGAGCCCACATTCCTTGAGCCCCGAGCTACTGTAAGTGCTGGAGCTGCTTTGATGTCAGTGGAGCCGGGCATTTTACCAGCTGAGCACTTGACCCTGGCACTGGGTTGGTCACTGAGCTCATTTAATGCATGAGGCAGGGCTGCAGACACTGGTTTACCAGCTGGTGTTTTCCAGGGAGAGCACGGATTTACCTTTAACTCCCCTTGCAGGAGATGTGGAGTAAACCCAGCTGCTGCTCTGTCTCATTTTCTTACCTCGTCTTAGTCCTACAGGTGAAGTTCTGGCTCCTGTGAGCCAAACCCCTGCGTGCACATATAAAGAACTGATTTGGCATTGGATCTGGGTGTTTACAGAGGCATCTGGCGTTGAGGAATGTGCTAAAGCAGATGAGATTCCCTTCCCTTGGCCATCTTCAGGCACCTTAATCCTCAGCTATCCCGGTTGGGAATGGCAGTTGCCTTGTGTTACTCTTGTGCTCATTAACCACTTTTGTGGGCCAGGTTAAAGTGAGGGGTGGTGGGAACTGCTTGGGACATGTGTTTTTCAGGGTGTCTGAAGGTTGAGGTTAAGCCAGACACAGCAGCATCAACACTTGTGTTAGGTTGGGGGTGTCGGGGATTGTGTGTAGAGGGAGACTTGTGGGCTTTTGGTGTTCCCCCTCTGCCTTTTTTGGGACCATCCATGACCTACAGCAGCGTGCTGGGCTGTGAGTTACCCCACACTCTGCATTAATGCTGGAGCAGTAGTTTCAGTGGGGTTACTCTTACCTAATCAAATGTGCTTATCTGGGCCTCCCCAGGCGCTTGGAGTGTTGGAAATCCATCCACACTTTGCCTCTGGCTTCCCTGGGAGCAGCTCCCGGCTGTGCTTTATGTTCATGTCTCTGTTCCCTGGCAAGGCAGTTGCTGTGGCTGCTGAGAAGTCAAATGAGGTCCTTGACTGCGGTTTATTTTTTGCTTGGCACAGTCACTTTGGTCTCTAGGAAGGTAACGGTCCCCATGTGCCTGAAGGAATTGGAAAATGGTGTTTTAGGATTCCAAAGAAAACTGTATCCCTCCCCTTCATTTCCCCTTTCTCTTAATCATTTTATAGAGACTTCCAGAGGATTTTCTCATGAGCTTTTGGCCTCCTTGTGTTCCAGTTGGTACTTTATTGACCACATTGTCCACACGAAATGAGAGCAGTGCAGTGGGACTGGTGTGCTGGAGTCTTTTGTTATCCTTAACACAGAAAGTAAAAATTCATCAGTGACAAGGGCTTTTTTTCTAGAGGGAAGTTCCTGGGATCTTTCCCTTCTCCCATTCTCTTTTTCCTATTTTCCGTTTTCATGTGAGCAGGTACATGAATAAATAAAAGTTCCTGCAGGCATCATCATTTTTTGCACTGCACTTTAAAACAGCTGTGCTTACAGAAACCTGTTCCCGATTTTGTCACAGACTGAGGGAAGGAAAAAGCCTTTCCACTGTTACCTGTGGACTTCACACCTTCAGTGAAGGCCAGAGTGTAAGTCCTGTAGGAGAAGACAGAGCAACAAAAGGGCACCTGCCCTGAACCTTTGAAGTGTTAAAAGCAGGTGTGCACCTCCTGTGCCAAGCTTTTGAGGAAGGTGTGTGTGCCCTTTAAAAAAGAACAACAACTTGGAAGCTGATCAAAACAGTGGTTGGTTGTATTTTTGTGCCCTTAGGTTTCCCAGAGATTTATTTTCTGCCAGATGTTTTGCTGTTTATTTCGTGCGCGCTGAAATGTGGGTGTTGGTAAACGCAGTGTTCTGGGTAGTTCCTTGGAATAGCATTAAAGAAAACCAACCAAACCCTAGAGAATTTAGCAAACAAAGGAGGCTGTGCGTTTTGTTTTCAAAATGATGTGTATTTCTTTCAAAGTTTTTGGTTCAGTTTTTAGACCTGGTCTGATAAACCTGTTAGCTTTGCTGTGGTTGTAGCTGAAGCTGTTTGGGAGAGAAGTGAACGCTCCTGCCCTCCCAGCAGCCGAGCAAAGTCCCAGCTCAACTGGCCTTTCTGCTCCCAGCCTGAGGTTATCTCTGTGACAATCACGGGCTGGCACTTGTTTGTGCAGGGACTGAGGGGACCCTGAGCCCCTCTGGGCCTCCCGAGCTCTGTAACGCACAATAGTAATTATTGGTAAAAGTTGCTGAGGGCAGAGATGCTTCATTTTGTTATCTCCCTTTGAAAGTTTCTTTTTAACTCCATCGTGATTTCCTCAGAGCAGGACACACCTTCCAGCCCTAAGGAGAGGAAATCTCATTTAAGTGAACACTGTGGAGAGGTTCAGAAGCTCAGGGCTTGCTCCTCCTTGTTTGTCCCAGCCAAATTGGAGCACTGGAAATGCAAAGCTGGCTTTGCTTTGGAAAACAGTGATTTATGGTGTGGAGTCAATAAACATGTTTGCACATGACTCCTTTGGGAAGGCAGCTCAGGAACCTACCAAAAAAGCACTCCTTCCTTCTGATCTTGCCCCAGAGGCCAGGGCCACTTGCACGTTTTTGTTTCTGTTCCCAAAGAACTGGCTGCAGGCAGAGATGGATTAGAGGAGAAATGGTCAGGGTCTCCAGGCCTTCTGATCCAGGGGAAAACCCCCCATACACTTAAGTATTATTTCCAAAAAACCCCTCCATTAATATATATTTGCATCTGAATACAGGATACAAACATCCTGGCTTTTATTGGAAATAGTGTGGCTGCAGGAGCAGGGCAGTGATTGTCCCCCTGTGCTCGGCACTGCTGAGGCAGCTCCTCAAATCCTGGGGTCAATTTTGGGCCCCTCGCTACAGGAAAGTCATTGAGGGGCTGGAATGTGTCCAGAGAAGGGAAGGTTGCTGGGAATGGGTCTGGAACATGAGTCCAGTGAGGAGCAGCTGAGGGAGCTGGGGGTGCTCAGCCTGGAGAAAACGAGGCTCAGGGGGGATCTTGTTACTCCCTACAACTTCCTGACAGGAGGGGGGAGCCAGGTGGGGATCGGTCCCTTCTCCCAGGGAACAACTGGAAGAATTTAATAAAGCTGTGTAGATGTGGCACTTGGGGACATTCTTTATTAGTGCTGGGGGAATGGTTGGACTCAGTGATCTTAAAGGTCTTTTCCAACCTCAGGGATTCTGAGATTCTGTAAAACCTTTTGGGTGCTCCTGGTGTGTTGATGCCCAGGTGGTAAGGGCTGATATAATTCCCAATATTAGGGGCTTACGGTTCAGGAGGAACAATGTTACATGAGCTGGGTATTTGGCTTTGCTGTGACAGCTGTGGGAGCATTAATCTGACTTTTCACTGTTCATTTGGTGGAGGGATGCGGGAGGATGCACGAGGATGGAGGGATCCAGGAGAGAGTCATGATTCCTCATTACTAAAGACTGGAGCTCTCTCTGCATCAGTTCTCAAATGGAAAGTTAAGGGGTAATCTGTAGAAGGCTGCAGAGGGAACAGAAATTATTATAAATAAACCTGTTCTGTCCATAAGAAAATGGAGTAGCCAGAAAATGAAACCTAGATAAATCCAGCTTAGGAACTAAGGAGACTTTTACTGTGAGGATAGGAAATCATTGGGAACAATTTCCCGAGATGTGCTATGAATTATTTGGTATCACTGGAAATCTTTAAATCATGGTTGGCTTTTTTTCCCCCCTGAACGTTATACTTTCCTTAAATTGCAGCTTTTGGACCAGAATCAGGAATTCATCTATTTATTCAGCACAGGCCTCCTTGCATTACAAACCAGGCAGGCTGGGTTTTGGTGTGGAATCTGTGGAAGCACAGTGGGGTAGAATTCGTCTCACCTGCTTTTTCACATCACACTGAAGGGGAGGCTGAGGGGATTTTGTCAATACACACAGAAATGACCAATTTATTTGTGTGCTGCTTTATAGCTTGCTCTGGGAAAAGGGCTGGGAAAGACAAAAGGAAAGGAGAGAGGGAAAGGACTCCTGGTAACATCCAGCTGATTTACAGCCTTTCCCTGTGGGTCTTGTCCTCCACCGACCGGGGTGAGTGGCCAGATGAATGCAGAGGAGTTGTGATGGCATAAAACTGATGGGAAATCAGAATTATGGAGGTCATAAGCTTGTAGCACATTAGAAACCCAGCTTGCAGGAACAAGCTGTGCAGCATTCTGGCTCCTGGGAGGATTAATTACAGATGGTGGCTGTGGCAGCTAAATCAAGTGCCTCTAATGTTGTGTAAACTTCATTAAACAAATGCTGTAGCAGGGCTGTAATCTATGAGAGATGGGATAGGATGATGAGGGTAGAAAAGGAAAATACTCCGTAGGAAGTTAAAAAAAGAATCTTCAGTGTCTAAATCCACTGAAGCAATTTCTTCTACCTCTCATGCTTTAATGGTAGAATTTTAAACCGCAAGCTTTTAAACTTATTATCTGGTAAGCCTGAATTAATGACAACTTTCTGCTAATGTCTGCTAAATTCCTCATTGTCAGCAAATCCTGGTTTATCTGATATGATAAATCCTTCCTGATATTCTGCCACCACGTGTATTTGATCATTTCTTTTTCACTTGTGGAAACCGGAGAGGAAGGAACACAGACGATCAACTTGATTGTCGCCGCTATGGTTGGTCATGGTACAGGGTTTGGTTCTGACTTTGGCTGCAGGTTCAGCTTTCAGCCTTAAAAGTTAAGCATTTCTGTAGGTTGATATCAGAAGCGATGTTATCTAATTTAAAGAAAAGCCCAAGAAATGCAGGTTCATGCAGCTGTCACTGTAACGTGAGGGTGTCATTTCAGCTCTCACCGAGTCGCAGGTACCCGTGTGCTGCTGCAGGAAGGGGTGCTCACCTTTTCCCCTGCAGGAAGGGGTGCTCATGTTTTCCCCTGCCTCCCCCGGAGGCAGAAGCCTGAATCAGGGAAAAGTGACTAATTCTCTGCTGGTGGAGCAAGTTAAATCTGCTCAGCAGAGAGTCCCGTGAATGGCAGTGCCATGGCTGGGAATTAGGGCACCAAGGAGGACGGGTCTGGGGGGAGGGTTCACAACAGAGGCCACGGTGGGATTAATTCATCTGCAACTTTGTAATTTCATCCTAAGCAACTCAATTACTGAGGTAGGGAGGAATTGAAAGGCCAATTAAACGAACTGAGCTTTTGCTTTCCAGACAGGGAGAATTAACCGGGTTGGAAAAGCCAAGTGTCTGCTTTGAGGCACTTCTTAGTGGCCAGTGAAACACTTCATGTGCTCATTTAGTTCGGTTGTTTGTTTGGGATTGGAAAGCTGAGATTGCGTTAAACATTTCTGACAACAGATACTCACAGTGTGTCCCTTTACCTGGGGGATAGGTTGTCCCTAAAGAAGCTACAGGAGATCTGATACCCGAGGGAGATCAGGAGGCTGAAGTTGGCTGTGGATTTCGGGATCCTGATAGCAGTTTGATTCTTTTCTCCTCTGTTTTAGCTGTACAGTGGCTCCCAAGCTTTGTGAAGAGTCATCTGCATACAGTGTTTTTGGAGAGCAACACTGAACAATTTGTTGCATAAATTTAGACTCAGGAGCTTGACTTTACTTACCTGTTTTGGCAAATGTATGTTTTTAGGGGAAGTGCTGGAATTTTTAGAACTTCTCATGAAATGCTGCAAAATTCCTTTTGCTTTCAAAGCTGTTCCCCTAAAGGCAATCCTCAGTTCTGCTCTATGAGTGCTTCTTGAAGTAGGAAGCACAACACAGCAACCAAATGCTGCCTGTTCTTTCCTCACTTTCTCCCTTTTCCTTGGGAACGGCTGGGGAAGTGCGCGTGTGTGTTCTATGCTCTGTGTATGAGTAGTTTTACAAAGCTGATGAGTGGAGTATCAGTGGGATCTCTGTTAGCTCGTTTTTCAGGAAGGAGGGACATGGCTTTCCTCAGATCCCGAGCTGGGCAAGCGGCCAATCCGCTGGAGCACCAAAAATAATAAAATCCTGCAAGTCCAAACCCAGCCGAACTGCCAACGGCTTGGAATGGGGCTGAGCTTTGGCCGATGTGAAGATGATCTGGGTTTTTTTCAGGCTTTTATCCCTGCAGCCCCTGCTTTGGGACAGGTTTTGTGTTTCCAAAGCAGGATTTTCTGTTGGACGAGACAGGCAGGCGGGTAACGTGTTCCTGCAGCTCAGAAGGGAACGTGCCTATAAAATCCTGTCCCCCTGTGTTCTGCATTCAGTTGGCAATCCCGGTGGGAAGGTTTACAGGTGGCATGCCCAAAGCCACTTTGCAGTCATGACAGAGCTGCAAACCCATCTCCTGTAGCTCCTGGTCGGTCCTGCAGCCTTCACACCCGTGGCCTTGAACTTTTCCACCCAGGCTTTTTATGGCCGTGTCATTTCTGTGCCTGCGTGCACGAAATGATGAATTGTTTTGTGGCTCCTTTCCCGAAAGAGTGAGGGATTTTACCTTCCTCCTGGCTCCTTGCTGTTCTTTAGGTCTGCAAAGCCTTCTAAAGAAAATTACCGAGGTTGAAAAACAAATCCTTTGTTTGCATGTGCAGGAGATAATTATGGTTTGAACGATTGCCTTTTCCCTATAATCACTGCCTCCCACTTGACTTCAATAAACATCAAGGGCAGAGGCTCTTTTATGTGAGAAAAATAATTATAAATGACCCTAAAATCCCAAATTACAGGAGAGTGCAAGTTTTCTTAGCACAATTCCAGCAGTAAGTACTTTTTATACCATGGCTGCCATTTCTGCAGGATTGGAGTTGCTTTCGAATTCTGAGTGGTTTCTACATAAGCCATAATGATGGGATGGTCTTAATTGCCTTTTTTAAAAAGAAATATGTCTTTCTGTTCATGTATAGCTTTAAGTTTTGTTTTAGGAAACAGATGTGTGTGGAAAAAAAAAGGAGCTGATGAAAGATGGAGTAGTAAAACAACAGGAAGGAAGGATCCAATTGTGGGTAGTCCAGCAGTGCCCATGGACAGGAGGGAAAGACTGACAGATTCACATGGGCAAACATTTGGTGTCCTGCTTTTATTTTTTGTTTGCTTTATACCTAAAATGAGGGAAGGGCTGTAAGGATTAGGGGGAAATAGGAATTAAAAGCTACTTTAGACGTTGCCATTTCCTGAAGTATTTATTTTCCATGGGAGGTCTGTATCAACACAGCCCAGTCAATAATTTTCTGTGGATGCCCTGAAAAGCAACATGTACTGAAGGTGATTATTTTATTTGATTATTCTTTAGGTGTCTGTTAAATGTCTTATGTTGTGGGGGTATTTTTAGTGTTATTTTTCGATTCTTTTTAGAGCTGATAATGCAGTTGTGATGCACTGTTGGGAACTGGGTTTCTCCCTGGAGTGCCTTTGGATTCCCAGAGGAGAAGTGAGACTGAGCATGCAGGGTCCAAATGCAAATATCCAATTCAGCTCACTGCCCCTGCAAAACTGTAAACGTGGATTCTTTGGGAGGGTTTCCAAAAAGTCTCATGTCAGGACAGTTGGGTACTTTGGAGTCAGGTCTTTTTTGTCTTGCTTTAAGGCTAAATTAGTTTTTTCTGGCCTTCTGGGTAAACCTTGTCCTAATTTGCATCTCTTTTACCTGCTTTGGACTACGGGAAGCTCCAAAATGTCTCTAATTAGGGAGAGCATTGAAATGTAAAGCAATTAAAAACGGGTTGTTTTTGATGAGGTTTTGACACCAGCTGCTTGTGCTGGGAGTGTGATGTTCGAGGAGGAGGGAAGTGGATGTGTTATTCCATCCTCCAGGGAAGGAATAACTGGAAGGGTTTGATGGATCTGGTTAAGCCACTGGAACACATTTTTGCTGCTTTGGGCAGCACTGAAATGACTGTCGGCTCTGTGTTATTTTGTCCCAGCTCTGCGTGGCTTGACGCGGTGCTTTTAATTGCAGGTTCCTACAAGTAAGTGGCTGGTAGATAGCATGTAAAAGAATTAAATCCTAATGGCCTGAGCAGATGATACAAAGGCCTGCGACAGCTGGATGGATGGTAATGGTTCCCTCAGTCACTGTAGGTGTAAACAGGCACTTCACACACCATTTTCCCGGCAACTGAGCTTTCACTCCGCTTGTAATTGAAGGATTACTTGCCCTGAATTTAACCAGATGCGAAGCAGCACGGAGGGAAAAACCAGAGAGGGAGCCTGGACTGGCTCATGTGTCTGTAAAATGCTGAACACACAGAGATCAAGTAATTGAGACAAGCCAAGTGTTTATCCAAGGGCATTTCCAGTGCCCCCATCCTTAGTGGGACTGAAGTTCATTTTGCCTCGGGGGGAAGATGAAACAGAGGACTGCAGGCCAGAGCCTTGCTTTATTTTGTTTGTCTTGGGGGGGATCAAAGCAGGGCAAGGTGCAGCTTTGCTTTGTTAAGTGCAGGGTTTGGTTTGGATTCATTAGCTGGACTCAGGGGGAGGAGAGCTTGCCTGGATGAACACCAGCAGGAATGATTGTTTTGCTGGGAGAAGGAGGAAATCTAAGAGTGGAGTAAAGGGTTCCACAGGTTTGGCTGCTCCTCTCCGTCCCATAAAAGTGATTTGTGGGCATCAAGGGACATCCTCTCTAAGATTTCATTGAGTTTTGGCTGTTTTGCTGCAATTGCCCCCTATTTCCCGGTGTGGTTTGACCCTGTGACGGTGCAGGGGTAGAGCTGACACTACCAACCTGTTTATAGGATGGCCACTGAGCAGGAATGATCATCATTCATTGCCAACTGGCTGGAACAGAAGTGAAAAGCTTTTCTACCAGTTTTTAAGAGTTTCCCTGCTGTCTCCTGGCTTGGAATCTGTGCAATTTGCCATTACTTCAGAGCAGTGGACGAAGTATGAGTATTGTGTGTGACAGGCTGCTCCTCCTAGGACTTCCATCCTCCATAAATCACCTCTCTTACGCCTCTCCATAAAATTTAAATGACATCTGGAAGGAAGGGACTTGCCAGACCCATCCGTCTGAAATATTCAGGTTGTTTTGCATTACATTGGCATAGCTCAAATCCAGATCTCAGCTCTTGGGATGGGGCGTGTGACCAGCTAAAAATGAGGGCACAGTGTCCACGGGAGACGTTTTGGAGAGAAAATGTGATATTATTTTTTCCCCTAAGTGTGTTTGAGCTTGAGATTTTCTTCTGGTATCACACTGGCTGCTGTGGCTCTTCATTGGGAGCAATAACTGCTTGCAGTCCTTGGGTTTCAGGGGTCAGCAAAACTGACAGGTTTGGGTCTGCTTTACATTCTGGTCCATGAAGAAATTGTCTGTTGTCCAAAGTGACTTTCCTCTGAACAGTTAGGTTTTGGAAACAAATGTTTCCGCGAGGCAAGGTGGTTCTCTGGTGCACTTCACCCTGTTTTTCCTCAGAGCCATTTCAAGGCAGCACTGAAGTGTCATCTCCTTTCAGAGTGCCCTTACGTTCTGGGAAAGTTAAAAAAACTTAAATAATGAAAGATATCTGAATCTTTAATATCTTCAATTAAATAATGAAAGATAATCTGAAAACGTTGAAGAGATTCCAATAACGAGGTGGTACCACAATGGCAAAATTTGGATTTTCCTTTTGTCACAGTGTGACTTCCCAAAGCTGGGAAAGTTTTGAAAAGTGGCAGCAAGTAGCAGAACCCAAACCAAGTGGGAAAAGGTAAATGATGTCGAGTAGGCTGAATATTAAGATTTTAATGCATGATGGCAATGAGAAATGGAAAAATAACAGGGAGAAGAAGGGAGAGGTGACGGGAAGATATGAAGGATGCTTCCCTGCTCTCTGTTTAAAGCATTTAGAAATAACTTCTGCCTCCTACAGAAGTTATGCTGGGGTAGATAATCCTCTTCCCAGAGAGGAGTCTCTTGTTTTATAAACCTCTATTTTTCCAGTGAAAATTGCAGGATGGGGAGGGGTGGGACACGATACAACTTGTGCCTGTAGCTCGTGGGCACATCAGTCTTGGTGTACAATGTCTGCAGACAGGGAGTGGTGCCCAGGTTAATCATACAGGGAAAGGTAGGAAAAAACTCCATGTATTGGCTTGTCTTCCAGCCAAGTGTGCTGTGAGCCGGGCTCCGGAATTCTGTCTCTCCCTGTTCCTCGTCAGGGGATGGGAAAGCTCTGCAGATTAATAAGGGGATAAGAAGCAATTTTTTATCCCTGGGTAATTCCTCCTCTCCAAGAACAGTGTGTCTTAGCTGTCTAAATATCTCAGCCCGTGGGGGGCTGGTGTGGGCTGGGGAATTTGGGATTTCCCTGGAGCAATGTTTTGCAGGGAGAGCCCTGACTTTCTCCAGGCTTTCATCAGGCATCTTTCATCAGCCTTTGAAGGTGGGGGGAGAGCTGGAGAATTTTTAGTGTGCTGTGTTTCAAAGAGTTCCAGGTTTGCTTTCCTCTGTGTTTTTTGAGTCTCTCCTCGCTCTGAAGCTCCCTGGTGCATGTTTGGAGGGGAGGATGCTGGATGGCTGCAATTCCCACTGGGTTTTTCCCAAGCTGCTGAAAAACAGGCTGTCTCACCAGCAGTTTCTTTCCCCAGCCTGAAACAACATTCCCTGTGGTCCTGAGCAGGAAACACTAAGCACAAGCTGAAGGCTGTGGTTTGGGATGTGCTCTCCTCTGGGTTGGTGCAGTGGCTCATCCAGGGAGTCACAGTTGTTTCCCTGCAGGCAGGAAAGGGGGGAGCCTGGCTGGCAGCTTCTCTCCGGTGACCCACATCGCTTTCCGTCGTTCTTTTTAAGATAAAAGTAACTAAAGGTGCAGGGAAGAATGTGGCCTCTGGAGGTCAAATCAAATGATGGATGCAGGTGTTTGGAAAACCCATCCATCCATCCACTGTTGTGTGCAGAGCTCTGGGAAGTGTGCCAGTGCAGAGGAGGGAAAGAGCAGTGCAGGAAAGAGCGTGGATTCAGTAGTCTTGCATCTCCCAGCTCAGCTTTTTCCTTTGCTGGGGGGGGGGGAAAAAAAAAAGGGAAAGGAGAGGAAGGAAAAATACAATAGAATATTTTTCTAAATCCCCTCCCCTTTTTAGTTATCAGGTTGAGCTTTATTGAATTTACATGCTGCTGATTTTAAAAGCGTGGGGAGTAACAAGCAGAGAAACGTGAAAATACTAGAAGCATCGAAGTCTTGCAGCTGGGAATTCCCATCTCCAAGATCTTCAGGAGAGATGGTTGTGCTGAAACAAGGCTTGTGATTTGAGCTGCTCAAAGGTATTGCAGTTCTGGGAATGTTCCTTGGTGCTTTGCTGCAACATTCTTAGAAAATGGGGGAACCTCTCCTGCCTGTCTGTCCTGGACTTTTCTTTCCTATCCCACTCAGCAGAGAGGACACTTCCCTCAAGAGTACTTCATTTTTCCTAAACCTCTTCATTCTGCAGGGAAGCTGGGAATCACTCAGCGTACAGGCAGCCCCTAAGTGTCGGATTCTTCCCAGGCTTCCTCAAAGTAGATGCAGATGAAGGAGAACTAAAAGCCTTATCAGGATCCTGCAGGAACCCGGCGTTAAAAGCAGCGTGAGGTGTTTCTTAAGCCCTGTAAAAACTACCTGAGCAAAATCTTGGAAAACGGGATTTCCTTCTTTGAGGGGGAAAAAAAATTAATGAAAAATACCTGGGCTGTGTAACAGTCAATCTGTTTCCTATCTTCCCTAAGAAGAAAAAGGAGATTGCAAGGAAGAGTTCCACTGTATCACGGTGTGATTATTAAATTTGTAATGAGGCAGCAATTATTTCTAACCAAGCGTGAAGCAGCATGACAGGAATTAGCTCACACCATGTCAGTGAGCAAACTCCAGCTTGGCAAATATCCACAGCGGCAGGGAGAG
Source organism: Manacus candei (assembly GCF_025592945.1). Classification (NCBI taxonomy): domain Eukaryota; kingdom Metazoa; phylum Chordata; class Aves; order Passeriformes; family Pipridae; genus Manacus; species Manacus candei. Next base: position 100,404 of record NW_026138155.1, on the reverse strand, counting down.
GGATGTGAGGAGAGCTCTGTGTTCCTCCTGTCTCTGAATGAGTGAAGACACTGATGCCTGAGGCTTTATACACCCCAGAGACGTGCTTTGAAAAACACACTTACAGCCACTCACTGAAGCTCATTGAGGAAGCAGAATTAAAATGGTTAACAAAAGCACGGTTCTCAGGTGTCGTTTGCAGTGACATTCAGCCCATTCTTGCTGCCTGAGGATGGAGGGAAGATGCATCTGCTTCCTCAGCCACAACTTAAGGGGTGCATATGCTTTGCCTCTGCTAAATATTTCACGGAGCAGCCTGTGTAGATGGAGTGAAGGAGCCAAGTGCTTTGATATAAAACTGTCCCTTTTTTAAACGGTGAGCATTAGAGAGATTTAAGAAGCACCCAGTCTGTTTTCAGGAGTCTAAATAAGCGCTTATGCATGTGCTCTCACCCTTTCTTCTCCAGTCCCCGTGATGGGCTTGCCATATAAACTGTTCCCGGGCTTTTACCGGAGATTTATTCCGAGCAGGGTGTTAAGTACTGAGAAGGGACTGAGAGAGAAAAATTCAAGAGCAGGAGCTGCAGAGGTTATGGTAATCTCTGTCCCTCAGCTTGCTCCTCTTCTGGACGCTCAGATTTTGTGAAATTGGTTTTTGTACAGGAGAAAATCTATAGCAAAGGGAGCGAGTTGGAGAGGTGGGCAAAGTATGGATCAGGGTTCTTTTCAGAGCAACTCCTGACATCTTCCTGCCTTTGTATTGGAAACCAGAGGCTCTTGAAACAGAGGAAATGAAGGCAGTCTGCAAAATTCCTTATTCTGCAGGCTTTTCTTCATCAGTTTTGCTCAGTAATGTAGTCGTTGTGCACCAAGATTAATGACTGTGCAGGGATCTCCTTTCCCTTTTTAAGGAAAGAGAGAACGAGTTTATTAATCTGCTGCACAGGGAGCCGAGATGGGAGATAAGGACACAAAGGGTTGTATTTTCTGGGAGCTGTATGGGAGATGGCTGTGCTTGGATTCACAGTGACAACGATAGGATTTGGGGTGTGTAGTTCCTTGCTTTGAGAGGATACTTCCTAAATATCCAGCCTGGAATTGGAGATACCTGTATATTTGCTGAAGTGGCTTGCAAAATTGCTCTAGAGTGGATTGCTGCTTCAAGAAGTAGAATTAAAGTTAGGTTTCACCCAGTGCAGTGCTTCTGAGGGCTTGTGGCTGGTACTGAGGGTATTCCCTTTCCTTGCTGACTCTGCTGGCTGAGCTGCAATGATTTTCATGGTCTCATGGGGGTTTTTGTTAGAAAATGTTACCCCGTGGGTTTGATACCCATTCAGGGTCTGATATCCATTCAGAAGTCACTTTTGGGGAGATGTTTGAATTTTGCCTCATGGCATGTTAGGGAATACTTGAATAAAGAGGGACAAAGCCAGCAGGAGGACCCCAAAGTGTTTTTTTTTTCTGAATGGTGAGGAGAACTGCTGCTGTGTGCCAACCAAAAGGCATTAACCTTTCCAAAGGAACACTGCTGCTCCCAAAAATTGACCTATTGGTTTTACCAAAGATTCCTGTGTGCTGATTTAATTCCTGATTAGAACCAATGATTTTATAACACAGTTTAACAAACACAGTTACCCTGTTTGCTCGGTGCATTCGATTCTTTGGGGCCCTTTCCTAGCGACTGCTTTTGTGTCTATGTCAGATAGGATAAAGTTTACAGCAGCACCTAAGTATTTGAAGAATAGCTTGGAATATCATAGTCTTTCCATTCCTGTTATTTTTAGACTCTTGATTTTTACAAGGCTGGTACAACTGGTGAAAGACTTGACAATTTAAAAAACGTAGAAAACCAGCAGAGTAGTGAACCATGAAAATAGTACCTTGTTTTAATTTGTGTAACTTTTTAATTCCTTGGTTGGAAGAAGGAGAAAACCAGCTCCCGGTTCCTGTTCGTGTTACTGGGTTGTTAATCAAGCCCTACACTCTGCCTAAACTGCTCTGTTCTCTCCTAGGAGTGTAGGGCTAAAACTGTTTCCACTGAGAGGAGCTGAATTTCTGATTTGTGAGCCTGAGTCGTTCCGATGTTGTTCTGCTCGGGGCCTGCTGGAATAAGCCCATTAAAAGCCCATTGTCAAGGAGTTTCTATTCTATGCCAGCAAAAATCAGATCTTCAAACATCCTCTGCTGGGGAACAGCTCCCCAATGCCAGAGATAAAACATCCAACCCAAACCTGAACGGACACGAGGAGCCTTTTATGTGTCTCTGAATTGCTTTCACCTCCTCATTGCTCCATTAATGGGTATCCCCACAGACGGGGAGCGCTCTCCCAGCTTCCCTCCGGTTCGGGATTACCCTGCCAATTGCCTGATATTGTCAGGTCATTGGAGTGGAAATGAGAAACGCGAGCTGCGCTGCGGCGCTGCCAAGGCTCTTGGCTTGGCAGCCGCTGGGTGATGCTGGTAATTGTTACCAAAAGTGTAATTGCTCGGGGCTCTGCCTGCCATTTCAACAGAGCAGCCTGGAATTCCGCCTCCGGGGCACCTGATCCCTGCCTTCCCTCGGTTGGTTGTCTCGGGCACAGCAGCCCCTCGGAGAGTTAATCACAGACTCCCAGAATAGCTGGGCTTGGAAGGGAGCTCTGAGATCACCTGCTCCAACCCCCTGCCAAGACAGTCACCGGGAGCAGGTGACACAGGGACACATCCAGGTGAGTTTGAAATGTCTCCAGAGAGGGAGGCTCCACGCCTACCCTGGGCAGCTGTTCCTGTGCTCTGCCACCCTCATGGAAACAAGTTCTTCCTCATGTTGAGGTGGAATTTCTTGTGGTTTAGTTTGTGGCCATTGCTCCTCATCCTGTCTCTGGGCACCACCGAGCAGTCTGGCACCATCCTCTTGGAGGTATTTGTATGGACTGATGAGATCTCCTCTCAGTCTTCTCCAGACTAACCAGACCCAGCTCCTGCATTCTCTCCTCACAGGAGAGATGCTCCACACCCCCCATCATCTTTGTGGTCTCCCCTGGACCGTGTCCAGCAGCTCCTTGTCTTTCTTGAGCTGTGAGTTTTCCTGGTGTCTCCTCAAGGCAGGGAAGGTAATTAGTGGGGTACATGATAAGCAGAAACCACCGCCTCGTTTTTGGCATGACACTAAAGATTTGCAGCTTCACTCCTGGCTCACATGAAGTCTCCCAGCACCCAGTGGCATTTTAGGGACTGACTGGATATTTTCAGGGAGCTGGAAAGGGAACTCAAAGCAGCTGTTGTATGCTTCTTATTTCCCCAGTCACCGCACCAGAATAGCACACAGACTGTTATCTGACCTGTGTTAAGCAGCATCTGATTAAATTACTGAAGCTTTTTGCATATTAATAGCAGACTCTGATTATTTTTGATTTGTTGGGTGGGTTTCTTTTTTTTTTTTTTTTTTTGCAGAAGTAGAGGAGGAACAGGTGCAGCTGTCTGAAGTTATGAGAGCCAGTGAAGATTTAGGTGTTTGTGTGCCCTGGTTAATATGACAGTGTGACAGCAGCCAAACACGAGCTCTCACAGCTGCTCTGGGCTCCCTCCGTGCCAGCTCTGCTCTTTGTCTCTTTAACTTTTATTCTTTGCTTCAGCTCTCCTTTGCTTTTACTGCTGGCTGTGCTCTTGCCTCCTTTTCGTATTATTTTCTCCATGTGCAGCTCTCCTGCCTTTTTCTAAGTCCTCATTTTGGTGTTTTAATATTCAGCTGAATTAGATATCATTTCTTCTTTTGATGTAGGGAAATCCAAAGAATTAATAAATTATAATGGCACTACTTGGCTCTTAAGGAGTGCTTTCTGTCTTCAAAGTGCACAGTATTTCATTATTTATACTGTTAATTATATTAGTACTTGTAAGGAAAAAGCCCCTTAAATTGTTATTGATAAAAATAGTCTTTCAGCAGGATCAGAATTCAGCTCTTAAATGGCAGCAGATAATTTGTCCACTGGGGAGTACAGGGCCTTGGAGAAGGTGCCAGGTGGATTTCCAGCAGTTCTTCAAGTGTCTACTGAAAAGTCTTGCTTTATGTTTATAACAGTCTTACCTGGGAGCTTTAAAGCATCCTGGACAAACAAAGGACAAACAAAGCCTTACAACATGCAGGACAGGTGGGTGGGATCCAGACTTTCCAAACTGGAGTTTAGGTCTGTTGCAAGGAATCTTAAGGTAAATGTTGAACTGTCCAGAAACCTGGACACCGAGACCTGCGAACTGTGTGGGAGACTCTCACATCCCAAAAAATCAGGTAGAAGCTTCCTGACTATTAACTAGAATCTGATTTTTTAAAACTCTGCAGAGAAGTGTCAGTTTTGAGCTGGTACCTGGCAAAGGGAATTCACTGATGTGTTTAGATGCTCCCGAGTGACTACTGCATGGATTGAGAAGCAGGTGATCTGAGCCCGCAGGAAGAAGACCAAAGAGAGGGTTTTCTTACCAGAAACCCGAGCATTTAACTCTCAAAATGTGGGTAAGGATGGCTCTGTACTCACCTTGTGCCAGGCAAATCCTTTGGCCATTATCCCACTGTGGAAATTCTTTTAAGGTTTTATTTTGTAATAAGCGAGACAGACCACGGGTGAAGGTTTAGGAGAGCCAAGGGATGAGGCACTAAATCTGCCCTTTCTCTTCCCAGTCCTGGTTTCCCTGCAGGGAGCTGCCAGTTTTAAAACACGGGCTGCTGCTAAAGCCAGCAGGATGAGTTAACTCTGGGGTGTGTTTTAGCTAAAGCTTAGCACACACATAACTTAACCTTAATCTCTTCTCTAACTGCACCATAAATCCACTGGCAGAGGTTTCTGTTCTACAGCCCTGTGTAAGCAAGAGGAGAACCAGCTGTGTTCCAGGGCAGGAATTACCATCCCTCTTTGCCCTGTTGGTGTCCTGTCCCAAAGGGCTGGACCCCGTCTAAGGTCAGCATTGCCTTCACAGGGAATCCCCCTGAATTTCTGATGCTGCCAGAGTGTTTGTAACCTGTGCATGACCTTTACCACGGGAGAGGAGCACAGCTTGATGGGGAAGAAATGCTTTTGTAAAGCAGGGAAGAGACACAAGGATTTTTGAGCAATGTTTCCAGGTGTCCCAGTGTTTGCAGACTTATACTCTTGATCCAGCACCCAAGAGCTTCTGTGGAAGTGCCTGAGCAAGTGGCCAGGTTTTTCAGGATTTTTTTCTCTCATTAAGCACCCTAATGGGCCTTTAAGGCACATTTCAGTATTTTATCATTATGCTTAACAGTTTTAGTAGTTGGCTCTAAAAGTGCTCGTAGTAGTCAACTGTTAATCATCTTTCCATGTCTTAATTTGCCTAAGTCGTGCTTTACACTGTGAGTAAATTGACTTACTGGAGTAAATCACTACATCATGGAAATGAGTAGCAATGTCTGGGCTACGTACAAATCCATTAAAAATGAGGCTCAATGGCTCAGAGAGGGGCTGTCATTGTGGTGTGAGTTTATCCCAGTGTGCACACAGGGATTGTCTGGTGGAAAAGAGTTTTTCGGATGAGAAACAGATCTTCCTCTTCCCATTTTCTTTTGATGGCAGCGTGGGATCATGACCTCAGCATGGAGGGAATGGGAAGGGGTCAGACCTGGGGGGTGACAACCCTTGTGAATTAGCTGTGGGTGTTCCAGCTGGGTGCACTGATCAAGTGGTGGTGACAGCTATCTCCACATCTGTCGGACTGTCTGCTTGACCCGAGTGTCCTTGAGGATGTTTTGGAATAAATGTGCCCCGGTAGGGCCCGTTCATCCCTGGCCATGTGTCCAGGAGCGAGCTCCTCTGCCTCAGCACAACCTATGTCTGTCCAGGAGCTGCAGCGTGGACAGTCTGAACTTGATTGCAGAGAAGTTTCCCAGGGATGCTCTAATCACCTGGAGGTTGCAGGAGGTTGTGTCCTATGGGCTGTCTTGCCATCGGAGCCGATTATTTGCCGGGCATGGCCTTGTCTTCCAGCTGCGTGTTTGAGGTTGTGGAGCGAACGGTGCCAAAGTTGGGCCTGACGAGGCTGTGGGAGGGAGGGCTGCTCTGTTCCACTCGGTTTGTATTGAGGCATTTGAGCCATTTGCTGTTGTGTAAAACAGCACAGGCCTTGTGCTCTGTGAGTCTCACTTCCAGACTTTGCCTGTTTGCAGAATAACACGGTGTGGAAGCCGGATTCCTGCCAGGACTGCCGCTGCCGGAGCAGTGTTGTCACCTGTGAGCCCACGGTGTGCAAACCCCCTCAGTGTGACTTCCAGAAGGTAAGGAAGGACTGCAACAAGTGTGTGTGGCTGCCCAGGGTCAGGCACAGGCTCTGTGCCCTTTCACTCCTTGTCGGTGCAGGAAACACGTGGTGTGGGAAACCTTTGTCTCCTTCGCTGCGCCCCAGCCAGAGGCCTGGGGTTGGAGCAGCTTGATCCCAAAGGAAGCCCCTGAATTGGGTTCAAACCTCCCAGCAGGAGCCCAGCTTGCAGTCCCCCTTCGTTTGAAGGTGGAGCTGGGGCTCCCTCAAAGATGCAGATGGACACTTTCCACTCTGTTGAGCAACAACAGAGCTGAGATTGTCTGTCTTGCAGCTTCTTCTTCCTCGTGATGCTTGTTGAGCTTTCGTTGTCTCCTGGTTGTCTTTGTCTGGGCCTTCATTAATTGGCCATGGAATCGGTCTTGCAGTAACATCTGGATTACTGGGGCAGGATGCATAAATGACAACGAAAATGACAGTTTTAAAGAAGCACTGCCGATATAATTACGTGGCTTTGTGAAGCAGGTTAAAATGTTTTCCGGTATGACAGCGCTAATGAGGAAATAATTTTGATTCTTACCGGTTTTCCCTGTTATTATCATTGTATATTGATTAAAGCAAGACTGAAATATTAGGAAATTTTGTGCTAAGGAGAAGAGAAATTAGAAGAGTGTTGTCATGGCACACCTAATAACGAGTGTGCTGGACAAGATGATAAAAATAAGATAAATGAAAAGGTGGCAACTTTAAAGCTCATAAAGGGAAATAGATTTATAGTGAAAAATGGATCTGTGTGACTCCTTGACATGGGCAGTCTTCAAGACAAACAGTTTAAGTGTTCAGTAAGCATTTGGTCACCTAAACGTTGAAAAGAAGGATCACTGAGGATCTCAGGAGAAAAATATCTGGTCATTCCTCAAGGCTAAACCACCCACTGCTGAGCAAGGTCAGAAATCACCACCCCTCTCCATGGTTTATTTCTTGTCTGCTTATTTCTTTAAGTTTTTTGCAAATATTGCTGATCTTGTTACAGCAACAAGGCATAAACAAACAAATCTCAGCAGTCTAAACATTTATGTGTCAGACCTACCCTGTGTTTACAGGATGTTTTCGGTAGGTGGAAAATCAACAAACATGAGTTTAGTGGTGTGAACCAAAACAAACCAGCGACCAAGACCGGATTCTCCAGGGCAAGATGACAGTTTGGGACATGCAAAGGGAAGTGGTAGCAGCCTCACCTGACTGTGCTGTGGTTGGAAGTGGTCAGCAAGTTTCAGTTAACTCTAAAGTAGTGTTATTTTTTTTAAGAAGTGGTGATTAAGCCGAAGAAGTGCAGTTGATGGTTCCACGTTCATTCTGCACTTCTGCTGTGGTGAAATGTTACACTGAGATCCATCCTGTACATGGAGAAAACTATGGACAAAACTACACCTGTCCCACATTTCTCAGAGGTGTTTCAATGAGTAATCTTGGGGTTTGTCTTGGAGCAAGTACTTTCTATTCCTTGAAAGCTAGTCCACCTGTGGACTTCCTGTTTTTACTGTTAGGGATGTAAATTCTTGTGTTGTTTGGAGAGAAAAATGGCAAATACACAGTGGTGTGTCACCTCTCAGCAAAGGGATGTGGTGTAGCAGCGTCTATATGGAACTTGAAACCTTTCCTTTCAAAACTGGGAGCACCAGGGCCATGGTGCTTTATCTTCATGATAAAGTCTCTATTTGATGTCACATGTTTATTGGACCTTGTGTCTTTTTAGGGAGAAGTGCTCCAGATAGCCTCCAACAAGTGCTGCCCCGGGTGTGCCTCCCGAGCCGAAGGATTTTGCCAGCACGAAGGACAGATCCACAGCGTGAGTGCTCAGTCCTGTTCCTCACCAGGGACAGTCCTTACCTGTGTTTAGCTCTGTTGGGTCCAGTCAGTGCAGGATGCTGAGCAGGGGAAGGATAGGGTCACTGTTGGATAATGGAATTTAGCAGGAGTTTGGTCAGCAGGGTTTGCACAAAGGGAACGTGTCGCTGAGCAATTGTGTGTCCTTTGTGGCTTAAGGGGAGAAAATTTCCCACTTGCTCCTTCCCTTCGCTACTTCTGTGGGTGACTTGAGACAATACAGTAGCATTAGGAGGGGAGCAAAGCACAGTGAACTTGCCATATTAGCTGTCCTGAAAGAAGGCTTTTCTCTGGGCAGCCATCTATGCTCTAGAGATTGATTGCAGTTGTGCGACCTGGGCTCTGTGTTTTGTAATCCTGAATTATTCAAGAGGCAGGCTGGGATGTGGTTTCACCCAGAGGGGGCTGAAAGGCCAAAACAATCAGAGTAAGTGTCTGCAGATAAGGAAAAAATAAAGATTCATGGGTAGCAGTTAATGAATCATGTCAAGCATTAGGCAAATGTAGAAAAATGGCTGAACAGTGAACCCAAGTCCTACATCTGGTCTCTTACAGCCTTCTCTGTTTGACAAGTCAGGCCCAAATCTCAAGAAGTATGCTAAAATTCCCAGGCACATTTGCATATCTGGACTGTGCATTCTGCACCTGAGAGGGATGTTGTAACCCTCTGTTTCAGCCTGAGGCATGACCAGCATGAATCTGTTACAAGCTAGACAAAAACTGGAATGGAGGAGTAACACATCCATCCTCTTCTCGTATTTCTTTGTGCCCGTGGTTTGGGTGATACTAAGTTATATCATACTGCATTATATTTCTTCTTGTTTGTGCTGTTGCTGCACTTTCCTGTGCTCTCTTGCTTTTGTGTTTGGCTCTCTGTGAGCCCATTCTTTGGGTCGGCATCCCCACGAGGCTGTGGACATACTGGTGCCTGTAGTCCTGTTTCCCTGTCACCTGGTCATAAAGGAACTTTTTGTCAGTGCAAAGTCTCATCCTGCTGGGCAACACAGATTTCCTGAAGGAAGAACTTTCCCCTGTTGTCATGCTTCAGGACCTGACCTTCATTCTACAAGTATCCAACTGGCAACAGTGGCCCTAGTGAGGAAAATATGTATCCTCTGTCTGGAAGGAGCTTCTTTACTCCCTGCCTAATTCAATATTGCGTCTTTTATGGAAATTAACATTCTCTCTTTGTTGGAAAGTGTTGCAATGCACCTCCTTGTTTCTTCTTGGGGCCAGATTTTCTTCCCCATGCCTCGGGGCAGAGGTGTTTGTTCCTGCAGTGATGAGTAAGCAAATCTAATTAGATCTGACTCACAGTGAAGTGTTAGGTACGTGGGGTGGGGGCTGTTCACCTGCCCACCTTGTGGTCAGGTGCGTGTTGGGGCCTACATTGAATATTTCTCTGAAGAAAACAGGTCTCTAAATTTAGAGTTTGCCCCACAGAAGCTGAAGTGGAGAGGGGCTGCATCCAACAGCCTGGGAGTTTCACTGGGGAAGTTAATACTGATTTAGGGGGGTTTGCCAAGGGGAGGGAAGGATCTATTTGCAGGTCTCACTGTGTTTCCTGTGCTGCAGCATGGCACGCAGTGGGCCAGCTCAGGATGTGTGCAGTGCTCCTGTGCCCACGGGAAGGTGAGCTGCACCCCCAGGACCTGCCCAGCCCTCACCTGTGGACCAGGGGAGCTGCAGGACACACCCTGGGGGTCCTGCTGTCCCAGATGCGTGGGCCGTGGCGGTGAGTACTGCGTGGGAATGGCTCCACTGATCCCAGCTGGAAACACCCTTTTGGGCCCACATCTAGAAAGCTTTACTGTTCTTTTTCAGTTTTATTGGGAAGACATCGACGTGTCTCTTAATTCCCTTTCTGTCCTGCTGCCGTATTCACGTTTTTAACGGCTTCACCCGCAGCAGGGGATAAGCTTTAAGCAATGAGCAGATGTGTCTAATGAGTCCTTATTTTGGAGATTAAAAAGGTCTGGGAAAAAAGATGCAGGTATTTCCTGTGCACCTGGACTGCGAGTTCCAAAAGTGCTAGAGGTATTGGATACCTTTTCTCATGGAAGTCCTGTGGGAGAAGTGGAATCCAGAGCATTTAATTCACAAGTCTAAAGCCCTTGGAAACTGGTGGGATTGTTACTGTCTTTGCCTGCTTTGACAAAAAAGATTTTGGGTTTTGATCGCGGGTGATGGAAAGGGATTAAAGGGCTTTGGAAAAGAAAATTTCCCCTTGTTTTCCTGTCTCTTAGAGCCTTGTTCCTTTGATGGCCGCCTGTTCCAGGACGGGGAGAGCTGGCGCCTGGGCCGCTGCTCCAGATGTGTCTGTAGGGATGGCACGACTCAGTGCTCCACAGCTGCCTGCCAGCCCCTGCTGTGCAGCCAGGTCAGGACCCACCAGCCTTTGGGCACATCCCTCAGCACCCTCCTTTTCCGTGCAAAGCTTCTGGGTGACAAGTGGGTGATTTGGAAAAGGGATATTTGATCATTGGCAGTGAAGTCTTTCCCGGATTTCTGTTACTAGACCAGATGTGTGGGCAATTAACACCTTTATTTTTTTTTTTTTGGATAGAAGGAAAGCCCACCTGTTTGTGTGTGTGCTAATTGTGTTTTACTTGGTCCTGAGATACTCAATTAGTATTCATTTGCTAAGCAGTCTGCATTAAAATCAATTTGTGCCTGCTTTAGACTCCTCCTTTCCCACTCCAAGTGGACTGGTGTTACCTGCTGTGCCATTGCACCAATGTTTAATCAGCCAATCATTAGGATTTAATTTGTGGGAACAGGAACAACTCTGTCGTTTGCTGTGGTGTGTTTTGAGAGAGAACATCCAAGTTAATGCAGCAGAAAGCCAGTTCTGGTGGTGTTCCAGGTATTTCCTACCAAGGACATTTCCCAGTGGAAGGGACATTAAGCAGGATGTGCAAGGAGCCCGTTCTGGTCTCAGTCACACCTATTATTTTCTTGCACATACCTTTATCTCTGTCCCTTCCTTCATTCTCCACTCCCTGTCAAAAGCCAGGACCTAAATTCTCCCAGGATTAAACTTCCATATTTCAGAAAACTGTGCTCTCCCTTAGGCTCTGAGGGAGAGGAACTCCAAAAATTCCTGTGTCCCACCACATATCCCGCCAAAATCCACAACAGAGTTCTTTTAACTCTGCTGGGAAATCTGTCCTTGATAACTTATATACAAAGTCTTCCACTCCTTTTTTTTGAAAGGCAAGGGATTGGCTAACAGAGGTGAAATGATAGTGCTTGGCATTTCCACCCTAATTCCAGTCCACCAGTCAGTGTTCCAGTCGTGCTTATGTGGCTGGAGGGAGGTGCTGGTGAGCAGTGCTATTCCAAATTGTCGGGTTTGTGTGTGGATTTGTAGCAGTGGAGTTACAGACACATTTTGGATGAATGGAGTTGAGGCCTGCATGTTGATGTGAAGTGCCAGTCTATCCCAGCGTGATTTAAATCAGTCATAAAAAAAGTTTAAATTGGGAAAATCCGGTTTTTAAGCATAATTTAACACCTGTACAGACACTATGGATGGATTTAACTAAAACAGTGCAGATGCCTGAGAGGGGGTGGGTGTAAATCATGCATTCAAAACCTCAAAATGTGGCAATACCAGGAAAAAAACTCCTCTCATCCATCTCCTGCTTTATTGTGCTTCCCTGCATAGCTTTATGTATATTTTTCCCTCAGTATATTTGTGTACCTGAATATAAGCACTTTATCTTGTGTGGGTGTCTTAATCTGCATCTGTCCATGTGTTCAGTTGCCATCCAAATAAGCCCAGAAAATGAGATGAGGGACAGATCCTTCAAGCCTTCTGCACTGATCTCATGCTGCTTATGGGGCCAAAACGAAGTCTGGAATGCCAGTGGGTTATTCCATGGACACTAAATGCCTGGAATTCCAAGCACTGATGGTGACCCCCACGTTAACTGTTCATGCTCTTATTTTCTTTGTCTCTGCTTTCTGTTTAGGATGAAGTTGTGGTTCTGTCTCCTGGAAAGTGCTGCCCAGAATGCGCTCCAAAGCCCTGCTCCGTGTCGGGAAGAGCGTTCCAGGTGACTTGTGACAAACCACACCAAAAGGCAGTTGCTCACAGTTTTTGGCACATCTCTCTTTCCCTGCTCCGTGACACCTGACTTTCTGCCAGCACTGATAGTACAACCATTGCTTTTTTCCTTCCTGGAAAGCCAGGAGGGTTGACAGAAATCAGGACTGGATAAGAATTTGCTGACCAGCAGAAAGGAATTTTACCAGATGAAGCACATGAGGCACTTGCTTTCCACAATTTTTGAAGGAGGAAAGCAAAAAGCACCAGTGGTCAGAGTATTTATAGCTTTCATTGTATCATCTGGAATTAATTTAATGCATTATTTAATGAGTGTATGTGTGTGGGATTTTCTGTTAAAGATTATTTTTTGCTAATAGCAGCAGTTAAGGCCTCTCCAGTGCCACTGGTTTGCAACTAATGAGAAAGCCACACCACAGTGTCCTCTGGACCTCACCCCTCTTCTTCCTGTTTGCTGATGATACGGGGATAAGCATTTTTAAAGCAGAGTTTGTTATCTGATACAGACATACAGAAGGAGACATCATAAGCAGGTTACCAGCAGTAATTTGGCTGTTTTCCAAGAGCGTTTGACAGTTCTCTCCGTGTTCCTTTTTGAACAGCACGGCGAACAGTGGAGAAAAAATGCCTGCACTGCGTGTGCGTGTCACAGAGGGGAAGTGAGATGTGTGAGGGAGACCTGTGGCCCTGTCACCTGCGAGGAGGTAGTGACAGATCCCCCACCTCCCACCCCTCGGCTGCACCCCCCGTGCTGTGCTCGTGCCCAGGGGCTCCGGCAGGCCCGCTTACTGCTCACTGCTGTTCCGCAGGGGGAGAGCAGAGTGCGGCGTCCCGGGAAGTGCTGCGAGGGGTGCGTGTCCTCCCAAGGGAGCTGCTTGGACGGTGGCACCCTCAGGTACCACGGGGACACGTGGAACAGCAGCCGCTGCCACTTCTGCGCGTGCCAGGACGGGCGGGTCACCTGCCGGGGAGCAGAGTGTGCCAAGGTGGAGTGTGCCAAGGTGAGAAAGGTGTCTCTTCTCCCCGGGGGTGTCTGTCAAGTCTTAGGATGGATTTTTTTTCCCTCCCCCCTCCCTTTTTCTTTATTCTCGATTTGAGGCACTCCAAGAACTGGCCCTTCTCTCAGGGCTTGTTTAGTGCAGCCACCTTGAAAACGTTTCCCGGGGAAGGAGAGCAAACTTGGGGTTTTCCACGTGGATTTGCTCAGTGGGCTTGCATTGTGAAGCAAAGCAGAGTGAGTCAGGGAGAAACTTCCCTTGGCTTCCCCGCTGTGCTGTGCTGTAGGGGGGGGGTCAGACACCCAGAGCATTCAGTGCCTTTACCAGGAGCTGAACGTGAGGACAAACGTACAGGTCAGAGAGAGTTAAAAGCTGGAGAAATGTTCCTTTTATCTCTTAATTCTCCGTGCTGCAGTGGCCTTCAGTGAGGTATTTGGATATGGAAATCGATGTTCTACTTTTCTCCTTTTTTCCCCCATGCCATTCTTGGTATGGAAGTGAAGCTGGCAAGGTATTTTATTCCCGGTGCTGTTTACTCCAAATCTCATATCCCCCCAGCCAGGTTATATTTGCTCTGCAGTGGATGTGCAAAATGCATTAGATAGGGTTGAATGCTTCACCCACACACGGACAGATAAGGTTTGAATTGCCTTTTTTTTTGCAGTGGTCTCTGCAAAATCTGAGAGAACTGGGATTGTTCAGCCTGGGGAAGAGAAGGCTTTGGGGCGACTGAACTGTGGCTTTCCAGTACCTCATGGGAGCCCACTAAGAAGATGGAGAGAGTATTTACAAGGAATGTAGTGACAGGACAAAGCAGAGTGGCTTCAAACTGACCATAGGTTCAGATTGGATGTTAGGGATAAATCCTTCCCTGTGAGGCCCTGGCACAGGTTGCCCAGAGAAGCTGTGGCTACCCCATCCCTGGAAGTGCCCAAGGCCAGGCTGGAGCAGCCTGGGATAGTGAGAGGTGTCCCTGCCCATGGCAGGGGTGTGGAAGTGAATGATCTTTAGGGTCCCTTCCAACCTAACCCATTGCCTTTGAAACAGCCAAAATGCAGAGTTTGGTACCCAAAGTCATCCCCGCTGCTGATCAGCTGACCTCAGACTGCACGGAGGGATTTGGCTGGGTGAGAAGTCGTGGCTGGCATAAAATCTCGTGCACTTGCAGCTGTTTGAGTGAGGCTCCTGCGTGCTCCTGGCTGTAAATTGGATCATTTACACTAATGATGATGGCATGCTGTCATGGCTCAGTGGGGAGGGTTAGTTAATATTCATGCTCACGTCCTGGATACTGACAAAAAAACCCCATTATTCAAGAAAGCCAGGGATATTTTCCAGAACAATAGCTGGAGATGTTAACGTGTAGGGTTCAAAACTCCTCAAGTCATGTTCAGTTTACCTTAATAGTACAAGGTGTACATTAATTAATTACAAGAAAATATTTCCTCAGAAAGCAAATGCCATGCTTTCTCCTTCCTCTGCTTTTTCCTTCTGGAGTTGCAGGTCTGTTTTTTAGGCACCTGCCTCAATAAATCAGAGCAGATGTGAAGCCAGGAGCATTTGGATTCATCTCTTCATCAAGGCACCATTAGTTTTCTGGTCACATCATCCTATTGAAAGTGTAATGAGGCCACAGATATGAACTGCAAATCCTGGACAGCTCAACATGAAAGGAGGGTATGGGAGAGATTTAGCTCCAAACCCTTTCAAGCAAACCTGTCCAGCACGGTGTCCGTGGTGATTCTGCCCTAATCCTCAAAAAGCCATTTTCAGCAGGTTAGGAGCCAGGAATACATGTTCTCAGCCTGGAGTATGATGAATCTCTGGGCAGCAAAACCACAAGTTATCTCCCACAGCCTCTCCCTTTTCTGAGTGTTGGCAGAGCAGTGTGGTTGCAGCTTTTCTTGTTCCATGGGTAGTTGCTCTCAGTTTTCCTCTACTGTGTGTTTATGGATGAGGGTGGGGATGTGGGCAGGGATGGGGGTGGGAGAGTTTACAGTTCAGAGTGGTGACATGAGATTCAACCACTGCCAAGGGCGTTGTGGAGCAGTGACTGAAGAGCAGAAATGTGTAGAAACAGCAGAGGGAGGTTTAGGCTGTGTGTGGTCCTCGGTGACGAGGAACCAGACGGTTTCTCCTCTCTTCCCCTCCTCAGGAATGCACTGGAGGTGCCAAAGTGTGGTCTGGCTTAGGTGTTCTCCCTTGATGAATCTTAATTCCCCTACAAAAATTGAGTGTGCCAATGTGGCACAGTGAAAATTGTCCTGGAAAATTGTTCCTGCTGGAACAGCCTCCCGGTTGGCACAAATCAAAAAAAGTTATTTGGTAATCTTGGAAATTGATGCTGTTTCTTTTGAGCTGTGTCCTGGTTCCCTAGGGACAAAGTTTCCCTCTTTTCTAAATAATGAAGCTTCTACTTGGGCACAAAGAGTTGTGGTGAATTGAGGCACTTTATTCCTTTCTCCTGCTGCTAAATTCTTATCTTCAAACTGAAGTTATTTAAGTGGAATCCGTGGAGTTGTGACAAAGAACAGGCTTTTTCCATCTGGGATAAATAGAGCATGTGCTTTGAAATTCTCTTGGGGGAGAAAAAGTAGAACATTGAAAATGAAGGTAAGCTTCTATGCACTGAAATCTTGACAGTGGTCCAGTAAAATCCTAGTGATCCACAGTAAAAGGAGGTGGGGGGGATCTTTCTCTGCGGGATTTAGGGATGAAGTAATGGCTTTATCGCTGAATTCCATGGCCTTTTCTGAGGTTTGTTCTGCAGCTGCAGCACATTTTTCAAGCTATACCTACAGAGATGAAGTGGGATACAAAGAAGATAAGGTGAAATTAGATATTGGAGATTGCATTCCAGGGCAAGAGCTGTTCTGCCTCTGCATTCCACAGTGTTTTGGGCGATGTTGGTTCTGTTTGAATTGCTGCAACCTTTCTCTTCCCAGGGTGAAGAATTAATACACTTCGATGGGAAGTGCTGTCCTGAATGTATCTCCAGTCAGAGTTACTGTGTTTACAAAGAACATACCAAAGCTGTGAGTATCCTGGTACTTTGGAGCACAGAATAGTGAGTTCTGAGCATAAAGGTTTGGAGGGATTCTGTTCCAGTTCTGAGAAGGATGTTATTTGAAAGTATAGCAGAAAAATAATCCATTGCTATTGTCTGCAGATTGCTTTTGCAGTTCACAGAAACACTTGTGTGCATCTGCTGCAGAATTCCAGCTTTTCTTGCTCTCCTTTGTGCCCTACAATCAATCATTTCTCTTTAATATTTAATATCGCTACTCATGAGTTTCCTGCACATCTCACAGAGTCAAAGACATTATTTTAATCCTGTAAAGTAGAAACAACAGAGCTGGGGCAATGTGTGGCTTTCTGCCTCTGTATCCCACTGATTATAATCTTTACTGCCACAGGAGACCATTATTAATGTTTTCAAGGAACTTTCCTCCGAAGTTAAAGGAAACATTAAGGACCTTGGACTTTTCATTGCTCTGACAGATGAGGACTTTTAAAAATGCTCGTTGTCTCTTTTTCATCCGTGTCTTCATCCCTGTGGTGTTTCCCCCTGAGATTTTCATGCGTGGCAAAACCACCGTGTGCCAAGGCTCTCCTTGGCTCTTGATGCCCATCCCGTGTTTCTCGTGCAGAGCGGAGAGCTGTGGGAAGAAGGGCGGTGCAGGGAATGCGAATGCCGGGAAGGGGAGGTGACCTGCTTCCAGCGCTCCTGCCCGCCCTGCCCGCCGGGCAGCCTGGCTGTGGAGGTGAAGGGGGACTGCTGCCCACGCTGCCAGCCAGGTACAGATCCAGTGCCAACCCATTCCTTGTCCTGGAATCCTCGTGGCCCTCTCTCCCTCAGTACCCTGCGGGGAATTTTAGCTTGTCTGGTTTTCAGTTGCTAATTAACTGCTTTTAGTTCTTAGAGAGGTTTAGGGCTCATCCAAAGGCTCCCACTGACTTCCTCTGGCTTAAGCATGGCCTTCTTTTGCCAAAGGAGTTTCTCCTCGGGGTTGGTGTTTTGGAAATGTTTTGTCTTTTTCTTTTTTTCTTCAGCTGCTCCTTTCTGAATCCTAACATGGAGTTTATGGGCTCCTGATTATTTCTTGGGAGTGGAAGGAAGAAAGAATCTGCTTGCACTGTTATACCACAAGCTCACCTTGGCTGAATGGCTGCCAGTTAATAATTGTTTGGAAAGATTAGGATAACCTTAGCTTGTATGTTAATTTTGCATATAAATTCCTTTTTCTCCAGGATATTGTCATTCCCCTGGATTTACATTTCTCAGTTGGGAGGCTTTAGCTGTGGGTTGCTAGTTTTTTATGTTGTGTAGCTCTTCTTGTTGCATTCATATAACTTTGGCTTTTATCAGAGTGCTCCAGTTAATGTGTTATCTCAGGAAAGTAGCTTCACAGTTTAATTGTACTGGAGTGCCTGGGCACATTTGCCATCTTCATGTTTTAAAGCTTGTTATTTACTGCTAATGAAAATGCAAAGCACTACAAATTGAAAAGTGAGGAAAACAGGGCTTGGATATTTCAGATGAAATTGTCCTGGATTTTTGAAAGGGAACAACATCTGCATAGGCTGCTGAGGAGGGGACAGATGATACAGTGTTCTCTTCCTTATCAAGAAGTGCCACTGGCTTCTCATAACTCTTGGAAATCTGGCCATTTCGCTTCCATAATGGTATCATTTTGGAAAACCCAGGCTTTGAAGTCATGGCATTGGACATACAGAGCCAAGTGAAATTGCAAAAGCTTGCCTTTTTTGTGTCCTAAAAGGTAACTGACAATTTCCTTTACCCAAGCCTGCTGTTTTCCCTCTGTGCTTCTCTGTCTTGCAATGCAGGGGATGAGAAACAAATGTAAAATACAGCCTGCAGCAGTTCAATCTGTGACATCAGAACATCAGCCCCTGCCACATCTGCTTCCATAAAGCCAGCAAAAAATTGATTGCTGCCTCTGAGAGATGTGCAGCAAATACTCCCTCTCACTGAGAACTTTTGACTTGGAGCAGAGGGGATTTTTTTTTTCTACTTAGGGCAAAAATTGTGCCATTCTGTACCTCTCCAAATACCCGTGGTCAGGAAGTACTTCTGTGATGCTGTGACATCAAGGTTTTGACTGGAGGGGCAGCGGTGTTCCACCTGTACTCTGACCTGGCGTGGACACAGTCTTGACTTATGGAGGGGTTTGACTGAAGGAAACTCAAATTCAGGTTGTTTCAGGCCGTTAATTCCTGATGACTGAGGATTTTTACTGCTGAGAAACCGTGTGGGCAATGACTATCCTTTTAATCAATAACCTAGAAAATCTGAGTCCCTATAATAACTTCTCACCTATTAAATAGAGCGATAAAATATTCAGCATAACCCGTACGTATTTACGCATAAAAAAAAAACCCGCTCCAAAACTAACACGCCTCGGGCCACCCCACGGAAGCGAGGGATGGATTTCACTTGGAGTTTGGAACAGCCTTGTTTTGCGCCTTCCTGAGTGCAAACACTGCTGCTGGTTTCTCCCCCGTGCCAGGTGGGTGCCACCCGGACTGCGTGACCTGCTCCCGGGCCCCCGATCACTGCGACGCCTGCCGGGACTCGAGGAAGCGGCTGCAGGGCGGGCGCTGTGTGGAGACGTGTGAGCCGGGCTTCTACCAGCACGGGGGGACCTGCTTAGGTAATCCCTGCAGGGCCCAAGACCCCCTCACACGGCTCCCTTCTCTGTTGCATGCCCTGCTTTTGGCTGTGGGATCCTGTGGATTTATTACAAAGAGGCTGCCGGGCTTTGCTGAGATGTAACCGTGAGACTTCAGCAGGTTTCCGATGGGAGCCCCTGGAGAATGCAAATTCTCCAACTCTTTTGCCAAAATGAGTCAAAATTATCTCATTTTACCTGAGCGGGGGGGGGGGGGGGTCTTGCCACATCAAGACATTTGGGATTGATGCATCTTTCTTCTCTCTTCCTTCTCCTGGAAGCCTGCAATGAAACCTGCTCAACCTGTACTAATGGATTTGAGTGCTCCTCGTGCCAGACATCCCTGCTGATGAAGAATGGGCAGTGTGTGCCTTCCTGTGGGAAGGGATACTTCCAGGATCAGCTCCTCTGCACAGGTACCTCAAGCCAAAAAACGCTGCAGCACTTTGTGATAGCAAAAGAGTGTGTGTGTGTGTGTTTCTTTGACTTCAGTGCACACCAACTGCATCTGCTCATGCCAGACCTTTGAGGAGATGGTACTTTGAGGTGTGTAGAAAATTGCTTGGAAAGGTGGGGGATTGATAGGACTCAGAAAATACTGTTGGGGAAAGTTTCCTGCTTTGTTTTGCCGTTCATTCGTTTCATACTGTGCAATTTTCCTGAAAGTTCATTGGACTCACTGTTCTCAGGAAGCATATTTGCAAAGTAAAGTAGTAATTCTGTGAAACACTGAGATGTGTCTAAATCCTTTATCTTAGGAATTGGAAAGTCTGAGAGTAAGGCTGGGAAGTTAGTTTTCTCTTTTATGGAACTATGACGGTGCTTTTATGAGCTTCCCCTGCTCCTTTGAAATACTTTTAACTTTTCCCAAGCTATAAAGCAGCTGCTTTTTATCACTATAGTTTGGTAGTTTTCTCTAAAATTAGCACTTTTTCCCTGTTAATTTTGGCCTTTTTAGAAGGCTTCTAATTATTCCTGCAGCTCTAATTCAGCAGGGGGATGGAGCACATTCTTAACTTCTTGAGCCATTGCTTTAATTTCCTTGGAACTAACCCTCCTGCTAAAAGTTAAGTACAGGCTTAGGGCTTTTGGCAGGTTTCAGGGGAAAGCACTTTAGATGGTTAAGTCCAGCTTCCTTTTCTGAAGTGGTTTCCCTTGAAGAGCTGACCACTTGTTCCAGGTTTTGAAAGTCTGAAAAGCCTCTGTCCTTCAGCAGCCACTGCAGCCCAGGGCACCATTGTGAATGTACAAATAGAGAAGAGAGACCCAGTCCTAAAGAATTTATAGACTTAAGTATCAAATAATCTTCTACTTCATTTAGTTTTATTTTGCCATTTCCTTTCCACCTGCTCCTGGTGTTTTAATTGGCAGTGCCCCTGTGCTGCTGAAGCTGTAGGGAAAGGGTAATGTTTCATTTCATTGCTGCTTTGTAGATTACTGATTATGCACTCCATCCACATTTGCAGTCACGCATGCTTGCAGCTGAAAGTTGCTGGGAAAATTTGTTCCTCTCTCCTCAAGGGAATTAAACCAATTTGCTTTAGTTCTGCCTGGCTGCATTTTCTGCATAAAGTCAAACCAGTGGAGAAAGTCTTAAATTTGGGATACGCTCCGTAATTCATTGCCATTCACTCTTTCCTTGAATCCTCTTTATTTTTACCAGTCTCTAAACAGATTGTGGAGGTGAGGCTCAGACTGCTCAGAAAGATTTTTCTCATAATGGTTTTAACATCTACAATCAGCATGTTCCAAAATCACAGAAAAGATGAACTAGACTGTGTTAATTGCTGTAGTTCCAGTAAACTCCCTCTTGAGGAATTCGCTCTGGACTTGAAAGAGGCTGACACCAGGTTTCTTACTCCATCCTCTTGTTGGAACACTGATGTCTGCATTGTAGCAAAACACAATGAATTAGCCTTTCCTTTTGTTCATGTTTTATAACATCTTCTCTAATTGAATCTCTTTTGAATTTCTGATTGCAGCGGTTTGATCTCTGCCCTGTTTTAATCCTACACCAGGATTGTTTCCTGCCCCATCCCTCCACCTGCTTCTGTGAAGCGTTGGTTAAAACCATTAAAAGAAAGTAAATTTGAGAATAAAAGGTGTAAGTTCAAGAACGTAGGAGTGGACTTAAAGATCATGGACCAGCTTGTGTCAGAGCAGAAACAGGCTATGGAAGCAGTTCAGACCCGCCCCCCCCTCCAAAGGCAAAGCAAAGGGAAGCAAAAATAAACGATGTCTGCCTGGTAGAACAGAAGGGCTCGAAGGACTCGCACTGTTCAATGCTCTCACTGCGTTTTTCTAACTTAATAATTTATGTTTTCAAGATTATTCAAAAGCCCAGGCAGAACTTGAGTGTTTCTGCTTTGATCTCCCAAAATGGGAACGTTGGGACGTGTAACTTGACACTAACGGACCCGGCTCACTCCTTAGCTTGGATTTTTTGCTCACTACCTGTTGTTTTGCCCTGCTGTTCCTGGCTGTGGAGGCTCATCCTGAGGATCCAGGACTGAGCATGGCTAAGCTGAGCTTGCCCAGCTCGGGGTGAGGAGGGCAGGGAGAGGTGGTTGATGGTACCGTGCGGCATGGAGCAGTTGGACCCATCTGTGCTTTCCCAAAGCTGAGCAGTGACTTCTCAACTGTGCTCTTGCTGGGCATTAGCCATCCTGCTGGGAATGCTTTACATGTTTGCAGAAGAGACAGTTTGGTGGGCTGCAAAACAGCTCGTACAAATCCAAACTGGAAATAGCCAGGGAGGGCGGAAACAGTTTCCTGGCAGTGCAGTCACTTCTGCTGATTTATTTTCAAACAGCCACTTAGTTGCTGCAGGCAAAGATGTTTTAGCTGACAGTGGCTCATTGAATGCTTCCATTTTTTTCCCCTGCTCTTTCAGAGGAGTAGGTGCCTGGCTGTTTGGGTGAGGAGCAGCTGTTGAGCCTGGCAGTGATCCAGTGCTGAAAGAGCCAAATTTCTGCAGGCAGGGCTGTGTGTGAGGGTGTGGAATCACAGAATGGGTTGGGTTGGAAGAGACTGTAAAGATCATCTAGTTCCTACCCCTCTACTGTGAACAGGGACACCTTCCACTACACCAGGTTGCTCAGAGCCCTGTCCAACCTGGCCTTGGACAATTCCAGGGATGGGGCAGCCACAGCTTCTCTGGGCAACCTGTGCCAGGGCCTCACCACCCTCCCAGGGCAGGAATGGGTTGAGGCTGCTCTTCCAGCTGCATCCACCCGGATCCTTCCAAAATCACTGCAGCTTCTCAGAAGGTCTGATGACCTCTGGTAGGCCCAGCTAGGAGTGCAATTTTAACCCAACAACTGCCTGTCTAGAAGGCTTGAAAGCTGCTGTGGATTTGCAGGGTCTTTGCCAAGGGCCAGCGAGAGCCAACTGGTAACTGGAGTGCTTGGTTTAGTGCAGGCAGCAAACGGTGTGTGGTGGGAGCCAAAGCACCTCTGCCCAACTGACCCGGCTCTCATCAGAACTGTGCTTTTAATACAGCTGTGTGCAAGGCTGCCTGTTGGAAAACAGAGCCAGGAGGGAAACATGTCTCTTGGAAAGGAGCAGCAGCTCCAGAGAGGACTTGAGAACTTTGCAAACCACTGGGTATGTTCAGATGTGTCCACATAGTGAGGCGGGTTAACAGTGAGGGGTCCCAGCTGTGCAGTGGGAAGTCTGTCATGGAAGGATCCAAGTCCTGGAGTCTATTCTTTCAAGAACATGTTGAAAGGTAGAGTGAGCTCAGGCAGGAGCAAAACACTGAGGTCTGGAAGGTGAAGTGAGGACATTCCAGTACTTAGACATTTACAGCATGAACTCACACCCTGCAGTTAACTTTTGAGTGCAGACGTGCCCTGAGAACCATCCAGCCAGGAATGAGATGCAGGATTTTTGTCAGTAAGGGAAATTATCATCTGGAGAAGAAAAACATGCACAAGCTTTACCTTGGGATGGGATACTTGGTATCCATTGTGTTGGGATTCAACCACAATTAAACGCACATGCATGTTGAGGGGAAGATCCTGTCTGGCACAGGATGCCCAGTGTCCTTATAAGACTCTCCTCACACTGGAATATGGACTGGGAGCACAAACATGTACCTACCTTATTGTGAAATAATAAATTGAAGAACATCTTTGGAACATACTTGGGTGTAATCAAGAAAAAAAATCTTAATAGCTAAAAGAAGTGTAGTTTGCACAGCTGCTGCAAGCACTGGTAGCACGAGATCTGACAGGAACCCGTGTCCCAGATTCTATCAACAGTAACCACAATGGGCTGGATTTCCCTCCCAGGTGAACTTTTGCACAGTTTTGAATAAAGTGACTCGTTCAACAGCTGGTTTGGGAGGCAGAATTGCTCTCCATACAGTTCTTAGTTTAACTGTAAGGTGCCATCATGCTCAAGCTTGCTCGGTTCTGCCTCTGTGCTCCTGTGCCCAGATGCCACAGGGAGGGCTTTTTACAGTGCCTGCATTGGAGGAATGGGATATCCTTCAGGAATATCCCATTCTGTGTCCCAGCCATGATCCATGGCTGGTTGGAAGTGGATTGTTGGGTAATCCTGCGCTTTTCCTCCCTGCAGCTTGTCATGAGTCCTGTTCCTCGTGCTGGGGGCCTGCTGAGAGCAACTGCCTGTCCTGCAAAGACACATCTCACGTGCTGAAAGCAGGGCTCTGCCTGGCCAGCTGTGGCCAGGGGTTTTACCCGAAGGAGGGAATCTGCACCGGTAAATACCTCTTTGAGAAACGCTCTGCAAAAAAAAAAGGAATCAATATTTCGTTTAACTGTGCAGCAGCTGGGATTTTATTCGTGTCTGACAAGCCAGCTGCACCTTGTGCATTAATACAGGGCGAGGAAAGCTGCTGTTTGTTTGTGTGATTATTAATTCATTTAAGTTAATCAGATGATGAAAGGTTTAAGGGTTTTTTTCCTCTCCGAACAGCTTGAAAGCCTGAGTTGTTTCTGAGGGCTTGACAAATCCATTTGTCTATGGAAAGAAAAATGGCCTTTGCCAGCAGGTTTCTGTAAATTTAATTATAATTCAGCATCACAGTAACTAATACCTGCACAGCAGATGCGCCTTGGGAGCTGGGAAGGTTTGCTGGGAAAAGGGGAAGAGGGAATTAAAACACCTCAGTCAAACAGCTTGTGAAGGGGGATTTTTCAAAACCCCAGAGCTGTTCCTGGAAACCTCCAGGATTCAGACCTTTCGTCTTCTACCCAAACCAGGCATTTTGATACCCAACTGGAGACCCGTAAGCTGGTTTGACTGGTGATAAGAAATGAAGAATGGTTGAGTAAAACACTTGGCCCTTCTAAATATTCAACAGTGTATGTTGCCTGAGGGAATAAGCACTTGCCTTATGGAGCCAGGGTTCCATAGTGCTCTCGGACAGCAGGTCAGTTCACTGCAGAGCTGACTGCCTGGCAGGGTACAGCCCACAGGGATTGAGAAGAAGCATTTTCCTGCTTGACTTTAGCTGCATTTTCCCACTTAAAACTTTGATGTGAAGATAAGGGGGAGGAGGGGGGGGATAGTACCATTTTTTAAATCAGTTTTTCCTCCATCCTTGACAGCTTGTGGCCACTTCTGTGAAAAGTGCTCCTCAGACATAGGCAGTTGTGTGGCCTGTGCTGCAGGGAAGCTGCTGCATGACGGGAAGTGCCTTTTGGAATGCCCAGATGGATATTTCCCAAGCAGCACCGGAAGATGCAGAGGTGAGAGACATATTTGCCTGACCTTTTCTAAAGCCCTCAAAGCACCCTCCACTTGTTGCCTGCTTTTCCCCAGGTGTGGGGAGGGAATGGTAAGAGCGTGGAAGTGCGAGTGGGGACAGGGAATTTGATTTTTTTATCTTGTTCTCTTTGGTTCACTTGTAAAGGATTGTTTGAAATAACCCCTTTGCCTTGTGAAGCACATTAAGACACACTGGGACACACACTCGAATCACTGTGTGAGTGAGAGTTGTTGCTGTTAGTGGTTATTAATACAGGTGCACTTCTGCTCTCATTAGTTCACTTAGCTGCATATCATTCCAGCTGGGAGTTTTCCACAGCTGGAGGAGGCTGTAGTCAGCAACACCACTCTCAGGGAGAAGAAGTGGGATGTTTCAGTTCTCTGTGCTCTTGTTTCTTTACCAGCTTGTCACGCTTCGTGCTCCAAGTGCGAGGGACCTCTGGCTACTCACTGCACCTCCTGTTCCTTCCCTCTGGCATTACACGAGGGCCAGTGCCTGCAGGGCTGTGGAGAGGGTTTTTACCAGGATCACAACGTCTGCAAGGGTAAGTTGTGTACTTGGAATAAGTTCCCCAGTTTTCTACTTTGAGAAAAAGTGATTTTTCCCACGTACTTTCTGCCTTCACACCCTCAGGATTTAGTGATCTGAAGGACTGTTTTTTCTCTTCTCTGTGTATGCTGCTGAAATAAATATACATTGCTTCCAAGTTCTTCTTAAGAGGTGGATGAAAGTCCACATACAACTGGTATGAAATTCCACAGACACCTGATAGATTTGCAAAGACTGAGGTCATTGTTGCAGCAATGGAAAGCCTGAGAATTCGGAAGATGAATTTATGCTTCCTGTGAACCCTTCAGACTGCCATTTCATGCTGTCCCCCCTAGAGAGATTGTGCTCACCGTTGCACTTCCAGAAATTAAAGGAAGATTGGCTACCTGTGGCACAGTGCTGCACTTTTTCACTTGGTCACCAGCTTTACTCAGGAAAAGAGCTGTTATTTGGGGGTTGGGGGGGAACGATGTCCAAGTGCTTTTCTAAAACCTCTGTTCCGTTGTAGAAAGCAGATGCCCAGGTTCTTGGGCCTTGTCCTTCTCCCCGGGGAAGCTGCCCCTTGTCCTTCTCCCTGGGAAGGCTGTGGCTCTGACGGCTCTGTCCCCCTGTGCCCAGCTTGCCACCCTTCCTGCCGTTCCTGCTCCGGCGCCGGGGCCGCTCGCTGCCTGCAGTGCCGGGCGCCCGAGGACGTCCTGCAGCCTCACGTGCCCAGGGAAGGAGCTCTGCACGGCCTCTGCCTCTCCCACTGCCAAGCCCAGTTCCATGTGGATAGCACAGGAGTCTGCAGAGGTGAGCAGGGCTGGGAACAGCTGTTCAAAGCTGTTCAGGGTGAGCTTGTACCACATTTGATCCCTATGGGCTGGGAGCTCCTATGTTTGCCTCATGACTGCCATCAGTGTTTAAACTCTGGAACTTTCACAGTGCCACATACTAGTACTTTTGAGGGAAAATACATTCTACGTGCTATTTGTGACTTAAGGATCCGGGTACATTTTTTTAAAATCACTGTGTTCAAGCCTGCACAGCTCAGCTCAGCTTAGCTTTCTTTTCATTGAAGCCAGGTACGTGATTTTTAGCACTGACTTACTTTGAAGCAGGATCAATCCTTAAATCCTTTTCAAAAAAGACTGAGCTCTCTCCCTCTTAGCCCTTGGATCAGGTTAAGACATCCCAGAGCACTCTTTGCTTTTGAGGAAGCTCTTCTGCTGCATGCCCTGCAGCACACGTGCCATCAGTGCTCCTGAAATACCAAGCAGGGAGCATTTCCATGAAGGCTACAGTTTGGAAAAGAGCGTAATGTGATGTCCATTGGGGATATATGTGGTTTCCTACCAGTCATAGAGACAGTGACTCTACAGCCCTTAAGTAAAGTAGTAGTCACAACAATGTAGTAGTCACAAATAGCATCAACACTATTGATGACTGTTTCTTCCTGTTGAAAAAAACCCCACATTTTCCAGAAGTGGACATACTTTAAAATCCATTTATTTTGATTTTATCTCTTCATCTCAGCTCTATGGAAAGAATCTGTACAAGCTCAGTTTTTTTGCCTTAGGAGATGTTAAAAAGGAAGAAGTGGCATTTTTTTTTTTTTTGGTGGAACAATTCTGTCTTTTAGCAGTGAGCTACACAGACCATAAAGTATCCGGTGCTTTGGGCTGGTTCCTGAAGGCATTAGTGTAGAGCCTCCAATCGATGCAGTGGCTGCTCCTTGGCAGGTTGTGGGTTCTCTTGGCTGAGTCCAGGGCATGGTGTAGAAACTGAGTGAGGGAATCCTTAGGTGGGTGAACAGGCCTGAGCAGAGCTGACACCTCTGGATTATGTCATGGGACAAGAATCCCAGCACAGCTCTGCTGTGTTAGTGATGCCATTGGAAGGGGGGAGGTGATTTATTGCAGAAAGGGGTGAATGCTCAGGATATCAAACTTTGAGCCCTCACTATAAAATACTCATGCAAAGTTTGTAGGTGCCCCTCTTGGAAAAAGCAAACCCACAACATTATCTGTGCAGGACAGAGGCATGTTCATGTGTAGGGTAAAGTGCTGGTTTCATAGAATAAATAATTTTATTTAATCTCATTTTTCTCTCCAGCCCTGTGTATTGTCTCCCTAGAGTCCAGAAATCCTTGTCCTCCAGTCACTGCTCTAATAAATAGGAGGTTTTTAATGATTTTATATATTTATTTAATCAGATTGCTCAGTTCAAGATAGTTGTTATAGGATCAGTAGCAGAAAAGGTGAAGAAGTGCAGTGTTTAACCACATTCTTCACTCTTGCTGGATCATCTTTTGTAATGAGTATTCGCTTCAGGTGGCCAGTCCACCTCCATGGATGTTTGCTCCAGAATGGCTGATGATAACCATGCAGTGATGATGGATAGAAAATCCATCCTGGAGTAACTGTGGGATGATAACAAAAGGTGATTCCAGCATGTGGTAAGTTTGTGGAACCCCAGATTTCTTCCAGGGAGGACAGCAGCGTCACACGGTGTTGTGATCTCAGCTTTGCATGTCAGTAATGAATTGTGTGGGTGCAAAGAAAGATTAAATGTGCAGCTGGTCTGTGCTTGTTCCTTGTCTTCAAGAGCTGTGCTCTACTTTGTATTCCTTCCTCTAAAGGAAGCACACCTTCCTGTCCTTGGGGGGGACAGCAGTCCGACCGTACTGCGGGACAGTAACAACCAAAATAAGCCAGAACTAATTCATGTCTTAATTTGTGTCTTCTCCTTTTCCCTTTCCCTGCAGAGTGCCACTCCTCCTGCGCAGGCTGCGTGGGGGATTCTGCCCAGGACTGCACAGCTTGTGTGGCTCCCCAGGTGCTGCTGGAAGGCAGGTGCCTCCCGGAGTGCCCCGAGGGGCTGTTCAGCCGCGGGGGCCGCTGCTCCGGTGAGTGTGCTGGGTTTCATTTGTGCTGCTGCGTTGCATCCCATCCACAGTTTGGGGGCTGTTTCTCAATGCAATTAGAAATGCTCTCAGATTTATGTAAAGCTGTTGAAGTATTTTCAGGGGAGCATAGGATAGTCCAATTTCAGGAAATGGAGTCTCCTCCTAATGGGAGAGAGACGTACACTTGGAAGCATAAATTATAATCAGTTTTGCTCCCCTGGACTGTTTCCCTGAAGATACTCTGCTTTTGATTTCAGGAGGCTTGGACGGTGTTTGTAGCTGATGTGCTCTGGAAAAAAAAAGTCTTTACTGGACAACACCAAAAAATAAAATGCTTTTATTAGGCAAAGCTTCGAGTTTAGAGAAAAACCCTTTTCTAAAGTCCATTTGCTCTATTTATTCAATTTATTCAGCCGAGGAACAACTCTATAAATAGATTTATTTGTCAGGGCATTGTAAAGATTCATCAGTTCTGAGGTGGTGCACTGCCACCACAGAGCTGAGTAACTGCTGTGTTACACAGTTTGAGGCTTATGAAAATATCTTAAAAACAAAATTTCAGTGGCATCTTTCAAGTCCTGTGCTTTTATTCATAGAGAACTTTAAAGGCAGTTTTAAAGAATTTTTTACTGATTCGTAGCCATAGTAATTTTATCTCCCTCAGATCTGTAGCATGTAGATGTGGCATCTGTCTTTAAGGTGGAAGGATACGAAAGCAGTCTGTGAGATATTTTTGGGCACTCTGAGCCACTTTCTGTGCCACCTTTTTGTTGAGCTTTTTGCAGGCAGAATGGCGTGGAAGGGCACTGTGGAGAAATCATTCCTTGGGTTTCCTCTCGTGCATATCAAAACTCTTGCCACAGTCCCAAGAGAAGTTTAATTTATCTCCCCTGTGCATCCCACTCTTTTTCTTATGTGCTGGAGAGAGGAATAATAGGGTCAATCTCTCTCTGTTTTGTATTGTGTCTGGATCTGTATCTTGATTAACGCAGGGAACGAATCACATTTATTAAATTGACAACTCATTCCTCATCATGTTTGTTCAAAATGAGGATGTAAGAGCCTTCCAAACCACAACCCTGCAGTCCCTGATGATATTAGAATATTTGAAGTCCATGTTTTGTAGGAGTAAATGATTGTAGGAGCTGGTGTTTTGGGGAGGGGAGGGAGGAAGGGGGACAACACCAAGAGCATAACAAGTGTTGATTTTCTTGTGCAGCCTGTCACCCCTCCTGCAAGACATGCCATGGCCCTTCTGATGGGGAGTGTTTAACCTGCCATCCCCACGCCACTCTGGCTCGTGGGAAGTGCAGGACCAGCTGCAAGGAAGAGCAGTACCTCAACCTGGTGGGATATTGTGTGGGTGAGTAAGAGGAGCTGGCTTTGGAAGACCTGTGTGGGCCATTAACCTGCTGCTTCACAGCCAGCACTGCTTGGGTCCTGCAAAGGGAGTTGAGGAGACATTTGTGATCCAGAGAAGCTGTTCATGTGGCCCTAAAGGAAAACTGGCACGTTTTTTTCCATTGCTGTGTGCATTTTTGGGAGGTAATAGGATTTCTGTGTAGGGGTTGTACAGTGTGGGTGCTCAGTGCCTGCACTTAAGCCCATCATCTGAAACCACTGATTGCATTTATCTGTTTAAAAAGAAAAATCACTTTTAATCCGTCACACAGACATGTATAAACATATCCTGGGAACTGCTCCAACAGTTCCTGAGCTTTATCAAGCTGTTTTTCTGCTTTATCAAAAAAAGCTGTGGTGTGTGAGGCTTAATCTAGGCTTAACAGTTCCAAATGAGATAAGGAGTCCTAAGAAAAGGGAAAATGCATTAGAAGTAATAAATATATCCATTGAGAGGCTATTGTTCCCAGTTTAATATGATTCCCCTTCACAGAGACCTCTCTGTGTTGACATCTATGTCTTGGGTGGTTTTTTTTATGAAAGACTTGTTTCTTTGCTCTCCACAGATTAATTCTGTGAACCATTTCTTCATCTTCCTTTTAAATGACAATGATTGTTCTGCCTGCAGAGACAAGGGGGGAGAGAAAGTGTGTGAGAAGTAGGAAAACACCCTAAAAGTATTGTACAGCTCTTTAGGAAACCAAGTTGGGGAATCAAGATATTTGCTACAGTCAAGTAATTACAATCTGGAAATAATTCAGCATTTCGGTGTCGAGGGATGTCACTCTTTGGAGACTTGTCTTCTCAAAGTAGAAATGTGCTTTCAAGGCTTGGTTCACAGTGCCTGGCATCACTGAGTGTCAGTATTCAGTGGCTTGGATCTGCGTCCTCCAAACAGGAGAGAAGGCTTAGTTTATGTCTGGTGTTTAAGCAAAGGATGTGCGCTGCCAGTCGTGCTGCAGATAAAGAGCTCCACATCCAGGTTGTTAAGTTTCACTCATTCTTCTCATTCAGCACTGATTGAAATGCTGAATTTGCCCTTGCAAGTTATTAATTACCAGTTAAAGAGCAGCTGTCCCATAAAAGAGAACATTAAAACCCCTGACACTCTCATAAGATATGATTTGCGTCGGGATCTAACAAAGCTTTTTCCTTTGCCTCCCAAAGCAATATATTTTTACAATTATCTTCCCATTTATCTTTAATTCCTGACCCTCCAGGAAGAATTGTGTTACAACTTATAGGGCCTGCTGTGCATTATAGCCACCTGCCATATTTTATGGACCCGGAGGGGAATATCTTTCACACAGGCTGGAGAAAACCTACTGTCACCTGAAACCATTGCCTGGGAATTAATGGTGTTATTGTATATGTTACCTGAATGAGGATTGGAACATTTGCCTTGTTAATAGAAAAGAAAAAAAAAATCTTGTTTTCAGCAGTTAATCAAATAAGCATTTCAGGTGTAAGCAGAAGAAAGACATCATGTCCTCGAGCTCCAAGAGATGAGTGAGTTTCTGAGCTCTGTTTTGGGCACAAGGAGTTTGTACCAGTCTTCTCTGAGAGTGCTCAATTGATTTAATTTTATTTTATAGCTAAAGTGTACGTGCAGGAATGTGTTTGAGGCTTTAGCCAACTCCTGTTGAGCCTCAGAGCTTCTGTAGGTTTTGTTTTCCCAGTTTGAAAACACTCTGATTTTCCTCTCCCTCTTGTCCAAGTCAGCTTGAGCTCCAGGAAATATTGCAGTCACCAGGCTGAAAAATAGCACCACTGCTAAAAGTGTTGTCCTGCTCCTAAACCCCTGTCCCTGCATTTTTTTTTAATAAATCAGAGGCCTGTCTTCAAGTTTCCTCTTAATCTTGAAGCTTCCCGGTTGATCTTTTCCTGATTGCGCGGAAGGGCAATCAGAAAAATCCAGAGGTACTGGTGTGAAAGAAAGCTCCAAACATCCACTGATACAGTATCCTCCAAGGTCCTCTTTCAACTTCCAGCTGCATCTTCCTTGCAAGGGAACTCCCAGTCCCCATGTTCCACAGGCTTTGCTTTCTCGGGCTGTGTTGCAGTTGGGAAGATGTTCAAAGCTAAACCAGAACAGTTCACCCAGGAGCAGGCCTGCTGCCTTGCTCTTAAAATTCCAGAAGGGACACTCTGACAACAAGAAATATATTCAGTTCCTTGTAAAATTAATGAGCTTTGGCTGTCCTTTTAGAGAGACACTGATATCATCACCGAGAGCTGGAGTTCGGCTGAGAAGAGCGAGAGGGGAACTGGGGGCTCAGCTCCACTCAGCCACTGGGGCAGCCTCCTCCAGAAGTTAGCAGCTGAGCTGCCAGAGCAGGGAAAGGGAAGTTCATTTCCCTGCTTTGATCTGGGCCCATTCGTGCCAGGCACCAGCCAGCTGGGTTTCCCACCTCACGCTGCCTGGGGCAGCTCCCACCCTTTTGTGGGATGCAGGCAGATCCCTGCAAACGCAGTTGCACTTCACCAGGAATTCTCCTTGCTGGTTTGGGGGACAGGTTCCTGTTCAGGTCTTTGAAAAGAGAGGCAAGAAAACCCCTTCAACCAAATCAAGCCAAAAATCCTGGTCAGTGCTGGGTATCCTTCTGAACCAGCCCTACTGATTTTCTGTCTGGATTTACTGTAAGGTACCAGTTGGGTGGTGTTTTCAGTCCTGACTTTAAGTTGTGCTCTGTTGAAAACCTCCGACCTTCCCTCAGAGCACAGCACAAAACTCGCATCAGGAAATACTTTCCTGAAGAGCCCCTGAGAGGGGAGATGTGTTCAAACAATACAGGTGGTTGATTGCTTAGCAAGTGGTGGAGCTGAGAGGGAGAAATGCCTCTGGTGTCCTTTATGAGCATTCACAAACACTTCAGAGGTGATTTTGTCTCCCCAACCAGCCTTCTGTGTCTTGGAACAACCTGTAATAGATACTTTCCATGTAGAAAGGGCACTGTTTTCTTGGTTTATGTGCTAGGAGAAAGCTAAAGAGGGCATGAAAGCCAAGTAACTCTGGAAATCTGTGTAAGTAATTCCATTTTACTTAACAGCGAAAATTGCTTTATAGGAAGATCAGTGGTAGGGAAGGTGGTTGAGGTTATTTTAGCGTAGAGGTGATTTGACAAGGAGGAAATCAGAGCCAGCTGAAAGGGAAGCAGGAAAACATTTTGTTTGGACAGTGGGAGGCAGTCTGAGAAACATGAGAAGGGAGGCATTGGGACTAGGAGCTGCCCTGAAAATCCAGTTGGGATACTGGAAGGAGCCTAAAGGGAATTAACTAACTGTGTCACACTGACCTGCAACCAAGGGGGGATGTGAAGCCTCCAAAAAGCCAAATCCCCCAGGCAGTAAAGTGCCTGCTGGCTGAGCTGGAGGGAGGATTATCAGGGAGAAGGCTGAAGCAGGAAACACATAGAGCTGTGTGGTGTTACTGAGAAGCACAGAGAAAACACCCCCCTTCTGTTAGTCCTGGCTTCAAAGGGAGCCTGCTGTGAAAAATTGAAATCATCTTTTCCAAAACAAAGCACTTCAGTTCTTCCCTCGCTCTCCCACTCGTTCCCCAATGTCCCTCAAATTCACCATGAGCGTCAGCTCTGGGTTTTCAGTTGGTGCTGTGTGCTCTTTGATCTCCAGGCTTCCAAAGGAACAAGAGAAGTGATGGGGCTGATTCATCCTAAAACAGTAACTGAGAAAACTCTTTGCATACACAGGAGCAAAAATAGAGGCTCTGAAGGGAAACCTCTGCTGCAGCAGCACATAGTTTTGTACATACTTACATTTTAAGTGTTAGTTTGGGAGAGTCTAGTTATTTACAGCAGGTTGTTTGGACACACTAAATTTTCTTTGTCTTGTTTTTGTGCTGTGTTTATGGAACCTTTTGCCCACAGGCCGGGGTTAGACTCCAGTCACTGTTGCCTTCCTGCAGGTATGGATGCAGAATTCCTCCAGGCTCCAATGTGAGCCTGTCTTCAGCTTGTAAAATTAGATTGCCTGGCAATCTGTAGTACTGCTGTCACAAGAGACAAAAGACAGAAAGTTGAACCTTCAGCAGAGACCTGACAAGAGGCCAGGTACTCAAATCAAGCCTCATTATTACATTTCTTTCAAGACAGTCGTCATTTCCTTTATAATTTTCTGAATTACCATAATGAGGATTAATTTGGCTTCCAGGTTGTCTTACACTGCACCTTTGTGCACACAAAAGGCTTGTTGTCAAACCTTTGGAAGCACCTGAGTTCAGGCAGAGGTCAGGAGACACGAGCGTGGTGCTGCTGGGGAAAAATGGGAAAAGGAAAAGGTTTTGAGGCACTGTGATACCGCTCTTGGCTTGGCTTTGAGGGCTGCAGTGGCCTCCTCAGAGTATGGATGTCTCGTTTGTGTGGGAAAATCTGAACAGCAGGAACAACAGGAGAAGGTCACACAGCTGTACAGGTTGTGCTCTTTGCTTTTTCCACAGTGGGAGCAGAGGGAGGTGAATGCTGATGGCTTCCAGTGGAATTAAAGATAAACTTGTAGACAGAGGCACCTAAAAATCAGTGAAAGGTTTTGGGAAGTGAAGACCTTCGAGCTGGCTTTGTACAAAGCTTTCCCAAGCTCATGGGGAAGAGGATGCTCTAACGAGGCAGGAGAGAGGCAGAGGCAAAGTGAAAATGTGATGCTCAGGAAGAACACAAGATGGGGATGAGGCAAGAGGAAAGGAATCCTCCTTGGCTGCAGGGATTTCTGGTCCCCTCTCTCTTGCAGCCATCCAGTATTGCAGTGGGTTGGCACCTGATGGCAGCCCCTGGGCACAGAGAACAGGGAGGGGCTCTGGAAGTTACATCCTTAATGCCTTCCTTGAATTCCCTCCGTGCTCACAGCCTGTCTTATTCCCTGCTCCCTTTAGACTGCCACCCTCTGTGCCAGCAGTGCGTGGCCGACCTGTGGGACACGGGCAGCGTCTGCCTGAAGTGCCAGAGCTCCCGTCACTTGCTCCTGGGGGATCGCTGCGTTCCCGACTGTCCACCGGGACACTACGCCCAGGGTGGTGCCTGCAAACGTGAGTAGCTCCTCCAGGGGCCTCGGGTGGCTGCAAGGAGCCACCTGGGAGATGTCCCACCAAATAGCTCCTGTTTAGTAGAGTTTAGTAGAGAAGCTTTGCCCAGCTGGCGGGACACTGCACTGGGAGCAGAGCTCCCGCTGGTAGGAATTTCTCGGGATGTTTTGCAACCTGAGATGGAACATCATCCGAGGTCTCTCACTGGGGATTGACTTGCTCCAGTAATGGCCCAAAAGGTGATCGTTTGTGACAGCTTCTGAAACAAAAAGCCAATTTAATTCGGCTGCATGGGGGAAGCTGCACTGATGGCACATTTTCTTTTATAACCTGTCCGTGCATCTCCTCCGCTTTTTGTTGTTGATGTGGTTTCATGTTCCAGTCATGGTCTGAGCTGCTTTACATTCCTTGGGACTCTTAGGAGGAAATAGGTTGCTTTTCTTGTTCTGTGACTGACAGAGACCTGGTAAAGCCCAAAGCTGAGCACAGGGCATTGCAATTTCGGAGAAAGTAATCAAGACAAGAAATTCAGGACATTAAGATTTAAGATATAGATGCTTCCTTTGCAGGAAGTGGCATTTCCTCATCCAGTCTAACAATTGATGGGTAATATTTCAAAGCTTCTCTCCAGCATTCAGGAGCTGCGTGTTTATTTACCTGTTTTTGACAAATGAGGTCTCAGAGCTGCATGAAATATCCTCCGTGTCACTTGATTGGAAAGGCACCTGGGAGACAGATGTTGCCTTCCTGGAAATTTAGACCTCGGGATAACATTTCTTCCCTTTGGTTTAAAGGCTTCATTTAAAAGGAGTTTTGCATTATTCAGAGTATGTCAGAGCTCATATGGTGTTTTGTGCTGGCTTGAAAGGTCCCCAGCACAGCGCAGGGCAGTCGCTTCTCTAATTCCTTTGCCCGCTCTCACTCATGATTAATTTGACCTGATAGGTGTAATGATGGCATCAATCTTTAGGTAAAGGCCTGTCAAGAAATAAAACAGACTAATAATTCTGTGTTTACCCTCTCTGGAGAAATTAATAGGGTACACTGGCCTCATCCACTGTGGTATTTTAAATCTCTCCAGTCAGGGTAAGAAGCACAAGGGGTGAGCCTGCTTTTCCTTGAACACAAACCCTTGTTTTTGCTGTCCCTGCAGGGTGTCACCCCTCCTGTAAAACCTGCACCGCAGAGGGTCCTTTTGCCTGTTCTTCCTGCAACTCCAGCCTGGTCCTGTCCCACACGGGCACGTGTGCGCCGGGCTGTTCCCCGGGATACTACAGGGATGACAGGCACACCTGCATACGTGAGTGCCTCTCCCCAGCCACCTCTCCTTCCCCCTTTCCCGACATGTCTTTTCTTGTTCCTTTGCTTACCATTCCTGTTGCCTGGAAAAGCAAGATTTCAAGTGCCTAAAACCCCGATGTGAGTTGACAGAGGTGATCAGCTGCCCCGGGAGCAGGGCCTGCGGCAGGGCTGAAATTGGGAAACAGTTACAGTTTTGTTATTGACCCCAAAGACAACAGGGTTTGGGTCCCGCAGTGAAAATCTGCAGGAGAGTTTCTGTAGGATGGATTCTGGGCTTTGTGGAAACTTGACAAGTTGAGACCAGTTTTAATCAATCCTTACGAGGGCAAACCCCTTCCCCACTGCACTACCTGCCAGTACATGCCGTGGGAGCTGCATTGCAGCATTTATGTCCATTTTTCCATATGTGAAACCCCAGTAGAAACAAGGCTGTGCTTGGCAGGCACAGCCCTGACAGAGCTGAGCTGTGATATTGTTGCCTCCTAATGATCTGCTGGAATTGATCTGGTTTAAGTCCGGTTATGCTTTATCCTACTCCTACCATCCCTTGTGAATCTCTTGGGGCTCCTCTTTTCCTTTATTATTCTATGTTCTCTCTGGCCCTGGGTTATTCCTCTGTGATCACTGGACTTGATGTTCCAAAATGCAAAATGATGTGGCCCAGAGACATAAAACATAGAAAAAAACCTGCTTGAATTGTCCCACTACAATATACACCCCTAAAAATGAGTGAACACTTAAGTGGTTTGGTTGCTGTGAACCTGAGCACTCAGATTGGTGAAGTCCTGCATTACTCTGATTTAAATTCTTCTGACTCATGATAAAATAACTGTTGCAGTGAGCACAGGTATCAGTGTCATCCTATCCAGACCCAATTTTTTCACTGATGAGGTCCTGTAGGAGGAAACCGATGTGGTTGTCAGCTTTACCTGCCTTTTATTGAAACAGATGGTTCTCCTGGAACTCTTATTTCCAAATGATCAGCAGGTATGGAGACACCTTACATAAGTTCAAGAAAATAGCTGGAAGACTTTGTACCATTCTTCTGTTGATGGAAAAAAAAAAAAAGGCTACTCAGTAATACTGAAAAAAGGAAAGCAATAAAAAAGAATTAAAAAAAAAAGCTTCTCATTGTCCTGGCTAGTTTCCTACAAGCTCTACGAAATATTCACTGTTTTCTCCTGCAGTGTGGATGCTCTGTGTTGCTAACTGCACCAGAATATCTCCCTTCCTAATTAACACACCCCTTTCTATTGAAACTTTCCTATTGATAGCTCCTGCCTCAGGACATCAAGGTACCCATGGAATGTTCCTGAGGCCTGCACCCTTCCTGAATCTGGTTCAGGGGCTCAAATGCAAACAGATTTTTTTTGCAAGCAAATTCAGCTTCTCTAATCTCCTTATTGCAAATGGCTTTTTAAGAAGTGTTTGTAATCCTTGGAGCAGGAGGCTCAAAGCCAAGTGTGTTGGCGCCTTGGATTTTTGTCATTCCAAGTGTCACTTGTGCCTTTTCAAGTGCTGCTGATAAGCCATGGAGATATAAACTGTCCCAGGCTGCTGGGAAACTGCCACTTGGAGGGAATGAAAATTGTTTAATCGGAGGTTGGCTGTTAGGCTGAGAAAATTGGGTCTCTCTTCAACGTTTATTTTAGTCTCATTGCACTTTTGAGGAACTCGGGGTTGGAATGAAGTTCAGGGAGATGCTGAGTGCACATTTGGACTCTGGGAGATATTTTTAAACTCAACAACATCCTGGCCCAGGAACAGCACAAAGCTTAACGAGTCCTTCATGGGCTTAAAAATGCAGATACGGAGTCGTGCTGATAAAACAGGCAGGCAGGATTGCTTTCGGATGCGTTTTTGGCTTACTGTTCTGGCATGCCTCCCTGGGTAACCTGATTTCTGTGGATTTAGACCTCCTGTAGAATGTTTTACAGTGTTTTTAATAGTCGGTTCTTTGTAGCACTTAGAAATAGTGATTTTTTTCATGTATTCTTAAGTGAAGTGGAATAAGACTGGCACTAGAGCACCTAAAAACAGCTACTAGATTCTTCAGGTACATGTTTTGCTGGAAGTCATTTGCACCTCAGCAAAACACAGACTTTCTGTGACATTTTTTAGATGAGCTAAAACAATTAACTCTTTTGAAGAACACTGGGTCTTTGTTTCAATGAGAGCAACAGAGGTATTTTCACATTTACTTTCATATTTGGAGGTTTTTTGGTTATAAAACTGTGTCTTGAATTAGCATGTCAGTATTTAGCACCTAAACTGTTAGTGCAGCCTCCTGAGAAGTTTGGTTCCTGGACATCAAAGAGGTGAGTTGAAATATTCTGAACCTCTGGACTTTGATCCTAGATTAAGTAAATCCCTGAATTAATTTTTTTCCTGGCGTCTTTGTTGCTCCCTGCAGCTCCAGAATTTCACACTGTGTGCAGATAAAAAGGTGGAAATGTTAAGAGAAACTAAATGGGCCTTTGGTCTCACCAAAGTTTGCTGCCTGGATTTGCAGCAGTCTGCCATCCTCTCCAAATTTTTGTGTTTCTGGGTAAAGAATCGTGTGAAACACAGGTTGATTAAAGGAAGTAAGAAAAACAGAGACAGGGAAAGCTCTTTTTTGGGGATTTGGATTCAGGATCAATATTTTACCCTCACCTGTCCAGAGGAGAGTAAGCATTAGTCTATGAAGACATACCAGTCTTTTCCAGATAGAAGGAGGCTCTTTCCATTTTGGAGGCTGTGAAAAGGAACATAACAAGCCAAAACTCCAAAATCTCCGTACGTGTCTGTCAGAGAGGACAAGAGGAGTAGCAAGGCTGCAGGATGATGCCATTTTTACTTGTACAGTGGGCTGGTTCATCAGGAATTTCACTGATTTTCTTGTCTTTCCACAGCCTGCAGCAGCCAGTGCTGGAGCTGTGACTCGGCTGCCAGCTGTACTTCATGCAGAGATCCTGCCAAAGTCCTGCTGTTTGGAGAGTGCCAGTATGAGAGCTGTGCTCAGCAGTATTACCTGGATTTTTCCAGCAAGACTTGCAGAGGTGAAAAATGCGTTGCTGCTTTCAAGAAAAAAAAATAAAAAAATTAATAATAAGTAATTAAAGTGCCTTGGCTAAGAATCCGTTACGTGGCAGGTGGCCTGCTTTAAAAAGGGGGAAATTGTTCAGTGACAGCTTGCTCGCGAGGTTTTTGCAGTATTTTTCTCTCTTTTTGGGCAACCTGCTGTCACATACTTGAACCTTTCAGTGGAACAAGATCATTGCAAATCGCTCTCCTGTAAGTGATTCAGTAACTGAGCCAGCAAAGTTTGCAGGGGTCAGGTCCAGCAATTCATTTAGTCACGGGTCAGCTGAGTCACGAGGGAGCTTGCCAGGAGAAGGCTCTTTTAGGGTGTCTGTCAGGCCTCCTGTGCTTACCTGCCTCTCTCTGTGTCTCATTAAATCCTGCATCACTGGATGGCTGCAGAAACAGCAGTTTGGAATGGTTTTAAAGACATGTGGCTTGAAAGATTCGCAGAACTCCCCAGCAGAGTGTTCCCTAATGGAATTAAGTGAGGAAAAGGTGGTGGCAGCCTGAGGAGTCCCTGGGCACGTGTGCGTGGCTGGGACTCTGCTGAATACTGGAGCAAGGATAGTACAAGGGCATGTGAATGCAGGTCTGATCCCAGCTGGATCCAGTGTGTTCCTGGCCAGTGGACTTTCCAGAGGGACATTCAGGCTGTGAGGGACAGCGATATAATTTTCTTTTGGTCAGAGTCCTTTGAAAGCATGAGCTGGATGATGCAGGATGAATAATTGCTAATGAGCCACAAACTCCACATTGGCATACAAGGAGCACTGCTGCTCCAGGGATAAATTCACTCAGCACAAATCATGCTTTCTCCTTTTTTTTTAGTATTTTATCAGGTTTTACTGTGTTCTTTGCTCCAGGGGCTTATATTCCTGCAGTGCAAAGCCCTTGTGCGGGGTGAGCACCCCAGGAAGGGCCGCCCTGAAGTGGCTTTTGTTTTCTTGCAGAGTGTGACTGGAGCTGTAACGCCTGTAAAGGTCCCCAGAGGACTGACTGCCTGCAGTGCATGGAGGGCCACGTCCTCCACGAAGGAGCTTGTGTGGAACAGTGCCCTGCAGCTTTCTACCGGGAATCAGACACGTGCCAGAGTGAGTTTTTCTGGAGTCTGACATGTTCCCCTCCTTGTCTCCAGGGTGGTGTCGAGCTGAACTTTTTGCATGTGACTTTTTAGGGTGTGACCAACCCTGCCTTCAGTGTCACCGAGCAGCAGATGAGTGCAGCCTCTGCCAAGCCCCGTTCTTCCTCTTGGACACTCGTTGTGTTCCCAAGTGTGGGGAGAGATATTATGCAGACCACGCAAAGCAGAAGTGCAAAGGTAAGCACAGGGACGTGATGTGGTGGCAGTGGTCAAATGAGGCAGCTCTTAAGTCTTTGCCTCTTCCTTTGACTATTTCTGTCAGGTGACTAAGACACAAATAGCAGT
Source organism: Manacus candei (assembly GCF_025592945.1). Classification (NCBI taxonomy): domain Eukaryota; kingdom Metazoa; phylum Chordata; class Aves; order Passeriformes; family Pipridae; genus Manacus; species Manacus candei. The sequence continues at coordinate 60,126 of NW_026138155.1, read as the reverse complement.
GTTTCTGTTCTGTGCACCAGTGGCTGCATTGGTTTTGCAGTGTCTCAGTGGGGTTGTGCTTTCCATCCGCTTCAGCTTGTCCTCCTGGGTGCCTGGAGTGTGACAGTGACAGCCTGTGCCACCTCTGCGACAGCACCACGTTTCTGAAGAATCGCATTTGTGTTTCTGCCTGTGGCCAGGGTTTCTATGGCAATACACGGACCAGAGAGTGTGAAGAAGGTGAGTGCCTCTCATGACAAAGTGACTGAGCTGGCAGGTTTCCAGCAGATTCTAAGGCCAGAAGAAGTGTTCATTCGGTCACATTTTCGGAATTCACTTTTGTGCATTTTCCTGTTGAAAGGCAGCAGCTATTTTTCTCCAGCTTTTTGGTTGTGCATGTACATGGTTTTCTAAGTGAAGTTGCCTGGCTAAGTGTGGAGGCACATCTTTCCAGCAGCATCATTTATCATCAGTGTAAAACAAACGGCAAAATATCTTGGGGGAAATCCCTTCCTAAACCAACTTCAGTTGTTGCTTATCCTTCCTTTATTCTAAATGATGATTTACAAGTCTATCTTGCAGGGCAAGCCAGAGTATGTTGTTCTGTGATAGGGAAATCAAGATGGGAAGTGATTTACCAAAGTCATGGTGGGGTTTGGGATGGATTGCAATTTTCGAAGGTAGTGTTTCTCCACCTGGGTCAGGAGTGAACAGGGCATCGTAAGGGTCTGCTCTGTTACCCCAGGAATGGTGGTGACAGGCACGCTGCCAACACTGCCTGTGGTAATTCCTTCAGTAATACCTCTCCCTTGTTTCATCGCAGCCAGGGAACATCCCTCGAGCTCCCGTGCGAGCGGCACCCTCACCGTCGGCATTGGCGGGGTGACACCCCTGGACCTGTCGCTGCTGGCTGTGTGTGATCCGGGCGGTGGCACGGGCCAGCTCCTGTTCCACCTGGACAGCATTCCCTCCAACGGCAGGCTGCTGGTGGTGGTGGCCGGGCAGGAGGTGCTGCTGAACCAAGGAGACCACTTCAGCTGCAGGGATGTGCAGGAGAGGAGGGTCCGCTTCGTGCACAGCAAAGACAGACCCCGGTGAGACTTTTTGCTGGGCTTTTGCCTTAAAAAAAAAAGGCATGTGTCTTGAGAACAGGTATTTCCTCCTTCCTTGGAAGCATTCCTGCAGGGAAGCACACCTCTCCCTGCTGTTAATTCAACTACCAATTTACTTATGCTCTGTCATGCTATAACTGAGGGTTAATCCTGGCAATCCTGGAGCTTCTGTTCTGAGGCCAGAAAAGTGACTTTTTTCTTTTGCAGCAAAGAGCTGACATTTAGAGTTGGCACTTTATCTTGGAGGTGCCATCCGATGTGGATAACATGAGTTAAAGGGAAATGAGGGTGTACTATTACAGAGCTAAAGGCAATTTATTACGTGTTGTGACTGTTGTGAATCCTCAGGAAAAAATACTATAAAAACAGAATTGAAAAAACTTGAGTTAAAGCTTGTGTCACCGAGCCAGTCATTTTTACTGAATATATAATATGTTTATCATTATTGAGTCCTGCAAAAGCACTTCATTAATTTATATTATCCTGTATTTTGACTTGTTGGGGACTTTTTTAGGAAAGGAAAGTTTTCCTTGAAGGTCAGCGATCAACAATCCTTCTCCTTCCCTGAGGTGATCAACATTCAAGCGTTTTCAACACAGGTAACGTAACCAAGCTTGGAAACAACCCTGAATTTTGTACCATTTGGAGCCCTGGTTTCTTGCAGGGATAACAAAGGAGCTGGGCAGAACTTGAGCTGGAGTTCAGGTCAGGCAAATCAGACTCAGCTCTCCCTTAGGAGAGGCAGCCAAGAGCCACATGGAAGAAGGACTTGGGGAAGTGACTGAAGAAGTTGGCCTGTGTCATTTTGCTTGTGCAGGGAGTTGCAGCTGTGCAATCATAGAGAAATTATCAGGGAGGGCTAAGGAGTCCCTGCTGCTCCAATTATCCTTTGGATCTGTGGATGCTCTGGTTCAGCCTCTTACTGCAGGGCAATTGAGCCGTGATTGATCCCGATGGCAGGGCTGCTTTGACACTCAAGCTTAACGCTCTGTTCTAGGACAGTTGGGAATTAAATCAGCATGAGCTGCTTAAAGTGTGTCTCTTAAACTGCTCCCCACTTCTGGGCAAGCTGATGGTACTGCCAAGTGCCCCTGTCTTTTATTATGGTTATTTAAAGTCTGTGGAACAATATTGTGGAGGGGCCTCACCCCAGAGGTGGTACAGGCATCTTAACTGGGGCCAGGTTTCCAAGGAGGCTTTGCAGCTTTGCACTGAGCTTTTTCCAGAGTGGAGAGCTCTAGCAGAAGTTGTGGCTACTTGGCATATTCTTACAAATAAAGAGACTTTAAAGTGCATCCTCAGAGAGGCATTAAATGGCTTGATAAGAACTCTTTTAGTGCCAACTCCTTCCTGCCTACAAGCCTGGCTCAGCCTCCATCCCCACCACGAGTAATTTATATTCCATATTAGTCATTCCCATAACTTCTGGAAATTAGAAGTGTTCTATTTTGTCCTTTCGTGTAAGACAAAGTGTGGATTTGGATCCTGCCGGGTGTATATTGATTCTGGCTGGCACTGAGATCTTTGCTCAGTCTAATTCCTGTTTACCCCAGTAGGACGTTCACCTAAGTAAGAGCTGCAGTGGCTGCCCCACAATACATAAGTGAGCTTTAATGGTAGGAATTTTGCCTGTTGATCCCTAATAACCCTCAGAAGTCGTGCACAGGTGATGTGGCAGCAGGAATGTTCCCAGGGCTTTGTCCCTGTGGGATCTCCTCCCTCCCGAGGCAGCACATTCCCAATGGCAAAGGATGTTTATTGGGATCAATAGACACTGCAGATTTAAACTTTCTTGACAACTGAAAAGTAAAGAACTAATTTAAACCAGCAGAAATGTGGGATCTTTGGTGTAGGTTGAATAAGGCTGTGGGGAATCTTAAAAATTAAATAACTGCTGGTGCTGATGACACCCATTTTGCTGTCATCTCAAAAGGCTAATGAAGGTCAGCTGGAGTCAGATGCTTTCTGTGTAAATATCCCAAGTTTTTTCCTTTCCTAAGCTTACTGTGGCATGAGAATCTTCTTTTAATGTGACTAATTCAGTCTAAATGCTAAATATTCTTAGATCTGGCCACAGGGGAGAAAGGTGTGGAGAGTGATTTTCTGCTTCTTAGAAACAGGAGATTTCCAGGGATGAAGCGAGCTGGTTTCCTTAACCCCAAACTCTTCATTCCAGACTTTAATCATGATCCAATCTCCAAGGTTTAGCGACCACCTCAGAGCTGCTTTTGCGTTTCAGGCCCCGTCTGTGATCAGAAACGAGCCCCTCCTCGTCGGCAGAGGGGGAAGCGGGACGATAACAGAGCAGCTGCTTGGCATGAGGGACAGTGACAATCCTCAGGACGTCGTGCTGATGGTTGTGGAGCCTCCACGCCACGGGCAGCTGCTCAGAGCTCCTGGGGACTCGGCGTCTTCCGTCCGCACGTTCCGCCCGGATGAGCTCGCGGGGGGCCGGCTGCGTTACGCTCACGACGGCTCTGCCAGCCGGGATGATGCCGTCCTCCTGCAGGTGAACGATGGGTTCCACTTCCAGAACATCCTGTTCCGCATCAGGATCGCTCCCGAGGTATGTGCTGTGACAGGAACCCCGGCAGGCAAATTGAAAGTCTGAAACCGCTCCTGCGTCCAGCCCTGACATCCGCGTTTCAAGTGCCTTGAATTAATGTGGGATAAAGATTTGGAAAAAGAAAAAAAAGCCACAGGAATAATTTGAAGGCTAGAAAACCCACTAAGTAGCAAAAGATTTTTGGTGGATGCTCAGACAGAATGAGGATGGTGATAAAGGACAAAATTGTGGAGGGAGACTCAGGTCAGGAGGGTTTAGGGTCAGTGACAGGAAATTAGGAATCAGAGGACAAGGTCAGTTCTACAGGCTGAGAATTGGGTCTGAGGGATACAGGTGAGGGGTGCACAACCCCTCTGGAAGCAGACAACCAGGGTGGGATGCACGAGAAATTCCAGAATACTCTTGATCCTTTTCCCTTGAAAATCTGTTTCCGTCAGGGCAGCTTTACTGACATTCCAATAAGCCTTTTCCTGCTGTCCCCCTGCCCTCAGGGTGACAGGAGCCCTCGGCTGGTAACAAATTCCCTGGTGTGGGTGCCCCAGGGAGGCATGCTCCAGATCTCCAAGACCATCCTGCACGCCGAGCTACCCGGTGCCCGGGACTCCGAGATCACCTACACCATCACCAAGGACCAGCCCAGGCATGGTAAATATCTTTGGAATTCTGTTGTCAAAGAGCAGCTTTCCATCCCACTTCCATGGGGTTTTGCCCACATCCAATAGAATTTTCGGGAATATTTCCTTATAATACTACACTGGATAAGTGCTGCCAAACTCATCTTTTTCCACTTCAAATGGGCATGCAAAGTAACAAAGTACTTTTGCCCTACCTGGTCATCTGATCCTGTCCTTTCTCCCGTGGGAGTGAAATCCTGGTGGATTTACAGCCCTGAGAGAGCAGAATCTTACTGCTAAAAGATACTGTTCTACAATGAATGCCTAGTTTAAGAGGAGCACAGGGTAATATCTGTCTCTAGAAACTTCTGAGCAAAAGTTTACCTTGAAGAATTCCCTAAATTCCATGACATTTGATTTAATTTGTACCAGTGGAAGGGGTTGCTGGCTCGAACGGAAATTAGTGACATTTGCATCTGTAGATAATTCTTGTCCCCAGATTCCTTTGGGGAGGCTCTGAGCTCGTCTCTCAGAGCAATGACTTTCCCTGGCAACCCTGTGCTTAGAAAGTGTTTTCTGGGAACAGTCTGAGGAGGAGCATGGAAGGTTCTGGGATTTGTGGCTGAGCAATAAATGGAGAGAAACTGGATGGAACAGAGAAGGCATCATATGTGGAGGGAAAGGAAATATGGAGAGGAAAAAAAACCGTGTTCTTTTCCCACTCAGCATCACCATTTTCTTCACTAAAACCATGTCTTTAAATAACATATTATGCATTTCTAAGAAATGATACCACATTTAATTTGCTGAGCCAGAGAAAATTAGAGGGTCCCTCTAGCAACATCCGTGGGGTTTTATTGCCTTGTGCTGTGAGGACGGGCTGTTTTCTATGACAGCTGCCAGCACCTGATGGAAACAGAGATCATGTGAGTTCTGCAGGTTAGAAGAGAAATAATTAATTTGTATTCCCCCTTTAGTTTTCTGCAGATGAAGGTCTGTCTTCTCATTTTTAATAAGCATTTACATGAAAACAGGAATTTTTTCCCTGAGGAGCTTGTCTCCTGCTACCTAACCCTAACTAAAATTTATAATCCTGTGTTTGTATCACCATAATTATCTCTGCTGAGATTAATTGCAAGAACACAAACGGGTTTGTAGCTGCAGGTGAGGAATAAGCAGCAAAAATCAATGATCTTCAAAATTTTATCTAAAATACTGTTTTGCAGAAAGTGAGGGAAAAAATTAACAGAGAGAAATGTAGAAAATGAGTCCTGAATCCGAGAGGGCTTATCTGCCTAACTTAGTCTGTGAGTGATGAAGAAGATATTCATACGTGTAGAAAATATATAATTTGATTTTTAGATTTTTAGGGGAACTCCCAGGAGCTAACACGTAAGATTTGGAATGTAATTAGGGCACTGATAAGGGAATATTAGCACAGGGTTGGATGATCACATGGAAGTGTGATATTTCAACTTGCTGAATTATTTTCTTGTTGCTCCAACTGTTCGAGGGTGGTTTGGGGAAACGAAATGAGATGAGTATTTTGCACAACGGAATGATTAATAATCAATCATCAGAATTATCAATCTGTTTAACAGAATTAATTAACAAAGTGCTAATTCTGATGTGAACCTCAAAAAAGCCAAGTGCAATTGGAGATTTCTGTTCAGAAAAATCCACTGGGGGGGCTTTTCAGCATAATAAGTTCCCAAAAGAACTAGAAAAGAGCTGACCTCAAAGAGATGAGTCTGCTGCGTTCTGACCCCGAGGCTGTGCCCTGGAAGGGAAGATGGAGAACCTGCTGCAAGGCACCTCTCCCTCCTTGTGTTCTCACAAGTGCCCTTGGCTTTTCCCAGGGGAAGTGGTGCTCCTGGTCCCGATGCCGGCGGACGGCCCCGCAGACTCGTGGCAGCTTTTGCCCGATGGAAGAGCAGCCTCCCCCACGGCCTCCTTCACCCAGCAGGACATCAATGATGGCATTGTGTGGTACAGGCACTCCGGAGCTGAAGTGGAGAGCGACTCCTTCCAATTCCAGGTACTCCTCATCAAATTCATTCCTGTAGGGAATTGATATAAATTAGTATAAAAATAAATTCCTGGAGGGTCACGTGGCAATTCTCTTGAGATGACTCCTCTTGCTGCTCCCTGTATCCTGTGATCTCAGGTTTTAAAAATGGCACAGGTCAATAAACACTTGTGTTTGCACACAGACTGATGTGTCTGTAGGTACACGTTGGGTGCCTGAAGATGACATGCAGCTCATATCCCGGATGTTTGGATGCCCCGTTTGCAGCTCAGACAGGAGGTTTGACCCCTTGGTGCTGCCTGGCAAATACATCACCCTCTCATAACACCTGTAATATTTCCACCAAGTGTTCCAAGTGCCTTTTTAAAAATGGTTTTGCAAGCCCCAAAGCCACACACAACCCTCCTGCTGCCTCCCCTAAGCTAATAATTTGATTTTGGCTGGAGAGTCCTTTGTCTTGCAAACAGACAAAAAGGTAGAAGAACTCCCCAGCAGCTGGAAAACAAAAATAAATCCCACCTCCCCGCAGGTTTAACAGCCATAAAATTCCTCAGACAGGTCCTTGCTGTTTGCTGGGAAGGTTTAACAGCCTCCCCTAACGCTAAGCCCACGCCAACACTTGCACTCAGTGTTTGTTACATCTGGTTTACAAGGCAGAAGCAATTACTGTAGCACCGGAGAGGCAATTAAGGTAATTTCTAAAGTAATTAACATAAGTGATAATGAGGAATTTGTGAGCGTCAGTGTTGAACAAGCTAATCTTTAGCTTAATTGCTGCGTTCCTCTTGTAGACCATGCATTTTGCATGAGTTGGATGTTTGGGTTTGGTGTCTGGGAGCAGGAGCAATAATTGTACAGAGAACTATGAGAGGGAGCTGGGGTTACTGGGATCACACTGGGACGCCGTGGCACACCTGTCCAAGCCTTGAGCCCTGGGTTGGGGCACCTCAGAAAGGGCCAGCACTTTCATCACTATTGTGACAGAGCACATGCAGCAAATGGCTAAAATCATGTCGTTCATTTAATCACAACATGTATTTTTATGCGTTTTCTTGAAATGGAGCTTCACAAAGGGAGCTGTATTTCTTTGTCTACCTCACCTCAGGACTGCTGGGAACATGTGCAGGCTCACCTCTAGGGAATGGTTCTGGTCCTCTGAATTTTTAGCAATTCAATAGCATTTGCTTTATATGTCTTCACTGCAGACCTGCAATTATGAGTTAGATACCCTTGCCTTCACTTTTGGGGTTATAGTGGTGTATGGAAAATGTTTGTGGGTCTGTGAAACACAACCTGTCGTGGAAGCTGTTGGGCTCACAGGGAGCCACTGCCAAGGCAGCGCCACTAATAAAAGACCAGTTATTTTCACCTTTGTCAGCACAATCTCATTTTGAGGGGGGGAGGAAGGTTTAAGAAGCCACTATTTTTGCTGTTCCTGGGATGAAAGGTTCCACTAAGCTGCACAGGCAGTTGGAGTAAAACTGAGGAAATCTGTGGCAGGGACTGGGGGAAGCAGAAGAGGAAAGGTGTCTCTTTGCCTTCCCAGACCAGGAGGAAAGGAGAGGTAAAGTATGAAGTGCAGTAGAAATGCAGGGGTGTTCTGTCAGGTATCCATTCACATGATCTTTCCTTTCCAGGTGTCCAGCTCTGCCAGTCCACAAACCACCTTGGAAAGCCACGTGTTCAATGTTGCTGTTCTGCCCCAGACACCCAGAGCACCTCAGCTTTCCCTGGGCTCCTCTTTGCACATGGCTGTAAGTGGTACACCAGACAGCTGGAGTAGGAATGGGAAAACAAGAAAGGTTAGAAGAGTAAATGGTGGGGAGGGTGGAGAAAATACCATGGAACGTTGAAAAACTCGGTATTATAAGTGATGAATGTCTAGACTGTGTTAATAGAAAAGGTGATCTTGAAGTTTAAAGCTGATTTTGTAGACTCAGACTTTGGGGTAAGCCTTCTCCACATGTCCCCATCACATGTGGGTGAAGTCCAGCCTTCCCTTCTACTCCTGCTGTCTCCTGCCTGCCAGACAGGACCAGGAAAGGCCAAAGGAGGTGGTGGGAGAGGGATGAGTGAAAACTCCATGGCACAGTGGCCTTGTCAAGGTTTAAAATAGCGGTGACCTTTCCCATGGTAATAAAACATGCTCAGACTGCTACTTAGAGCAATGTATCTTTCTGCTCCCGACTTTCTGTTGTTGTCATTATTGACGAAATTGATGGGAGAGATGTCTGGCAGAGCCACGAGGAGCTGGGTTTTATAGCTAATTACACACCACAAAATTCAGTAGGGCCATAAAATAGACTTTACCTCACCACCTGAGAGTCCTACCTTCGGGAGAGACAAATAGGCCTTGGAGGCAACTGGGAAGCAACCATAACCTTTAATCTTTCCATCATAAAATTGCACTTCCTTGCCTCAATGTGATGGAGTTCTGTTTATTTGTCTTCAGCCTCCTTCAACAATTAGACTTCCAATATGTGAAGTCTTCCCATCCCTCTAGTCTTGACTTGTCCTGCTGGGAAAGGTCAGAAAAAGTTTGGTGACTCTTTGGTGGTTAAACTGGACATAACATAGATACTGTTTTTTCTTCAAGTTACCTGTTCCCCCCATGCTGGTGAAAGGATTTTATTCCTGTTCCTGAACCTTTCATGTTCCAAAGCAGATTAATTAATTGCCTGTATCCTTAATTTAGCTCGTTTTCTCCTTATTTTGCTCAGGATTATGAAATGAGCTGGATGCTTTTCATACCCACTGAGCTGTTTAATTCAGTGACTTCTTGGAGCTGTTAATTCTGCAGGATTAAGGTTCATGAACACATGCAAATTAACTGCTTTTGGGCACCTAAGTCTTTTTCATGCAGCACCCTAATTCCTGTAATGTCTTGCCTGCCTTTGGCTCATAATAATCCTGTTATGGAAGGATCAGAGCAGTTTTAGACAGGTTTAAAACAAAGAGGGAAAAGCTACTCTCTATTCCAATGAAAGGGTTGAGTCATTTTTAGAATTACTCTTAAAAGAAAATTAAGTCCAGCCACATCAGACTGTACCAGAAAACTATGTAGGCAGTGACTTATGTCTTTGTCCAGGGAGGTTTTGATCAAACTAGGTTTTCCTTTCTCTCTTTTTAGTTGCTCTAGGTCAGAAGAGAAACCTGTCCAGCTGTGAGTTTGGAGGTTGTACATCTGCAGGGGACAGGGTGTCAGCTTTGGGGTTAAGAACTAGGCCTTTACGTTCAAAGATTGTCTTATATTTAACTTTAGCAATTCTCTTTCAATGCATTTTTGGGTGAACCTTTCCTTGTCTCTGGCCTTGATGCTCTTGGTCTAATGTGTTTATTGAGGTGCTGGAGGACCGTGTGACAGTGATTGAGCCCCATCACCTCTCCTTTGTAGACCCAGAGGTTCCCAGTGAGAAAATCCTGTTCAACGTGACTGTCCCTCTTCTTCCAGGCCAAGGCAAGTGACCCTGTTCAGAACATGGCAGAAAACCATGTTTCCTGAGCACAGAGCATTTTTCCCTCGAGCATCGTCCTGTGGAGGCACCTGTTAATCTGTTCAGCCTCCTTCCTTGGCTTCCAAACGCCTCCTTCCTTAACCCCACTTGCAGCCGTGGAATCAAGTGGCTTCCTCCTGTTCACGCTGGTCTCTCTGCCTCTGTAGGTATCGTGGAGCACAGGGACAGGCCTCTGTCCCCTGTCAGGTATTTCACCCAGGCAGACATAAACCACGGCAAGATTGCCTATCGCCCGCCGACCGCAGCTCCTCACCTGAGGGAGATCATCGCCTTCTCCTTTGCAGGTGAGGCTCACTGTGTTCCCTTTAGGACCTACGGGGAACTGGACTGCTGCTGTTCCTCCTTGGGGAGGAGAGACTCCTGTCTGGCTGAATGTCAGCACTTGCTCTCTCCAAAAGTCTCCAAATCCACGTCAGTAGGTGCTTTCCTGTCCTGCCCGCAGTGACTCTGTGCTTGTGTTTTGTCCTGCCAGGTCTCCCAGAGTCCGTGAACTTCCGATTCACAGGTATGTGAACCACTTGCACTTTTTATCCATCTACCCTGCTACTCCCTGGCCTTTCTTCTGCTGCAGGCACACCTATGGGTGCTCGGTAGGAATTTCTGGAAAAACACATGCCTGGGGAATATTAATTCATCTGAGTCCCAGCAGTGTTTTCTAGAAGCTGAGCTGCAGCTTTAGTAGGGGCATCTTTTTCCAGTGGTTTCCTGGGATCCATCCTAAAAGCCTGATTCATTCCTGTTTTCCCCCTGTGCGAACAAGGAGTTTTATGCTGTTGTTTTTTTTAATACAGCATGGAGACATATCTGCAATTAAATTGCCACGATAAGCTGCTTGCTTGTTTAACACATCCTTCCCTTTCCATACGCTTTCTGGCTTCCACCAGCAAGACGGAGTCCGTGTTCTGACTTAGGAGCCCATCTAACAGATCTGTGGAAGACAGGATGTATACACACAGACTTTCAGAAGTTTTAGAAGAGTTGAGTTAGGGGCAAAGATAAATGCTCTTGGCAGGTGTGAACTGTGTGTCCATAGACAAAGGTGTGGCTTGGAAAGGTGGGAGAGAAGTCAGCGATGTCGGGTGGTGGTTTTGTACAGAAAGGTGCATTTCCCACGTGAGAGTCCCTGCAAACCCATCCCTAAAACACTCAGCCATGGTTTCTGTCTGTGTGCAGTGTCTGGTGGAGAAGACACAACCCCAGAGATGGTGTTTGTCATTCACCTGCTCTCTGCAGAGCAGCAGCCTCCAGTCTTCCAGATCGCAGCGCCGTTCCTGGAGGTCAGCCAGGGGGGCAGAGCCGCCATCGGTGAGTGGGGAGTGAGGTTGTTTGGGATGAGCCACTGCTGCTCGTGTCAGGAAGTTCTCTGGGGGTTTGTAGATACTCCCCTGCTCTATGAACATGTGCACATCTCTCTCCTAAGCCGAGGGTTTGCACGGGGGTCTCTTGTGAGCCACAGTAGCAATATGGGCATCATCAGGAGACTAATTATTTCCATGAAACCAACAGCTCTTGGTCTAGGGCAGCTCCAAAATTATTTTACTTGTCATGTACTGACTGAATTACATGGTTTTTGGCTCCAATCACAATAACACCTCACAAACCCTGAAGGATATCCCAGTGTAGTGTCTGAGGAAGCTGAAGCCACGCTCTCTTTCCCCGGCACAGGGATCCAGTTGGCTGTGAGCGACACGGATACAGCTCCCGAGGGTCTTTTCTTTGAGCTGGTGAAGCCTCCCCATCATGGCATTGTGCTCAAGTACAGTGCAGGAGTGCAGGAGCTCATGAGAGCGGGTGAGTTGAGTAGGAGTTTGCCTCAGTGCAAGTGTGTGCCTGTCCACATGGCTGGTTTAGTTGACCAGGAGTAGAGTCAGATAGCCCTGGCAGATATGGATGCATCCATAGGGAAGCCCTATCTAACTATGAGCTCAGAAATCAGCTGGGAAGAAAGGAGGATGGGTGCCCTCCCTGAGAATCTGGAGGAGTCGCTGTGTCTGTGGAACTGGGAAGTTAACAGCTTCTCCTCTGCCCTGCCAGCTCCTTAATAAATGTCCTCGTAACTCACAGCCCTGTAAGGATGGGATTAAATGCCAGTTTAGTACGTGATTAAGTCTTCTGCTAAACTGGGGCCTTAGGTCATTCAGATTGGATTCCTGCTCTGAACAGAGTCTTCCTGACTTGTGCTGTTTGCTTTTGGGAAGGCGACGCCTTCACCTACGAGGACGTCACTCGGAATGCGCTGCAGTACGTGCACGATGGCTCAGCAGCAGCAGAGGACAGCATGGAAATCTCTGTCACCGACGGTGTCACCACTGTCACCACGGTGCTGAGGGTGGAAGTGTCCCTGCTGGACACCAACGGCCCGCAGCTGGTCCCAGGCTGCTTGCTGGCCGTCACCGTGGCCAGTAAAAGCTCCGTGACTCTCTCTCGGCTGCACCTCGCTTACACTGTAAGTTTTTATCTCCTCCTGAGCCCAGGGAATGCCGCCAGTCTCCCTTGCCTTGTCCCCCACAGCCCCTTCACCACACACCTCCCTGCTGTCAGTGTGGATTCTGCGTAGAGAGCCCGAGTTTTCACTGCTGCCAAGAGGGGAATAACAGACTCTTTCATCCCACAGGGATTTAAGGCTATCCCTGTTGGACTGTAACAGAGGTGAACTGCCATGCTGAACATGAGAGCAGAGTTAATCCCAGATTTTTCTGTCATACGGACTTGCTAATAAAGCACATGCATTTGCTAAGTGTTAATCCTTTGAAAATTTCAGCCCCCTCACCCACCTTCCAAAATTGCCTGGTTCTTTTTCTGGGCAGATTTGAAGGGGGAAGGATTAAACAAGCCAAGATGCTGCACGGCTTGGTGGCTTGAGTTGGTCCCAGGGGTTGTGTGCTGTGCAAGAGTTATCCTGCTGGTGACATTCCCAGGAAAGGTGCTTTACTCCTTGCAGATGATTTGGCAGCCAGTGCATTAGCAGTGGGGTTTGGGTCTGAGATTGTGAGGCTGGAGAGATCTGAGGTGGTGGCTGTCAGAGAGATGATTGGGGATGTTTTTTCCAAGGGATCACTCTGGATAAAAGTCTGGGGTCTGTCCTGTACTTCTTTTAAAAGAGGAAGGCTGACAAGAGAGTTATTCAGGTTTAATCTCAGTAAGAGAACAGTTAGGCAAAAGAGGATTTCATTCCTGACCCATATGGTGATTTCTGCTCGGGTCTCATTTTTCGGCCAACCAGCAAAAACTCTTCTCAGGAAAGATGAGCTGTGATATCATAGAGGTGATTGTACTTAATGTAGTTGAAAAGAGGCAAAATCAGCTTTTATTTTAGCGTGAAGTACTTGGAAAATGAAAATACCAGGTTTATGTCTGGGAGACTGTGTTGATGTGATACCAGGGAACAAAGAAAACCTCTCTGAGCTGAGAAAAAATGAAAATACATTTTGTGGTAGAGTTTGAAAATGTCAACCCATTTGACTCTCTTCTCATCAGGAGAGCTTCATTTAATATTCATCCGTGGATCTGACCCAGCTAGGCAGATACAGTTCCCTGCAAAACACTTGTTCCTCCTTCCATTTTTAGTGGAGGAAAGCAATGGCTAATTTTCCCTGTTTTGATTTGGTTTGTTCCTTCATGTTTTAGGACAACAATTCTCCTGACTCAGAGATAAGAATCCAGTTGATATCTCTGCCTGCATATGGAACCCTCTTACAGATGTCGGGCTCCCACGATGAAGAGCTTTCCAAGGTTTATAATTTCACCATGGAGGATATCAACAGCCAGAGGATCAGGTAGCAAAGAGCTATTCTCCTTCAAACCATGCCAGTTAAAAGCTCTGTGGGTTTTCCCCAGGGATCTCTGGGCTATGTTATGTTAGTGCAATGTTTCAAAGGTATTTTTCCCTTTCTTGTCCCTTGTATCCTCTGGGATTATGGATAAGAGCATTTTCTCTGTGCAGAATTAGGTGTTTCTGCATGTCTGAAATGCCAATACTTGGTGTAGCTTCAAATTAGGGGGATTTTTTCTATGTCTGTGATGTCATGGTGACACTTTATGTAGGCAACACCTAAACCAGTGATTTAAAAGAATTCGGGGAACGAACATGAGGGAGGGTTGGGAACTGAGATGCCATCTCTCTTCCAGGAGGTGTGTGCTCACCTCTGACTGCAGGGGCAGGGTGTAGTTTCCTGACTGTCAGTGGGACTCCCTGACCTGGGCTGTGTTTGGTTCCACAGCTACTCCACCACGTTTGAGACCAGCAATCAGCCCGTTACGGACATCTTCCACTTCGCTGTTCTTGATGCCGACGACAACCGGCTGGACAGGCAGATGTTCACCATCACTATCACACCTGCCCACACCCTGCCTTCACTCATTGCTTTTGCTGACCACATCACTGTAAGTGGCTGCCCAGGATACTGGAAACAGGGAGAAAAATGACTTCCAAGTGAGGAATTGGACAGTTTTTTTCCTGGACCGAGGGGAAATCACTGATAAAATAGAGTGCTGCACATACAATGCTGGGAACGCAAAGGGTTAACAAATCACTTGGAGGCCAGAGGAGGCTGACAGTCCACCTGCATCTCTGAACCTCCTCTGCTTACCCCTAGTCAGGAGCTGGTTCTCCCTAAAGTGTCCTGTTGATATCAGTGGAACAAGTCTGACTTATCCCTGTCCAATATTTTGTCCCTTATTTCACCAACCTGTGTGTAAAGTCTGAAAACACCTGGTGCTTTGGACTGACACACAGCATTTCACACTCCTTATTGAAGCCTTTTGAAGCCTCCTTTCCAGCTTTGCATTCCCCCTCCCTTGCCTTCAAAAGGCTCTCTCAGCCAGAAATGCATTTTCTTGCCTTCCAAGAGGTCAGAGTGACTCTGCCAGTTCTCTTCCTGCCCTGATGAAGCCCTCACAGGCTCCTCTTGGGGGCCAGGCAGGCTTTGTTCTTCCCATCTCACCTCACCTCCCAGCTGATTTCCTACCTGACAGATCTAGGGGAGGATGGGACAGCACTCCAGAACCTGGGCAAACCTATTCCATGGAGGCAGCCTTGTTCAGTAAGGATTTGTGTTGTGTGCTCTTGCTTTCCAGGTGGATGAGGGGGGCAGGATCCCACTGCTGGCTGGTCACCATTTAACTGCTGGTTATGATACTGCTGCCAAGGAAGACCTGAGGGTCATGGTTGTCACTCTGCCTATGTATGGCTACATCCAAAACACCAAGACAGGTAAACTGCTTGGCTCTCTCCTCTTCCCCCTGGCTGGTTTGTAACCCTAACAGGATCATACCTATCATATCCTGTGGATGTGATCACTTGTGCTATGCCTAAAACTGCAGCTTCCACTCCAATGCACCAGAGTTTGCTTTCCTTAAAGATGTGGAAATCCATGTTGTAGGAAGTAACATGCATCCTTCTGCAGCCTTCACAATATGCCATTCTTCTCCTAACCCTGCTGCTTTTATGTTTAGTTTATTAGTGACTTCAGTTTATCAGAACACCCCTTCACTAGTGATATTCTGGTTTGCAGGTGAGAGTTTTGGCCCACAGAGTGAGTCTGCTGGCACCACAGACGCATCCTTTTCCCTTCAAGATGTCCTGGAGAACAGCATTTACTACTTCCAGAGCGTCCATGAAAGCATTGAGCCCACGAGTGATGTTTTCAGCTTTTATGTGAGCGATGGCTTCAGCCAGTCTGAGGTGCAGAGCATCAACATCACGATCCAGGTACACCCGTACTCGCTGGCTGCCAGAGCCCTCTCCTTTCACACAGACACTTTTCAAGTGCAAACTTTGCTAGACTCTGGCTAGATTTGGACAGACTGGTGATGTCAGCACCAGTACTGTCATTTGGGAACTTGTATTTCATTCAGGTGGGTCTTTTCCCTGTGTTCATTTCCCTTTTTTGACTGTGTGTCTTTGTGCAGAGACAGAATGATGAGCCCCCCAAGATGGTGCTGGAGCCTGTCCGAGTGCAGGGGAGCTCAGGAGTGGTTGTCACCAATGCCTCCCTCAACCTACAGGACTTGGACACCCAGAACAGTGAGCTGGTCATTGTGGTGAGCCAAAGTCCTGAGCATGGTAAGTCCCGACAAGCTGAGGAGGTGAGGGAGAGGAGGTTTTTTTGTGTCAGTGTCTGTCTGTCTTCATACCTGTGTGTGTAACAGCCCCCTATGTGAGAGAGGAGCCTGGCCTGTTGGATAAAGCACATTTGGATCAGCAGCCATGGGATTGTGCTTCAGAACAGCAGAACTCTCTATTTGAGAGTTGTCCCTCACTCTCTGGGGGAGGAGAAAGGGGGGCTTCATGCATTTCCCTGGGAAGTTCCCTCTGTGTTCCCCCCTTTCCTCTTGCCCAGCAGTGGCAAAGCCGGGCAGGGTGTCAGTGAAGGCTTGTGTCCCCAGCAGGCTGCCTTATTCCCATCATTTTGATCCGTCTGTTGTTTCCCAGGTCACCTCCGCAGGAGACAAAGCACGGCAGAGCCCCCAGAGCATGGGCATGTGCTGTCCAGGGGCTCTTCTTTCACCTACCAGGACATTCTGGATGAGCTGATCGTTTATACCCGGAGCGGTGCAGCAGCACAGACAGACGAGTTTGGCTTCTCCATCACGGATGGGCTCTACACACAGGCAGGGAGGCTGGAATTCTCCATGGAGCTGCCCAAGAAGCAGCCACCCACGTTACCTGTCAACAGGGACCTGCAGCTCCCAGCTGGTACGAGGAGAATGGTGTTGCTCTGTGGTGCTGGATGGTCCAGTCTAAACCAGTCGCTTTGCTGGCCTGGCTGAAGCCGACTGTGCGCTTCTTTCCCTGGTCCAGGCTCTGCAGCTCCACTCACAGCTCAGCACTTGAAGGCAGCAGCTGGTTATTCAGGGGACTCGACGCTTAGATTTGTCCTGAGGAGGGATCCCAGCAGGGGCCGTCTGCAGCTGAGCAAAGCTGATAACCCAGTCCAGATCTCTGCCAAAGGACCCGTCAAAAGTTTCACCCAGGCTGATATAAACAAAGGTGAGAGTGCTGGATTTTAGATAGTCAGTGCAAATATATGTGGCTGGTTTAGGCAGTCCTGCAAGGAGCAGGGAGTTGGATATTTATGGGTCCCTTCCAACTTGAGATAGCCCATGATTCTATGGTCCTTATGAGAGGGGGAGGATGACCTGAAGCAGGGAAGGGAAAGGGAAAGAAGTTCAATAAGGCTGTTAGAGCAGGGCAGAGAAACGTATCATTAAGCAAATGTTAAGAAATCTCTCTCAGCAGGGAAAAAGAATAAAGAGAGAAAGTAATGAAACCCAAATCCAGGAGCTCTGTCCAGCCCCAAGTCCCTCACCTGATGGTGTCTGCTTCCAAACTACAAATGAAATGATGCAGCCTGTAATAAACCACCTCTTTTCTCCTGTCCCTCTCTCCAGGGCAAGTGGTTTACAGCCACAAGAAAGGGGATCCTGGCGGAAATTTCCCCTTCACCTTTGATGTGATCGATGCAGATGGCAACAAACTGACGGACCAGGTTTTCCATATCCGTGTACTAGGTAAAAGACAGTGCTGAAGTTATGGTCTCTTTGCTGCAGAGCTCAGGACTTCACAGATTCCCATCCCACATGTATGGCAAGTGAAGATGTAGTTCTTGAGGCGGAGTTTTGATGCTCTGTCAATTCAAAGGCCTTTGAAGTGAGAGGCATGGGGAGAGTTTGTGGGTGTAAGGATTAGTTCTCAGACTTGTAACAAACTCACTGAACAGGTAGAAAAATTCCCTTTAATATCTTCGTGCAGTTTAGATTGTCTCTGAGGCATTCTAACGTTGCCATCCCCTCAATTAATCCTGTTTCAGAATTATCAAAACATTTGTGTGTGTGTTGTCTTTTGCTTGAGCACAAGTACCTGATATGAATAACACCAAAGGAAGGAGGGTGACTGTCTCCTAACTCAGCTTTGTATTTAACCCTTCCAGAGGACAGATTTCCCCCCTCCATCGTCACTAACAAAGGGCTGGTGTTGGATGAGAACTCGGCGAAGACAATCACAACCCTCCAGCTCTCGGCCACTGACCAGGACAGTGAACCCACCCAGCTCCAGTACAAGGTCACCCGGCAGCCACAGCTGGGGCACCTGGAGCACACGGCCTCCCCAGGTGAGCAGAGAAGTGTTTTACTCCATTGGGTCCTTGGAGCAGCAAGGCTTTTGACCCCTAAAGCTTCACTGTGGGAAAAATGTGCTTGGAGGCTGCAGCACAGAATTCTGTTTCCCGTTAGGAATCAAATAGTCATTAGCCCAGGTGAGCGGAGGCAAGGTAGCCTGAGAATCACAGGTGAGGATTTATTCAGCCTTTGGGAGAATTTATGTCCCTGTTCCTGTTTCTGCATGACAGGAAAGCTTTCAGCCTTTGCTGTGAATAGCACAGCGCCCCAGAGAATCCATCCCTTAATGTCCGTGGAAACAGAGCCCACCCTGGGGAACAGACAACTTGTTTTCTCTCCCCCTCTTGGCCAGTATGTTCCTTGATCCCTAAAAACCAGCTTCGTTCCCTAGCTGTGCCTGGAAGAGAGGAAGAGAACTATGCACTGAGTTAGTTTAAAAGGAAGCTCCGTTGGGGTGTGATGGATATGCTGGATAATGAATTCTGGTCCTTCAGAGAGGGGGGTTGATCAATCTGGTGGAACTCCTGCAAATGTGATCTGAATTTTAGAGCTGCCTTCTGTGCCTGCTGACAGTGTGAGTGTGCTGCCCCTCTCTGATGAATTAATCTAAATCTCAGCTGTCATATAATATGCTCTTCTGATTTAATTATACTCATCTAAGATTATATTTCTTCTTAGCATTAGATTTCTCATTAACATGAGATTAAAGTGGAACTATTTGCTATGTGTGTTTTCAAGATACAGACAGTCCCTGTACAGCTAAGTTTTAATGTGTGGTTTGCCTCATCCTCTCATGTTGAAAGGGCAGGAATAATGAATGAAAGTTATAATAAGCAAACCCCCTGCTGAAAGTAAATTAAAAACTTGCAATATTTTTGTCCGAATTGCAAACTAAACAGTGAATCTTGTACTTTGGAGACCTGAGTTAAGGATTTTATCCCTCCTGCTATTTAAAATGTGATGATTCTGATTTCTGTGCTTTTTCCTGTCTGTGATGGACCGAGAAAGATAAAGAGTCACAGACTGGGAAGGAATTGTTTTCGTGATTTAAATGACCTAAACCTAAGGAGAGAGTACTGGAGTGTTCAAAAGAGAACCCAAGCCTTTAAAGCTAATGAGCTCTGAGGAAATCTTGGCTGATCATTCTGGTTTGGCTCATTTATTTATACCAGATCCTGATATCTTTTGTAGTGTGGCCAATACTTGTCAGTAGCCGTTTCGGGTGATAGATTGGTGGCAAACTTTTTGTCGGGGTGTTTGTTGTTGTTAACAGCAGTAAAACTGTCAAACACAGCAGTGACAGTTAAAAAACTCAAGTGCTTTTTAAAATGCTTGTCATGTCCCTTTCTGTGGCTGTGTCACACCTAATGGCCTGTAAAGATGTCACTATAAATCACTGTTGTAAATGGGCCTTAGTCTTTCTAAATGCAGGGGTACAAGGAAGGGCAGAGAGAGCGGAGACTTGGAAGGCATTTTGGAAAACTGCTGGGAGGCCAGGAGACCTTTAGCTCGTGCTCAGTGTTGCCATGGTTGGGTTAGTCCTGCCCAGCAGTGACAATCCAAGTGTTACATGAGCATTTTTCTCCCAGCTTCTCTGCCCCTCAGCCCCCAGAGGCCCATCCCCAACAGGGTGTCCTGACGGTGTGAGGTGCCTTCTTAAGATTGTAAGTCTAGGGAAAAGGCTGGACTTGATTTTGCAGAAGGAGTTTTCAGGAGGCTCTGTGCCAGCTAAAACCCTGGCTCAGCTGAGGTTCATGGGACAGATATATCCAGCTGCCTATAGTTTTTCCCTGCATTGTTCTTTCTATTACACATTTTTCCCTATTATTCTTTTTCCAGGGATGAGAATTAATTCCTTCAGCCAGGCAGACTTGGCCTCTCGCAGCATCCAGTACGTCCACACCAGTGACATGGAAAAGCACATGGATGCCTTCACCTTTTCTGTGTCTGATGGGATGAATGAGGTGAGTCCCAGCGTGGCCTTTGCCCAAGTAAGAACAGAGGGGGCTGCCCTTACTTCTGCTGTGAGAATTCCTACATCCCACAGGGAAAGCAGCGAGCCCTGTGCAGGGAACAGGGAGCCACCTGTGCTGCGGCCTCACGAGACTGGTTTACCAAGATCTGAGTGTCTGGTTTTCAGCTGCTTGCCAATTGCTCCTGGAGCTCAGCTTTGATCCAGTGCACTGACGACGTAGTGACGACAGTCAGACCCTTGGGAAATGTCTCCTTCCTGCTTTCTGAAAGAGGAAAATCATAGCTGCACATAAAGGGAGAGGGGCAAAGTAGAATGAGAGAGGGAGGGAAAGTGGATGCCCATAAATACCACAGAATGAGGGAGACTTAATCAGTGGGGAGGGATAGAAAAGGTCATGTTCACATGATCTGGGCTAAGAAGCTCAGATGTATTCACGAGATAAGGCTGAAATAAGTGACCCGAACTGGGGATCACTGTGGTCTTGCAGTGGAGTTGTACTCTTGGAGGGCTGAATTCATCATGAGAGGCTTTTCCTGCTATTCCAGGTGAGCCAGACATTTGACATCACCATAAACCCCGTGGATGACTCCTTACCCATAGTGCAAAGCCTTGGGATGACAGTTCAGGAAGGGGTGAGAAAAACCATCACCGAGTTTGAGCTTAAAGCAACAGATGCTGACACAGAGGTAAGGCAGGACTTCCCCTCGCCTCCTCCCTCCCCTTTCCTGCTGCACATCTGGGCTGTCAGGAAAATGGGCTTCTGTTTAAAGACAGGCCTGGCCTTGACACTGAGTTTACCAAGGATGGATGAAAATTACATAACATGGATGAAAACGACATTTCCTCTTCCACCTCCTGGGTCTGGCTGAAGGGCTGGCTCTACTTCACTGCTACTTCCCTGCAGCGAGAGCTCTCCTGGCTGCCTGTTACTGCTCTGAGCCAAAATCCTGCCCTGAGGGTTTTTGCTGCCTGGAACAGCTGCAGGATAGGGGGGCTGCTCTTGTGTTCACAGAGCTGTCACAGGGGTGGGAGCCGTCTCAGACCAGCCACACCAGTAGTTTGGTGTGATGATTTGTAGAGAGCCACCTTGGGAGAGGGATGAAGACAGGGCAGGGCTCAGGGGGAACCAGTTCGCTGTGCGGGGCTGCGTTAGGCCCGGTTGGAGACACTGCACTAGGGAAGCTGTCTGGGCAGGGAGTCCCTCTCCAGGCTGGAAGGACACGCCTGTCCTGGTGCTGAGTCCATGTCCCGAGCTTTGCCACTCCGTGTCCTCGGCACAGGTTGAGTCGGTCACGTTCACAGTGGTGCAGCCGCCCCGGCACGGCCTGATCGAGCGCAGCAGTGACAGCGGCCATGGCCACCAGCAGGCCACCACCTTCACCATGGGGGACATCTACCAGAACCGCGTCAGCTACAGCCACGACGGCAGCAACTCCCTCAGGGACCGCTTCACCTTCACCGTGTCCGACGGCACCAACCCCTTCTTCCTCGTGGAGGACGGGGGGAAGAAGGTGAGGGCAGGAGACGAGGTGTGAGGGAGACCTCGGTCCGCCTGGGTGGATGAGGCGCTGACTCCCAGAGTAACGTCCGTCTCTCTGAACTTTTTGTCAGGTCGTGACAGCAGCACCGCAGCACTTCCAAGTGCAAATTCTCCCTGTGGATGATGGGACACCCAGGGTTGTCACCAACCTGGGTTTGCAGTGGCTGGAGCACGTGGATGGCAAGGTAACTGCCTGTGTGAGCTCAGCTTGGATTGTTTCTTAGGCTGTTGCTGGAGCAGGAGCTTAGCAGGTAAACATCCTGATCCCTCAGCATTTTTATTTTTGTGGTAGAGAAAATCCCTCCACCCCAGGGTATATTTTCAGCTTTGCTGATGGTGGAGAAGTCTTGATGATGTTCTGCAGCAGCCATGGCAGAGATACATGGCTTTCCAAAGATATAATGTAGGGATTTCTCGCTGTGACGTGCCTTTGTTTTGCTGAAGTCCAAACAAAACCCCAGGAAACTGTCTCTCTCGGCTTGTTTCTGAGGGCCCAGCATTAACTGCAAAGAAACACTTTGGTTCTTCCTAAGAAAAAAGACTGGAAGACACTATAGTAAGAAATTGTATTAAGAAGTGGCTATCTCAGCTCAAATTCCTGACTTAAAGGAAAAGCACTCCTGCAGCCTCAGGCAGTTCAGTTCTCTCTCTTTCTCCTGCTGTTAAAGGCATTTTCTTTTGGAAGAGAAAGCAAAATGTGGTGGAACTGAGTCAGATCCACGTGAGGACATTTGAAAGAGGCCCTAGTCCAGGCTCCCCAGAGCAGCTTGAACTGTCCTGTTCTTCAACTTGAGGCTGTTTTTTTGCAAATGCATTTTGCAAATGCTTTTTG
Source organism: Manacus candei (assembly GCF_025592945.1). Taxonomy (NCBI): domain Eukaryota; kingdom Metazoa; phylum Chordata; class Aves; order Passeriformes; family Pipridae; genus Manacus; species Manacus candei. The sequence goes on along the minus strand of NW_026138155.1, from coordinate 37,846 downwards.
CAAAGCCAGGCCTCACCTGAGCATCAGCACAGTTCATGGAGCAGAGGTTTTAAGGTGAAACCAAAAAATCTATCCTAGCTTTTAGTCCCGGCTACATAAGGCTGGGCAGCTGCTTCTCAATTTGCTTTTCTTTGAGGCACACACTGATGTGAGGCAAAATTTGAATTCTTCCTGCACTGTCAAACACCTTGTGGGGTGTCCGTCTGTTCACACTGCTCTGTGCTTTCACATCCCTAGATTTTCCCTCATGGAAAACTGTTTGACAGAGGGATCATTGGGCTTTTTGTGTGAACAGTCAAGCAGACTTGCACTGCTGGAGCTCCAGTGTTTTACTCCCGTGGTTTGGCTTTAATCCAGGCAACCAACCTCATCACTAAGAAGGAATTACTGGCGACAGATCCTGACACAGATGACAAACAGCTGATCTACGAGATAACAACTGGTCCCAGAAATGGTCATGTGGAGCACAAGCTGAAACCAGGGACGGCTGTGACCACTTTCACACAGGGTATGGAGCTGGGCTGTGTCCTGCTGCTTTTTTCCTTCCTTTGTTAAGGAAAGAAAAGATGGGAAGGGAGAAGACAAGGGGCAAATCTCCAAAGTATGTAGAAAATAAGCCTTGGACTTTCAGTTGCAGAAATCCTGTGATTTCTTAGTAGATGCCAACCTGTGTCCTGTAGCACACCCAGGTTCTCCAGACTTGTTAGAGCTGGAGACTTGGGACAGTAAAGAGGAGTTGTAGATCATCACAAGGTCTGGTAGATGTGTAGCCAGCAGTGCAGAGCAATGTGTGGAAAGTTCAGTCTTGCAGGGCTGAGGGGCCCTCCATCAGGAAGGGGAGGTGAGGGGGTTACTGCTTCCTGTGGAGACCCCGATCCTTGCGTTGATGTATAAAACTGCTGTTGGATTTCTGTGTCGGCTCACTGGATGTCTCCTCCTGGCAGAGGATGTGAACCAGGGCCTCATTCGGTACGTGATGGATGAGGAGAAGGCTCAGGAGACCACGGACAGCTTTCAGTTCCTAGTGAAGGACAGCAAACCCAACGTGGTCAGTGGCAATGTCTTCCATGTCCAGTGGTCTCTCCTCAGCTTTACACACACAAGGTAAGTGTGATTGGACCCTACAGCGTGGGAATGAAATTCTGTCCATGAGGACAGGGGTCTGCTGGGCTAAACCACGGAACAGCTGCCCTCTGCCCAAGTCCCTGGTTATTAGTGTCCCTCGGATTTTCCATGGAGGCCACACTCACCCTGAGTCCATGGTGCTCAGTATGACACAAACACACAGATTTTGCTCCTCAGCCTGTTATTTCTATCTGCTTGATCCCTTTGCAGCTACAAGGTCAGAGAGAGCTCCGGCTCCGTGAGCGTCACCGTGAGGCGGGTCGGGAGCCTCAACCAGTACGCCATAGTCATGTGCCGCACCGAGCAGGGAACGGCCACCGCCGGCTCCGGATCACAGCCGGGACAGCAGGACTACGTGGACTACACGGGGCAGGTAGGCTGGGGCCACCGGGAGAGGGACGGTCTGACCATACCTGCCCTCAGGCCTGGAGGAAAGAGCTGATGGAAAGCGATAAAAGCACCGAGGAAGTTGCGGGCCCCGGTCCAAGGAGAGCAGCTGGCTTCCTGCCTTCCAGGTGCAGTTTGAGGAGCGGGAGGACACCAAGGCCTGCACCATCGTTATCAATGATGATGACGTCTTTGAGGGCACGGAGAGCTTTTCCGTGGAGCTCAGCATGCCGGCCTATGCTCTGCTGGGGAGCGTCACCCGGGCCACTGTCACCATCGCTGACCCCGAGGATGAGCCCACGCTGCAGTTCGACAGGAGGACATTCCATGTCAGCGAGAGCGCTGGGTTCCTCTCGGCTCCTGTTGAAAGGAAAGGTGGGTGGAGCCAGGAGGGAGCCCCGTGGGAGGGACAGTGGCAGAGGGCAGAGGTCTCCACCAAATAGAGGAAAAGTATTTCCATAGAATTATGGGGTTTTTTCTGTTGCTTCCTAGGGGATACCAGCAGCACCGTGTCTGCCATCTGCTACACCGTCCCCAAATCCGCCACGGGAAGCAGCCTTTATATGCTGGAATCCGGCTCCGACTTCAAGTCCCGGGGGATGGCAGATGAGAACCGGATTGTTTTCGGGCCGGGTGTGACCGTGGTGACCTGTGACGTGATGCTGATCGATGACAGTGAATACGAAGGGGAAGAGGAGTTTGAGATCGTACTGGCCGATGCCTCGGACAACGCCCGCGTCGGCAGCCGGGCTTCAGCCACCGTCTTCATTGCTGGTCCCAACGATGCCTCCACAGTGTTCCTGGGCAATGCCACCTTCACCGTCAGCGAGGCTGCAGGTGAAGGGCAGGGGGGGCTCCCACAGAAACAGACCTGTCCAAAATGTGCAGAGAGGTTCTGTGATTCCTTCTGCCCCCATGGGGAAGGCGGGGGGCAGGAGTGGTACTGAAAGGAGAAGGGGGTGCTGAAGGGAAAGGAATGGGTTTATGGTGTGTACCTGGCTGCTTTCTCACCTTGTTCTCTCTTGTGTGCAATTGGCGATGCAGGAAACATTGAGATTCCAGTCCTCCGCCAGGGACCTGATCTCTCAACCCCCACTTCTGTGTGGTGTGCCACTCGGACGTCAGACCCTCCGTCTGCCAGCCCAGGAGTCGATTATGTCCCCAGCTCCAGGAAAATAGAGTTCAGGCCAGGCAAGACCGAAGAGGTGAGGAGCCACTTGGACTCCTGATGAGTCTGCTCTGTCTGGTGACACTTGTGCAGTCTTTCTGTGCAGATCTGCCATGGTATGCCTGACATAATGGCTTTACATTAGACTTCCAAATGTGAGTGCTGGGAAGGATGAAATCTTTGCACCTCTAACAGCAGGACTTCTGCCTTCCTCCCAGTTCTGCCCCCTGACAATCCTGGATGACGCTCAGTACCCAGTGATAGAAGGGCTGGAGACATTTGTTGTTTATCTCAGCTCACCCCATGGAGCCGAGCTGGCAAAGCCATTCCAAGCCATCGTGGCCATCAATGACATCTTCCAAGATGGTAAGTTACCCCTGGCAGCTCCACCTGGTCCATCCCATCCTCTTGGCTCTGTGTGGAACCAAGCTCTTCAGCACTGCCTGACTGTTTTTATGACCCCCTGCAGTGCCCAGCATGCAGTTCATTAAGAACACCTACACGGTGAAGGAAAAGGAAGGGACTCTTCACATTCCCATATTCCGCACTGGGGACCTGAGCTATGAGTCCTCTGTCAGGTGCTACACCCGGAGCCAGACAGCACAGGTCATGGAGGATTTCCTGGAGAGGAGGAACGCGGAGGAGTCCCGCATCACTTTCTTGAAAGGGGAGAAGGTGAGCTGAACCTGGCCTGGGGGAGAATAAAACAGACATGGCTTGGAGAGGCTCGGATCTCCTCTTTGACTCTGCATGGCCAGAGGGAACTGACAGAGGCTGTCCAAACTAGTCTCATAGACGACACAAATTCTTGTCCTGGCAATATGACCTGACTGTGAAGGGGTTGTTTGTTTCATGATTAAACTAGTTAAGTCCTAAAGTGCAAATCCTGTGTGTTAGGAGGACTCGGGGTTGTAGCAGAGAGCTGTGGGTTTGTGGAAGGAGAGGCCTTTGCTGCTGTGTCTCATCATGTGACTGTGGGGTTTGTCCACACTGAAGCAGCATCCCTAAAAATAAAAGTGTTTCTTCCAGGATAGGCAGCACTCAGACATGAAACCCTGGATAGGGAAGTACAGCCTGGCCCTTGCATGGCTTCATTTGATTTATCAGTATTTGCTCTTTTCTCCTCTTTACCTGGCTTCAGGTGAAGAACTGCAGTGTTTATGTCAGTGATGACTCTGCCTTTGAACCAGAAGAGCAGTTCCAGGTCTATCTTGGCAGCCCACTTGGAAACCATTGGAGTGGAGCTAGGATTGGGAAGATGGACATGACAACCATAACTGTCACCAATGATGAAGATGGTAAGTGAGGATGCTCAGCAAGGATGTTGTTGTGGTTCTGAGGGAGTCAGCACAGTCCCAGCAGCAGTTTTGGGTAAACATGGATGCCTTCAGTGCCAGTTACAGCTCTGTGTGCAGGTCACTGGTGTGCACTGGGCTGGGCTGAAGGGAGGGATGAATAACAGTCCTTGAACCCACTGTTTGTCCTGTTTCCCATTCCCCTGCAGTTCCATGGGGAGTTGCTGTGCTTCCCCTCCACAGCATCATAGCCTAGGGAGATCTGTGTGGAAAAAGGGGTTGCCAGGTTCCTCTGCTGTGACTGCAGCACCAGCACATGGCGTGGATTGGAGGGCGTGTGGTTCAGCGGGAGGCAGGGACAGGAGAATAATTTGCCATCCTCTGTAGCTCAAAACATTTGTTGGATTTTGCCCTAATTCACATCCAACCCATTTTGGCCCCCGCTTTGTGGAGCCCCTTGCTCTGAGGGTGCGTAGATGAGTCTAAAAGGAGCTGAGCTTCTCTCACCACAGGTGCTGAGTGTCCTCCACCTGGAATCAGTCAGGTGTGCAAACCCGGGGCTTTTTCTCCACTGCTCTTCCTTCAGCCCCCACCATCGAGTTCGAAGAAGCCGCGTACCAAGTGCGGGAGCCGCCGGGCCCGGAGGGTGTAGCCGTGTTAAACATCAGGGTGGTCCGGAGAGGGGACCAGAACAGGACCTCCAAAGTGCGCTGCAGCACCCGGGACGGCTCCGCCCAGGCCGGCGTGGATTACTATCCCAAGAGTCGAATGCTCAAGTTCAGCCCAGGTAAAGGGTCCTTGGAAGGGAGTGTGAGAGGTGGGCGTGTGACCAGGGACACTTTGTGCACGTCAGAACATTCAGGAGACTTGGAAAACGCCGCTTGTTGCATGAGGTTTACAACACGACGCTGGTCTAACTGCTCCCGGTGACTATAAGAAGGCAGAATATGCCCTTAGATTTTGGGGGTTAGATTTGATTTGGGATTTGCTCTTGGGCTCAGCACAGTCTTTGTGAGAAGAAAGACCTGTCCAGCTCTTCAGTGTGTTTCAAGTGGAGTGCAAGATTTTTCCCCTTCCTCCTCTGGCTGCTGTAATTTTGTTATACAAAATAGCTGACGTGTTTAATGGAGGGTGATCAGACCAGAGGAGGAAGCACTGGCACATGGCAGGTGAGAGTAGAGTCATCCTCAGAGGATGTAAGTCTCAACAGAGAACTAGTTGTCAGGAACAGCTCAGAGCGTGTTGCTGGACCAAGAAGCCTTCACCAAACAGCTCTGCACACTACTGGTGTGAGAGACAGCATGGGTGGGAATGTGCTTTGCATCCTAGATTTTTAGTCCAGACAGCTACATGACAGCCATTATTAATCCTCAGATGGCATCTGCTAGTGAATCTATCACCAGATCGATTGGATCAGTTGTCATAGCTGGAGTTTTATGTCTAGAGCAGACTCCTGTGGGGACAGGACTAAATTATTAGCAGCAATGAGTGGCAATAAAATTTATAATGTGTATTTTATCATGTCTCCATGGCCACAGCCTGGAGCAGCAGCTGTGCAGGGTTTTCACAAGAACTTCAGAGCAGTCTCCAATGATGGATCGAGTTCTCTCTGTTTTTCTTGCATTCCCTCGCCCAGGTGTGACCCACATCGTGTTTAAGGTGGAGATCATGTCCAACGAAGACCGGGAATGGCACGAGTCCTTTTCTCTGGTGCTGGGTCCAGATGATCCGGTGGAAGCAGTTCTTGGAGACACTAGCACTGCAACAGTGACTATTTTGGATCAGGAGGCAACAGGGAGCCTGATTCTCCCAGCACCTCCCGTGGTGAGTCGCTCATTGCAGCGGATGTGATTTAGTGCCCTTCAAGTACAGACTGAAATGAAATGAAATAATGAAATGAAATAATGAAATGAAATGAAATGAAGAGCTGCAGTGACCGTGTGGGAGGGAAGGATGGCTTTTTCCAGCTCTTCCCTCAGCCCCAGGTGAATGCTGCTGTCTTGCATCCCTGCAGGTTGTCACCCTGGCTGACTACGACCGGGTGGAAGAAGTGACCAAGGACGGTGCTAAGAAATCCCCTTCCCCGGGTTATCCTCTCATCTGTGTCACCCCCTGTGACCCTCACTTCCCCAAGTACACCGTCATGAAGGAACGCTGCAGTGAGGCCGGGATCAACCAGTCTTCAATACAGTTCAGCTGGGAAGTGGCAGCTCCCACGGATGGGAATGGAGCCAGGTCGCCTTTCGAGACCATCACTGACAACACCCCCTTCACGAGCGTCAACCACAAGGTATGGGCACGGCGGAGCAGCAGGAGCACGGAGATTAAAGCACACAGTCTCCTCGGGTTTGGCACTTGGTGTGGTGCTTCTCTGGGGATTTTTCTTTTTTGTTTTTTTGGCACTGTTCTTCCCTGAGCCTGCTGAAAGCACCACTTGTTTCTCCCTCCTCGTTCCCCCAGGTGCTGGACAGCATTTACTTCAGCAGGCGGTTCCATGTGCGCTGTGTGGCCAAGGCTGTGGACAAGGCTGGCCATGTGGGGACCCCCCTGAGGAGCAACATGGTGACCATAGGCACAGACAGTGCCATTTGTCACACTCCTGTGGTGGCAGGGACAGCCAGAGGGTTTCAGGCACAGTCATTCATTGCCACGCTCAAGTACCTGGATGTCAAGCACAAGGAGCATCCCAACAGGTATGAGCCTGGAGAAGTGGGGAGTGCAGCCCTTCACCAGCGCCCCCGGGCTTACTGAGGTGCCTGGGACCACAAGGAGAATGTGTGTGTGAAACCACATCCCTGCTGCAGTGTGGGGTGCTCAGGGTACTCCCACTCTCCCTTCCCCTCAGGAACTGGGAGTTGGTGGAATAGCTTAAGGAGCAGATGTGTAGCTGGGGAAATCCAGCTGAAACTAAACATCAGGCTCACCTGGCTGGGCTGGGCTGGGCTGGGCTGCTGTGGGTTGGGGGGGATGCATGAGGCTTCTGTGCCTGCCAGGGCTGCTCTCTTCCGCTGTCTCATGTGCTGCTTGTTCTAGGATCCACATCTCGGTGCAGATCCCCCACCAGGACGGGATGCTGCCCCTCATCTCCACCCTCCCGCTGCACAACCTGCATTTCCTTCTCTCCGAGTCCATCTACAGGCACCAGCATGTCTGCTCCAACCTGGTCACTGTCAGAGACCTCAGAGGCACCTCAGGTAACCTTGAACTTTACTTCCTGAATGTGGAAACCAGGGAAGAAATGCAGAGAAGACGGCTTTGTCTTCCTCTGGGCTCTCTTGACATCATGTAAATAATAATTAATCTTGTACTAATAGCAGCGACCAGAGCTGCCCCACTGGAGATGAGATTCCATGCATGGGAATCTTTAAACATTGCTCTGTTTGAAGAGATTGTGATTTTCTGCTTTTCAGATCTCTCTTGTGATATCCACATGGTTAGAGAGGGAGCTGTGGGGTTGGATTGCTGTGTCTGGGTCACTGAGGTCTCCCACAAGGCAACAAGAAGGAGCAAAATAAATTCACTGCTGAAAAAACACAGGCAGATTGTGTGTCTGACACTCCAGGGAATGAGATCCATACTTGTTGCATGGTGTGCAGTGGGTTGTACGTCATTCTGATAATTCCATACTCAAGCTGTTCCTCATTTCTTAAAGCTTAACTTCAACCTTGAATGAATAGATCCCTAAGCTGGATTTTTAGGATTCTTACCCCATTCCTAAACATTTTTCCCCTGTGAAGACCTGTGTATATTCAGTTTGACCTCAAGGATTACCAAGGGAGAGGAGCTCCCATGGTTCAAGAGTGCAAATGAGACCTCAGGCTCTTTAAAATCCAGAGGGATCAGTGTCCTGATGTCTCTCCATCCCAGAGGCAGGGTTCCTGGACGAAGTGACCCACGACAGCTTCGTCCTGGGCCCGGGCTATGACCGCCCTTACCAGCTGGACCCCGCGGTGAGGGAGCCCAAGACGATCCAGCTCTACCAGCACCTCAACCTCAAGAGCTGCATTTGGACCTTTGATGCTTATTACGACATGACTGAGCTAATTGATGTCTGCGGAGGCTCAGTCACCGCTGACTTCCAGGTGAGAGGCCACACCCAGAGCCGTTCCACGTAACCCAGATCTTTCTCTGTTCTTAGGCTTTGTGCTCATGTGTAGTTGCCGCTCTGTACAAGCGGATCGTGGCTTTTCCCCCCTTTCACCTGGAAAAGTGCTGTGTGCATTTAATTCATTTCTTTTCCTTAGGTTAACCTAGGTTTTATTCTCCTTATCTTCAGAGCATCAGCAAAATTTTTTTTTTTTAATAGAAAACCATACTGGAAATACAAAATATCCCCAGCTGGGCTCTATTCTTTTACAATTTTGACTGTGTTCTCACCCAGTAGAAATGAGCAAAGGACACAGCAGAGACAGATCAGTGTGTGATCCACAACAGAGTGAGGTCATGGGATTTTTTTTTTACTCATTTCTTAATTAACACACTGGCAGAGCAAAAGCCAAAAATGCTCTTTAAATTAGTAGCTTTCACTATTCAGTGTGTCTCACTGCCCTCTCGTGGCTGGATTATCCATGTACATCCCACTCCAGTGAGTATCTCATCATCCTTAGGTTCTTGCATTAAATTCCCAGTCAGAATGTTATGGCCAGCATAATCCCTTTTAATTCCTGCCAGCCTGGAATACTTTGTTAACTTTCCTTTTATAGCTCCAATCATTTGCACAAATCCAGAGGAGCTACTTGGCCTGAACAACTGCCCAATGGAGCTTGTGGAGCCTGGCACCAGCCAGGCTGGAATGTCTCCCTGAACTCTCTGGGGCTTGCAGAGTACAGCTGCACTCTGTAGATAATAAATGGAGAGCTGGGGGAGGCCTGAGCAAGCAGAATTGCTGAATTTTAATTCACAGCCTTGGAAACTAGGGGCTTTGAGGTGAAATTGTCCCCACAGCTCCTTTGTCCCACGGCACCAAAAAGCCTTAGTCCTGACCCTGCTTTAAACAGGTTTGTCTAAAGTACCTACAGTCGAGGTAAAGAACATTCAGACAGTCACCTCTGCCTTCATTTGGAAGGTGCATAACCCCCCTTTTTTGGGTTTTATTGCCAGGTACGGGACTCTGCTCAGTCCTTCCTGACAGTCCACGTCCCTCTCTATGTGTCCTATATCTACGTGACAGCGCCGAGGGGTTGGGCTTCCCTGGAGCATCACACAGAGATGGAGTTCTCCTTCTTCTACGACACTGTTCTCTGGAGGACAGGTAAGCCCGAGGCATTCGAGCGCTATGGGAGTATTAACTCCTCCTTGTTTTGTCCTTCTCCTTAGTTTCTGCGCTGCCACCAGAGCCCTGATCCCTGAGGCAAAAGGCGTGCAGGCTGAGTCCAGGCATGCCTGCCCCTGTGCCAGCTTAGCCATGTTCCCCCAGCCCTTCTGCTCGTGGGCACAGTTGGCACTTCAGGAAAAGACCTCTCTCTTCATCAGAGTCCTGTGGGATATTTGGAGCGATGTCTTGGACGCTTTTCAGGGGTACTCGTGTGGCAGCTGCAGTCATGTTCCCCTGGCTCTCACAGATGGGGGGAACTCAAAAAAACTTCTGCTTGGGGGAGACTTAGGTGGCACGTGGATAACGGAGGAAGTTTAATAGCTGGCTCGCTGGAGGATGATCCCAATTAAACCATGCCTTCTGGAGCTCTCCCAAATGCTTCTGGGGCTGGCAGAGCCCACCCGAGGGGTGACTGTGCTGGGTGTGCTCCCCAGTGCCTCTGTCCCTGCAGGGATCCAGACGGACAGCGTGCTCTCGGCCCGGCTGCAGATCATCAGGATCTACATCCGTGAGGATGGCCGGCTGGTTATCGAGTTCAAGACACAGGCCAAGTTCAGAGGTGAGAGCAGTGACACTGACAGAGGCAGAAATCAGTCAAATCAGTGAAAACAAGGCAGCAGAATGAGTCCCCCTTCCCACCAGGAGCCGCTCTGTGCTGAGGTGCACGGCACGGGGCCTCTCCATGCTCTATCTTACCTGTCACCTCCCTGTCCTCCCCCTCCAGGGCTTTTTGTCATGGAGCACCACAGCCTGCCAGATGTCAGGTCTTTTTTAATGACTCCAGAGCACCTGGGAGGGATCGAATTTGACCTGCAGCTGCTATGGAGCGCTCAGACTTTCGACTCCCCCTACCAGCTCTGGAGAGCAACCAGTTCCTACAACAGGTGAGGATTCTGGGTTCAGTCCCCTTCAGAAGCTTCCCATGGCACTGTATTCTCCCTGGTGCCCTTCCAGCAGCCACAGCAATAGTGTGGAATGCTCAGGAGCCAGCCTTGGTCAAGGGCTGAGAGCTGGAGCGTGCAGGGAGCTGCTGTCAGGGCTGGAAATCCTCTGCTGAGGGAAAAATCAGCTCAGCTCCTTATGAAGGTGTTTTTCCAGCAGTGAAGCCATGGGTAGGTAGATCCCAGAGGTGACCGTGTATTTCAGAGGGTCACATTAAACTCGCTAGGTCCCTTTTGTCCCTCAGGCACCTACTGGGTGAACATTTCTGGGGCCAGGAAGAGGTGCTGCTCTGGGTGAACACAGGGCCCCGTTTGATGACCACAGGGTCTTCTGTCTGTTCCCAGGAAGGACTACTCTGGAGAGTACACCATCTTCTTAATCCCCTGCACTGTGCAGCCCACGCAGCCATGGGCAGAGCCTGGAGACAAGCCCCTGCCCTGCACGGCTCACGCTCCAGAGCGGTAAGGAGGCCCCATCCAGGACAATGTCAGCCCATTTGGGGTGTTTCTGGGGTCTCAGCAGGTGTGTGGGACAGCACAACAGCAGCAGGAAGGGAAAAGGGGAGGGATGGAACCTCCTCCTTTGCTTAAGAGCCTCCCTGCAACCAAGAGTGTCTGCGCTCAGGGGGGTGGGAGATCGCTGTGCTTGGGGTGCACATGTGTCCAAACCTCACCTCTCCATGGTTTCCTTCCTTGTCCCAATTCCAGATTTTTGATCCCCATCGCCTTCCAGCAGACCAACCGCCCAGTTCCCGTTGTCTACTCCCTAAACACAGAGTTCCAGCTGTGTAACAACGAGAAGGTGTTTCTGATGGACCCCACCAAATCCGAAATGTCCCTAGCAGAAATGGATTACAAAGGGGCTTTTTCCAAGGGTAGGATTTATTTTGGCTTTGCCTCTTTTACAGCAACAAATGACATTTTGAGCATGTTAAAGCCCTGTAAGAAAAGAATGTGCTTTTGTCACCCTTACACCCCAAACCATCCAAACCTTTCCAAACCCAGAGCCACGTGTGGTTCGACGAGTTAGTCTCTAGCAGTGACTAATTCTCTTGTTGGAGAATTTCACCTGTCCATCTTTCTCCCCCCCTCCCCAGGGCAAGTCCTGTATGGCCGCGTGCTCTGGCACCCGGAACAAAACCTCAATGCCGCGTACAAGCTGCAGCTGGAAAAAGTCTACCTGTGCACGGGCAAGGATGGCTACGTGCCTTTCTTCGACCCCACGGGCACTGTCTATAACGAGGGGCCCCAGTATGGCTGCATCCAACCCAACAAGTACCTGAAACATCGATTCCTCCTCTTGGTGAGTCCTCTGCTTCTGCTTCCCCTTCGGGAGCTTCTCCAGCAGCAAACAGATCCTGACTGCAAAGGGGTGAGGAGTGTGTAGTGCCCTGGCCTCCCTTTGGAAGGCAAGAGAGCCTGCCCCCCTCTTCATAACACCTCTCTGATTTCCAGGACCGAAACCAACCTGAAGTGACAGATAGGTACTTCCACGATGTGCCTTTTGATGCCCACTTTGCCTCCGAGCTGTCCGAGTTCCACTCGGTAAGCAGCATGCCCGGAGTCGATGGATTTACTCTCAAGGTGGATGCTCTCTACAAGGTATGTGCTTCTGGTAGCCCAAAAAGTAACTTCTCTGTCCAGGATCTCCCAAATGCTTTGCAAATTTTAGGCTCCGGTCCTTCAGAAGCCAACCCTGACACAGAAAATGATTAGGTTATTATTCTAAATATAATCTAAAATTTTAAGATTTTATTTCCCCCCCCAAAGCACTCAGGAAAAAGCTCTTTAAAAACGTATTATTCATGACTCTGAATGAATTATTGAAGCTGGCAAAGGCTGAACAACCTCACTTGGTGATCAGCGTTTCTGCAAGCGCTCAGAAAAAACCCACCGAGCTGCTTTGTCAGAAACAGAGCACAAAATGCACCAGCTCTTGATCACTCGATGTTAAACTCACTGTTAACGTGACCTGTGTGCTCGTCTTCCCCTTTGGAAAGGTGGAAGCTGGACACCAGTGGTACCTTCAGGTGATCTACGTGATTGGCCCGGAGAGCACGGCAGGGCCCCGTGTCCAGCGGTCCCTCACTCGCCGCTGGCAGCGCAGCCGCAGGGACCTGGCCCGAGGCGCCAGCAGGACGGTGCTGGACGACTCCTTGGTCTACGACAACGAGGGCGACCAGGTCAAGAACGGCACCAACATGAAGTCGCTGCTCTTGGAGAGGGAGGAAGCCGCCGTCGCAGCCTCCTTGTCCCAAACGGGCGCTTCCCTGGGGAGCGCCTTTGCCGCCCTCACCCTGCTGCTGCTGGTGCTGTCCGGGGTTTGCCTCCTCGCCAGGAAGTGTCGGAAGGTGCGGAGGAAGCGGGAGGCTGCCAGGGCCGCCCCCGAGGAGCACCCCTTGAACACCAAGGTGGAGCTACCCAGGGGTGTCCCGAGGGCCATGGGCAGCCGGTGCTGTACCGTGAGGAATGTTCATTCTCTGAGGGAAAATGGCAGCATCTGCCAGGGGAAGGGCAGGAAGGTGAAGCAGGTGAACCTGGAAGTCAAAGTCCATAGCAATTTGCATGACGGCACAGAAGTGTAACAGAGCACACACTTTGGGAAAAGCTTTTTATAAACTGTAGAACAAACATAACCCAAAGCTGAAAAGCCAAATAAAGTCACACTGGTATTTTTATACACTGGGAGGAGGAGGAGGAGGAGTGGCTGTCACTCCCCTCTGCCCCTTGTGCAGCAGCCTCGCTGCACGGCACCGCTGGCCTTTTCCATTCATGGTGCTCAAAGCTCCAGCTCTGCACTGTCCTGAGTGCCCAGGACATCCAGCACCTCCCACCTTGTCCCTGGGCAGGGGCCCAGCCCAGTGGGGCCAGGCAGCATGGGGACACCATCTCCACCTGGCATGGGGGGGGCTCTGTGCCAGCCAGGAGAAAAGCAGGGCCTCTCTGACAGAGAATAAAGCTGGAACATAAACCTGACCCGGTGTGACCAGGTGTCCTTTCCTGCGCTGCCTCCTCCACCTCTCCTCCTTTCCAAGGAGCATGGCAAGGCAGGAACACCGCGGGGAAGGGGGAGGGTGTGGTGGCCTCAGGAGGGCTCTGCATCCCCCGTGGGGTGCGGGCGGTCCCCGCCGTGCGGTCCCCGCCGTGCGGTCCCCGCCGTGCGGTCCCCGCCGTGCGGTCCCCGCCGTGCGGTCCCCGCCGTGCGGTCCCCGCCGTGCGGTAGCCCCGGCGCTGCGGTACCGGCCCTGCAATACCGGCCGTGTCCGCCAGACGGCGCCGCGGGTCCGGGGGCTCCCGGGGCCGCTCCGGGGAGGGCTCCGCACCCCGCCCGGTTCGGCACCGGCACCGGGGGCCCCGTCACAGCCTCGGCTACCCCGGCCCGAGCGGAACCGTGTCCCGTTCCCTGGTGGGATCCCAGCGTCGCTATGGCCGCAGCCGGAGCGGGAACGGCAGCGCCGGACTCGGCACCAGCGCCCGCCCGGAGCGGCTTCTCCCACCCGCGGCGGTCCCGATCCCAGCCCCAATCTCGCCTCGGTCCTCCGGCTGCGGAACCTGCACCCCGCCCGCTGGGCGAGAGGCGGCACCGGCCGGAACTCGCAGCGGGCATGGGCAGGACCCGGGAACGAGCCCCGAGCACAAAACCGCGGGAACGAACCCCCGCGTACGGAGCCCTGGGAACGAACTGCCCAGGAACGAACCCCGCCACGACCCCTGCGGGCGCGGGGCGGGACCTCAGGGGTTCGAGCCCCTGAAGGCGCCCTCAGGCGGCACTTTTGTCCCTTAGTTCGCGGTACGGGAGGCGGTACCGGGCCGGGCTCCCTCGGTGCCGCCTGGGTGAGGCCAGACTTACTGCCTAAGGTACAAAACACTCTTCAGACTAATCACCCCAACAACTGTATCAGATAGAAACACATCCTTAGAAATAACAATTGCGATGCCAGGGTTTCATGTTTTAAACGTTCTGTCTCTCCCTCCAGAGTTCTCCTGGGAATGTAGGGATGGTGTTTAAGAGCAGCATAAGGAGAACTGACAGTCACTGTTCCACGATTTTCAGGATAGCAACACTGCCAAACTGAGCTTGTAACGTAGACACTCCAAGGATGATTTGTACATCTCATTAACAAGGTTTGACAGTAATGCTAATTCTTCATTGGAAGAAACAGGACAGGGAGGCTGATTTAACACCTAGAGGGATTCGTGGGCTACAATGAGGACACTGAACACAAGTCTGGTGCTCTTGAAAAGAGCAGGTATTGACCTGACAAGTGCCTCAGATCGATCTGTGACAAGAAGCGGGAGGTGCCCCTTGGTACCAGAGTCGCTGCCCCGCGGCGGCGGCGGCGGGGGGCGGGGCCGGGCTGAGCGGGCGGGGCGGGGCCGCAGGGCCAGGCGGGCTGGGATTGGGCGGAGGCGCTCGAGTGCTGATTGGGCAGCGCTGCCGGCCCGCGGTATAAAGGGCCGGCGGGGCAGGTGCGGGCGGTTGTGTGTGAGGGCTGAGGGTGCGGCCCCGCTGCTGCCTGAGGGGAGAGCGCCTTGGCCGCGGGGTTTGTGCACCGGGGAGCCGGGGGCGTTTAGGGGCGCCTTGTGCTGGGCGGCGGGGGCCGGGTAGGCCCCTTACCTGCCGGGTGACCCCGGGGGAGCTGTGGCAGGGCTGCGGGGCTGGTGCTCTCTGGGTGTCTCAGGGTTTGCCTCGGAATCCCAAAGGCTTTCCCCGTACAGCGTTACGAGGCGAAGACTGGTCTCAGTTTCTTGGTGCTGCATTAATGCTTTTTGCTCGTTCTGTGTCAGTTTGCAGCCTGGCTCGTGGTTTCCCCTGGTGCTGGGGAGTGGAGGCGAGTTGTGCTTCCTGCTGGGAGAGAGAAGGGCCTTGGGAAGCTGCTCCATGAGCCACAGCTGTGCCGAGCCCGGCAGTCTGTCCAGGTAAGAGCAGGGCTTCTACTGCCAGTGAGGAGCTGGGTTTGCTGTTGGAAGGTAGAATATGCCCGTGCCTTTAAATGCAAGGACAGGCAGAAGCTGGGAGGGACCCTGAGCAGGTTTGGTGGCACGACAGCAGTTTGAAAAGACCTTGACTGTGGGAGAAGTGTCCAGGAGAAATGATTCCTTTGTTTTGCAGGGAGGCAGTTTGCAAGGACAGGGGGGTTGCTGTGCTCTCTAGCAAAAATACTGCCCTTGGGATGTCCAGGGTGAGGAAATGTTGGCCACGTGTGGACTGGAGCAAAGGTGTGTGGGTGCCTGTGTGTGACAGCCGTGGGTGTGCAGGAAGGGGGTTCTGGTGCCATTGGAGCTGCCAGGGAGCCAAAAAGGGCACAGTTGTCTGAAAAAGGTGAAAGCTCTGTTGGCCTCTGATGACACCTGCACCAAAGGAGATGCAAATTTTCCCCCTCTTGGTTGCAGGCTTCACAAAGCTCCCAGGAAAGGAAGTTTATAAGATTCCAACTCACCTTTATGCTAAAGGTTTCCTTGCTCTCTCAGCAGGATGTCGAGTGCCACCGTGTCCCTGAGGTCACCCTTTCTCCTGTTGGAAGAGCACGAGGTGGATGGAGAGGATCCCCAGGCATCTGCAGGCACAAGGACTGGTACAACTGCAATTTTCCTCCAGTCCTCCAGAGAGGGACTTTGAGGGTACCATGGGTAATGTGCCAGCACTCCTGCTGGACGTTTTGACTTCTGCTGTATTTGAACACAAAGAGTAAAACTGAAGTCAGGTGTGTTCTGGAGTATGTTACACTTGTGCGAAGCTCCTTCCCTGTTTTTATTTTCTGTACTGAAAAGCACAGTTTCGGGTTCCTGGGCACTTCCTATTAAGTGATACCATGAAAAAAATATTGTACTAAAATGGGAAAGGAGCTGTCTGTGGGAGTTCAGATGTCCTTGATAAAAGCTTTATGTTTTTTCACTCAGTAAGCTCTTAAAATATCTTAGAGAGAGTGTAGGAATGCCTGGCTTCTAAAACTCACCAATTGAGTCTTAGAGGCTTCTTTGAAGAGATGAGTTGAGGCAGCAGAATTGGCCCCCCAGGAGGGACTCTGTGCCTGCTCTCCCGTGGCTCCAAGGGATCTCTGGCCCTTCACGCCGGCACCGAGATTTTCTCGGGAAGGGGCTCAGATCCCCGGACCAGTCTGGGACACAGGCAAGATCCCCCTGCATTTTAGGACCAAATTGGCCCCCTGGAGGGACAGTGCTGTTGGTGCCCCCCGGGTTGGGGCACCCCGAGGACTCCAGCGCGCACCGAAAGGATTATTCGGGGAGATCCTCGGGGTGCCCGGCCCTGGGGAGCTCAAAGCAAGGTCCCTGCCATGGATTCAGGCATTGCTGAGAGTATCCCAGGGGTCCCTGTCCCTGCTAGACAGGGAGCTCTCTAATGGACTGCAATTGGGTGATAAAAGTGGTGCTCCAAGTGCCAAAGAAGTGTGGGATTGGGATTAAGAAATGAGCAGTGAGGGTACTATTGGCTGTTTTCTCTGGAATGTAATGGTAAGAGCTGCAGGAGTGCCAGGTGTGTGTTCCAGTCCCCAGCATTTGGTTTGCACATGTCCTGCTCAGACACAGGTCCAACTTCCTCAGTCCTTAACACAAGAGAGGGAGAATTAGGGGCTGGCAGTGTTAAGGTGATTGGTGTGACAGGGGTCAAACTGGGAAAACATTGGGGAGTTCCTCAGTTGGTCTGTTTGTCAAACTCACCCAAACCTCTGCTCAGTAGAGATTGAGCGGAAATGTTGAGGCAGAAATGCAATTGAAAACTGGGGCTATTGAAACTGTAATTGCTGAAACTAAATGTGTCAAAGCAGCAGCTCTCGTTGTGCAGGGAATAACTCCTGTCAGCAGCAAGGCCCCGACTGAAGTGGCAGCTGCAGTTGTTCCTGTCGTGTGGTCCAGTGGAATTGCAGGAGAGTGGAAGAGGGCAGAACCTGTAGGTATTACCCCTAATGTGGGATCTCTATGGGTAAGGCAAACCCAGTATCCTTTAAAATCAGAATGCCAGCTTGGATTGGTTGCAGTAACAACTGAATTGGCTCATCCTGGTTTGCTTGTAGGATATAGATGCAAGAACCTGCCAAGAAAACCAATGGCCAAGATGATTGATGAGTGCAGGACCTGAGAGAAGCACCTTGAATGACAACCTGGAGGAGTTTCCAGTATTGGATTTAAAAGATGGCCTTTGCTGCATCTCCTTGAGCAAGGAAAGCCAAGAAACGTTTGCTTTGGAAGGAGGAAATCTGGGAAGCGGGAAGGAAGAAAAGAAGCCCCCTGACCCCTCCCTGAGCCCCAGACAGCCCATGAACTGCCTTGCTGGGAATGGTAGGACGGGGTGGACTCTGGATTGCTCCCTCTGGATGTGTGGTAAGACTGTTATACCAGCTTTTAAGGACAACCTTTAACAATTTGCTACCACTAGGATAGGTGGTGCAAGGGCAGCCTTTAAGCAGCTAAAGCATTCCCTGAGGAGAGCTCTGGGTCTGCCAGATGTCTCAGGACTGTTGGAAGTATCTTTGTTGGGGAGGGCAAACAAAGGACAAGGTGTGCAGTGACCCCCTGAGAAGGGACTTTGAGTTAATGGCATCCCTGCAAGTGAACTTTGTGGGCTGTTCCCCCTGTAGGGCAGGTGATAGTCCCAGCTACAGTGATGGGGAAAATGTTTAAAAGGGAGCCCCAAAAGCTGGAAATCCTCCTGGAGGCTCTTGGCCAACAGAGTTTCCTGAGTTCCCCCTGCAAGAAGGACAGTGATAGCTTTTGAGTGCTGGTAGATCCTTTGAATAGATGGCCTTGAGTGTGTCCTTGTTGTACCAGTAGGCTTTGTCAAACTCCCTCTATTCCAGGAGATATACATATTGAATTTTAAAATGATCTTCCTAATCCTTCATAATCCTGAGGCTCTCCCCTCAGGAACTGCAGGAACTCCTGGTGCCGCCTGGGCCGATGGATTGGACGCCCCAGCCCCTCCGTTCCTGCCCAGCCACTGGGTCTGTGTCCAGTGGTGGCACTGCCAGCCCTGCAGGTGAAGTGGGAAGGGCCTTTCCAGGTCTTGTGGGTCACATTTATAGCAGTTGACATTGCAGAAAGGACCTGGGGTCTATTATTCCTGCGTTCAGAAAGCTCCTTTTGGTTGGTGAGCAGGACAATGTGGATCCTTAAGAGTTCCCATCTGTGTTTGTGTCTCAGCCTGTGTTAGGATTCAGGGCTGTAGCTGTTGTTGTCACTGAGGAGTCAAACTATGCTTTAAATAATGAGACACTGGACTGATGGCCAAGTGTCAGGAAAAAAGGAGGAATGCTGTCTGAGTGTTAAGATGTAACAAGAGCTAATCCTTTTTGCAGTGGGATGGAGCCTGGAAAGTGCACAGAGCTGAGCCAAGGGATTGAAAGGGACCAACCAAGGAAGGTGAAGAAAGAAGGAAGAAGGGAAGTGGGGCAGCAGGCAAGCAGCACCAAGTTGCTGTGTAAGCAGGTGAGTTGTCTTGAGGTTCCTCAGGCAGGCACTGAGGACTTTGAGGGCTCCAGACAGAGCAGACCTGGGAAGGCCCTCGGTGAAGCCCCTTGGAGATGTTATAAGGGTAGGTGTGTATGGTAATAAGTGTTGGAAAATGTCCTGAATGTGGAACAGGAATGCAGGGAAGGAAAATGAACCCTCCTGTAATGCTGACCCCTCCCATCAGCTGCAGTGGAGATACCTCTGTGTGCCCTTTGGGAGCTGATTGTCAGGACACCTGGTGGGCTGGAATGATTCAGGAGCATAGGAATGAAAGATTGCCTGGCTTCTGAAACTCACCAGTTGAGTCTCAGAGGTTCTTGTAAGAAATTTTAGGTAACACCTGAACTTCTAGTGTGTACTTCTGAGTTCAGTTGGAAAGAGATTGTCCAGGGAACAGGAATCTTGCTCAATGCAGGGAAGTTGCACTTGATGAGCTTCCCATCTGAGCTGATGCCCTTGGCAGGAGAGGTGCTCAGCAAGGAGGCTCTTTGCTCCTAGGCAGGAAGAAAGGCCAGTGCCCTTCCTCCCCAAGGCCCAGCCCAGCAGGGCTGGCAGGAGCTGCTGGTGTGGCTGCTCTTTGGGTTCTCAGCTGTGCCCGTGGGGTGGTGACATCGTGTTCCTGCCTGTGCTCCAGGGCAGCCAAAAGCCCCAGCACAGCCCCTGGGCCTTTCTGGGAGCCTGAGCTATTGCAGTACTGGGGATGGCTTTGGTTTCCTTCTTTCCTCAGAGTAAAAGTGTATGGGAGAGTCTATGATCTCCCTGGTATTTGTATCATAACTGGTACTCGTAAAGAATTTCACCTTGTGTAATTTACCAACTGACTTGGCAGTGGCAGATTGTTGTAGTGTGCTGGTTATTGTTTGTGTCTGAGTAGTTTGGTGTTTATTTGCCAAGGGAGGCTGTGGAATGTTATGGTATTTTTGTCCCAATATTTGTAGGCAGTTCCCTGGATTAGATGATTTCTACCTTGATCCCTGGTGTCTAAGTTTTGAGGTGTACTAAGAACTGGTAGTTTTTGCAGTGGGATGTACCCTAGAAACTCCATGGAGCTGAGCCAAGGGATTTAGAGGGACTAAGCAAGCAAAGTAAAGCAAGAATGAAGAAGGGAACTGAGAGAGCAGCCAAGCAGCACCAAGTTCCTCTACAACCAGGTGAGTTGTCTTGAAGTTGATAAGGTGGTCACTTAGAACTTTGGGGGCTCCAGGCACAGGTGACCACCAGACACCTCTGATAGAGCACCTCAGAGACCTTATAAGGGTTTGTGTGTATGGAAACAGGTGTTGGGGATGTCCTGAATATGGAACAGGAATGCAGGGAAGGAAGATGAACCCTCCTGTAATGCTCACCCCTGCCATCAGCTGCAGTGGAGACACCTGTGTGTGCCCTTTGGGAGCTGATTGCCAGGGCACCTGGCGGGCTGTGATCATGGCAGGGTGTTGTAAGCAAGGAGTGCCTGGCTTCTAAAACTCAACAGTTGACTCCTAGAGGCTTCTTTGAAGAGCTGTTTTCAGGCAGCAGAATTGCCCCCCCAGGAGGGACTCTGTGCCTGCTCTCCCGTGGCTCCAAGGGATCTCTGGCCCTTCACGCCGGCACCGAGATTTTCTCGGGAAGGGCTTCAGATCCCCGGACCAGTCTGGGACACAGACAAGATCCCCCTGCATTTTGGGACCAAATTGGCCCCCTGGAGGGACAGTGCTGTTGGTGCCCCCCGGGTTGGGGCACCCCGAGGACTCCAGCGCGCACCGAAAGGATTATTCGGGGAGATCCTCGGGGTGCCCGGCCCTGGGGAGCTCAAAGCAAGGTCCCTGCCATGGATTCAGGCATTGCTGAGAGTATCCCAGGGGTCCCTGTCCATGCTAGACATGGAGCTCTCTAATGGACTGCAATTGGGTGATAAAAGTGGTGCTCCAAGTGCCAAAGCAGTGTGGGATTGGGATTAAGAAATGAGCAGTGAGGGTGCAATTGGCTGTTTTCTCTGGAATGTAATGGTAAGAGCTGCAGGAGTGCCAGGTGTGTGTTCCAGTCCCCAGCATTTGGTTTGCACATGTCCTGGTCAGACACAGGTCCAACTTCCTCAGTCCTTAACACAAGAGAGGGAGAATTAGGGGCTGGCAGTGTTAAGGTGATTGGTGTGACATGGGTCAAACTGGGAAAACATTGGGGAGTTCCTCAGTTGGTCTGTTTGTCAAACTCACCCAAACCTCTGCTCAGAAGAGATTGAGCGGAAATGTTGAGGCAGAAATGCAATTGAAAACTGGGGCTATTGAAACTGTAATTGCTGAAACTAAATGTGTCAAAGCAGCAGCTCTTGTTGTGCAGGGAATAACTCCTGTCAGCAGCAAGGCCCCGACTGAAGTGGCAGCTGCAGTTGTTCCTGTGGTGTGGGCCAGTGGAACTGCAGGAGAGTGGAAGAGGGCAGAACCTGTAGGTATTACCCCTAATGTGGGATCTCTATGGGTAAGGCAAACCCAGTATCCTTTAAAATCAGAATTCCAGCTTGGATTGGTTGCAGTAACAGCTAAATTGGCTCATCCTGGTTTGCTTGTAGGACATAAATGCAAGAACCTGCCAAGAAAACCAATGGCCAAGATGATTGATGAGTGCAGGACCTGAGAGAAGCACCTTGAATGACAACCTGGAGGAGTTTCCAGTATTGGATTTAAAAGATGGCCTTTGCTGCATCTCCTTGAGCAAGGAAAGCCAAGAAACCTTTGCTTTGGAAGGAGAAAATCTGGGAAGCGGGAAGGAAGAAAAGAAGCCCCCTGACCCCTCCCTGAGCCCCAGACAGCCCATGAAGTGCCTTGCTGGGAATGGTAGGACAGGGTGGACTCTGGATTGCTCCCTCTGGATGTGTGGTAAGACTGTTATGCCAACTTTTCAAACAGCCTGTAAGAATTTGCTACCACTAGGATAGGTGGTGGAAGGGCAACCTTTAAGCAGCTAAAGCCTTCCCTGAGGAGAGCTCTGGGTCTGCCAGATGTCTCAGGACTGTTGGAAGTATCTTTGTTGGGGAGGGCAAACAAAGGACAAGGTGTGCAGTGACCCCCCTGAGAAGGGACTTTGTGTTAATGGCATCCCTGATGGTGAACTTTGTGGGCTGTTCCCCCTGTAGGGCAGGTGATAGTCCCAACTACAGTGAGGGGGAAAATGGCTAAAAGGGAGCTCCAAAAGCTGGAAATCCCCCTGGAGGCTCTTGGCCAACAGAGTTTCCTGAGTTAGCCCTGCAAGAAGGACAGTGATAGCTTTTGAGTACTGGTAGATCCTTTGAATAGATGGCCTTGAGTGTGTCCTTGTTGTACCAGCAGGCTTTGTCAAACTCCCTCTATTCCAAGAGATATACATATTGAATTTTAAAATGATCTTCCTAATCCTTCATAATCCTGAGGCTCTCCCCTCAGGAACTGCAGGAACTCCTGGTGCCGCCTGGACCGATGGATTGGACGCCCCAGCCCCTCCGTTCCTGCCCAGCCACTGGGTCCGTGTCCAGTGGTGGCACTGCCAGCCCTGCAGGTGAAGTGGGAAGGGCCTTTCCAGGTCTTGTGGGTCACATTTTTAGCAGTTGACGTTGCAGAAAAAGGACCTGGGTTCTTTTCTTGAGTTAAAAAAGCTCCTTTTGATTGGTGAGCAGAACAAAGTGGCTCCTTAAGAGTTCCCATCTGTGTTTGTGTCTCAGCCTGTGTTAGGATTCAGGGCTGTAGTTGTTGTTGTCACTGAGGAGTCAAACTCTGCTTTAAATAATGAGACACTGGACTGATGGCCAAGTGTCAGGAAAAAAGGAGGAATGCTGTCTGAGTGTTGAGATGTAACAAGAGCTAATCCTTTTTGCAGTGGGATGGAGCCTGGAAAGTGCACAGAGCTGAGCCAAGGGATTGAAAGAGACCAACCAAGGAAGGTGAAGAAAGAAGGAAGAAGGGAAGTGAGGCAGCAGGCAAGCAGCACCAAGTTGCTGTGTAAGCAGGTGAGTTGTCTTGAGGTTCCTCAGGCAGGCACTGAGGACTTTGAGGGCTCCAGACAGAGCAGACCTGGGAAGGCCCTCGGTGAAGCCCCTTGGAGATGTTATAAGGGTAGGTGTGTATGGTAATAAGTGTTGGAAAATGTCCTGAATATGGAATAGGAATGCAGGAACAGGAAAATGAATTCTCTTGTAATGCTGACCCCTCCCATCAGCTGCAGTGGAGATACCTGTGTGTGCCCTTTGGGAGCTGATTGCCAGGGCACCTGGTGGGCTGGAATGATTCAGGAGCATAGGAATGAAAGATTGCCTGGCTTCTAAAGCTTACTGGCTGAGTCTTAGAGGCTTCTTTGAAGAGCTGTTTTCAGGCAGCAGAATTGGCCCCCCAGGAGGGACTCTGTGCCTGCTCTCCCGTGGCTCCAAGGGATCTCTGGCCCTTCACGCCGGCACCGAGATTTTCTCGGGAAGGGGCTCAGATCCCCGGACCAGTCTGGGACACAGGCAAGATCCCCCTGCATTTTAGGACCAAATTGGCCCCCTGGAGGGACAGTGCTGTTGGTGCCCCCCGGGTTGGGGCACCCCGAGGACTCCAGCGCGCACCGAAAGGATTATTCGGGGAGATCCTCGGGGTGCCCGGCCCTGGGGAGCTCAAAGCAAGGTCCCTGCAATGGATTCAGGCATTGCTGAGAGTATCCCAGGGGTCCCTGTCCCTGCTAGACATGGAGCTCTCTAATGGACTGTAATTGGGTGATAAAAGTGGTGCTCCAAGTGCCAAAGAAGTGTGGGATTGGGATTAAGAAATGAGCAGTGATGGTCCAATTGGCTGTTTTCTCTTGAATGTAATGGTAAGAGCTGCAGGAGTGCCAGGTGTGTGTTCCAGTCCCCAGCATTTGGTTTGCACATGTCCTGGTCAGACACAGGCCCAACTTCCTCAGTCCTTAACCCAATAGAAGGAGTGTGGCTTTAAAAGGCACAGACTCTGTTTTGGTGGTATAAGGAAGACGTAGACCTTTATTATGACAATGCATAAGCTTATATACCCCAGGCAGAGCAATAGGTAGTTCAAGCAGAACAGTTGGTGATCTTCTACTTATGCTTACTTTTTCAAGTCTACATAATACAGCCTGTGTTTTAATAGATACAAATAACTACATTTCTTAGCAGCCAAGGTCTTTCTTGCAGTCTTGTATCTTCTTCTGTGTCCTCTTTGTCCTGCTTTCCGTTCCCATGGCTTTCTGCCAGCTTGTTGAACAATGTCCACTGTCCTGGGCCCGAGGTAGGTGACACTGTTCACCTCCATAATTCCCCCTTCTTTTTTTACAAATAAAACAGCCTTTAGTGCTTTGGTTATAGTTGGTTGATTGCATTGCATCAAGCATGGCAAGCATATTGCAATACCCAGAAACATCCCCACACCGGCCCATCCCATCTTTACTAAGGCTTTAACCCATCCTGATATTCCCCAACTATTCAGCAGGTTTTCCAGGTAATCCCAGCTATTCTTAACCTGCAGCTTTGCAACTCCCTCTTGCAGCTGTTGGATGCACTGTGAGTAGACTCAGAATGATCAGACAAATTCATACCACACCTTCCTTGAAATTCTTTACATTCACGTCCCTGAGCCAATAGTGAAAAGTCAATTGTAGCTCTATTCTGTAACACAGCAGGTCTGACTGAATTAACATCCAAAAGCAGTCCACTTAGTACCTTGCTTGTTGCATTTGTTTGCTTTGCAAGGCAGCATCCTAATTTGTTTATTGTGGCTTTTGCTGTTCCTACAGGGGCAAATAGTGAAGCAAAAATTCAGGGTGCTTTATCCCAATAGGTCCCCCTCTCGTCAGAGGCTGCAGCAAAAGCAGGAGTAGAGCGTCACTTTGGTCTCACCCCAGCAGTGTGTGCAGAACATCAGCAACACTGGGGACCATACAGGTCAGTCTTGCCCCAGCAGTGTGTGCAGGAGAACATCAGGAACATTGGGGACCATACAGGTCAGTCTTGCCCCAGCAGTGTGTGCAGGAGAACATCAGGAATATTTGGGACCATACAGGTCAGTCTTGCCCCAGCAGTGTGTGCAGGAGAACATCAGGAACATTGGGGACCATACAGGTCAGGTGCCCAATTGTGCAAGGCCCTCTGACTGCATGTGTTGGAATTCCTGGCCATGCCCTGTCTCCACAAAGAAGAAATTCCTTTTGGAAGACTACAGGATTGGGTCAGACTGACTGAATGGTTTCCACTCCTCTGTCGTTGCCCCACAGTGACTCATTTCCATACATGTCACCGTAGGCATTATTCCCTGCTTCTCAGGGCTTGTCCAGGAGATGGAATTCCAGTGCTACAGAATAGATGGCTCGTGGTGCTCCCAAAAGGAGCCTTTGTGCCTTCAGGGCAAGTTCTGGTGCCCTTGGAGCTGTTGGGAGAAGTAGGGGTGGCAGTGAGAGGCCTGGAATGATGTTGCTGTGGCACAGACGTTGTTCCCTGGCAGGTTCTTGGGTTGGATTCCTTGGCTGCCACTTGGCAAGGCCTGGAAGGGCCTCAGTTGTGTAGGGAACCAAACATAGAATGGGAAAGCAAAGGGGGGGGAGGAGGTTCTGGTTTCAGAAAGGATCATTGCCTTCTCTTTCTGAAGGGACAGTGAGCTGGTCCAACTGTGGCAAGAAGAGCAAGTGGGCTGTGAAGGTTTGGAGCGCTCTGCAAGGTTCCTCATGCCCAAAGGAAGTGCAGCCCTGGGAGAGTCAGGAATACTGTCACGTGCCCCAGTTCTGGTGAAGCTCAACTGTGTAAAACATTTATGGAGCTAAAATTCCACAGCACTGAGCTGTTGGGTCCCAAATAATAGTGAAGAGAGAGGCAGAAACTCCCCTTGCTGCTGGGGTTGAACTGTCTGCAGTGACGGGGCAGGACTTGGCCCTGATGCCTGAGTGCTCTCCAACCCCCCAGGATGGCTCCCAGCTGTCAGCCCCTGGCTCCATAACTTGAGAAGATGGTGTTCCTGCAAGCCCAGCTGCTGGGCTGGTGGTCCTGGGGTGTTTGTGTTGCAGCTCAATAAAGTCCCTTTCAGTGGTGATTGTGTCATTTTTGTGTCAGTTCCTCTCCCCTCTTCCCCTGCCCCAGTGGCTGCATCACTGGCTTGTGCCTAAATGAACTCTTCCCCTGCAGCAGTTCCCTGCTGCTCCCAGAGAGGATGGAGCTGAGGCCCCTGAGCGAAGGGAAAAAGGATCCATCCAAGGCAGGCTGGTGCTCACCCCCTGCCTTCCTCCAGCCTCCCGTGTTTCCAGTTCCCATCCCTGCTGGACACACAGCCTGTTCCCAAACAACCCCTGTTCCTCTTCTCTCTCTGTGTCTCCCCTCACAACTCCCCTCCTCTCATCTCCAGCTGCCCAGGCCCCTGTTTTTGAGGGGCATTCCTGGGCTGCTGCCCCCCCATTCTTTATAAATGAGGTGCCAAGAGCCCCAAGTGCAGAGAGGTCTGCAGGGAATCAGTGCCAAGAGCTGCCTGTGCCTGCCTGTGTTCCTGCAGTTCTCCTTCCCGTTCTCCCCTGGGCTGGAGATACCTGCCTGCCCTGGGTTTATTGGGGCAGAGGGATGGGATTACATTTGTCCAGAAGGGACGTTCACAGACATGTTTTCTGACAGGCACTGCCATTTTCCTTTTGCCTTTCCCAAGTTTTCCCAAGTGCTGCCCAGCACGGGGATCCGTGTGCTGGGACAGTGATTGGCAGCAGGAAGGGGAGCCTTGGCCTCACCTGCCCAGCTCAGGTGGGTGGCACAGAATGGGGGTGGGCTGGCAAGGCATGAACACATTTCTGAGTTCTGGAGTGCCTTGAATCCGTTCCCTGTCAGGTTTCTCTCCCTCATTTCCTGGGGTCCATCATCCCAGGTGTCTCTTCCTTTATCCAAAGTCCAATGGCAGAGGACTGACTGACTCCCAAGGGGGTTTGGAATGAAAAGGATTCTGTTCAAATGGGGCAAGGAATGCAGTAAGAAAGATGAGCCTCCTTTTAATGCCTGAAGTAGAGAGGAATGAAAATGCTGGAGAAGGTCCCATTTTATTTGTTGTCCCCCCTGGATTTTTCATGGCTAAAACTCTCCAGTGAGCAACTGAACAGAAGGGTGAAGGGCAGGAGCCTTTGACTTGCCCAGTGCCCTTAATTGCCTTGTTCTCCTCTCTTCCAGGCCAGGCCAAAGCCCTGATCCAGCCCAGCTCTGCCAAGTGCCCTGGGCTGGGAGCAGCCAAAGGCAAGAGGCTGCAGCCCCGCCGGCCGGGCTGGGGGCTCCTGGTGCTGCCCGTGGGGTGGGGTAAGTCAGAGGGACACCTTTCTCTCCTCCTGCCTGTTGGCATTGGCTCTGTTTCCACTGCAGGCTGGTCCTTGCCATGCTGGGGAGGGTGGAGGGGAAGGGGCCAAGGGCCAGCTGAACATGGGGTCCCCGAGCTGTGGGGTTGGGCTGTGCTGAGAGGGGCAGGTGGGTCCCCGTTGGTGAGCCTGAGCCTTGGCTTGGGGGTTCAGGAGCCCAGGGGGCTGAGCTGGGGGGTGTTTGCAGCTCTGCCAGGGCTGGAGCTGGGCTGGGCCATAGGACAGATGCAGGGGAGCTGGGGGAGGGTTTGGGACTGCCAGGAAGGAAAGGAGGGATGGATGGGCTGGATGGAGCCACAGGCGTGTGCTCCTGGGAACACACTTGTCCAGGGCGCTGGGATCCGGGTCAAATTCCAGTTCTCCTCGTGTCCAGGGATGCAGGGTCTGAGGGATTGGATTTCTCTGGGTGTTTGCAGGAGACCAGGAATGAGAGGAAATGCGGTGCCAGAGCTGTGTCCCGGTGGGCTGCGTTTCCCTGTGAGGACAGAGAGCCTGTGGGCTGAGGTGAGATTGCTGTGAGTGTTGGGATGAGCATTCCAGGGAACGGGGAGCTCGGAATTCCAGGAGCTGATGGAACCATCACCTTAGGTGTGTTTAGTTTGTCTGTGGGAGCTGGGATTCGGGCTGGAGAGCTGTTGTTGGGAACAAAGGGTGGAGTAAAGCTGCTCCATGGATGTGTAGGGAAGGACTGAGTAACAGGCAAGGGGAGTATTTCTATAGGAAATCAATATTCCCCCCGCATGTGGGATGGAGCAGCGATAGAGGTGGTTGGGTTTGGCCTGGGCTGGTCAGGATCTGCCATAAACAACCCACCAGACCTTGTACCCTCACTGGACATGTCCAGCCCCTCAGCAGAAACTCAAGTCGTTAATTTCTTACAGAGGAAAAATTATTGGTACCTGCTTCTGATCTGTGGAGAATTTCCTTTGGAATGATCAACCAGAGAGTGTATCAGTGCAAAGCATCTTTTTGGGTCTTTTGTTTGTAATTTCCTCTCTGGCTTCAATGATTTTGATGTGCTCCTGTTAAGGAAGCAGCCTGTTTTTATCTTGAAATTTGGGGTGGTTTGGTTTGTTTAGGGTTTTTCCCCCCACTGACTCGGGCCTTCCGTGCATAGTCCGTGTTGTCCCGCAGGACTGCTTTGGTTGTGGGTCAGAGAGAGAGAAGGGAAGTGGCTTTTCCTCATCTGGAATGTTTCCAAGCAGAAGTGGGGTGTTGTCCTGCCCCTCCCCAAAGCACTGCAGGCACCTGGGAGTAGCTCAGGGCTGGCCCAGTTCTCTGAGACAGACCCATGGGGGAGAGGTTTAAATATTAATCACATCTCTGGTGTGACTTGGTTGTAAGGATTGGGTCCTACAGTCCCAGGGTGTTAAGGAAAACAAGGAACTTTTGTTCTTCCTGGCAAACCTTCTGCTATTGCTTGTGCAGTGTTTGGGTTCTGTTGTCCGAGTTCCTGTCCAGGATCTTTCTAAGAGAGCCTGTTAGAAATTTAGAGGTAGGATTAGAATTTGGGTCTGTTGCCTACCCAAATGCCTCCAAGTCCTGATGGACTGGAGTGATGAGTGCTCTCAGCCCAGGGTATTTCTTATTATTGTGTGGCTTTCCCTCAGCTGTGGGTGAGGAATTGTGCAAGCAAGGCCTGTGTGCCCGTGGGTGTCTCCCGTGGGTGTCCGTGTGGCAGGGCTGGGACAAGGACTCGTGCAGGGACCCAGCTGGCACTGGAGCTGCTGCCATCCTGAGCCACTGCCAAGGGCTGGGGAGAGACCATCTGGGAGGCTGTTCCCAGGATTCCATTGGAGCTGGATCTCCCTCCAGCTGCAGCAGCCAGGGGAGGGTTCTTCCTTGGGCAGCCCAGTGGCTTCTGCTCAGGCTGGCCCCAAGTGGGGCTGGGGCAGGTTCTCCAGGGAACTGGAGCCAGCCCTGAACGGGGCTCTGGAGAGCAGGAGCTGCAGGGACTGAGGTTTGCAAAGCTGGGCTGAAGTTTGTCAAAGCAGCAGAACATTCTCATTCCTGTGGGTTTGTGGAGTCCGTGTTGGTGCCCAGGAGAACTGGGTCAGACTGGGTTTGTGGTCCGAGAGCTGCCCCCCTAAATGTGGCAGGCTGTGTGTGCTGGCAATGAAGTGCTATCCCAGAGGCTGATGGTTTCTGTCTCCAGGGATGCCCAGGACGCTGCTAATCCCCAGGGATCTGCTCTGGGTCCAGGCTGTCCGTGCTGGAGGGCCCTGGTGGCTGCAGTCCCTGAGCCCGCAGAGACAGAGAGAGCCCCGGCCCGAGTGGCCTTTGGCCCCTTGTCCTGAATTTGGGGTGAGCCTGGGAGCGTGTGGAAGGTGAGAATGAGGGCTGTGCTTCCAATGCATCATCCCTGGGAAGATCCTGTTGTTCCAGAGAGCTGGGGACAGTTTGGGCTTGGCAGCTTCAGAGCTGGATTGGAGCAGTCCCTGAAAAGAATCAGGAGAGTGGAGGTTTGTCCCAGTGGTGCTTTCACACCCCACTGGACAGGCTGGGCTTTGTGTTTGAGGTTGTCCTGTATTTGCTCTGCAGAAAATGTGCCCTTCCCAATTCAGCCCAGCAGATCCCAAGGGCTCTTATGGGAATGTTTGTTCTTTCCTTCCCTTTGGGAGAACTTCATCTCCAAACTGCCATGAGCAATTCCTTAATTTCTGCTGGAGAAAACCAAGTGTCAGAGGCAGTTTGCCAAGGAGGCCAGAAGTGTCTTTGGAGCAGAGAGAATGAACATTTTGGGATAAACTAAGGCAGTCATCAGGGGACAGGTAAAACTTGAGAAACTCCCCAGGGTGGAGAATGAATATTTGGAGGTCAAAAGGAGGTAGTCAGTGGTGAGCAGGTGGGGAAAGTTTTGAGAGTAAACTTGAGGTGGTCTGTAGGGTAGAGCAGGAACATATTTAGGTATACATGAGGTGATCAGATGTGGAGAGGTAGAGAAAATTGTGGGGGTCAAATCTGTGGCAATGTGCAGCAGAGAGAAGGCACACTTTGGAACAAAGTGAGGCAGTCAGTAGGGGAGAGGCAGAGGAATTTCTGAGGGTGAAACTTGAGCAAATGTGCAGGGCAGAGAATGAATATTTGGAGGTCCAAAAGAGGTAATCAGGAGTGTGCAGGTAGGGAAGACTCTGGGGGTTAAAAAGGAGGTAATCTTTGGGGGAGAGAATGACTCTTTTGTGTTCAAGAAGAGGTAATCAGCAGTGGGCTGGAAGGGGAAAGTTTGGGGGTTAAAAAGGAGGTTCATTCTCTGCAGGGCAGGGAATGAACACACTGAGGTAACCTGAGGTAGTGAGTGGTGAGAGACACAGACACTTGTGGGTGTTAAAGTTCAGGTGATCTGCCGGGAAGAGAAGGAATGTGTTGAGGTAAACTGAGGGTCTCTGCAGTGGCCAAGCAGGGAAATGTTGGGCTGAGCCCTGAGTTGCTCCTGTGTGGGGGGCTGCAGCGAGGCCGAGCCCTGGCCCTGGTTTGCCAGCCATGGGCAGGGGGCTCTGTGCCAGCCGGGGGAGCAGCGGGGCCCCCGTGGCAGAGAGGGCAGGGGGGCTGTGGAGCTGCCCCGGGGGGAGCGGGGGGGCCTTTCCTGGGCCACCTCCAGCCCCCCTCGATCCCCGGGGCTGCGCTGCCACCCGAGGCTGTTTGGGGCAGAGAGTGCTGCCAGCTGCGTGTGCCTGTCCCCAGCCTGGCACTGCCCACAGGGACACACGGGGCACTGACCATGAGAGGGAACAAAACCACTGCCTGCCAGAGGGTTTGTCCTGGGCCATCAGGCCTCAGGCAGGAATTAGACTGGGCAACTCCATCAGCTGCTCTTCCCCCACAAAGCCCCATCCCCTGGGCATTAATGACGTGCCCTGTGCCCAGCGCTCACTGTTCACCCAACTGAAACCAGAGCAAGGCTTGCTTTGCTGTGAACAACTTAAAGGAACTTGAAAACAAAATAAATCACTTTCTTCTTCTTTTTTTTTTCCTTTTAGATGCTGGAATTGCCTCTCTGGCTGTGTGCTGAGCTCTGGCTGCAGGGGACTGTCAGGCCTAGGTGGCTGTGAGTTCCTGTTCTTCTCCCTGGGAAACTGGAAAGAGTTATTCCTTGGATTGCAGAAATGTTTTCTGAAACCTGTCCCCTTCTTTGTGCCTTTTGCTGACAGATCTTCTCTTTCTGCCTTTGCATGTAGAGCTGTTCCCTGATGTCCATCCACTGGCCTGAATTCCTTGCAGCTCCCAGCTGGGGAAACCTGGGAGAACATGGCAGGGACAGAGGTGACATTTGTAGCTGCCAACTTGGGGTAATTTCCAGGGGACCCAGCAACTGTTTGTGTAGGAAAAGGTGAGGTGCTGCAGAGGGGAGGGAGGTGGCATTTTGGAGGGGTCCCACTGAGGGGGGAGTGGAGAGCCTGGGGCTGGAGTGTGAGTTATTAAACAGGGAAAAAGGGAAGGATGCTTGGGAGGGAAACACTCAGGGAATGTGTAGGGATGGAATGGAAATTTGGGGTGTCGGGAAGAGAAAATGGGTGATGTAGAGGAAGGGAAATGTTGGGGGTAAGAGTTGATGTCATCTGTAGAGGACAGAATGACCATTTGGAGGTAAAGTGAGGCAGTCAGTGGTGGGCAGGCAGGGAAATTTCTGTTGGTAAAATCAGAGATGATGTGGAGCAGAGAGGATGCACATCATGATGGACACTGAGGCAGTCAACAGAGGGCAGGAAAGGAAACCTTTGGGGGTAAAACTTGAGGGAATGAATATTTTGAAGGATAAATGAATACTCAGTGGTGGACAGTTGGGGAGTGTTTTGGGGTAAACTTGGGTTAGTCCACAGGGTAGAGAATGAACATGTATTTGTACAGAGGAGCTGATTACATGTGGGTAGGTAAGGAGAATTTTGGGAGTAAAATCTGGGCAATCTGTAGCAGAGTGAATGAATATCTTGGTGTGAAGTGAGACAGTCAGTGGTGGGCAGGTAGGGAAGATTTCTGTTTGTAAAATTTGAGGTCACGTGGAGCAGAGAATTTACATCCTGAGGTAAACTGGGGTAATCAGTTGTGGACTTGTAGGGAAAACTGGGGGGGAAATATCTGAGGTAATCTGCATGGTAGAGAATGAATATTGAGAGATGAACGTGAGGTACTCAGTGGTGGACTTGTAGGGAAAATTGTGGGGGTCAGATCTGTGGCAATGTGCAGCAGAGAGAAGGAACATTTTGGAACAAAGTGAGGCAGTCAGTGGGGGAGAGGCAGAGGAATTTCTGAGGGTGAACCTTGAGCAAAACTGCAGGGCAGAGAATGAATATTTGGAGGTCCAAAAGAGGTAATCAGGAGTGTGCAGTAGGGAAGACTCTGGGGAGAGAATGACTCTTTTGTGTTCAAGAAGAGGTAATCAGCAGTGGGCTGGAAGGGGAAAGTTTGGGGGTTAAAAAGGAGGTTCATTCTCTCCAGGGCAGGGAATGAACACACTGAGGTAACCTGAGGTAGTGAGTGGTGACAGATACAGACAATTGTGGGTGTTAAAGTTCAGGTAATCTGCTGGGGAGAGAAGGAATGTGTTGAGGTAAAGATGAGGCACTCGGTGGCAGACAGGTGGGGAGAGGTTTGAGATAAGCCTGAGGTGTGTGTGGGGAGCAGAATGACCCTCTGTAGGTACAAAGGAGCTGGTCAGACGTGGACAGGTAAGGCAGATGTTGGGAGTAAAATGTGGGGCAATCTGTCCCAGAGAGAATGAATATTTTGGGGTAAGGTGAGGCAGTCAGTAGTGGGCAGGGAGGGAAATCTTTGTTTGTCAAACCCGAGGTAATGTGCAGCAGAGAGAATGCACCTCCTGGGGTAAACTGGGGTAATCAGTAGTGGACAGGTAAGGAGGTTTTGGGGGAAACTTTGAGGTCATCTCTGTGGCAGAGGATGAATGTTTGGAGGTAAAAATGAGGTAATAAGTAGTTTGCAGGCAGGGAAAACTGTGAGGGTAAGTGTGGATGTCACCTAGGGGAGAAAATGAGCCTTTTGAGGTCCAGTGAGGCAGTCAGTGGTGGGCAGGGAGGGAAAGTTTGTGTTTGTAAAATCAGAGGTCATGTGGAGGAGAGAGAATGCACCTCCTGGGGTAAACTGGGGTAAACCTTGCAGACCTCCAGGGAAAATGTTGGGGGGTAAAACTTGTGGGAATCTGCAGGGCAGAGAGTGACTCTTCTGAGGTGAAAATGAGTTCCTGGGTGGTGGAGAGGTGGGGAAAGTGTTGAGAGTAACCTGGAGGGGGTCTGCTGGGTAGAGAATGAACATCTTGATGTAGAAGTGAGTTGCTGAGATGTGGAGAGGTCGGGAAAATGCAGTGGGTCCAGTGTGAGGTCACCTGTAGCAGAGAGGATGTGCCTCCTGCTGGACACTGAGGCAGTCAGGGGTGGGCAGGAGGGGAAACCTTTGGGGGTAAAACTTGAGGGAATGTCCAGGGCAGAGAATGAATATTTTGAAGGATAAATGAGGTACTCAGTGAGGTATTCATTGGATTGCAGAAATATTTTCTGAAACCTGTCCCCTTCTTTGTGCCTTTTGCTGACAGACCTTCTCTTTCTGCCTTTGAATTTACAGCCCCTTTGTGGCTCCCAGCCAGGAAAACCTGGGATAACTGAGGAGGGACAGATATGAAGGTTTTATCTGCAAACTTGGGGTAATTTCTAGGGGATACAGCAACTGTTTGCGTAGCAAACTGTGTTTAACCACATTGGACCAAGTTGTGTTTGCACCAGCTGGGGCCAGAGGTACCAGGCAATCCAAAGCAAACCCTGCTCAGCCTCCAAATCCCAGGGGAAGTTCTCCAAGCTGCTCATTGAGGGACTACAGATACATTGAAATGGAACCAAGAGCACTACTAAGTTTCCCGGGAATCCCAGGATTGCTGTCCTAGAATTTTGAACAGGTTTTTAAGCTTTTTATGACAATAATGGCTTCCTTCCTTTGATTGAATCCTGCGGTAGGATTTGGGGTTTCTTTGGATTCTGAATCCCTCCCAGTGGCCCTGACACTGGTCAGAGCTGGCAGGACAAACAGAGTCAGAGCTCCTGGCAGGCACAGGGGGTTTCCCCCAGAGTGGATCCAACTGCTGCCCCCCAGCCTGGCCAGGTGGGATCTGCTTTGGCTCCTGGCTTCTGCCAGAGACAGGATGTGTTCCCTTGATTGCAATGAGGATCCAATAGCTTCATCTCCTGGAGGTTCCCTGGGCAGCTGATCCGCTCTGCCCCGTGTCCTGCTCTCAGTTCCTGCCCAGCCAGAGCCAACTGTGCCAAGGGCACGAGCACTCACAGCCTGGATAGGGAATGGGGGACTGGCTTGTGCACAATTCACCTAGAAAGTCAAACGAGGGGATTGTTGGAGTATCTGGCTCCTTAGGGAACCTGCTGGGAGTAGAGAACCACAACCCCAAACCTCCAGCTGTGGGTGGAGTCGTGGAATGTAAACCAGCGCAAACTCATCCCCCAAAATGAACCGTGGGAGAGCAGGACCAAATAAGGGTCAGTGTCCCTGTGGAAAGGCAAAAGGAATCTTTTGGGACTTGGATTGTCCCCTTGGGAGATGGAGGTTGCTGGGATGCAGAGAATGCCCTCCCTCAGGCTGCCGAGATCTCTCAGTGCAGCAGCTTTGGCCAACACAGCAGCACAAAGATTGTTCTCTGCGGGGGCCCAGGTTTGGGTTCCGGTCTCAGCTTTGCAGGTTTGGATGAATTCTACCTACAGCCCGCAATTCCATGGGGAATTCCTGCTGGAACAGCCTCCCAGTGCCTCCTGGAGCCCGGATCTTCCCCTGCAGAGCTGCTGTTTAATGCCAGGTTTGCCAGGAAGCAGTCGCGGTTCCAGGTTTGCTCAGCGGGATGGGGACAAGGACAGGTTGATATTCCACAGGCTTTGCTGTTTATAACCCTCCTTCCCCAGCCCCGCTGGTGTCCCTGGGGGGACTTGAGCGAGTTCCCTGGAATTCGGCCGATTCTCCGCCCCGGGCCGGGCTCCAG
This sequence comes from Manacus candei, assembly GCF_025592945.1. NCBI lineage: Eukaryota > Metazoa > Chordata > Aves > Passeriformes > Pipridae > Manacus > Manacus candei. The sequence continues at coordinate 2,856 of NW_026138155.1, read as the reverse complement.
GGGATGTGTTCGTCCGGGAGAAGGCGGGGGCCGGATGCGCTCCCGGCCCGGGGCGAGGCAGCCCCTGAGCACGGGCGAGGACGTCTCTCCGGCCGGGAAGCCGCTGTCCCTTCGGAGCCTCGGGGGCGGTCCCGGGGAGTTCTTTTCCCCGAGAAAAGGGATGCACGTGCGGCTGAGGAGCCGCGGGCAGCCCTTTCCCCGTGCCCACCCCACGGGGGCTGTAGGGCACAGCTCCAGGGCACAGCTCCTCCATCCCCTGGCAATAGGAAGCCCAAGCAGGGCTGGGTCACTCTCTGTCGCTCCGGCCTCCTCCCGGCCCGCGTTCCCTGCCCAGCTGGGACTGCCTAGGGAGCCCCGAGAACATTCCTGGCGGGAAGCAGGAGCCGCCGAGGGCTCCGTCCAACTCCGGACCCGAAAAGCGGCCCCCACATGAGCCCCCCCCGGCATTTTGGGTTCCGAAGGCTCACCTGGAGGAGACGCCCCCCCGCAGGCGGGACCAGGCGGCGACACTCGACCGACGCCTTTGCCTCGGAGCGAGGGATCCCTCCCGACTCGGTTGGTTCCTTTATCCCTGGAAATGAGCTCGGACGTCACACGAGCACCTTTGCAGCCGTTGGGGGAATCCCGGACAGGGCCGGAAAACCTCCCTGAGCAGGGCAGTGATGAATTGGTGCCCGTCGCCAGCCGGGCACAGCCCAGCCGGCCGCGCTTCCTCCGGCCCGTGGCTGGGAAGGGGGGATTTAATGCTGCAGAGATTTAATAAAAGCAGATTTCCTGACTGTATTTGCCTGCGGTCCTTCCCTCCTTTGACTCGCGCGGCAGCGTCCGGTTGGAGCGTTTCTTGGTTTCCTCTCCTGTAGCCGTTTCCCTCCCAGGCAGGACCTTCCCCGTCTGCAAACAAAGATGGGGGATTTTTAAAAAGCAGAGGGTTTGCCCCGGGAGGGAGCGAGTTGCCGAGGAAGCGGGGGAGAGGAAGGAGAGCCTCAGGTCTCACCTGGCAGGTGTCAGATGAGCTGCCCCTTCTGGATGGCAGGGCAAAGAACTGCTGTGGGCAATTGCCCAAGTTCCGCAGGCAGAGCTGGGAGCAGCCTGTGCCCGACCCGCGGCACGGTCAGCGCCAGCTCCTGGGGCCGCCTGAGGACAGACACAGGGACAGGGGGACAGACGGGCAGCTCTGCTCGGGGTCCCGGAGCACGGGAGGAACGAGGGAGCGGCTGGCCCCGTTCTTCCCTGCCCCGGAAGGCCCCCGGCTCCCCGCGGCCGGAGCGGGCCCGTGGCCGGAGCCCCGGCGGGCCCCAGAGCCCTCGTTCCCGGGGGGCCCTGCGGGCGGGAACCTCCTGGGGTGTCAGGGAAGGGGGAGGCGGGCGATGTTCTTCGGTGGGGGTGTGCGATGTCCTCGGGGGTGCCCGAGCGGGAGGAGCTCCGATCCCGCTCGGGGTGCGGGTGGCGCTGCGAGCCCGGAGGGATCGGGGGGTCCCGGGGCCGGCTCGGCGTGTCCCCGCGCCCCTGCCGGTCCCGGCCCGGGTTCCGCGTCTGTACGAGGAAAGCGCCGCCGTTCTCCCCCAGCCGGGCCCCGGCAGAGCCCCGGCCCGAGCGACCCTGCCGAGCTCGGCCCCAGCGCCCCCCCCGCAGCGACTCCGGCGATGCCGATCCCCGTACCGCTGCCGAACCCCATCCCAGCCCCAAGCCAACCTCGGTCCGCCGGTGCCGTCCCCGCTCAGCGCCCCGAGCTCGGCGCAGCGCCGGGAGCAGCCGCCGGGCCGGGACTCCGGCCCCGAGCGCCGATCGCTCCCGCAGCATCCCGGGACGAGCTTCTTCCACAAACGCGGGGCGACCGCGGCTCTGCCGGCTTTAAACGCCGCGGGCGGGGCGGGGCCGGGGCGGGGGCCGGGGCGGGGCCGGGGCGGAGCGGGGCCCGCACAGGTGTGCGAGGCGGGGCCCGGCCAGGTGCGCGGGGCGGGGACGGGCAGGGGGCGGGTCGGGGCGGGGGTATTTAAGCGCCGGAACTCGCCCCCGCCGTCATTTGCTCGGGCAGTGCGCGGGGAGGCAACATCGCCGCGGGAGCCTCTCGCTGCCGCGGCTTTTTTTCTTTTATTTTGCTTTTCCCTTTTCTTTTACTTTGTTCCCGTTCCTTCGTCCCCTTCCTTTCCCCCCCTCTCTCTCCCCCCTAGCCCCCCCCCTCCCTCCCTCCCCAACCCGCTCGTGCCCTGCGCCCCATCCCTGCCCCACAGGGGTAGCCCGATCCCCTCCTCTCTCCCTGGCCGCCCAGCCGGCCTGGCCCCGCTCCCTCTCCGGCCCCTGCTGCACATCCCGACCCGCCCTTCTCTCCTTCCCGCCCCTCCGCCCTGCCCGTCCCCGCACGCCGCCTCCCCCCGGCCGCTGTCGCTGCCCTCCTGCACAGCCCGGCCCCCCCGTCCCGTCCGGTCTGCCCCTGCTCCCCCCTCGCTGCTCCTCTGCACAGCCCGATCCCCCCCGTCCCTCGCTCCGTCCTTGCTCCCCCCGCCCTTGCTCCCCCCGCCCGTCCCCTCCGTCCCCCTGTCCCCCGGGCCGTGTCCCCGCAGCCGCGGGCTTGGGGGCGCCGGTTTTAATAAAGCCGCGAGGGCCGGAGCCGGCGCCCCCCTGGATCCCCCTTTCCACGGGGCCGGTCCCGCTCGGCGGGTCCCCCCTGCAGTTCACAAGCACCGCCCGACACCGCCGGGGCTCCGTCCCCGTCCCGACATCACACGGGGGGCTCCGCGGGCGGGGGGCAAAGGTGCGGGTTCGCTCTCGGCAATAGAGCCCCAGATCTGCAGAGATCGCGGCGTCCATTGCCGAGAGCGACCCCGCGGGCTGGGGGGGCCGGGGGGGAGTTGGGGA